>NC_087468.1:12584938-13209938 GCF_036321535.1 Camelus dromedarius
ACACACAAAAGTGGTTTCACAGTTTAAAAAAAAAAAAAAGCCTGTGGTAGTTTTTGCGGAAAATGGAAAGAAAAGAAAAAGGCTCATTCAACTATGTGCTTATATTTGCATAAAGAAACTGTGGACGGACACATAAGAAACTAAGAATAGGGTGATGGAGGGGGGTCAGTGGGAACGGGATGGGAGACTGCAGTGAGAAAGTGCTTTCCACCAGGCACCTTTTTATACAGTTTTATTTTTGAATCTTCTTCCAACAAATTAAAGCTGGAAACCCTATTCCCTATTCACCACACTCGCAAATTAAAAGAGACATTCCATACGGTCATCTCAAAAAATGCTGAAAAGTCAGCACCCCCGTCCCCCTTTCCAGGTGCTGCCCTTAAGGTACCCACGGCCGCAGATTCCTTCCTACCACTGACAAGTGCAGAGCTCCTGGTGAGACTCCCTGCAGCCACGGGAGAGCTTCTTGGGAAAGGGGTCCCAAAAAAGTTGTCTCCCTTGGAAATAATGTACTTGAATGATTCTAAAAGGCTTTAATCTGATGTGGTCTTGGACAATAGAATTCCCCTCCCTAGTGACCGTACTTGTCCTGTCCAAGTACCCCCGGTGATGGACTCAGCCGGTGACACACAGCAGGTGATGCTCGCTTTGGACGAGCAGACGAGACTGGGAGACTCGCTTTCTCACGGGGAATCTCGTGGTCTGCAGTCACCTCTTGTGCTGCTGGGTGGCAGTCTGCACTCATTCTGCGTCTCACCTCTCCTTCCACAGATCTTAACCCTGAGCAGGCACTTCTGGGGACTTCAAAGGGACCGTGTGCAGGCAGCGACCCGTCTGTCAGGCTGGGCTCAGCCACGCCAGCTTGAAAAGCAAATCTGAAGTGAATCAAATGTATCCAACCCACAAACGCTGAGGATGCAACAATGTTAAACAGCGACAACAGCAATCACCTACAACCCAGCATTTAAACGTTCTAGACGTTTAAGGCAACTTATTGCTAATATCCAATTAATAGCAGCCCAAGAGTTAGCTAGCATTTCCCAAAGCCTCCCATGTTTGAGGATGAGGGAGAGAGAGAACGGGCGAGAGGGAGGATGGCTGCCCATCAGAAGTCTGGCTGAGCGTTTAAATTATCACTACCTGCCCCACCTGTCTATGGGGTCACATCACACATTGGACTGTATGTTTATCGTCCTTTCATCCACATCATTGAAACCTGTGCAGCAAGGTGAGCTGTTTGTATTCAGTGAGGTGCCCCAGAATGTTAGATGCTGGCAACCTTGAAGACGGTCACTAGAGGAGTGCCACAGGTCTCCGCTCTCGGTCTACACTGATCCAAAAGTCCTTCTGGTAAAGGTGCAAAAGGGATAGCTCTCCAACTGGCAGATGAATGTGAAGCTTCACATCCTATTTAGAGAATACATGGGGCCAATCTAGAAGAGTCAACTATGGAGAATGCAAAATTTTACTTACATTTAAAAAATCAAAACTAAGTCAGCACCTCTAATACAAAATGAGGGACATGTGGCTTTAAACATGTCCCCACACAGAGGCAGGGGTGGCAGCTGACTGCAGGCCCAACGGATGGGTATGCTGGCCAAAATCCTCAGCCTAGTGTCCCTTCCAAGGGAGGTCATGGCACTCGTGAGAAGAGGGACATCAGAAGACTGCAGTCCATGCCGAGCAGGGCAGCACGGGGTCCGAGCTGCCAAACACCTCACCGCACGCGGCCTCTTTCAGGAACCGTGGAAAGAAGGAAGAGCTTGAACACAGGTGGTGATGTGCGTGCAGTTGGGAGGGCTCTGGTGTGGAAGAAACTGGGGCTCGTGTTATAATTCAGCAGTCTGGGGGACAGAATAATTGCTCAATGAGTGTTAATGAATTACGGCTGTAATTATGATCCCAGCTACGATTGAGTGGCTTCAGGGGCGGAGCCAGGTCCAAAATGTGCAGATGCCCGAAAAGAGGCTTTGGATTAGGCTGCGTCTGGAAAGAGAGAAGGGATTTAAGTACAGATTTGACAGCCCCATACGGGGCTCATAGGGAGGGACCGGAGGGGTGGGCAGTGCCCTTTGAACCCAGAGAACTTCTGGTACCAAGTGAAGTGTGTCTTTGCAATGATGATGACTCCATGCTGGGCTGCTGTGAACCTGCCATTGTGGGTCACCAAGTCCATGCTATACCGAGGATCAGAGAGGCTCAGTGACTGGCCCACAGACACACAGCTGGCGAAGGGGAGCCAGGGCTCTACTGTAGCTGACACACCTGCACAAGAAAGACGAGCAACACACACACACACACACACACACACACATACACACACACGGAGCCGTACTCCTCTCAGATCTCTGCTCAAGCTCAAATGTCTTCTCACCAGAGTGACCACCAGAGACCACCTCGTAAATGGGAGTTCCCCTCACCTGGCACAGCCGCATCCCCTCCTCCCGCAGCCCTCCTGACAACCACATCTGCTTATCATCACCTGCCTCTGTAGGTCTCAATAAATGTTGGTCGAATAACGAGTGAATAAAAGAAGAAATGGACCATTGCATCCCTTTCCGCTAGTGGTCCAGGGCCCCATCGCTCACGCTGCCCCTGGGCCTGCAGAAAAGACCCGTGGATGGGCCACTGCTGGGGCAGAGATCTGGGGCCCAGAGAAAGGCTCCCACGGTCAAGAGTAAATGGCATATAAATCATCTATATCTCGATTTTAAGAAAAAAAAGGGGGGTCAGTAAATGGCAAAAAGGCATCAGTTCCAATAATAATAGCTAATACTATTGAACTCTTACTGGGGTGTGGCACTTGTGTAAGAATTTTTCATGAAGTAACTCCTTTCATCTCAAAACCATCCTCTGTGGTCACCGCTCCCATATTCCCGTTTCACAGATTAGGAAACTGAGGCCAGGAGGTGCAGTGAGCAGCAGACAGAATTCAGCTCCAGCAGCGGCTTCATCACGGTGCCTGGTGGCCTTCTCACCACAGTGGTCCACAAAACTGGAGCCAACAACACTGGGCCTGGGGGAGCCACTAGGAGCAAAATCCTAGAATTTGGGGGTTGCTTCAGGGGAGGGGTGGTCGCGTGCTGTGCCGAGGGCTGCGAGTGGAGCAGGGCAGGAGGGAGGAATCAAGTACAGGTGGAGGCCTACGAGATACTGAATATAGTTCCCTGTGCTCTAAGGAGTGCCATATTTTTGATACCTTAGCATTGGAGATTGAAATCCATACCCCTGAACAAATCGATCGAATAAGCAGAGCAATTGGAGGGGGAACAAGGAATGGGGAAATAAAAACGGGCACAGGGTACATGAATTCGCTCTGAGAATCCTTATCTGAAAACCCGCATTGTCATTTCCAAAGCGGACGTGAGGGTCACCAGCAACATCCGGCAGGCCAGACCCTCCTGCCATCCTCAGAGGTGCTGCTGCGGGTCACCCGCAGCCCAGAGGCCGTCCCCCACCCCCGACCAGAACCAGCCCACATTTTCCATAACTAGGTCCTCCCAGGGCCTGCCTCTGCACTGGGTACACAGCAGGCAAGGTCTGGGGCCCATAACACTCTTAAAATAGTGTTTCAGTTTATTTTCAAATCAGAAGAAAAACCTGATATATAATGAAAATGAATATATCACAATAAACCCAGTCTGCATGATGTCATCTTTGTGCCAAGACAGTCATCACAGTTTCTTCATCAGGAAGAGGCCATGAAGGCAAAAGCGCCCAAGGTCCACGGAAGCCACTCTCCAGCCCTGAGCCCTTGCCTAACATTATACCAGAGACGTGAAAGGCAGCTCTGCACAGAAGGGGCTCTGATGTGCCACCGGACCCTCCTAGTTGACCTACAGATTGAATTTCAACAGTGATTTCTCCCACCTCCCTCTGCATCATGCAGGTAAACCCACGCCAAAAATAATCACATCCCCAGGCAAAGCGCCTGGTCTCCCAAAGGCCTATGACCATCTGCCAATCGTAGCACCGACTTCCTTCCTCCTCCAAGTTGCCTTATGGTTTCAAGGAGGCTGCTGAATCTCCAGCTCTCACCTCTGCATTCCACACAAGAGGGTAGAGGGAAGCAGAGGGGAAAGGTTAAACCTCTTGGATGTCAAGGTCCTTCAAGAACTTTCCTAAAGTCCCCAACTACCCACTATGTCTTCCACGGGCCACTCTCTCTGTAAAGGAGCTGGAAGAGGAAAGCCCTGAAATGGGACAGAGCAAGGAAAAGCATGGGAGGGAGGGGCCTTAGGTCCAAGGTGAAGTAAGAGCAAACACTCCCCTCCCCCAGCTCCATCCTGTCCTCAAGCATCCTCCCGGCCCTGATTGTGTCAGTAGATAACAGGTGGGGGTGTGGAGCAGAGAATGCGACAGTTTCACCTTCTCAGCCTTTGATCAGATTGAATGATGTGAATAAACTGCAGGTCCTTGGAGCCCAACTGCTTCCATTTCGCCATTCTGCTCTTTCCTGGAACCTCGCCTAGACTTTGAAGCTCGGTCTGGACAGTTTCCTTGCTGCGCTCCCGGGACTGGAAGGGTGTGGTACTGACTCAGGAGCCTGAGTTCCCTGGAGGAGCTGGCTGCGAGGAAAGCGGTGAGTCATGAGTCCAGACATAGCTGAGATTCCTGGTGTGTCCCCCGGAGGGGAGAAAGAATGCTCAGCTTGGACCCAGTTCTTCGTCGTGTCTTCTCTAGGCAGGAGGTGCTGCCGGAGGTGAGGGTCTCCCCACCTCCTTGTGCCAGTCTCCCGGGGCACTCACGGCAGCCTGACCTTGGTGAGCTCAGGTCGACTTCACCAGAAAGATATAAATAGGGCAAACCCCACATCTCTGGATCCCAGAACCAGATGGTTGGGCTCAAAGCCAAGCTTCCCTACTTACTAACAGTGTGGTCTTACCCACCTTCCTAAACCCCTCTGTGTCCCAAGTTCCTCATCTGGACCATGGGGACAATACTTAATAGATTCTGCTGCACACAGTTCTGTGAGGATTTAGTGAGTCATGTGTACGGAGCATCCAGGATCGTGCAGTGCTCGGATTATCATTATTTTATTGGAAAAATGAGAAATATTTGCCAAATGCAGGAGTGAAAAGAAATTCTGTTTTGATGTAATACAAAAATAAAACAAGTGATTCTGTCCCTTTGAGTGCCCTCCTCCAAGCTGTTCAAAGTCTTGAAGCCACAGTCTCTTTGTACCCACTGTAATACTTCCAGTGAGCACAATGTGGTTATTTCACAAAGTGGCCCCTGGACACAGAGGAGCTAAGCCACTTGTCCTGGGTCCACTCACAGGACTGAGAATGCTAGAAAATATAAATCTAGCTGTCTTCAGAAGCACTCTGTTGTGGAGACTGCTGGTTGCCCATCTCATATCCTTTCTCCTCTGCTTCCTGTGTTGTTAACAATGCCTGTTGCCAGGGCCAGCGATGTGCATAGGTGAAAAATGACATTTCCCAGGATCCTCTGCAGATAGGGCAGCCAGTGAAAGCTGCAGACAGGAAGGGTTAGTTGGGGATTCTAGGAAGGCTCTTGAAAGGACACTAAGCTTTTTGCCCCTCACTCCCCTCCTTCCTCCTGCATGGAATGCAGAGGTGATGGCTGGAGGTCCAGCAGCCTTCATAAAACCGTAAGACAACTTAGAGGAAGGAAGCCAATGTTAAGGATGGCAGGGATGAATGAACTGAATGCCCTTTGGCCTATGCCCTGGACAGCCTGCTTTGTCTTTTTTCTGCCTGAAAGAAAGTAAACATGACACTTGCTGGAATCACTGCTGCTTTGTAAAGTTTCCCTTTATAGCCAGCTGAACTGATAGAAACCCATGAATCCTTCTTACACTCTAAATGATTTGTCTCGTGAGAACAACTAAAATGATACTTTCTGCCATCATTAAAAATTCCGATATTTTAAGTATGATATATTTTTGGAAGGATAAGGTGGATGGGAGGGCTAACAGCCCCTGTAGCAGAAGCCTTCACTTGCAGGATAATCAATTCGGAAAGCAAAAGATAAGCAAGAAAACCTTAATGGAGAAGACTGGCCAACCCCATTAGCTTGTCTGATTATACACAATGCAATAAAACCAGTTTTGGGTTTTTTAAGTTTTTTGTTTGTTTCTTTCTTTTATCAGAGGAATCCTCTGAGACCAGCCAGGTCTCTCACCCACCCCTCCTTCCTGTGGCCTCGACTTCCTTCTGATCTGTTGTTGGCTTCTCCTTGCCTGTGCTCTGTGGTCTAGCCAGAACCCTCCTGAGCCTGGTAGGAGCCCAAACCCTGCCCCGCAGCACCGGGCTAAACACAGCACTGCCACACCCATGACGCTGGGCAGAGAGTCCGCTGGACGCCAGCACAAATGGCAGCTGCAGGAGAAAACTGCCCACAAAGAGGCGCCATTTAAGACTGACTAACGTAATGGAGCCCGTGCCCAGCGTGCAAAGCCTACTCTCTCAGTGAAGAGATGCACAAAGCACTTGGTGCCTTAGTGTGACGGGGCAACACCAGGGGAAGGCAGACAGAGCAAAAGGACACACTTGGTACTTGCCTTGGACCCCTGCAGAATGAGCATGAAGACTGGGCTTTTGAGGCACTATGTGATCTTGAATATCTCCAGAATCGATCATGTTATGTTCCCCCTGGCTTTAGTTTTTAGTATACCTTACTTAATATTTTCAATATGAGTCAACTCCACATTCTATGATGATGTTCAAACAATCAGAAGTTGACTGTAGCTGGCTTTAGACAGTACAGAGTCTAGCTGCTTCCACCCTGGGGGCTGGGCTGAGTTCAGTGGCCCTGTAGTTTCTGGCCTGTGGCCTCGGTCTGCTGGATCACTCACAGAACCCTCCTGGTCCCTGGCTTCTCCTGCCTCTCCTCTCCTGATGGGGCGAGGGGCTCTCCTTTCACCGATGCACTCCTTGAAGCCACATCTCTGCCTGTTACACCTGCCTGGGAATTCTGGACCTCAAGTGAGTTGAGTAACCGGCCATCCTTCCTACCTTCCAAGGTGGGTGTGAGTGTGTGTTGAGGGGAGGGGATTGAAGGTAATGCACAGAAAGTTACTAACATGAGGTTAGGGCTGAATGAAAAGGGAATCGTCACTGTTCTTACTGTGATGATGTTATGGACAAAGACAACAAAGATGATGATGGTGGTGGTGGTGGTGGTGATGATGGTGGTGGTGGTGATGGTGGTGATGGTGATGGTGGTGATGGTGGTGATGGTGATGATGATGGTGGTGGTGGTGGTGGCGGTGATGGTGGTGATGATGATGATGGCCATGACATCTAGAACCCCAGGTATTCCTGGGGAGAACCAAGAAGCATTCCCTTGTATCTAATCAATAAATGTCCTGCAAATGCAGAACAGGCTATGCAATTGATGACACAGGCGAGATCTCACTTCAGGGGCATGAGAGCCAATGTGCTACGGGTGCCGATGCCCAGGGGACTCAGGCCCGGGTAGAGATGGACCAATGTGCTGGTGTTACTTCTGAATCAGTGAATGTGTGCTTAACGGTCACTGAGTCTCCTTGAGCTTGTGTGCAAATCATCAGTGATCTTTACAAGGACCCACAAAGCTGATGCTGTTATATTCCCATTTCACGATGAAGAAGGTGGGACACCAAGAAATTAAGAAACTTGCCCAAACTGCCATACAGCACGTGGTGGTGGGGACACCTGTCAGGTACCGTGGAAACCTCTTGGCAAGAGGTAGTGAGAGGCCAGGTCGAGGTGCTGACTAGGAGGGGAGAGTGGGGGACAGGGCCAGCAAGCCACAGGCCAGTCCCCAGGCTGACGACGCCATGACCGCAGGGCACTGGGCAACTTCCAAATGTCATCACACTG
The DNA here is from genome assembly GCF_036321535.1 of Camelus dromedarius. NCBI lineage: Eukaryota > Metazoa > Chordata > Mammalia > Artiodactyla > Camelidae > Camelus > Camelus dromedarius. The sequence goes on from NC_087468.1 coordinate 12,592,768, forward strand.
TCAGAGTTTTCTTTCTGCGATAGACGTTACTTTAAACTGTCTGCTCAGTTCCTATCACAGAACGTTCCCCTCTCCCCTCCCCGCCTGCATCCACACTTAGAATCAGCATCTTTGGGGAGTTAGAGAAATATGACAAGGCAGCAAATCATATTAATAAATGCCCTCTTTTCAGACATATGGCCTTATTTCTGGCCTTTGAAAATGACTCTTTCTCCTAATTACAAAAGTGGCAACATCCGTGCACCACAAGCTTATTTCTCAAGGGTGGGGGCCACGCCAGCTTCCAGCATCCAAACAACTGCCTGGCTTCTCCGTGAAAGAATATGATCAATGTCTAAGATGAATTCGGCCACCTCAAAGCCACTTCCCAACAGCTCGTCCAGAAGGATTTAAAGGCACAGGACACAGCGATAAACACACATCGGATACCCTGCGTATTCTCTGAAGCGCGGACAGGAGAAAGTGCTGAAGGGCATGGAACACGGAGGCACCACCTAAGGGCCTTCTCCTTTTCTGGGCTTTTCTCTCCCTGAAAATGGCATTTCTCTGCCCACTTGCGAAGATTACTCACCGAGAGAGAGAGAGAGAGAGAACGGGCAGGGCTCCCACCGTGGTCCCTGCCTGGCTGAGGCCCCAGGTTGACACTTGCCTGGCTGTGACTCAGCCTTGGAATGCCGCTGACTCTACTGGAATCGTAGCATCTTCCTTGAAAAAGTCAAGACACTAACTCGGGGGCCGCAAGCCGAGATACCGTCAGAGTCCAGGCGAGAAGAGAAGCTAGTGGAGCTAACACTGAGGGGTCCCTTCTGAGTCCAGACCCCATTCTGTGCACTTGGCAGGTGCTGACTCTCAGCTGCCCTCTGAGGCAGGCGGTGACACACATGGTCTGGATGCCCAAGCCTACGAGAGCCTTGCGACATGAGAGTTCAACAGGGCCCAAAGTGATCCAAAGAATATGGGACCCCACCCATCGCCATCTGAGCACAAAAAGAGCCAATCCTGGGCAGGCCAGCAGAACTCTGTGGGCTGATGGATTCACACAGACCTGCCTGCACTTGGCCATTGCCCTGCTAGTATGCGACTTCAGCGATTTTTTTTTTTAATTTTCTAAATTTTTTTGTATTTTATGGATAAGGAGAGTCAGGCCTGCGGGAGGTTTTTTTCCCTTTGGAATCCTGCTCTTGGAGTTTTGAGCTGACATTCTTCCCACGCTTTGGGTCGCATGCAGAATGCTGGCTTTGAAACTCACACCGGTGACCGCCTCGCCTGCTGGATTCCTCAGCCCGTGTGATGTCACCGGACACTTAATGTGGCTTCAGGACTGGGCCACCCCAGCCCTTCGTAAACTCTGGATTTTTCATTGAACGAACTGTATACTCAACCAACTCCATCGAGGCAGAACCTGAAAATCATCAACATGGGCCAAAAAAGATGTCCTGGTACAGGGGACCCCTCCGCAAAGGGGCCTCCCAGCCACACCTAGCAGAGCTGGGACCCAAGCTCGAGGGGTCACCAAAACAGGGGAGTCATCCGAAGTTGGTTTTAAACCCAGACCAAACAGCCTAGTGCTCCTAGAGGGGGCCTGCCGGCCACTGTGCTGTGCTGGGGGCAAATCGAATGTTCTCTCTCGGCTGCTCCAATTTTAGAAATCAGGTGCTGACTCATTATTAACCCAGGAAGCCCACGCACTCAAATGACTGTACTGAAAAAGCTCTCTGTCATCCCCTGCTTACTGATGTGCAGATTTTTAAGCAAATTTGAAAAATGTTTATCATAAGGTATTTATGACATTTTAACCGTTTCATTTACAGTAACCAGACGACGTTTAAAAAAAAAGTTTCCTGTATTTTACTTGACAGTAAAGCGAAGCTTTATCAGAATAGTAACAGCCTGAGAAACACACATCAAGGTCAAGTTAGGCCACAAACGACTCAAATACCCCATCCTCAGCCCCTGCCCGCAGCCCCCGGCACCTTTTCTGTCCAATTTTACTACAGTGTGTGACTTTCAGTGTTAAGGAAAGGCAAAAGACATATTATAAGCTCCAGGAGTCATTCACATGCTTTTAGAGAGGGAAGCCAAAATCCTGCCTCTCTATTGCATTTTTTGCACTTAAAGTGGGTAACTCAGACCACGCGGCCAGAAATTGCTCAGAAGCCGTCTTTCCTCCACCTATGAGAAGAGGAAGCTGGCCCAGCCTCAGCACCCCTGGGTTAGCACAAAGTCACCCACCTCCATCTCTGAACCTCCCTTTGGCACCAGAGAGGAATCTCAAGCACTTTTTTTCCAGCCAAAGCATCACTGTCCCCTCCAAGACCACATCTACAGTCTCACAGTTAACGGCTGAGAAACTTCTCCAGACAATCAGGCTCACGTACAGTAGCTATGGGGGCAGGAGCTGGGTGAGCCAGGATCTAAAATCATCGATCTTCAAAGCCTGAACCAAACACGGTGTCCACGCCAAGACTCCCCAGCTTTAACAGAGCTGAGACTCTAAGGCATAAAATGCAGAAATGAACATGAAAGTGACAGAAACATACTCACCAGGGAGAAGCTGGTGACTCCACCTTCCCAGGACCCGAGCTCTGAAGATCTGAAGGCAGTTGCTGGCTCAGGCACAGCCCGCCTGGAATGTCAGTTTGAAACTTAAAAAGCAACGACCGTACAGTTGCTTATTTCCCTCCATTCCCAATGATGTCCACACGATTGAGATTCAAAAAAAAAAAAAAAGAGAGAGAGAGAGAGAAAGCGCACACCTCAGTCTTCATTCTCATTGGGACGAGATGACTCATGCTGACTCACAACCACCACTTCCTCTCCCGACATTCTCTTCATACTTGTGAGCTGGGCTGGTCCCGTTCCCAGGGTGTCTGCAGCCCTTCCTGGAAGAACAGCCTTCCTGACCCCAGCAAGGAGACCCAGCCGCTGCCCTCACATGTAGCCCCGGGAGCCTACACAAGGGAAATGCTTTATTTAGGAGATCTGGGAACAACTGGAAAAAAAAACAGGCATGAATCTCATAAGCATTTGAATCCCCAGGATACACGGATACTCTGTAAGGAATTGCAAAGCTCCTGCAGGAAACTTGCTCTTTTCAGGGAGGGGAGAGGAATGAAACGCTTTATTCTCTTAGGAGGTTGGGGTTCCTTTGCCCTGGTCATGCTGATTTCCGTGCATGTTTTCTCCTGCACATCTTCCCCTGATACAATAATAAACCACGAGCTCTAAAATCATGCTCTCTGCTAAGCTATTTATTAGAAGGGCAGGTGCCCTGTTTTTTCAGGACCAAGTGACTTACAGAATTTCTCCTTTTCACCTTTTCAGACTTGAATATGCCAGATTTGAATATTCAAGTCTGGGAGAATGAAATGAAAGTGTAACGCTGGAAATTTTAAAAACCGTTGATGAATCTTTCCATGCAAGAACCGAGAGTGGCCTCTGCCTCCCAGTGTTCTTTGGCAGGATCCCGGGGGTGGGGTAACCGTCCACAGCTTCCCACATTTTTAAATTATGAGAAGCGGCGGAAGGACAGAATCCAAGTGATGTTCAGCGGCCTATGAGAAGCCGACAGGGGTGGCTGGGGTTGCATCAGGCTAACTAAGGTTTTTGGAGGGTGACCCACGCAGGCCTCGGGTGAACACTGGTGCCCCTCACCTTTTCTGATAAGCTTAGTAACTGCCGTGTGCAGGCCACACTCAGACGCCCCTAAAGCATAGAGAGGAAATGAGAAAATGATGTTCTGGAGTAGGATGGAAGACCCAGGCAAGCTGTATCTGTGTGTGGTGGTCCTCCCCTTAGAGGGGTCAGGAGGCCCAGCCTCCACTTACAGCTGGATTCATCATAAGAAAAAAAAAATACGTCTTCATTATCCTATAGCTCAGTTCTTTCAACAGGACAGTCGGGGCGTTTTCCATCAGACAACACCAAGTGCTTTGAGGTCCCCGTGAAAGTTGTGGAATATCAGTCAATTAGGCAAATATTCATACTTCTGGCAGTCTTTTTGTTGGCTTGTTTCTGCTTTTTTTTCCAGGAGAGTGGAAAGCCTATTGGTCTTCTGGAATTGCAGGACAGTCTTGTGATGTAATTCATTACAGTATGTTTTCTTTAGGGGGAGAGTGGGGCATGGGGGAGGGGGCAGTGGGCTTATGAGCAGCCTGTCCGTAAGGGACACATCTTAGGGCGTGAGGGTCCAGCAGCCCCATGAGAAGCCAACAGCGACAGCAGCTCTGTGGGAGCTATTGAAACAGGGGTTATGGGTGCTTACTTTTGTCTCCTAGGTAGAAAGCCAGCCTCTACTTATGAAGACTTATATTAAGTCAACTCTTAATCCCCGGGGAAACTATTACATCAAAAAACCCACCAGGAATGGATTAAAGAACTATGAAATAGTTGGGAAATGTAGGCACCAAGTGGCAGCCACACCCTCTTGCCAGAAGTGCCCTGCCAGAGGCCTCAGCGCTTTATTACTTGTTTCTTCCTCGGCACACTTGTTCTACGAGCCTTCTGGAGTATTCCAGGGCAGGCCTCCTCCCATGGCCGCAATCTGAGCCACCACCATGGAAGGTCAGTGGAACCATGTCCTCGGCAGAGTGTTGTATCAGATAATTCCAAGAATATGCGTCTTAATTACTGATTGACACTCCTCCCACAGCTCCTCTTGTCCGGGCCAGGAAGAGGGAGAGGGCGTCAGTGTGAGAAGGGGCTGGCCACTCCCTAAACCATTCATTAAGGTGTATTAGCACCACCTCCCACGATTGTGAAAATGGAATGTTCTAGAGTGGATTCCCTTTAAGGTGGCTCACTTCTGCATAGTCCACCAGAAAGGAACCAATGATGACGTTTCAAACGAGGCTGTGTGGAAACACTTGTTAAACATCTACATGCTGTTTTGCCAATGAAATAGCGCCGGAAAATGTAGGTTTCAGTGAGTTAGGAAAATAAACAAGTTTCACTCCTGAAGACAGTGCATTCAGCACGTCACGGGATTCTTACAAACACCGATGGCTCACACTTAAGAGTACTGAGTATGTGCCAGTCAGTCTCCTAAACAGACACAGGCTGTGACCTCTGATCCTCAAAATCGCCCTGTGAGGAAGGTAGTGACATCATCTCCACTTTCTGGCAAAGAAACCAACGCACAGAGAAGCCCAGGAGCCTGCCCAAGGTTGCAGAGCCCAGATGGGAACCCAGGCTGTCTCGTGTCAGAGCACACATTCCTAACCACCAGGCTGCATAGATCCCCCACAAAGGACTTAAAAAAAAATCTTTGCATAAGAATCCCCTTACCTCATGATGCGTTCTCCCAAATTCTGCAGACTTATGTAAGGTAGAGGTACTTCCTCTTCTTCTGAGAAATAAAAATGCTAGCCTTGGAGTGGCAAGACTTAAGATGATAACCATTGTTATTCATTGAAAGAGTTAGTTAGAATTACCCACTGTCACTTCCCAAAGCACACCACGAAGTTGCACATGCCAAGACAGTGCTCCCCCGACATAGGACACGAGGGCGTCAGGGAATATCCCCTGGGGTCCTCCCTTCACCTGACTACCAGGTTTCATCCCCACCTCCTTTCCGGGAGAAGACCCTTCCCTTTATTCCAAATCCAGCCCCTCCCCTTCGCCCCACCTCACTTCTTCTCCGGGATTTTGCTCCAAACTTGGGCCCTTTCCCTCCATCATCCTTAACCTTTTTCTGTCCATGAGCCTAAACACAGGCCCAGGTCTCTTCCATCTGCAAAACACCTCCCCTGCCTTTGTCCCATGAAACAGACCCCATGGGTGCCCCCACATTTGTTCCATCTCTCCCAGGCTGGTAGCAGTCTTGACATTCGGTCAGAACTGACTCCACACCCAGGGGAGTATGATTTGGTTTTGATTGGGTGAAGCAGAACAAGGGAATGTCACTGTGACCGGTTCCAGGATGGGCCCCTAGGACCCCAGTTAGGGCATGGCTTCTTCTAGCAATGATCATGGGCTCAGAACACAGCCAACGTCTCAAGGGTGACAGGGAAGAATGCACAGATGATTCAGGTGCTACTTCCCCAAGACCATCTAAGGATCTCATAGGCCGGGTGATGAAGAGAGCTGGGAGGAAGGCACAGAAGGAAGAGTGTGAGCCCTGCCCCCATTACTGAGTCCAAGCTCATGCTGCTTGCTGCACGGCAGGTCAATAAATCAAGAGATGAGTTGTTGGGGCAAGGAATAGGCATCTTTATTTGGAAAGCCATCAGACTAAGAAGATGGTGGACTAGTGTCCCAAAGCACCATCTTACCGAGTTAGAATTCAGGCTTCTTTTATACTAAAAAGGGAGGGAGTGTGGTTGGTTGTTGTAGACTTCTTGATATTGGCCAGACCCTCGATAGGATGCGATAATGCTCTGTCCACGTAAGTCAGGTCACAATGTTCTTGTAAACCTCCAACAAGACAATGTTATTTTCTGTTCTACAACTTTTTATCTCTGTGTGAATGGAAAAGTGTCCTACCTTTAAAGGTCAGAGCCTTGAGAATGGGCTAGCCTGCATATTTCAGGCTATAAGCGGCATTCTTAACTTGAAGCAAGAGAAATAGACTGCAAAGGTTAAAGTGAAAGAAACAGATCCAGCGTGGAGTCCGATTTGTCCTTCCCTGTTACACCCGCCGCTCCTCCAACAGCAGGCTTGGGGCAGAAGAGCAGCGCCACTCACGCCAGAGCAGTTCAGGAACTCTGAGGACAAAGGGCATCTGCAGTTGGACTGATGGGATGTGAGAGTTTAACTGGCAATGCTTTTTTCCTTTCTTGGTGGTACTTGAACTCAGTGGCACACTTACAACTGAGAGCATCTTCAATTAGATGGACTATGGTCTCTGAAGACATGAGACTGGACGAGTTCCCAGAGGAATGAGTGCAGGAAAAGGAAGCAAGGACTCACCCCAGGGGCCCTGTAGCTTTCGGAGGTCAGAGGGTGAGAAGGAGCTAGTGGACAGGGGACGGAGGGGTGCCTGGAGCCAGGGGGGTTAGGGACCAGCAAGGTGAGAGGGAAGGCAAGTGAAGAGGAGGCTTTAAGAGGAGACAACGAGCACCTGAGGGGTCACGGGAGGTGAGGACTGGAGAGCATCACTGGTTTCAGCAAGGGGCGATCTTGCTGGGGAGAAGAAAATCTGGGTGGAGTCAGAGGAAAGGGGGAGAGAGCAGAAGTCAGTGAGAAGAGACACTGCTTTCTAGAAATGGAGCTAAAACTGGAGGGGAAATGCGGTCCAGAGAAATTTCTTTTGCTGTTAAGATGAGAGAAACAGTAGCTCACCTGTGTCATCACTGAAAGAAATGACTAGAAAGGGAAGAACTGATGATACAGCAGAGAACAAGAGGGAAAAAGGACTGGGTGGAGTAGGAGGCGGGACCAGACCTACTGCTCAAGGGGAGAGCTTGGCCTCGGTGCAGGATAGCCCATTGACAACGCAGGACATTGACCACGGGGTCGGGGAAGCAGGGCGATACATGCCTGTTCCACACGCTCTTGTATATTTCATCATTTGTAATTAAAAAAAAAAAGTGACATCGACTTGTAGAGTTCAGTGACAGGTAGTACACAATGAGAGTCTCCCTATTTAAAACCTCATTACAGCTGAGACTAGCGTCCCCCTTTGATGGGGAGGTGGCATTTTTCACTAAGGTAATGGGACACATTAGAGGGATGGAGGAGACAGGATTTGGGGAAGTAGAGAAGAAACACGTGCTCATAAGAAAGGGAGAAAATTACTAGAGTGCAATGTCGGTCATGGATGGTGGATCGAGCCCAGCTCCCCAAAGGGAAGGTTGCCGTGAAAATATGGTTGAGTTTTCATTTCTCCTTGGTAAACACCCAGCAGCTGTTAAGTGTTCCCTGTCACTGTCAAGTGGTAAAAGAAAGGAAAACTGAACACTTGCTGTAAGAATCTAGCAGTTTGTCTAATTAAAAATCATTTGTGAGAGTGGTTTACAATTTGGGCCTAATTATCATTTGCATCATAATGATATTCCCGGTCTTGGGTATTCAATCAAGCACTAATCTGTGTACATTGGGGAAGGGATTTCGCAGGTGTAACTGGGGCCAAGTCCATTGACTCTAAGCTAAGGGAACACATGGGGAGGCCTGACCCTGTTAAGTGAGAGTGTTTCTCCAAGGGCTGCAAGCGGGAGAGGAAGTCAGAGACTCAAAGCACAAGGGGGTCACGTGCCCAGGAAAGAGGGAAGCCTTTGGGAGCTGAGAGCCAACAAGGAAGCAGGGACCTCAGATCCACAGCCACAAGGAACTGGATTCTGCCACCAAACCAAATGAGCCTGGAAATGGATTTTCTTCTGAAGCCTCCAGGCAAAAGCCCAGCCCAGCCAACACCCTGATTTCGGTGGGTAAGACCTGCTCAGAGAACACAGTGAACTCTACCCAGACTTCTGACCAATAGGACTGTGAGCTCATAAATAAATGGGGGCTGTCTTGAGCCACTCAGTTTGTGGTCATTTGTTATACAGAATTGGAAAAACGAATACACTCAGACTATTTGCAAAATGGAGACAATAATGGTTCCAAGCTCGTAGGGTTATATGAGAACTAAAAATTTATATATCTAAAGTGCATGGAATAATAAGAACTGTCTGTAAGTACTGCCTATTAGTCATAAATGCCATTGACTTGGTAAAACAGTGGCTTACTTGAAAGTTTTTCCGTCAATACAGTACTTGAGTCACCAGGATACAGTCAAAAGTCTAGAATTCTTAATGAATGCATCACATTACTAAATACACATCATCCTTTAAAACTCAGCACCTGTGAATAAGCTGCACGATTACAAAACATTACTGAGCATCGCCGACTGTAAGAAAGAAGAGACCAGACTACACGGAGCAAACCACAAGAAGTTTGGAAATCCACCAGCCAACAGTCAATGGACGCTTCCCAGAGGCCGAGCCCTGAAGCAGATCCCAGGGACACAGCGGGAAAAAAGGCACAAAGGTCTCTATTCTCATGAAGCATACATTCTGGTGGGATGAGACAGAAAAGAAGTGCACGAGAGAAAAGAAAAAATCCAAGCTAGTGGCATGAACTGGGCAAAACAATTAGCATAGAGTGAGAGAGTGCTACTTGAAATGAGCAGGCCATCCAAAAAGGCGGTTCTGGAGAGGGGCCATTTAGGCTGAGCTCTGAGTGATGGCCAGGAATCAACCAGCAGCATTCGGGGACAACGAACCAGCCAGAGCCAAGGCCCCCGAGGCAAAAAGAAGCCTGGCGTGTCTCGGGACCTAAGAGAGGCCAGCAAGGCTGATGCTTGGTAAGCAACAGAGAAGGAAGACCGGGCTGGGGCGGCAGGCAAGGAAGGAGCTCAGATTTTATACCAAGTGCAACTGGAAGCTTTCAAACAGAAGAATGACATGGTCTGATTTGAATTTTCCAAGGCTAACCCTAAACTGCTAAGCGCAGGACTTCTGTAAGACCAAGTGGAAACAGGAAGTCTGGTGTGTTCCACTGGGAGTCTGATGATCGTGGCAGAGAAGGAGGATGAGAACCCACTGGAGTAACCATTGGAGGTAAAGTTGGTGGATGGATTGGGTTTTGGGGGCCAGTGGCAGAGATTAATCAAACGTAACCCTTAGATTTTTGGTTTGAGCAACAGAGTGGTGCCCTTTACTGAGATGGGAAGGTTGTGAAAGGATGTAGTTTGGGGCCGGGAGGAATTGAGGGCTCTGTTCTGGCCATCTTGATCTGCACACGTCTGTCAGACATCCACGTGGAGCTGTTGAGCAAGCCCGGAATTCTGGGGAAAGCTCGACACTGGAGGTAGATTTCAGAGTGAATGCCTTAGAGATGGAATTAAAGACCTGGTCTGGGTGACAGAGAGAGATAATGTGTCAAGACAGGAATGGAGCCCCATGTCACTGGCCAGTGAAGTCGGAGGAAATCTAAGACAAACAGTGCTCAAACAGGAGGTACTACAGCGGGGGGTTTGGTGGACACTAGTGATGTGCGCATGACCCGTGAGTAAGTATCCAACGTACCGCGACATTGTTCAGACCTGGCAAACACGGTATTGGTTACTGTTTGTATCCACTGTCTCGGATTTGCTGAAGACAGACTACACTTTTGAAATGTTAACAAGAAAGACACAAAAGCAAAACTATTATTGAGAGCCAAGGTGGTTAAAGTTTTCCATTCTTGGCCAACTGGAAGAATGGTTCTTATGAATGGCTTCTCTCCGTTGTAAACAGAGGCGAATGATAGTTTTCATCGTTTTGCAGGACTTGGTGTAACTGGGAAGTTTCTTAGGCTTGATAACTGGTGAGGAAACCAAACCAAACCAGACCCTTCATATCTAAACAGTTCTTCAGTCTGATGCACACTACCGAGAGGTCAGATGGGATCACCTTGACTTGGAGACAAGTGATTTTTTTTAAGAGCAATATTCACATCTTAATTTTTACTCCATTTCACATGGATACATGTGCCCCCAGCAATCAGAGTTTGCCCCTTGAAAAGCTCATAATTAAACATTTAACTGTATTGAAAAAAAAATCAGCACGCTTCCTGATGGCCAGTGATGGGTTATCAAACATAATTAAAAATGAACTTAAGATAGCACAGCCATCTATAGTGGCTCTTAATGCAAACCGACAAGTTAAAGCTCGTATCTAATAGGGACCAACCCCACCAAGGGCTGGAGAAGGAGCTACCAATGAAAGTGCTTGGGTGCCGGCGTCACTCACCCCAGCCGCACAGGCACTGCCCGCCTCTGTTCAGCCCTAGTCGTTGCAGGGTCTGCCTGGGTGTCTTCCTGCCTCTCGCTGGCCATGCACCACTCCCTTCTCTGAACGGCTTCTTTCACTTTTGTAATGAGACAAAGCCACAGATCTGATTGGGCCACTCTCCCGCTTTCACATCTGCACAGGTTTTGGGGTCCGCGGAGGGCTGAAGAGTTTGTCCCTGAGTCAAACAGATGCAGACTAGAACCCAGCTCCCAACTAAGCGGCCTTGTGAAGTGACCTTCCTGAGGCTTCATTCCCTCGTTTGGACGTGGAGGATAACCGTGGTCATAAGAGAGTCTTGTCATAGCAGTTTGGTGTGGATTAAATAATGATGCAAGTCTGGCATCTAGCAGAGCGCTGAGCCCTTAGGAAGCAGCCAGCAAGCGGCAGGTGTTTGTAGTGGATATGCTGTCATTTTGTCTAACAGCATGCTTCCCTGGTGGTCCTTCCCCTCCCCGCTTTATGTGGTCCAGGTGGTCCTGCCATCCTAGTGTACCTCCCACCCTGCACCACCTCTCACACGGTGGGCGAGCACATGAGGATTTGGTCTGGTTGCGTATCATGGGAAAAAAGAAACAAGGGCTTACGTTAGGATTTTATTTCCTGCTCATACCTATGTGGTCTGGCATAGGGAGCAGGGGCTGATACAGCAGCCCCCAAATATCACTAGGAACTTGAGCTCCTATCTTTCTGACATGCCATCCTGGATTGTGACTTTCAACCTCAATGTGCCTCATGGTCCAAGATGGCTGCTGGAACTCCAGCCAGCAAATCCATACTTCCCATATTGACAGCAGGAAAAAGTGAGGGAAGACAAAAAGAAAGTGTGTCATGCCTCCCTGAATCCTACCATCGTGGAGTGTTACTGAAAGTTCTAAATAACAGTTCCACATATAGAGCTAAATTGCATAGCCTCTCCTAGCTGCAAGCTAGTCTTGAAAATGTAGTCTTTTCACCAGGTATATTGTCACCTGAAGTATAATGTGTTTTTGAAGTCAGCCAGAACAGCAGAAGGGGTATCAGTTGGCAGCTAGCAGAATCTGCCATGGCATGGGAGCAGACTGAGCCATCAGTGCCTTTCCAGGCGATCTGCTCTATGACAGTGGGAGACAGGGGATCCATGTTCCTGTGAACCACGGGCTGGAGAGGCACAGTCCCACACGCACTAGCTACCGTCAGCACAGAGAGGAACGTGAGTCAGAGAAGGGACAGAGTGTGTGCCAGAGTGAGGCTGCCAGCTGAGAGCCTCTCCCCTTCCTGCTTCCCTGTTTTACTGTAATGCTTTCCCCTCTCCCTCTAGACTGAAAGGTCCTAGAAAGAAGACACCCCCTCAACCCACATGCATGCTCCTAAAGGTGACCATCAGCAGCCATGCAGTTCTAGACTGCCTGCCTCTGGGTTTCTTTTACATGAAAGAATGAGACTTCTTGTATTTGAGCCTCTGTTATTGGCGGTTTCTGTTATGTACCACCAACTCTAATCATAATTGATACAGTGGCCTCCGTCCTAATCAAACCCGGGTACCAAAATGTAAGAGTCTGCAAGGCAGCTTTAACTCCACCATCATTTGGGATTTGATGAACCTTCTTATTCCCCTAGACCTTTCAAAACTGATCAGGCAGACTGTTGTGCAGCAGATCTCTAGAATGCATTTATTCTGCAGAACTGGAACTTTCTACCCATTGAATTGCAACTCTCCAGTTCCTCCTCTTCCCAACCCCCTGTAACCCTCATTCTACTCTTTTTCTGTGAGTTTGACTATGTCAGTTACCTCATATAAGTCCAATCATGCAGTATTTATCCTGTGACTGGTTTATTTCACTCAGCATAAAGTCCACAGGATCATCCATGTTGTCACAAGTGGCAGGATGTCCTTCTTTTTTCAAAGCTGAATAATATTCCATTGCATGTGTATATCACATTTTCTTTATCCTTTCATCTTCTGATGGACATTTAGTTTGTTTCCACACCTTAGCTATTGTGGATAATGCTGCAGTGAACACAGGAGTGCAAATATCTCTTTGAGATCCAGATTTCAATTATTTTGGATAAATACCCAAAAGTGGATTTGCTGGATCATATGGTAGCGCTACTTTTAATTTTAAGACAGTAGATCTCATGACAAATGTTTTTATCAGAATTAAAAAAAGGAAGAAAGATAGGAAGAAGGAAAGAGAGATAGATCCCATTGTCTGCAACAAACAATATATGAATTAAATAAAATATGTTATTTAAAAGTTGATCAGGGCACTAACAGTTTCCAGCAGATGGATCCCACAATTCCATATTAGAAATTGCAAAAAGAAACTTTCCAAATGAAGGCAAAGTGGTCATCCCTGAGCCTGTAGGCCATCTCCCTGGACAGTGGAGTTTCTAGACAGATCTACAAAGCAGTCAAGAAAAACAGCATTGATTACTGCAATTTCTGTTCAACGTGTGCTTGAAAAACAATGGAAAAATACTTTAATTTTATTCAGAGTATTTCTTAACATGTCCCCAAGAGAAATTCACTTCTGAAGTAGTTCATGGGATTTTAATTTTATTTTTGTATTGTTTCTGTTTTGTTTTCATTTCAAATGCGATTTTATCTACTGATTACCCAACTGACAATAGCCCCGCCAGTTTCTGTTTAGCATTTCTCTCATTAATGGTGAGAAAATACTGTCAAAAAACAAAATTCCACTGAGTAAATGTGAAGGTCTAATTGGCTGTCTTAGGCATTTCATGAATTGGGCAGCCTTCCTTCTAGCAACGAGACGCGTGCTCAGAGAAGATGCGCGAAATGGAAGATTTTTATAGAAAGGAGGGTGGAGCGAGAAGGTTATTAGCAAAATGAAAGAAAGGGGTATTTGGGGCCAGGACGTCTTCTTTTGGGGAAGGAATTGAAGAGCGGGGGGGGGGGGGGGTCTCTGTTATGTAGATTTGTTCGCTAGTGTTGATAGAGAAATTTCAGATTGACTCTTTTAAAGGTCACATTTCTGGGAGGGGTTGAAACTGCGATTAAGTCTTGGCTTGCTGTAGTTGGGGGCACGGATGACTCCATTTCAGTTTTTGTGATTTTTGTGTGTGACAATATAATAATCAGGATAGCAGCTGCTGGTTAGAGTAATAGTTTTTTTTTGTTTTTTTTTTTTTTTTTATCAGACCTTCTTTTACCTGGAGGGAAAGTATTAAGTCTTGAAGCCATATATGTTTTAATATAAAAGTTTTTTTTTTTTATGATTGTAAAAGTTGTAAATGCGGCCTGGGGACCACCTAGAAAATACAGAGGAGTGGAGGAGAGCATTGTTCCCACCTCCCAAAGCCAAACACTGTTAATATTTTGCTGTCATTTCCTTCTGCTGTGTTTCTCTTGCTCTGTCCCTCTCTCTCCCCTGGTCTGTTTACATAGTTGTGTTCACACTGTATACGTAACTTTGTACCCTGCTTTATTTCACTTACCATGACAACATCAGCATTGCCCCTGATTATTAAAACTCCCTGGTGCCCAAAGCGGGGACCTGTTTGCACAGCGAAACTCTGATGGTCCTTCAAAGGATGCTCACAGCCCGCCTTCACCACACGCAGGCAAGCTCCCTCCAAAGCTGCGGGCTGCTCCCCTGCTGACAGGAACCAGAACTAAGGCAGTTGCAGAGGGGAAGGACACGCCCAGCCAGCTCAGCTGCCTGCTCCCGGGGGGCCCATGTGTCTCCTGTAAGCAACTCCACTAATCCTGAAGTCCTTTCCTCAGAAACACACGCTGGCTTTGAACCAAGGAGGCAGGCTCCTGCCACAGCAGCCCTATGGGGAAAAAATCCAGACACCAGAAGGAAAAGTCAGCTGTTCCAGTGATTGTGTGGCGAGTCAGCAGGACTTCTCATGTTCATTTCCAGAAAAGAGTGGTCCTAACTCCTAGTCACAGCATGGCGAAGACTGCCCACAACCACATTCCCGCCGGTCACACGTGGCAGGCATGTGGCGAGCACACTTGAGGTTACAGAGAGCCTGTGGACTTGGATGGGCTGGAGACGGGGAGGCAGCACGCATTGTCAGCATCGTCTGGTTGCTACGTGCCCAGCTCTTCCTATGCCCCTGACACTGAGCTAAGCAACGTGTGTCTTCTCACACAATCCTCCAATGGCCATCTAAGGCAAGCACTTTATTAATGAAGAAACTGAGGCCCAGAAATACTCAGCAGCTCACTCAAGGGGACACAGGAGTGGCAAGGCAGGGACCCACATCGAGAAGGTCTTTGTACAAGACCTGGACTCCTAACTACTCATTATTTTGGGGAAGACAGAAGTGAGGCAGATGGGACCCCAGGACTCTGACGGAAGCCCCTGGCAAAACAGAGGGGGACTGGGTCTCTCCGTGTTGCCCTGGGCTGGCTTCTCTTATTCGCCACCGTGGCTCCCAGCAGAGCCATGCACACTCCAGACGCGCAGAAGGCAGCCACCGCTGGGCAGAGGAATGGCCCAGTTCCTGAGTCTGTTCCACGCCGCGGACTTACCCAAGTTGTGTTCGGATATTTGGATTCGCTTCCTGAGCTGTAGTCAGGGGCTTGTGACTCCTGTGCCCCTATTAATGGTGACAGAGCGCCAACGCTACCTGCCGTGTGGACTTGAGAGTGCGCAGGGTGGAGGGGGTGTTGAAATTCCCCTGCCCAGTCACACAAACACAAAACACAAGAGCCATCGTTAGTGCAGGTGTGACCTGAGGGGCCCAACTTTGGCTGGAGAGGCAAGCGTGGTAGTTTAGAAGAAGGATAGTTCTTCTAAAGTTTCCACTGTAACCATGAGCGGTGGGAAGTGGCTGGGGGTACTTTGAGATAAAAGTGTACACGGTTACATGCCCTACTCTCCCTAGCAGCCAGGGAGGGCCGAGGAAACGTGAACTGAGTTTGTTGAATGGCACTCCCTGGCACGAAGGGCATAGGCAGTGGGCTGGTACTCCTTTTACCTCCTTCCCCCATTGCCAACATTTTCTACTGCTACTTGGAATGCAGATGTGATGGCAGGAGTTCCAGCTGCAATCTTGGAGACATAAACAAAAGGCTAGAAGAACCACAAAGCCTTTAGCCTCTGAGCAAAGGCCGGCAACTATCTGCCTCCAGATTTCTCATGATGTTAGGAAAATAAACTGCATGTTTAAGCCACTTGGGTAGGTCTTTTACTGGCAGGTGAACGCCTAACTGACATGCCCTCTGTGGCAGGCAGGCCCCATCTGATGGTGGCCCATCATCTCCTCCTGAGAGGCCTTATGAAGCTAGAAGACTATTTAATAACTCCCAACGTTTATCGTTGGATCTAAAAGTAAACAAAAGTTTTGTTTATTCCTGTGCACCACTACACACATTAATATGATGTGTTAAGGCCAGAAGTCACCTCCTAGTACTCATACTCTTGTGTTATTCCTCTCCTTGAGTCTGACCTGCTTCTAAGAAAGAATATGGCAGAAGTAATGGGACGCCACTTCTGGGATTAAGGTATGAAAAGCCTGTCGCTTCTGTCTTGCGTGCTCTCACACGAGCTTCTGAGTCAGGAGGCAGCTCTATAGAAAGGTCACGTGGTGAGGGGCCAAGGCCTGCCGACAGCCACCCCAGCTGAGCCTTCAGGTGAGACCACCACCCTGTCCAACCGCTTGACTGGAACTTCATGAGAGATCTTAAGCCAAAGATGTCCAGCTAAGTAGCTAAGTCATATTATTACTTAAAGCCTGTTTTAGATAACTAATACCTTCTCCAAACAACAATTTGTGGGGGAAAGGTTAATACTCAACTTAGTGTCTATTCTGTAAGTCTTCATTCCGTGTCTCAGTCCACGCCATCCTCACTGAAATGGTTGAGACAGGAGGGAAAGGGGCAGGACACAAATGCTAGATGAATGAAGATGGGGCCCAGCTGTTAGGATGCGACAAAGACTGGCTAGAACCAGGCAAAATCAAGGTGGCTTTGAGAACGGTCGCGTCATTGACCTTAAGCTCATTGCACTTTTATTGTAATGCTTAATCACTCCCCGTAATGCCATGACGGTTCCGAAGCGGACCATAAAAGGCCGAAAAGTGGGTGGTGGCCCGATTCCTGAGAAATCCCTACCCTTCCCTGAAACAGCTAGAGTATTCCCCCCACGTGTTAGCCTGTGAAACTACTTAACCCATAAAAACCTACAACCCGGGGCAACTCCCGCTTTCTGAGACAGTCTGCATTCCGCCTGTGGAGTGTGCATCTCTCTAGATAAAGTTGCTCTCCCTTGCC
Source organism: Camelus dromedarius (assembly GCF_036321535.1). Lineage (NCBI taxonomy): Eukaryota > Metazoa > Chordata > Mammalia > Artiodactyla > Camelidae > Camelus > Camelus dromedarius. Next base: position 12,609,751 of record NC_087468.1, read on the forward strand.
CTTGAATTCTTTCCCACACGAAGTCAAGACTAAGGACTCCTTCGTGTCCCTGGGTGTGACATTTTTCTCTCCTGCAACATATTGGTACCTGAATAGAACTCTTGGCATAGAGTTCAGCTCAAAAGATGACTGAATGGATGAGTGAATGAATGACAGACTATGCCTTGCTGAGCCTCAATAAATATTGAACAAAGCCCACTGGGAAAGAAAAGGGGAAGATAACAATGTGCATGAATCAGCCAAACATGGTTAGAGCATCACTACTTTCATGTGGGCTGGCACGTCTGGACTTCACTCTGATTTACTGGAGGCAAATTCCTCCTGGAAGGCCTCATTAAGCTAGAAATGTATTTTATAGCTCCCAACATTTATCTTTGAGCCCAAAAATAAACAAAAGCTTTATTGATTACTGAACTAAACAAGGCCAGGAGCTACAAGTCCAACGAACAGACTGACGGCCAAAGCAAAAACCCACCCGTTTCCCTGATAACATATGAACTGATGCAGGCGTGAGGGCTGATTTCAGAATCCACTTCGAGGGCCGTGGAAATGATGATCACAGCTGTTTGAGAGGCAAAGAGGGGTCGTTCTTTGCCGTCCAGTGCAGACAAGGTTCTTAGCTGAGTTTATCCAGGTTTTTATTTCATTACCCAGGACATTTAAATGGGGGCCCGAGTGAGGCAAACCATAAAACCCAGAGCATGCTGTGGTCTAAAGCAAGTCTACGTAAAAGCTTTTGTGCCAACGTGTGATTGTTTGCCAAATTCTACTTCTGTTAGAGGGCTCAGGGGAAAAGGATTTTGTGAAATAGAGGTAGAAAGAATGCTGGCTGGTGGGTGGCCCTGGGGACGAGAGGGGAGGGTCAAGGAGAGCAGGGCTGGGGGCGGCTGGGTGGGGGCTCCACACTTGACTCTGATCCCTCCCCACCTTCTTGCCCAGGGCGAGAAGGACACACTAAATGCCTACGGTCAGGATCCACAGCATTTCCATACAGCGGGGACACCATTCCCACAGAAGATATTTACATGGCAAGGACAATATTTCTTGATCTACACTCCAAACCCAGTTTTAAATTCAGAGAAAAAAAAAAAATCTGTCTAGGCCTTTTTTTTTTCACGTCTAGACTTTTCATATGATTTGCGTCAATGCATTAAGTAGATGAATGGTTGTCGCTGGGTCCTGCAGGAGCTCAGGGGAAGTTCTGCACAGCAAGGAGCCTGGGGGCTTTCTCTGGTATTTATTTTGGCAGCAGTCTGAGTCCCTCCATCTCCTCAGTGCCCCCCTCGCCCCCACCTCATTCTCTCTGTGCCTGCGTTCCCCCTACAAATCTCTCAGGACAGGTCCGTGTTGGTCTGTAGCACAGAGCTCCTGTTCTTGGCACGGCAACATCTCTTGTGTTTCTTAGAATTTTATCCTAAGCTGCAACATCCTGGAAACATAGCTGGATTCTATTACTGGCCTCAGAAGAGAAAGGAAGGGGTGGGGGCCATAGCTCAGTGGTAGAGCCTGGGCACGAGGTCCTGGGTTCAATCCCCAGTGCCTCCATTAAGGGGGAAAGAAAAAGAAGAGAAAGGAAGTTCACAGAATTACTCAAGGAAATAGTTAACATTGGGAAATAATCTCTTAAACTGACCTGGAAGGCAGAACGCTCTGGGAGGGCCAGCCTTGCTCGGGTAAGGCAAACCCCACCATCTCCCTACCAACTCCCTTACTGGCCCAACCAACTACAGAAGGAATTCTCCAGCCCACAGCTGCTGGGTTCCTGGGCACAAGCAGGGTCTTATCGTGGTCCATGTCTAGCCTTGTTGCTCTGAAGCCATGAGCAGAGAGACCCCAGCAGCCAGAAGGACAGTCCCTATCCTTAGGTCCATCAGCCTGTTTACATGACAACTTCATTTTCTAACCAGCAAAAGGAAATCTTCCCACGCTCCCCACACACCAGAGCTCTTCCATTGCAAAAGCCAAATGCCTCCTTCAAAAGGCACTCACCCGTTCCCACGGCTTCCCCAGGCCAGGGTGCTGCGCCTGGGAAAACGGCCCATCCCCAGAGCTAGAGAGACGCAAGGGGAAAGCTTGTGGGACAACCAGCCAGAAAAATATGTGTTTAAAAAAAAATCACACACACACACACACACACACACACACACATGAGAAAACAGCAAGGGTTGGCAAGGATATAGAGAAATTGGAACCCTTGTGCACTGTTAGCAGGAAAAATGGTGCAGCCATTACGGAAGACAAAGACAGACTTCATGTGCTCCTGACAGCCCACTTCTGTATCCCCCAGAGAACTGAAAACAGGGTATTCAAAGAGATATTTGTCTGCCCATGTTTGTTGGAGCTAGTTCACAATAGCCGAGAGATGAAAACAACCCAAGTGTCCGTAACAGTTGAACAGATGAACAAAAATGTGGTCTGTACATTTCAACGAAGCAGCATTCAGCCAGAAACCAAATTCTGACACAGGCTACAACTGGATGAGCCTTGAGGACACTATGCTAAGTGAAATAAACCAGTCACCAAAGGACAACCCTGTGTGGCTACCTAGAGTAGTCGACGTCATAGAGACAGAAAGCAGAGCAATGATTGCCAGGGGCTGGGGGAGGAGGGAGTGAGGAGTTACTGTTTCATGGGGACCGAGTTCCAGTTTGGGATGACAAATAGAGTTCTGGAGACGGATGCTGGTGATGGTAGCGCAATACTGTGAATGTACTTAACACCGCTGAGCTGTCACTTAAAAATGGTTAAGATGGTACATTCTATGTTATATGTATTTAACCACAATTTTAAAAAAACTACAACGAAAATTTTTTTGATTAAAAATTTTTGTAAAATACAGGTAAACAACAAGGATTTACTGTATAGCCCAGGGAACTATATTGAATATCTTGTTGTAACCCATAATGGAAAAGAATCTGAAAAAGAATAATATGTATACATATTCTTATACTTATGTATATACATGAAACTGAATCACTTTGCTGTACACCAGAAACTAACACAATATTGTAAATAAAGTATAGTTCAATTAAAAAAAAAAAGATACAATCACTTCAATGTTCATAGCAGCATTATTTACAATAGGCAAGACATGGAAACAGCCCCAGTGCCCATCAATTGACGATTGAATTAAGATGTGTCTCTCCCTCCCTCCCTCTCCCTCTCCCTCTCTCTCTCTATGTCTGTGTATAAACACACACACACACACACACGCAATAAAAAAGAATGAAATTCTGCCATTTGCAGCAACATGGATGGACCTAGAGAACATTATGCTTAATGAAATAAGTCAGACAGAGATGGACAAATACTATATGATATCACTTATATGTGGAATCTAAAAAATAATGTAAATGAATGTATATCCAAAGCAGAAAAAGACTCACATAGAAAACAAATTTGTGGCTACCAAGGGGAAAAGGAGGAGGGTGGGAAACAAATTAACAGATACAAGCTACCATGTATAAAATAGACAAGCCACAAAGACCTATTGTACAGCACAGGGAATTATACCCATTGTCTTGTAATAACCTATAATGGAATATAATCTGCAAAAATTACTGAATCACTAGGCTGTACACCTGAAACTGACACAATACTGTAAACCAACTACTTCAATAAACTCTTCCTTCTCTAAAAAAAAATACAAAGGAAAGTTAGGTCACGTCACATCCTGAGTCTATAAAGACGACCATCAGACTCGGAGCAGACTCCATAATTGGCCCCCAAATCAAACCTGGTTCAGTCTCTCAGAGCTGCTTCACGGAGTCAGTGACAGAGACTCAGCCGGGCTCCGTCCTGGTGCCTGACGGAGGAGAGTCTTCGGACTCTCCCCACTTCGATGTCTGTGCACCACCCAGCCAGACCCTTGCCCAGCGTCAGACGCTCCAATGCACTCAGCAATGTGACATCTCCAGGTTTGAAATCCACAACAGTGCAAAAAGAGCGTGGTACCGAGACGAGTCTCCCTGAAACTACTTGGAAACGCGGCAGTCGTGGGCTCGGGTCAAAGGTTCAATCCCTTCATTAGCTGGAAGTCACCAAACCTCAGTCCTGTTGGAAAGCTAGAGCACCGTGAGTTTCATCGCTGGAAAAGGGGTGGCAGACGGTCCAGCTGCTCGCTTGGTGGTTCAGGAAGCTGAGCCCGGCTCGCCTGTGTGGCCCCACGGCTGGTGGAGACCCAGAGGGCAAATCGGGTCCAAGGCTCCTTGTCCTGCCCGCCCTTGTCAGCTACTCCTCAGCTCTGTGGGGATGATTGTCTCCGAGCATGAGGCTGGCACGAACACACAGCAGATCAGAGGCCTGCCCTTGTCTCCAGGTCCTGGCGTCCTCAGAAAGAAATCTCAACCCTCGGTCTGCGGGGAAGCCGCCCTCCAGGCAGGGGCTGGGTCTCTCTTCCAGGACCAAGGAGCCTCGTTCCCACACACACGCGCTGTTCTGTCTTTCCCATTCCCTCCTCCTGACGTTTTTGTGACTTAGCAGTCCTCTCTGTGGTAACCAAACCTCCACCAGCACTTCCTCTAAGGCCAGCTTAGTTTGCATGGCTAGAATGGGCACCTTGGAAGGTGTCTGCAAATCTAGAAAATGACATAGCCGCCAGCGCCGCCATCCACAGGCCTGCGTCCCCATCTGCTGTGCTTCTGGCACGGGCTGACCTGCTTCCCACTCCCCCGCCCCTTTCCAGGCCTCCGTCTTCAAGTCTGTCTCTGATTCTATGACATACCCCTGAATCTCACCATAAACTCTCTCTCTGTCTCACGTGGCCTCCAGTTTTCTGCGTTTTCTCTTCCTTGCTACCAAAACAGCCTTAAAAAAACACTGTATCTGACCCCACCCCCGCCGTTTTGGAGCCGAAGGTACCCAGCACACCAACTGACAGCATCTCATGTAAGTTTTACAGCTTCACGAGCCGCGCTGAACAGAAAGGTGAACGTTATCCCACGACTGCAGTGAATGACCATGGTTTTAACCCCAAGGACCAATGTTATGATGACATTTTATGATCTCGGAGTCTCTCTCATTGGGGGAATATGAATTCATGTTTCTATCGTTAAAAGCCACCTTGAGAATACGGGGATAAGAACAAACCCATTAGTTTTATGTGAGCAGCTAAGCGAGAAGTGGAAAGGCCATCCAACGTGGTGCAGCTGATGGTGTCAGACACTGACCCCGCTCCCGCCATCAGAGGTCTGTGCGGCCCCGAGCGAATCACTCCCCCATCGGGACCCTGTCCCGCCAAAACTCCTGTCCTTGCAGGGTTCCAATGTGCAGACCAAGAGCCAGGGTCTGCAAGAGATGGAGAGACCCCTCCTTGTCATTTTAACATCTCCAGGAGTTTGGGGCTTAGCCAACAAGAAAAACATGGACAGAACACAGACTCCCTTCCGTAGAATTCATGTGTGAAGTTAGAGGCTCTGATGATTGATACGAGGAGGTGATGTTCTGATGAGAGGCCAGGGGAGAGTTGTTGAAGCCAGATGAGTGGAAATGACGAGGAAAACCATAAATGCAGACTCAGCCAACGGCAGATTCAAAGGGATCCTGAGCTGGGTGATGTGCACCTTCAGTGTAAGGCCTGGGGTCAGAGGAACCAACCCCTGGGTACATCATGGCATCTGAGATACGGGAATACAAACATTGCTGGAAAAACTCAAATCCTGCGTCTTAGCCCAAATCCCCCTGCTGGGTCCTTGAGATAGAAACTCCAGCTCACTCCATCTGGTAAAATCAGTGCATGTATGTCTCTTAACACACAAGGTCAGAACTGAGCAGAGAAATGAGGAGGTCAATCCAACCCATAAACGAACCACACCAATTTCAGTAAGCGGTGTACGCTTTCAGTGTGCACTTCATCTTTAAGAAATTTGTAATATTTTGGAAATTTTAACAAACCCAATGGATTAGCCTACCAATTATAAAAGGTATAATTGATATTCAATTTTAGAATCGAGATATAAGTTGAAAGGTAGAAAATGATCTTTTTTAGGTTGTACATGGATTGAACACACATTATAAGTTTGATTCATCAGAGTTAACAACAATTGTTTTATATGCTTGGAAAGTTTTGCTTGTTATGGACACTGGGTGTCTTTAAGAGGACAATAAAATTATTAGATGTTAAATGCAGTTTAAAGCATTTAGGGGCTGTAATTATTGGTTGTGAAATTAGATTTACTAATAGAATAATGAAATTTGTAAGTTGAACTCTAATGGTTGAGGAAACAAAGTTTTTGGATGTTTAATAATTCTAGCATTCATTTTTAAACCCCACCCAGTAGTACACGGCCTCTCTGTGCACCCTTGACCCCTCCAAAACAAAACCCCCACCCACACTGTCAACACCAGTGGGTGAGCAATTCTGTATGAAGAGCTGGGACGGGGGTGGGGGTGAGGCCAAAAATAAAAATAAAAAATGAACAATGTATGCTAGGCATGGGGAGTCCAAGAGTCCAGAGAGCAGAATGGGGAAGACAGAGCCACATTCTTCTCATGAATGTCAGTGGCTTCCACTGGCTAAAGTTTAGCTCCATCAGATTGATCTGGAAAGGTTTCAACTGGGGAGGAGAGGAGCGGGAGATAGAGGGACAAGATGGGATTAAACTGCAGGACCCTGGCCATCAGATTAAGATTTAGTTCAGCGAGGGGGTCATTAGCGAGTCTCTTACCTGGTGAGAAGCAGGCGGCTGCTGCAGGCTGCCCAGGGCAAGAGAGCTGTAAGAAAGCGCATCTGGCCTTGATGTGGAAGGTGGACAGGAGGACAGAGGATGCTGGAGGCAGGAGCAGTGGCCAGTGGGGGAGGCAGAAAAGAGATCAACAGAGATGAAGAGTGAAAAATCACAACAAGGTTGCCACCAGGCTCCCGAGACATGATGATGGGAAAAAACAGAAATGGGGGAGGCAGGAGGAGAGGGCTGGGGAAGGGGGGTTAGTGTGTGGAACGTGTATTCGCAGAGAGACCCTGGAGAGAAGACACCCCAGGGTCCACAAACAAGGGGGAAGTCAGCCGGGGTTAGAGGTCTAGGGGTTTGGACTTCAGAGAGGAGGGGGCTGAGGAGGACTCTGTCACCTGGGGGTGTGAGAAGGGCAGACTCCATGGAAACCACCTCCCACCCACCATGTACTGAACACATGAGCAGCCCTCCACCCCTCGTATCTCCAGCCCACACGGAAACTCTGCAAAGTGAGTGATTTTGCCCCATTTTATAGATAAGGCAACTGAGGTCTAAGAAACAAGGATTCTTACCCCAGGTCAGATGCTCTCGGGTGGTCAACTTGGGCAAAGACCTAAGCCTGTGGGACTCTACAGCTGGGCCCTTCCCTCCAGGCAGAGGCTGGATCCCACCCAGCCCTCAATGAGATGTTTACACTCAGAACAAATGGGATGGGGGCTGGGTTTTGGTTACTGGATTACTTTTAGTTTCACAAGAACTTGGTCTATCTGTGTTTTAGGAGGGAAAAAAGGCTAAACAAAACTATTTTCAGGTTCCAGTAAAGTTGTGAAATCCAGGGAAGTATAAACAGTGCAAAGCTGGCTTGAGCCCTGGGTTGGTTCTTCCAAGGCTCAGCGAGTCCTCAGCTACCCAGAGAACCAGACCCCAGATAAATCAGATGGTGGGCGCACAGGAGGGGCCCCCGCAGGCCTGAGTCTTGTCTCATTAGAAACCAGGCCACAGAGCTATTTCTGTGCACTTAACTTCTTTCTTGTTGGCTTGCTGCTTTTTCTTTTCTTTTTTTTTTTACTTTTCCAAGTTAAAATCAATACCCCAGTGATGAAAACAGCAGGCTTTGCAAAGCACAAGAAGTCCCTGGACTCTGTTTCTCCTCCCACATCTGCCCAAAATGCAAACGAATTTCCCTGGAGCCTCAATTCACTCTCCATAAATAAAGATACACCAGTCACTCAAACTCCCACAGAGGAGGCATCAGGCATCTTAGAGGAAATGGGCTTGCTAAATCCTTGAGTAAACACGTGAGGTGTGCTGGCCAATAACTCCTGGCCTGACCCTACTGTAGCCTGCTGGGGCAGTGGGTTCAGTTCCTCCCGATGGGAGGTGACAAGAGGTGACATCCAGGCCAAGGCTTTTGAGAAGCCGGTGGGGGTTCTCCACTCTCCCATCTGCTGGCTGGATGCAGAGGCTTCTGGGGCCTGGAACGGTGGGGCCAGGGTCTCTGAATCACTAGGGCAAAGAGAGGGACTGAGAACCAGGAGCCAAATCACTGGATTGTTCCCAAGCCTTAAGTCACTGGTATGAGGGGGTCTGTTTACAGCTGCTGGTGTTATTCTATCTGATATATCTGGACGTCTATTTATAGACACAAGGGATTGTAATAGGGACAAACAAACCTGACTCCATATTAGATCTGTCCCTTTAGCTCTAATCCTGTGCTCTGTTTCCTGGGCTGAGTAGTGCTGATTCTGCACCTTTTGTAAAAGAACATTGCCTAGAGCCTGAAATATAGGCTAGCCCATTCTCAAGGCTCTGACTTTTACGGGTGGAACAGTTTTCCATTCATATAGAGATAAAAAAGTTGGAGAACAGAAAATAACATGTATCTCGCTGGAGGTTTACGGGGACACTATGACCTGACCCACGGGGACGGCTGCAAGAACAGAGGATTCCGACACCAAGAAGTTTGCGACGACCAACCACACCCCTCCCCTTTTCAGTATAAAAAGAGCTTGAATTCTGACTTGGGTAGGATGTTTCTCTAAGACATTAGCTCCCCACTTTTTCAGTCTGCTGGCTTTCCGAATAAAGTCGTTATTCCTTGCCCCAACACCTTGTCTCCCAACTTGTTGGCGAGCAGAATGAGTCTGGACTCAGTAACAGGGTGTGTGCATCTTTTTCCTTTTTGTAGAAACCCTGAGATACCAACGTAGGCTTTTATCAAACTGACCGCGTTTGCATCACAGGAGAGTTCCTCACTGTACAAATGATTTGCTGCAGGATAGGTCCCCCCACCGTCCAGTGCGATTAACCTATTATTCTGCTTACAAAATGCTGATTTCCACAGAGCTTGAGAATGCGCTGCCCACATCATGAATGTGTGGGCTGATTTGCACGGAAGCAGGAGGTCCCTGGCCAACCCCAGAGTCCCCGAAGACATCTCCCTTGTCCCCTGCCTCCCAGTTGATGAGGTCAGGGCAGATTTCCTCCACAGTGAGCACTCTCTGTGCTTCCCAGGGCACAGTGTGACCTGGAGCATGGCTGGAACCCCTTTAAGTCTGCTTCTTACCAGGCCCTACAGCAAGTCCACAAGGAGCCATGGAAACAACAAATCATGGATTTGAACTGCAGCGGGGTTATTTCTTGGTGGTCAAAAGGGAAGCCAAGTTTCCCAGGCTTTTCCTTCTAGAACATGAGACTGAGGACCCAGTGAAGAATGTTTGGACACAAGGCACCTGGGTGCACGGGGCTGGGGGCCTAGGAGTCGAGCTGGGAGCAACTGGGAAAGAAGCCCGTGTGTGCAGCCAGAGATGGAGGCTGGAGGGAAGAGGGGGAGGAAAGAGAGTCCAAGGATGGCAGCTGCAGTGAATTCACATTAAGGCAAGAAAGCAAATTTTATAAAAACTCAAGGGAATCAAGCTGGCAATAAATGGGATAAATCCAGGAAGGAGAATGGAGCCTAAAATCTGCCTGGCCTTTAAATCCATTCGTCATTTGTGTAAAAAAGTCAAAGCGGCAGGATAGGATTTTAAAATAATTTTTATCCAGATTTTGCCTGGGGTGGGGGTGGGGGGTGTTTGTTTACTTTTGTATGCAACAAACAAGTGACTACAAGTGTAGGCAACCACAGAGCTGAAGGCACGTTTGCCGCTCAGGTCCAAACATTCTGCTAAATACTCTGCTGGTCCTGGACTGACAGGGACGTCTTGTCTCAGAGAGACCCCTTGGGCGGCTGGCGGACTCAGCCCCACACGCGGCCGGGTCCCACCAGCTTCCGGCTGCAGAATCCCAGCCTGCCTGTAATCCTCCTTCTCTCCAGAGAAGAGCTTGGCGAACGCTGGGTAAGGAATACATCTCACCAAGGGACCCCAAACTACAGATATGATGCCAAACAAGCAAGAAAAAGCCAAACAAGTTTTAAAATGCTCTGCCCCTTAATCATGTTTAATTACAGGCTCACCAAAGCAGGGATGTGAAGACCCACAGAAATATGCTCTGAACAGAGTAGGTGACAGTGTCCTCCCCAGCCTGGTCTGCTGCAGCGTTTTTCAGCTTCTCAGACACCCGTGGGCACTCAGATCCCCTGAGGATTCTGATTCTGAAGGTCTGGGCGGACGCCCAGGATTCTACATTTTTTATGAGCTCCCAGGGGATGCCACTGCTGGTGGCCCAACACCCACACTTGGAGCAGCAAGGGTCTTGAGCAATTTAGAGACTAATTGGGAGTTACAGATATTAGAGACACGGCTTCTGATCTGAGACTTGGGACATGCAGAGAAATTGTCACCAACAGAGGTCTGCTCCTGTCCTGAGATTGTCAAGGGTTATACACACAGATGTACACATGCACACACACAAGAAAGAGTCTATTCAAAACCTGTGCTACAGATTTTTATTCATATCCTACTGCACGAGGGTAAGACATTCAATCTGGAAGCCAAAACATTAATTCTTGAAGTTTCCTTTTGAGTCTCAGTCACAGGGATAACTTTTAAAAGCAAATGTCTAGAACACGTCCTGATATCCAGGCATATGTGCTGAGTCTTTTAATGCCACTCACCTCAGCAGATGGGCATGGGGGTGGGTTTAATTGATATTTACATGCTACAAGGCACTCAAGTAGTCACAGCCCGAGACCCCAAAATGAGTGTGATTATCTCGTTCTTCATAAATCTGACAGCTGTTGACTGCCAGCAACGTGAAGTGTACCAGACACCACGGAGGGAAGGAGACTCAGGGACGCGGAGTCCGGGCCAGGTCCCAACACGCTTTTCTCTGATCTCTCAGGAGTTAACCACCACCTTGAGTTACCTTGGAACTTACAGGGAGGAGGTGTTCTCACTGTTCCCTATCATTCGATTGTCACACGATCTTCTAACTGAAAAGACTTCCAATGACAATATGATGTATAAGTGAGGAATGTTAACAGCGCCATTTCTTTGAATATCTGCTTTGTCTAGAAGTTAAATTGCGTTGTGATTCTTTTTGATCAAACAGTTCATCCACACTCAGAATGAAACAAAACAGAACATGTGGCCAAACAGGAGTCCTTGTCAGAAAAAAAGGGGGGATGGGGAAGACACAAACTCATGCGAAGCTTGGGAATCAGTCACTGGGCTGTGGTCAAGGGCATGGCCCCATGACCTGCAGCCAAGGAGTAGACAGCATGGTGCCTTCTTGGACCAACATGGGCTCAAATTTCCAACGTAACCATTTAAGAGCTGTCTGATCTTGGGCTTGTCATGTGACCTTGCTCAGCATCATAGCTACTTCACTGGGTCACCATTAAGATGGAATGAGATGGGGGGAGGATACAACTCAAGTGGTAGAGCATACACTTAGCATGCATGAGGTCCTGGGTTTAATCCCTGGTACCTCCTCTAAAAATAAATAAATGAATAAACCTAATTACCCCCCCCAAAAAAAAGATAGAATGAGATAGTGTGCGTAAAGGACCAGCACATTATGAACCCCCCACCTGGCAGTGGATTATGCCATTGCCTTCAAGGAGTGTTTACCTGTTTGCCAATTAACACTCTCCTCTGAAGCCCGTCTTTCCAAGAATAGGTAAATGTCGCCGCCCAGGTTCTTTCTAATTCCCATAGCCTTCTTTTTTCACCCAGATGGGGGAAATTAATTTCTGTACTCAACATTACATCAGTGACACTATTTTTTCCATTTTTTTTCTTTTTTGGTGCTTTTGGTGTCCTTATTAAGAAACATTTTCCTTTGCCAAGGTCATGAAGATATTCTATGATCTCCTCTAAAAGCTGACTTGTTTTGCTTTTCACATTTAAACCTGTCATCCATCTGGAACTGGTTTTTAGCCACATCATTTAAAATATTAATTTGGTATTTTACCATAATTTGAATATCTGTTTGGTAATATTTGTCATACTATTTTTCCTTTTTGTTTTTAAATAAGGAACCGGGAATTTAGACAGTACTGATTTTCTGGGCGGAAAAAAAATGATAAACCCTGAAATTATAACATTGTTCTATTTCACCTTTAGGATAGTCAGAATATCAGAAAACAAGTTTCCACTTTATGAAGACAAATAAAAATCAGTTTTCCATAAGTATTAATTACATCCAGAGAGAGAATACTTATATGAGATGCATGAACTATGGTGACTACTTAAGACACTTAGACTGTCTTAAGGAAGGACCCATTCATTCATTTAACAGCATTTTATTTATATTTGTATTATAAAGATTCATTCATGATAAATTTATTTATATAAAATATTTATACTTACTATGTTGTATTCATCATGTTTACTTATACCTGTTTGTATATGTATTAATAGTTATGATATTACATAAATTTATATTGATGTGCCCATGAATACAGGCTATTTGCTTTGCTAAAAACTGGGGAAATTCCAAAAAGAACTCAGCCTAACCACCAAAGGAATACGGGTTGGATGGTAGGTTAAATGATACAATTCGTGTGTAATGTCAAGCCTTAGTCTTTGCCTCGGAGCGTGGTCAGTATTTCAGAGCATGTGTTTTGGGTCACAGATGTAACTCCATGAGCACCAGAAAAGCAGTGTGGTCTTCGTCTAGTATGGAAGACCCTGGCATTCACGGTGGAGCCGCTACACTGACTGCGTAGCATCTAGAGTCAGAACCAGAACACGAGAGACTCATTTAGAGAGATGTGGCGAAGCACAATTTCTCCCCCTGGGAACTGCCTTCAGAGACTGGCTTTTCAGGTGGCCAAGCCACTGAGCAAGGGAAGCAGTTTATTTATCCTCTTGAATATGAAGACAAATGAAATGAGAGTCTTAGGTAAAAAGCAGAATCATACGCTGTCTTATTTATAAGCATCACAGACCACTTTTTATTCCAAGCTGTAAATGCTGTCATCAGTGATCCTGGCAGGTTCACATTAAAGCAAAACACATACTGCCTGAGGGATGGGTCAGGCCAAGGGGATCTGAATTTCCATATTGTAAAGATTTGGGCAGAGCGGGAGGCAAGTACCTGAACTGAGTGCGGCTTCCAGCTGAATCTGAATTCCAGCCTGCTTGAATCAGACAGAGCTGTGTGGCTGGCCTGAAAATTTTTTAATTTTGTCTTTAATCCTGCCCAGATGACAGACCAACTTACTTATATATCCACATGGCTTGTGGATATCTGAGAGGACCCATGTTTTCCCCCAGATTACTCGAACCAAATCTCCTGGGTAAGACTCATGACCCACAAGGCAATCCGACACATTGGTCCTGAACATGATGATTTTTGAACTGGAAAACATTTTTCAGAGACCGATTACCAACAGCTCTCTTGACTATCAGCAGGGGACACATAGGCTGTGTGACTCAGGGAAGAGTCATGCCCACGCAGGGCTACAGAGCTCTGTTCAGTTCTGCCGTCCATGCCAATGCGGCAAACATTTACTAAGCACCCAGGTTTCCTTTGTTATAATGGATCCTAAGCCACTCTGCTTCATGACAATTTACCTGTATGATTTGCTTCTTTTAACACCCAGTAAGGAATCGTGAAACTGAGACCTCAGCTCAAGGGAGAGTGTTCACCTACTGTGCACCACTGGCCACTCCAAGTTGTCAATCGTAAGTTAGAAAGGAAAGAGAGTTGGTCCACGGCCCCCTTTTACATAGTGTTTCAGGTTCCTAATGTCACCTTCCTTGCTGACTTTTAGCAGCTGTGATCTAACCCACAGCCACACCACGGGGGCCAACCCCTAACAGGACAAAGGAGCCCTGGAAACTGACTCTCCTGTTCTTGATTGGTTTCTTAATGAAATTAAATAGAGGGTGGGGTGAAATCAACCACACTCACCCACTTTTTACCCTGGGCCAGCGGAAGGACCTCTCTCTGCCCTGCAGCTCTTTCGTATCCTTCAGGACCCCAGTGCTCATCAAAGAAGACACAGCACCCCATTCTCTTCTGTGATGGGCCCTTAACAACAGAAAGTCCCCCACTTCACATTCTAGGAACGTGAAAATTTAAAAACTGCATTGGTGTATTCAGCATGCAAGTTCTTTTCTCTTTAGCTTAAGAAAGAGATGTCTAATTCTCAGTGTTACTCCATGATCTGCCCAAATCCAAACTTTATCCTAAATGTCGGTTAAAGGAGGCGGTATAAAAGGTGTACAGCAAAGAAGATGGAAACTGCTGCAATGACTGACCGATATTGTGGCCAAAACTCCTCCAACTAGGATAGAAAGTTTGATTTGATTTGATTTGGGGGGGCGTGGGGGGCAACAATACATTGGAAATGAGAGACTGGAAGAGTTGGGTGCAATATTTCCAACTCATAGTCCAGTTTTCACCTTCACGGCTTCAGCAGTGCAAAATGGCATGAGTGAAGGTTGGGGAACAGCGTCGACACAGGGAAGGCGAGTACCGGTTTACTGGGTGTGAAGGCACAGAAAGGACCGAGGGTTACATTTCGCAGCCACGTTGCTTCTCCGTGGTCAGACTGCCTGAGCTGCCTGTTTATCGCTCTAGCTTTTTGCTAAGTCCCAACCTACTTCAGCAGATAGACTGAAGGGAGAAACATCATCATACCATTTTCCAAATGTCGATCATCTGACTTGTCATTGTAGTTGTGCTGATTTTATTGCTCTTGGCAAAATCTTGTCCTTCCCGCAGTGCAGTTGAAATTCTAGGTTGTATTAATTGCCATTGAAAACACCACCAGTTACATGTCAGACACAAAGGAAATAAAAATTGCTGACGCTCTGTTTTGCAAGGACAAATTAATTTGCCCCAGAAATGGCATGTTTGCCACCGATCTCATTAAAAGGACTGGGAGATTATCAGGAAAAATTAATACAAGCTGTTGGTTATCAGCTACATCATTTCAGCTCACAAAGGCAAGTCCTGGTTGTCAGTTTGCTGCTGGGGGCAAGGACAGGCGTTAACAAAGAAAGTCACATTCAATTTGAAACCATCACCCGGGCTGGCATTTGCGGTGACTGCGTGGATCAGCTTGAAGAACAACCACACTGCTGCTCTGGGGCTTGAACTTGAAAGTAAGGGCACTTTTGGCAGCAAGGGGAATCAAGTCCTCCCTCTAACGTGCTGATGAGAAGAAAGAGCAGCTGGCCTGGAAGTCTGGAAATGGAGGCTCCATGGTACTGAACATGCTTGGGACATTCAGGATTGAATCATGATTTTTTAGGCATCTTGGCAAAACTCTTTTACTGAAGATGGGGCTGGTTGAAACTGCAAGGTGCCAGTGTCACTGCCCCCATGGCCTCGTGCTCAGGTCTTCTTAGATCCACTCAGGTGACGGGCGCACGGCTCCACCATGGCTCTTAGGCAGTACAGGGTACTCATCTGAGTGAGGCCTAGGATGGTTGCTGACAATCGCCACACCAGTGGTCCTCGTGTGCATTCTGAAACAGCCACGTCACAAACTCTTACCGAGCAGTAGCTATGCACCTGGCACCCCTCAAGGCGCTAGAAATAAGTGAGCAAGATCCCCAAAGAAAGAGGAATCATGTTCAGTCAACGTTTCATTTATGAAATAAGTTGCATTTGGTTTCCAGCCTTCTGAGTTGGTCACTTGGGCTGGGGTTCATCTCTGAGTTAAGTTCATGCAACATTTTTCGGGAAAAGACCATTTTCAGGATGTTCTGCTCCAGCAGCTGTTTGAATCACTCCCCATAGACCAACCCAGACTCAGGCACAACCCCAGGAAAAGGCCACTGCTGACGGCGCCGGCCTCAGGGCCTTTGCAACTGCTGCTCTGTCTCCCCGGAGAAGAGTAGGCTTCGCACAGCAGGTGCTCAGCTGATGTTTGCTGAGTGAATCCGTTCATGAATGAATGAATGAAAGCCTTCGGTATTTCCAGGGATTTTTCTCAACTCGGCCTCCCCTCTGTTCAATGTATACAGTTGAAGCTTCTTATCACAAGCATCCAGTACTTTCATTCTGTTTCCTGTTCATTTTTATAAAATAATAGAAGCTAAGTGTAAAAGGTCATCTGAAAAACTGCTCTAGCATGGCTTGGAGGATGTTGCTGAAACCGGACTTGGATGGCCGGCGGGTGGGGACAGGGGAGGGGGGTGTTGTCACAAAGGTTTCTCAGCCAGTTTGTGAAAGGACAAATTTAGCCCCTATTATAAGGCCCCAGTATATTCATGACCAAGATTGTTCAAGGTTATTTATTTTAAAAGATATATATAAAAAAGGATATATATAAAAGATATATATTTTTAAAGGCATAGTCCAGGAGGGTCTGTGTCTAACTTAGCCTTGGTTAGAGCTGGCTGGTTGGCTTGTCTTGGGACGTCACAGCCTTGGGTGGGGAGAGGTGACTGAATTTGTCCTATCATATCCCCAACAGCCTTCTGCACACAACTGTGCTGTAGTAAAGCTCTCAGAGAAAGTGTTGAAATGACTTGACCCTGGAATCTGCTTCTTTAAGCTTTCTGAGTTGTGAATCCCAGGGTCCCAACCAGGATTGGTAACCTCAATACGGAGCAGCCCTTGCTGTGTGTGCGCTGAGAGGTGCGGGGAGGCCCCGGGCCTGGGGATGGGGAGCCAGGAGCCAGTCACCTAAATGGCCCGAGATGTGTGTCTGAAAAGACCTGGAGGCAAATGCAGCTCCAGCCTCCCGTGACTCCAGACAAGCCTCCCTTCCCAGACCTGGAGCCCCACTTGTCCACAGGCTCCCCGACCCCTCATCCCGCTGGTTCCTCTTGCGATATTGTTCGGTTTGCGTTGTACCTCCACCCTGACGCTGATTCATGCATGCAAAAGGAACCCAAGCCCTGTCCCCTGAAAATGTGCCTGTGAGTGGCTGATGGCCCTGCTGCCCGAGGCTTCCCTCAGCAGGTCAGGGGCCCTATCACCCTGGCAGATAACAGTGCAGGTGAAGGGGCTTCCATCTACCTCCTTCTTATCCGAGCTTGTCCCCAGGGTACCCATGCTTCCTTACTTCCGGTTCATTCTCGGTCCCCTCCACCAGCAGGAACGGGTCCTCGGAACTCAGTTCTGCCAGCCTTGAGCTCTTGGAGATGAGAGCCAGTCAGGGAGTGACCACAGGGCCAACTGGGGACACTTCCAAGCAGTCACATTCAGTTTTTCACAACAGTCCAAGAAGAAGCAAGAACAACTCTCACGGGCCGAAAGAAATTGGAGGCGATCCAGTAACCCAGTTTTAGATCCTGCCTCTACTCTGGGCTTCTGGAGGCCAAGCCTCCCATCAGAGACTTGTGCAGTCAAGGACAGGAACCCCCCCACCCCCAAAACAACTCCATTACACCCAAGAGGATCTACTCAGTTGGCCACTGTGATCAGAGATTTCCAGAATCTCCTGAGGGTCTTCCGTGGATGTGCAATGGGACGAGTTTGTCAAAGTCCTACCTGCAGAGGGAGAGGAAACCCTAGCCAGGGCCTCCATCTCAAAGGCAGGCACTTTGGAAAACAGGTAGACTTCAAAAGGAATGGAAGCTCCACACTACATGGAAATGGGAGGGGGCAGAGTCACAGGACAGTGCCTGTCCCTTGAGGTCCTTCAAAAGCAAGTGGTTAAAACAAACGTGATCACTTGGGACAGAGACCCAATGTGGCCTCACTGCGGTGGAAGAGGCTGGTGGGCACCGCACAGAGGAGACCGAGTTGGCTTCTAAGGGGCCAGCTGGACCATTTTTAGAATAATGAGATAGAGCCAGAGACCCCAGTACCTCCAGCTGAAAGAAACACCTTAGTAGCGAGTGTGGTGGAGAGCATCTTTTCTTGTTCACCCTACAGAAAATACCCCCCGGGGACAGGGTGGACCAGGCTGGGCCGGAGCCGCTTTCCTTTGAATGCAAGTGAGTGGTGGTTAAAACGCTGCGAGGCTGGAACCCAGACGCTCTCTGATTGTGATCTGTCAAACAGCTCTTCACATACTGGTTCCAATATTCCATTTTTCTTCACTCAGCATTCTCCCACCAGCTCTCTAAACCTCATTCTGGCTTAAAAATCTGAAGAAATCACGATGATGGATATCCACCCTTATGGTAGAGCTTCCCCTCTACCCCTGCCACGCAGCCCTCCCTCCCCAGCTCCTCCCTGGGGATGGAAGATGGAGGCTGTGGGCCAAGAACATTGGGCTTGGGGGTCCCAACTCCATAGCTGTACTGTGTTTTTCTCAGCATACCCATTTTAGGCTTGTGTGGTACTAAATTTTTCTGCCAGTAAGAAGAAAAGGCAATTTTTTTGTAAAAAAAACTGAGAAACAACTTGCAGGCAGGAGCAGATATTTCAGAAATGACTCAGAATCGTGTTTTGCTAGAAGAATGCTAATGAAATACAGATCATACATGCGTGAAACCGATAACACGTCCTCGGAAAGAAAATGGCTCTTATTAGACATCTGAACTTGAGCCAGACATTCAGGCCATTGATTAGAATACCGTGGACTGACTCCTACTGCTCCCAACGGCAAACACCAGCTTTAACATAACTACAGAAGCCAAGGTTACTCTTTGGAGAATACCGAGAGATCGTATCTTTCTTATCATCTGAAACAGTTCGTTCATCTCTGAAACTGACTGTCAACCTTGGTGAAGAAGCTTCTCAGAAATATCTGACCCGGGAAGCCAAGAGCCAAGCCCCTGGTGCGTCACCTTCTGCACCCACGACCTCAAGTCCAAGGACCCACGTGGAGTCAGCTTGTACAGTATCCCCTGGGACCCTCGGAGAACAATGCACTGTCATCCTAGAGCCACTGCCCCCCAAAAATCAAACTAGCTACTAACTTGAGTATGACAATCCAAGCTTCCTAATTTCTCCCCTAAATCTGTGTCCCTCCCTTGCCTGGTGCCACCCTGCTGGCCCCCAGAGCTTACCAATAGTATCAGCACAGGTGCCCAAGGCGCCCACCCCGCTCTGGGAGCTCCCAGAGTCTGGAGCTGGCACGTTCTCAGGACCCAGCATGACGTCCACCTCCCAGATGTCATGCAGTGAGCACGCGACGTGAACAAGGAACAAGAGAAGTGAAACACTTCCCTGGAAAACAGCCACAAGATAATGGGAGAGACAGAATTTACACACATAACTGATAAAAGGCACCCTGCCAGCCTTTAATTAAATAGGTACCTTACACAGCACCTTGTTCAAAGCAGATGTGCAATACAGCTTTCTATTTTATTAATTTAATAACATTCCTATTAAGGCTATTTTATTTCTATGTGACAACACAACTTTCCCCAAGATCTTTCCTTTCAATTTCCAGAAATTCACTTATAAAAGCTAAGAGTCCCGCTCCTGACTTAGGAGTGGTCCGGTGAACGCTCTAGAATCGGTCATTTCAGTTTTCTGCTCACCTGGACCAGCTATGCCAACCCCAGGACGTCTTGGTGCAAAGCAGGGACAGAGCATCCCTGCTCCCGGAGCAGAAGGCCCACGTGAGGGTGCATGGAGGGTGAGGCGCCCAGGGCTGAGTGCGGGCCCCTTGCCCTCCGTTGAACCCCCTCCTGCATGATGTGGCCCGGACCAGTCTGACCTGGAAAGGTCCCCTCCTTATCAGGCCACACATCTCCCTTTGACCGGTCCCATCTCCATCCAAATCAGGGTCGTGTGTGGAATCCCATCAGCTGCCAAGGGCCAGTGAGACTCGGTTGTCAGCCTAGCGCCCTGTCACCCAGCCCCAGCCCCGATCTCAAGTGCCATCAGAACTCAGCAGGGGCTCCTGCTCCCAGCGGCTTCCTGACGAGGCCAGGCTGCACCTGCACCGCAGTCCTCCAGGAACGGACGCTGCCTGCACCATCTTCTCTCCTTTTTCTTCTTTTATGACTCATTGATTTATTTCACTCTAAGTTGTTTTTTATTAACAGACTTTGGAGCAATTTTAGGTTTACAGAAAAATTGACCAGAAGTACAAATAATTCCCAGGCACTCCCTCCCCCCAGCCCAGTCTCCCCGATTACTGACACCTTGCACGCGTGTGGGACATTTGTCACAATGATGAGCTGCCTTATTATTATTATTATTACTATTATTAGCTGAAGGCCACAGTTTGCATTAGGACTCACTCTTTGTGCTGTCCATTGTATAGGTAGGACAAATGTAAAGTGACATGTGTCTGTCATTACTGTATCACACAGAACAGTTTCAATGCCCCCCAATCCTCTGTATTCCTTTCCTTTTTTATAAAATCTGCTTCTGCTAAAAAACCAGCAGACTGGCTTCACAGGTGTCCCCACTGGAGGCCCGGTGGAGTCTGCAGTGTTGGTCAGCTGTGGGTGGCCTTGCCTACACATGGGCTGGGTCGGGCAGGAGGGGCTTTCGTGAGAGTAGGGGCGTGGAAAGTGGCACTGTCGCTGAGAAACAGCAGGAAACCGAGTGAATTCTATCCTCAAATCACTGGTGGTGGCTAAAAACACCTCCCCCCGCAGCCATCGTGAGCACCTTGCTTTTGTGGTCATCACCGGTGGGGGCAGGACCCAGAAGGGTCTGGATGGAGTCTGCGTGGCTGGCGTGTCCTGGACACCCGAGTCAGAGGACCCGCCACTACACACTTGCCTCGGCCGCCTGTCTCCACATCTCTTCTCTACAAGGGGAGGGATGTGAGTGGGGACGAATTGGGGCGTGACCCGGAGGGCTGCAACATGCAGCCTCTGTCCCATGGCGCCGCCAGCAAAGAGCCTGGTGCCCGCATCGCAGCCTCGGGAACACAGGACACTCCCTCCAGCGAGTGCTGGGGAGTGGGCCGGATCTGGGGGACGGTGTCAAGGGAAGACTGGCTGGCGAACTTGAACGTCTCTGCTCAAAACCTAAGAAGATCTCACAGAAGAGTTTTCCACTCTAGGTGCTTCTGCACAGACTCAGGCCTGGGCCTTCCCATTTCCCGGGAACACCACGACCTGATGCGGGAGCCGGCCTGTTCCCGGAAGACTGGCGAGGGAGACCCTACGGCAAGGAGGTCTGTTCTTGTTCCCATTTCGTGGGTGCCCTGCGCCCTCGGCAGGTCTGTCCACATGTCTCCAGATCCCAGACCCAACCTGGTCTCCAAAGGAGGTAGATCAGAAGCACAAGGCTTTTTTTCCCCCCATACAACCTAATGTAAAGGATTTGACAAGCAGTAAAATAAAGAATTATACCAAGAGCCGCAGAGCATAAACGATGAAGCATCGCCCCCACCCTGCCCCACGTGTGGTCTGCCCAAGTCCTGCGAGCAGCTGACTGGGCCACGGAGAGCTGCGGGCGAATGCCCCCCTGGGAAGCCACCAGAAACAGAGCGGGGGTTAGGAGCCAGGCCTGAACCACAATGCTGGGTGGGAGCCCCAGCTTAGCTGCTTGTTAACTGTGCAACCCTGGGCAGGCTGCGCTTCCACGCATGGCTTCATCTGCAGGATGGGGGCAAGAATCATACACCACGGACCACAGAGGGGAGTTGTAAGAAGACATGAGTGACTTTGTACAGAGTCCTTAGAGCAGAGACAGGCATGCAACAGCCATCAAAAAAGTTAGCTGTTCTTATCTGCTCGAAGGACTTGAAGGCAGAATATTATTTACATTTTCTTTTGTTAGAAGATAAGATAGATCTTTTCTCTCTGATTCATACGTGGTGACAAAAACCACCTGGCCTCTTGGGCTTTGTGTTAATAAATCTCACTTTCCAGTTGACACCATCCCTGTTCTTGGTTCTTGAGGTTGTAGGACATCCTCCTTTGCTACCAGACAGATACGAACTCCCATGTTCTCTCCAAACTCCAGGGAAGGGGATCACATTCTATAAAACGGGAATATCAGGAAAAGGTGATCATCTCATTAGCCTGCTCTTTCCTTGGGCATATTAAGACCCTAAGTTTTACTAGAAAGAATTAATAGTGAAGATGAGGTAGAAGGAATCTGTCAATTCCATTGACACAACCCAGCAAATACTGTTAATAAAGTATTAAACATTCGCTTACTATTTAATTATACTTTTGAGAATATAAAAAGTTTAAAATACAGTACGCATGTGTGGACACAGAAATGGTAGGAGGCAGTTCAGAATGGGCCATCATTCCACGTTCAGGATCAACATCGCCGTGGCCCTCACCCACACCACCCTTCTATCATCCACGGATGAACGTCTCAGAATTTGGAGAAGAGGGTTTTAAGAAATCTCTAACACATATTTAAAAGCCATGGGAAAATTAGGCTAAAAGCAGCAGCAGCAGCGAAAAAACACCCCATGTGAGTTGGGGAGCATGTGTGACAGGTGTGCAGAATGAGTTCCGTGCGCACGCACGCACACACACACTCACGTACACTCAGTGTCAGGCTAAGGCCCCACTGGCCTGAGGAAAACAATGTCGCCTTTCAACCTGTTTTGGGGAACCCCACTCTCAACTGATAGCTCATCTTGGCAGCAGAGAATGCTGCCCAGGCCGGTGCTTCCAAAGGCCAAAGAAAATTGAATCAGGTTTCATTTAGCCTTTGCCCAGAGGCAATCTCGCTTCACATATCACAGTACACCGGCTCTCAGAGAGCTCCCCTGGGGCCCTGTCTAATTTACTTCACTTCTGTTGGCCTTGGAAAGCGGGCCTGCCACATAAGATGGCCTGAGCAGTTTCATCCGAGGCACCTGCCCTCCCTACAGCACATCAGACAGCGGGATGGGAGCAGCAACCTGTGGTCCTGGACAATAGCCCGGCGGTCAGCGCTGGAAAACACACTGCGGCGCCCAGCCCTGGTGGGACAGTGGTGCACAGAGGCAAAACCTCAGATCTGCACTCTGTCCAAAGCACGTGGCTTTTATCAAGGATGAATACTGCTTGGCCCTCTTATAGGTAGGAGCCCAGAAATGAAACCCCACCGTCTTGCCTTTCCTTGATTCTCTGGACCCATTCTTCCCGGTTCTGTTGGATGTTGCCACTTAAGCATAGTTGCCCTCAGCAGGAAATGATGAGAGCACCACAGAGAATTTTAAAAATGAAATAAATGACCCTTTTCTGTGCATCTGTGTTGCAGTGTTCATTCTTCCCTCTGCTGGAAGTGTGTGTGATCTGGGAACCCGAGCACCCAGGAGGAGCTTAATTTGTACTTCTGGTTTAATAACTGCTTGTCCTGGATGCGCTGGGAAGCTCCTACGAGCGGGTGTTTGTGCTGCCCAGAAGCACACATTGACACATGACTGAGGATGAAGAGAAAGGACCCCTGACTGTGCAGCCCAGAGCCTCAGGCTTCCAGGCCGTTCCTGGTACCCAGCTGCTGTGGGACCCCTGCTGAATCGTTTAAGCTGTCCTGGGATTCTGTTTCTTTCTTTAACATGAGGAATTGGTAAAGACAATGTCTAAAATCCTTCCATCAATTAGCAGTGACAGTAATGAGAGTAAACACAAGCATTCACTGAGTGCTTATTGCTGCCAACCACTGTCACTTGCTTTGTTTGTGCAACCCCAGTTCCCCCTAAAACCACCTTACGAAGGAAGTAAAACTGTCATCATTTGCAGATTTGATTGTTTACATAGAAAATTCCAAAAATCTATAAATTATTAGAAATAATAAAATTTGGTGAAGATATAAAATGTACATACATCAAAGAACAAGGAAGAGATGTTACAATTAAAGGGGTGTCACCAAACCAAACTTGGGTCAGTTCATCCCTGTGCAGTAAAGCCAATCGACTGACGCCTGATTGTGATGGAAGTGCAGTGTTCACTGCGGGCGCCAAGCAAGGAGTCCAGGTAGCCAGTGCTCTAAAGACGTGAACTCCTCAATGGATTTCTGGGGAAAGTTTTTAAAGACCGGGTGAGGGAGAGCATTATGGGATGTGTAATCAGCTTCTGATTGGCTGGTGATGACATAATCAGGAGTCAACATCAACAACTTTCTGGTTCCAACCAGTCTGGTGTCTCCGTGCTTGTGGGCAGCATGCAGCTAACTATATCCACCTTGTGGGGCTTCAGTATCTGCAAAACAGCTCAATGGACATGGCTTGGAATATTCTCTACAGCCCTGGAGGAAGAACTAAGGGCCTTTGACTTTATTTAATGGCTAAACCATTATGATTTGGTCTTATTTGACTGTTTTCCTTTGTTTCTGTATTTTAGCACATCTATGATTAAATTTATTCTTTGGAACTTGGGGAAGGTCTGGGAGGCTAAAGTTTTTCTACAAACAAGAGGCAGGCAGAGGACACGATGATGGGGTGGGGGGTCTGTCCCAGGAAAGTCCCACAGGGTCCTGCTCAGTTACAGAGACACAATTTATAATCGTTTCAGAGAATACTAATTCCCTGGGAATAAATCTAGCAATAGATGACAAGATCTCTAAAAGAAAAAGTATCAAATTTTAGTAAGAGATATTAGTAAATGGAGAGATACATGATGCTCATGGATAATACAATTTAATAATGTAATATGATCTATACATTCAGGTGATTCCTATCAAATTCCCAATATGTATTTTAGTGGAACTTGAAAAGCTGATTCTAAATTTATTTGAAGGAGTAAAGGACCAAAAATAGCCAGACGTTTCAGTAAAAGAATAGAGTGGGCTCTTATCTTATCAGACATCTGGACTTTCATAAAGCTGGAATAATTAAAACGTAGTATTGTAACAAGAATAGAACATTTCATCATGGAATACAAATTAGATCAAAGAAAAAGACTCATACATATAAAGAATTCTGGTCTACAACAGATGATAAAGGCAATCACTGAGGAGAAGAGGGACTGATCATTAAAAGGAGCTGGAAAAAAACAGTTAACCACCTGGGGAAAAACAAGGAACTTGGCTCTCTCTCTCAAACTATAACTGGAAAACAACCCCAGATGAGCTGAAAACTTAAATGTCAGAAACAAACTGTAAAATTCATAGTAGATAATACAAGTGACAATCTTTTACACCTTCTGGGAGATAAAAGTTTTCTTAAACAAGCACTTAAAATTGACTATAAAATGATAAAGTTAGCTATTTCAAAGTCAAGAACTTCTGTTCACCGAGAGAGAACTTTAAAAAGTAAAAAGTCAGGGTAGATACTGGAACAAGATATGCATATGTAGAGCTGCTACAGATCAATTTAAAAAAAAAAAAACCCAGAAACAACCCACGGTGACAATGGGGAAAAGACACCAAGAGGTATTTCCCAGAAGAGGAAGCATATATGCCCAACAAATGTATAAAAGAGATTCACGAAGAAACGTGCAAATCAAGATTACGAGATAACATCTCATACCCATTCAATTAGCAAAAAGTTAAAAAGTCTAACACTATTAAGCGTTGGAGAAGATGAATCCTGTGGTCTTGTAGATTGGTGCAAACTCTTTAGAAAATGGTTTGGCATCATCTCTTAAAGTTGAACTCGCATCCGCTGTCTGTCGTGACTCCCTTCCAAGGTTCTTACACTTGTATAACATCAGATGTGCACATGTATGATTATAACAGCACTGCTCTCACCAACACAGATACGGACCCCTCCTTGCCAGGTGCCCCTCTGTGGGAGCGTGGACGAATGCATTATTGTCTGTTCACTCCCGTGGTGCAGCAGCCAGAACAAATGAACTACAGTGACATACAAGGCTATGGATGGATTTAGCCATATAACGTTAAATGAAAAAAAGCAAGTTCCCAAATGTTACACATGGAGCACCGTTTTTACAAATGAAAACAATTAAGATAAAAATATACATACCTTCTAGAAATACATACCTAAGCCTAAGGCCAAATAAAGGGAAGCAGGGATACATTCAGAACATAGGACTCAAGATGTGAGTGACTTCAGGAGTGGAGAGAAGGGGTTAATGAGATATTGGGCAGATCAGAGGCAGAGACCATTAAAGCCAAGGACAGCGATTAATCTAATTCTTGAGCTCTGAGGGATGGCGAAGGGGGTACCCTGTGGAGGAAGGGCTATTACTACCTACACATTACAGGCAAGGAAACTCAGGCTGGTAAAGCAACTGGCCCCAGACCACACAGAAAATAAACAGCAGAGCATTGATGACACCCACGTAACCAATGGGCAGCCATGAGTCCATGCATCCAGAAGTGGCCTGTTGACTAAAAGGAGACACCCCCACAGTGTCCATCATGGGTGCATCTCCTGTTTTAAACCTGGGTCACTTGTCCCCACATCAACTTTTGAGGCTGCTCATTTGCTATCACCAGTTGGAGGTCTTGGAACACTCCCGCGAGCTGACACCCCACCCCCACCCCCCACCCCCCCTTGCACAGTCTCAAAGTATTTTCTGGCACCTTTTCAAATCATTTTCATATTCTTTTTGAGCAGTTTCATTTTCTAGGCCTGTTACTTCAGAACTCATTCATAGGGTACTTACGAAAGAAGGACGGCTCAGCATTGACTCAGCATTTGAGTAAGTTTTTATTTTAATCGCACCATGTAGGAGGTTGCTTTATAAATGAATGGGGAGGGGAGAGGCCATGCTTGCAAACTGCCCACAGACAGGGGCTAAAACCTGTCAAAGCATGCTAACACAGAATTACACTTTTCAGTTTCAGAGTGAGCTCTGTTTTACAATATCTTTTGCAAAAAAAAAAAAAAGTAAACTAATAAGACAAAGAATCATCTTTTTACATTGCAGCTCTTCAAAATGTCCGCTGTCACCATGAGTGGAAACCTGTGGACCACACGCTCAGACGGCATATTTGTCAGGATCCCATTCTGGTCCGAAATGCTGGTGCAACGGAAGTGCTCATCTCGGAATCCAGGAGGGCTGGCTGGTCCACGTGGAGGCGCGATCACTTTGCATTGCCCTGAGCTGCTAAATTCCATGCACAAGCTCTTCCAAAGAGAATGGGCTGTGATTGGATTTTTGAGGGGCTGCATGCTGTACGGGCCCGGGGAGGACTGGGCAAAGGCAGGAAGTGCTGTCAACGTGTGCTCTCTGTCCCCCAGCTTGCAGACTGAGTCCTTCCAGCCACTGAGGTGGCAGCGTCTCTAGAGGGCAGCGCCCAGCAGAGCTGTGGGTGAGCACGAGGTGTCCTCCACAGGGGAGGCTGGGGGCAGTCGTGCTGGGGTTGGGTTAACCCCTTACCCCTCTCCCCATCTGAGTGAAGGCTTGTTTTGTGCATTTTGTGGCCTCAGGACATGTCCGCCAGCTCCCTTTTCCCATGAGATGGGACCCGTGAGCCTCTCGCATGATGGGGCAGGGTCTGAAGTTTGCTGGCCCCGCCCTGGGTCATGTCCAGCCAGGGCCTCAGTCTCTCCTGATAGGAGACTGACCCATCCCTCACTCTGCAGTAACACCAACAACCACTGCTCTCTCTCACAGGGACACAAAGCTCCCACATTCCCAGTTAATGGTCATTTCTCAAGCAACTGTCTGATGGCCAGGGCTGTGCTGAGATGTCCCAGGCAATTCCAGTGCTAAAGGGCTTGCCCAGGCTCCTCCCAGAAGCCTCTCCTTAGAACGGAGGTGGGGTTTCATCCTCCTTTCTCCTGCAGACCCGGCTGCCCCTTTCCTCTGAGTGTTTGCAGGTGGCTGAGCCACGGACTGCACAGTTGAGGGTCAGCGTGGGGTCCAGGAAACAGCTGCCAAGGGGGAGATGTGGGCAGCCCAGGGTCACGCCACAGTTGAGGGGTAGGCCCTTGGCTGGATCTGAGTTTGAGCAACACACAATCCGTCAGCGCCATCCAGCACAAGGATCTGTCCCTGTGCAGAAAAGCAGAGCCACGAGGGAGCCACCTGGGCAAGCGTACCCTTTCATTCAGGGCCACTACAGCTTAGGCCCTGACAGCATACACTTTCAGCTTTTAGACTCCTCCTTATAAAACCTGTTCTAACCACAGCCTCAGAGTCACATGGCTCGTGTGGTATATGAAAACCTACTGCCATCCTCCCCCTAAATTAGCACAACGTATCCTTTTATCTGTCAGTACCACGTTATCACATATTTTTCACAACATCATGATCTCTCAGCACCAATGAACACATGAAAAGAAATATTGTAAATCGATACTTCCT
Organism: Camelus dromedarius; assembly: GCF_036321535.1. Lineage (NCBI taxonomy): Eukaryota > Metazoa > Chordata > Mammalia > Artiodactyla > Camelidae > Camelus > Camelus dromedarius. Next base: position 12,637,805 of record NC_087468.1, read on the forward strand.
TTAAAAGTTCTGTTATTGAACTTTGAAGGAATCATGGCAAATTATGGTGTCGCTTAGAGGGGCTGGGGGAGTCTCCTGCACCCTGGGGAAGATGCCCCTGGGAAACTAGCCCCTAGTGTGCACGGCACCAGGCTGGACGGGCTGCTCGCAAGAGAACTGTCTCTCCAGGAGCCCAGGGCCACGGCTTGCAACCTTGCAAGGACATTTAACTTCCTGCTCTGGAAGTCGCTGTGAATCTCCAGGGCTGGGGAAGAAACAAGCCTGGGACCAGCTGGAGAGGGAGGGAAGACAGGAGGGGCTGTGCGGAAAGAGAGGAGCTCAGGTCACAGCAAAGCAGCCGTCAAGGGACCAGTCAACCAGCCCCCATCTCGGGGCTCTGAACTCAGCACCAGACGGATCCTCAGAGATGCCTGCTTGCCCACCCTGCCTCTGTCCAGCTCCTTGCCTGGGTGTCCCTTTTCCCTCCTGCCATCTGATATTACATTATATCCTGATTGTTCATTTATTGTCCGTTTCCCTTACTAGGATCAAAGTTCTGTGGCCACAGAGCTTCACACGCTCACACAGATAAACACCCCATCATTTACCCTGTTGTCATCACCACCATAATTTAATCTCTTGGCAAACCTTCGGGTATACATGATCCTTCTGACTTTACAGACGAGGAAACCGAGACACACACAAAACAGCAAAGAGCAGAGCGGGGAGCCACGCCCAGGGTCGTGTGGTTTCAGGGCCCCGTTGTTTCTCCTCCAGGGAGGACTCTGTTACCAGCAGCCCAGAAGGGGTGAGGACTGAGCTGGGGAGGCAGCACCCAGAGGACACCTGGAGTGGAGCACCTGCTCTGGGGAGCACCCGGCTCTAGGGACCAGAATTGGGAAGAGATGGGCAACCATATACCATTGCACAGTAGAGTGTTCTCACTACACCAATACAATATACATAAAAACCTTGAGACAGATCATAGTAACCGGTAGTAAAACAATTAGGAGTGGTAAGTTTTGAATTCATTACCATCTGCTACCTTTGCTTTGGAAATAATGTATTTCATTGCAGATTTATATAATTTTTAACAACAGCTATGGTTAGCCCCCAGCTCACAAAATTCCTGACCATCTTCTGGTTGGCTCTGGTGAGCTCCACACATGTGTCTGCTGAGGAGGGAAGAGGGGCTGGGGCCCAGGGGGGATGCCCCAGGCTCTGCCACGCCCAGGCCCCAAGCACGTGGGAGCCACTTGGCTCAGAGCTCAGGCGCTCCCAACAGGAAGCAGGCGCTCAGGGACTCTCAGAAGTCACGTGCGCCGTGAATCCCAGCAGACACTGGAGACACGTACACTGGAGAAAAGGAAACACACTGGCCCGCCTGGGGCCCCTGGGGAATTTCAGGGATGTTGCTACAACAGGCCATGAAAGAATCTGACTGTGGGAACGTGCGAGGGGGACAGCAGCCAGAGCACAGGAGGGGGGGCTGGGGGACCGCAGAGCCTACTGGACAGACCCAGAAAGAGGCAGTAAGTCTGGTCCCACCGCCTCCCAGAAGCACTGATTGGATTCCTAGCTCTGCACAGGGAACTCCCTTGGAGGTCCTAAGGGCTGGAAATGTCAGGTTGTGAGCAGAGAGGCAGGGGAGAGGGAGGTGAGGAAGAAAGGCGGCCAGCAGTGGACCCTGACTGCCCGCTCCTGTGGCTCTGACCTTTGCCCCACAGGCCTCCCTGAGCGCCTGCGTGGAGACCCCAAATTCCTGAACTGCCTGGCAGACCGCTTCTCCCTCACATCCTCACAAGTATCAAGTCTCAGACCAGTAACAATCAAAAGGGGACCCAGACACGGCTTACAGAGGCGTCAGGTCTGGGAAAGAAGGCCCGAGTCAGGTGGGGGCCGACTCCAGCCTGGCCCGGCCCGTGGTCCCCTGTGAGACTCATGGACACAGGAGGGGGACCCGGGCGAGGGCATCTCAGGGAGTCGGCCAGCCTCAAATCCCTCCAGCTGCAACCAGCCCAGAGGGTGACAGCAGCAGGTGCCAGCACCTCCGGCTTTGGCCCAATTCAGACTCTCGAGTCTTTGCATTTGAAATCAATTCCTAAAAATTCGGTTTCTGTTTCTGGGAAAAGGGAAGGCATAATGAACTTCACAATAAAGAGTGGGGAGACTGGTGGTGCGAGCAGCGGTCACTGCCTTCTTCATTCTCTCCATTCTGTCTGCTGCTCATCCCTCCCTGCCACCCCCGAGAAGCACCACCTCTCCCAGTCTCCAAGGAAGACAAAATAAATAGAAAGTTCAAACACAGAGGAAAACTCGGGCTCACCACGTTTTCCCCAGTTCAAGAGAAACATTTTGTTGTTTCCAAATTAGAATGCATCTTGTCGCGGATGCGAACATTTGATGTGCTCATGGTTCCTTTTGTCCAGAAAATGCTGTTATTAAATGAACAACAGCACCTTAGAGTGCAGGATTTCCTGAGGCAGTTCAGTTTACTGGACAAAAATCCACAGGCTCACACACATTTATCCCCTCCCCCTCCCCAAGCCCCACTAAAGTGATGAAAAACATCCAAACAAGTTTTGTTATGGATTAAACATAGAAGGGAAATCGGGGGGAAGGAGAGCGAGCACGTTGTCATCTCCATGCCTGCAGAGAGAGGGCGCCAGAGAGTAGGGTGCCGGTCCCTCTGGATTCTGAGACGTGCTCAGCAGCAAGGGCTACGGGTCCCTGAGGGAGAGGGGGTGCTGATAGGAAAAGGATCTGGACGACAGTCTGTGTCTAGACCTTCAGACCCTCCAGGTGCCCTCCTTGACCCACAGCGCCAGGCACCCCACTAGAGATGGAAAATGGCCCACGGTGCTTAATAGTGATTAGATGTGAGACACATGGGTGAACACGTGCAACCCTTCCGGATCCTGGCCCACCATAGAGCAGCCAGAATGAGCCGTCCCACACTCTCCACCCCTACCCCGGGCCAGGCTGGAGAATGTCCAATACTGACACCTAGGGCCACTAATGAAAGGCCAACTTACTGCCTGTTTACCTGACACTGAAGCCTGCCCATCAGCAAGCTGGGTCTCCCCCAAGCCACAAACACATGGGGCTGCCATTTGAAATTGCAATCCCTGATTCGTAAATAAGAAGACAGAATCAGGGTTCCCCAACACTGAGAAAAGCCCAGACAAATAGAACCAAAGAGATGCAGATGATGCAGAAATGCACCAAGGCGGAAACATCCCAAACCACAGTAATGCCATTTTAAATTAAAATTCTGCCACGATAACTAAACTTTTAACTACCAAGTATTAACAGATCTAGATCTATCTAAAATTATCTTCAATTAATAAATCAATGATTAGCAGTCAAAACATATTATATAAAAATATGGAAATGAACAACCAAGAAACACAACCAAAATAGATGAAACCAATGAAAACGGCTGTGTGGGGGGAGGAAGGCTGTGCCGGGCATCTGCTGATATTCAGTATTTTTTTCAGTTGAACTTTTAATTTTTTTTTCTAAGAGATTATTTGTTTTTAATGACTCATGCAATTAGATTTGTTTTCCTTTTTCATCTTTTTCATCACAGCTTACTACAAGCCATTGAATATAATTCCCTGTGCTATACAGTAGGACCTTGTTGTTTATCAATTCTGTACATAGTAGGTTGTATCAGCCAATCCCTCCCTCCCCTGTTCTCCCCAGGGAACCATAAGTTGTTTTCTACGTCTATGAGTCTCTTTCTGTTTTGGAAATAAGTTCATTTGTGTCATTCTTTTTTTAGATTCCACATATAAATGATATCATATGGTATTTGTCTTTCTCTGTCTGACCTACTTCACTTAGTATGATAATCTCTAGGTCCATCCATGTTGCTGCAAATGACGTTATTTCATTCCTTTTTATGGCTGAGTAATATTCCACTATATTACATATATACATATTTATAGCACATTTTCTTTACCCAGTCATTTGTTGATGGACATTTAGGTTGTTTCCATGTCTTGGCTATTTTTTTTTTTTTTTGGTAAACAGTATTTTTTGGTAAGTATTTTTTCTATTTTTTATTGTAAATAGTGCTATGAACACTGGGGTGCATGTGTCTTTTTGGATTAGAGGTTTCTCCAGGATATCTGCCCAGTGAACTTTTTAACTTAAAATAGTTACAGATTCCTATGTAGTTGTAAAAAAATATACCGAGTGGGTATACTCTCTACCAAGTTCTCCCCAGTGACATCATCTTGTGAAGGCGTAGTACAGTACTGCTACCAGCATATCGACATCGATACAGACAAGACAGAACATTTCCATCACCACAGTGTCCCTCGGGCTGCTTTCTGGCTTTTAGTAGGCATCCTATTCAGGTCTGGGTGGGAGTGAATCCGCAGCTCTATGCCGGGCACCACCGCTTTATGCTGACACCACCTGGGTAGCAATGGAGCGCCGACTCACATAGCTCATGTAGACACTGCCCCTCTCAACCCCACTGACACTTCCTGGCAAAAGAGGAGCCCTGACTCACTGAGTGGGCTGTGAGCTCCACACCCTGCTGGGCTCCACTGACAAGGGGTAGGGAGTGAAACTGTAGGACCAAATCGTGCCATTCTGCACAGCCCTGTTCCGCCTCACTGATGCTCCTGACTGACACCAGGCAGTGGGAGCGGAGTCCTGACCAGCCCCACTCTCACAGCCTCATTCAGCCTCGTGGCTTCCAGTTGGGGCTGGAGGCTCAGGTCCCACTGGTCGCCACTGACATCGCCTCATGGGAAAGTCAGAGTCCCACTTGCTTCTGCGGAGTGGGAGTGGAAGATCTGCTCCCCACCGGCTTCCACCAGGTGGAGGGTTGGGTGGAAGATGAACCCCGCTCTCCCCACAGGTGAATCAGAGTGTCATCACCTGCTTCCACCTGCAGGACATGGGAATGTATGGGAGATGATCTCCCCTCTCACCCTGGACTGGGGGACAGGTCTTCTGCTGGTGTATGACCGCACAGAGCTGGTGCTGTGAAAGGTTTTCAGTTCTGCTAGGCTGCCCTCTTCCCAGTCTTTTGGCTAGAAGTAGGTTTTTCTCGGAGCTTTTTTTGTTTGCATCTGTTAGTGTTACGAACTTCTCCAGCATTTTATCCCATTTAGGAAGAAAAAAAATTAAATTACAAAATGAAACAGAGAACTCCCCCACCATGTTATTTCTCAAATCGTGAAATCCTTCCGCAGTTCTCTTTCTTATTTCCCCCTTTCAGAGCCTTCCTGTGTTTTCTGTGTCTGTTCGCTGTGTCATGTCCAGAGTGTAAGAGGAAGGACCAAAAAGGAATGGAGCTACTCCATTTTGCCTGGAACTAGAAATCCAAACATACCTTGAAAAAAAATTAAAGCCAGCAAACGTTGAAATTGAAGAGGAAAAAATAATGCCAACAGACTAATTTTCTTGAATCTAAAACATTGTACGTAAAATTATTTTCAGCAGAGCTTGTGAAATCTCCAAATTCGGAATTCTCACAACTAGCTTGAAATAAGTCCATCGAAGTATGCACTGGTGAACTGCTGAATCTCTTTTCTTCTTCTGTGATAAAAAGTTCTCTTGCTTGTGAATTCTTTTTTTTTTTTGTTTTTTTTGAAGGGAGGTAATATTTTTTTTAAACAACTTTATCATGGTATAATTTCTGTACACATATTTCAGATGTACAATTTGCTGAATTTTGATAGATGTACGCACCTATGAAAACACCACCACAGTATTTATTTTTGATGGCGTGAACGCAGGACCTCGTGCACGCTAAGCACATGCTCTACCACTGAGCTATACCCTCCCCGCTACAGAGATTCTCCTTTTTTATTTCTTCTCAATCTTTCCCCCTCCCCGTGCAATCTCATCTTGCTGCACATTCACTGGGATCCTCTGAGGAGTATGGGGCAGGGTCTCTGAATTTTTAGGTGGTCTTCTGCGACCTGACTTTGCTAGTAGATCAGAACCGCAAGTAAATGTGAAGTAACTGTCACTTCTCTTCAGTTCCTTTTCTGGAGGAAGCACAGTATCTGCTTTTGGTTTGAGATGAGGTGTGCTATCATCCTGTCCAAAACTAGAATCTTCCATCGATGTCTGTTGCTCTTCTAAGTCACTTTTGTTTATAATTATTTCATTACTCAGAAACACCAACAAGGTGCCCCATTTACCAGTATGTGGAGATAGCTGGGTGCCTTTCTCTTTGTGCTATTTTTTTTCCAGCTGGATTCCACAGGCAACACTTATTACTTGGAGGGTATGGGGTGATTCTGAAATAAATCCATGCTTTTGCTCAGTTCCTGGGTTTTTTCTTTTTTTTTAAATGCTGGAAGACTTGTTGTATCACCAACACCACATCCTTTTCCCCAACTTCCTTCTGAGAAGCATGTCCTAATTGTAGCTGTTCTTTTGGTTCAATCTTTAAAAATGTTTTTTTAGGAGGCACTGGCCTCCTTTCTGTCCTTGAAATGCATTGACTCTCTGCTGCCCCAGGGCCTTTGCACTTCCATTCCTCTGCTAGAGTGCTCTTCCCTGGGTCTCCACAGGGCAGCTGCTCCTCACCAGTCAGACCTCATCCTCCACATACCCTCATCCCCACCAGTCACAGTCCATTATTCCACTCTGCTTCCTTTGTGGTGTTGGTGTTTGTCTGGGTAACTCTTATTAAAAGCGACTTACTCTGTGTATTTTCTGGTTCAGTGCTCAGCATCTTGCTTCCTTGTAGAATGTGAATTCTGCCCAGGCAGGAACCTTGACCATCCCCTTTCCAGCCACATGCACATAACAACACCCAGCGTATAATGATCACTGTGTAAATATTTGTTCAAATGAGTTGTATTGAGTCCAACTGAAATGACTTGAAAGGAAATTAATACAACTATTAAAAGGTGCAGGTACTTTTAGCTTGACCTGAGAAATCATTTAAGAGAAACGAAGATGTTAAAATTAAGTGTTTGACACAAATTGCTCCGGATTTGCAACTAGAAAGGAACATTCTGGTAAAACTGGATTCCACAAAGGAAGGGGAGTGACCCATCTACCACCTCTCTTTGCCTTCACTCAGTGCTTCATGCATTCGGCCAGGAAGCACTGGAAGACGTCCTGTGGCCAGCTGCCTGCCGGGGCCAGGGAATGGGGTGAGGATGCCTGTCTTCAGGGAACTCGTGTCTGAACCGGTGGTAAGGTCAAAGGCAAGAAACACGCACCTGGGGACCTCTGGAGCAGAGAGCAGAATGAGCTTCCCGGTGTCAGGAGGTGACTACTGGAAGGTACTGGTTCCTTGTGAGCATCCAGGGGCCAACCTTGAGGGGAAGGCACCAGCAGCGGCAGAGTTCAAGTGAAAAGGTGCAGGTAAGGGGTAAACAGGCCAAGAAGAGAGACCAGGGAGTGGGAGACCAGGAGACCAGCATCCAGACGGGGTGGGGAGCCTGTGCAACCTACAAGATGCCTGTCAGCTGCAGGTGGGGGCCGCCCTTTCCTGCAGTGTTGTCATTGTCAATAAGAACAGGCAACATTTAGTGAGCACTTATTTTTGTCCATCACCTTGGTGACACATCACACACCAGATCTCATTCAATCCATCACAACCATGTGATGGTGCAGGAACTACACTCTACTTGATGTACGTGCCATGAGGGCTTTGGCAGGTGGGTTGGCTTTCCCAAGGTCGCACAGCCGATAAGTGGCCGGGCTGGGCCAGAACTCAGGTCTGCCTCCCCAGGCTGTGTCAGAGGGCCAGGGCCATGCAGCCAGCTCACAGACCCACCAGAACTCCCCTCGGGTCTCACCCATTAGCACCTCCCTCTGTGCCCTGGCCTGACCTGGCCTGACCTTGACGTAACCTCATGGGACCTCTGGACTGGTTTCAGATGAGAACAGCTCATGCAAGAGACGTGGGCAAGGAAAGCACATAATCAAAGAGAAACAAAACTGAGCCCCATAGTCAGAGTGTCTGGAAACTCAGAAGCCCAAATGGCTCATCACAGTAGCAAAGGGTCTGTTTGGGGAGTTTGTTCAGTGGGATGTGGAAGAGTTTTTTGCTTGTGTTGATTTTATTTTGTTTTTTAAATCATTTCTGTGCAGCAGGGCTGTCAAACATTTACTACTGTCTGATCTCCGTCAACCTCAGATGGGCATCCAAACTTGCTCCTACACTCATGAGTAGCTTCTGGCCCCCATAAGAGGAGACGTTCACTAGACGAGCCATGTGACCCACCCAAGATTGGACACTTCTCTACTGCAGACTCCAGGAAGGAGAGATCCAGGGGCACGGGGTGAAGAGCTGGGGAAATTAGTGACAGAGGAAACGAGAGGATGGAAAGTGGGGAAGAAGGGAACAGTTCTCCACCTGTACCTGGGAACCAGACCCCTGGTGAGCTCTGGGATGTGGGAAGTCAGACCAAAACCCCGGTCTGAACTTTAAGATAAATTCGGGAGGATGGAGCAGGGCCAGAAAAGAAACAAAAGTGAATTCTGAGAAGGGTTTTCAAGGGCATGACGGTGAATACCAGCTTTTTAAAATTTCTAGCAAATAATGTTTAAAATACGTGAATTTCATAACAGGTGGTGGTGGTTCAGACGGAAGGATTCACACTGGACCACGGCAGCTTTCCACAGGCACTGGAGCCGCTCCCTTTGTGGAAGACCCTCGAGGACAAGCTGACCCGATACCTGTGCAGGTTTGGCTGTGATTTTGCTGAAGCCCCAGAGATAAATGAGGGGGCATCAAGAGCGACTCTCCTAACCCTGACTGCCCTTGTGCAGAAAGAGATAAATGGACAGTCCATTTTGAGATCCAAAGGGCAATGCAGAGGAGAGCCACCTAAGTGATGAAATTCCACCACAGAAAATCCCCTGAGAGGCACACGGAGGAGCGTGTATGACGTGTGCTCCAGTAACAACAACAACAACAACACCACGTAGACAGATGAGTTTGTGTAGGAAAGCGATTGAGCCCAAAGATTTTACAGATCGCTGTCAAAGCCCTACTTTTCATCTTGGGTGGAAATGCTCATTATGAAAACCAACAAACAAACAAACAAAAAAGTATTTTATGATGAAAGTGTTTCATGCATCAGGGGTCACCATTAATCTGGTTTTGTGCACCTGATGCCCGATTTACAAAATATGATTGGTAAGTTACGTTCTTCAAAAATAGAAGTTAAAGCTCTGGGTGGAATGATTAGGAGAGATTTTTATTTACTTTTCAAAGTTTTCTTGGATGAGCCTCTGATAGATTCGTAACGAGAGGGAGGCAGGAAGATGGTATTTTAAAAGAAAAGTGAACATCATGGCTCCTCCAGGCCCTCCACTTCACAGCCTAATTTTTTATCAGCCTCCCAGTTGTATCAGTTCTTATACATCGGGTTTCCTCTTGGGAGAGAGGACATTTCCTAAGCCGGGTCGGGTTCTCCTGAGAGCGTGCAGCGGCCCGGCAGCAAAGCCAGGCCTCCCAGAGATGCCCGGCGATGTCTCCAGCCTCATATCCCTGCTTCAGACGCCAGCGTCCAACACACAGAGTGTTTTTCCCAAGCCAAGGCGCCTTCTCAAGAATGGGCTCGCTGCCACTCTGGCTGGGGAGAAGCTCTGTCCGACAGAGCCATTCAGCTCAGACACTGGCGTCCGGCCAATGTCCGTCTCGTGAGCCCAGGGGCAGCCAGTCCACTGGGGTCAGGAAGCTGCCAGTCAGCCGAGGGGAAGTCTGGAGCACACACAAGCCCACTCCGGGATCCTCAGGTTCTTCCAGTGTTTACAGTTCTCTCAAGACACAATGCTTTCCTAAGGACAATGAATGATGGTAGCAAAAGTGAAAAACAAACTGCCTCTCCTTCCTTCCCACTGACACAGAATTCAAGGCTCCATCAGAAGCAGACCGCACAGCCTGATGGCGGGGATTGAGGGGGCAAGCATTCCTCCCCCACCACAGCGATTCATTTTCACGGCGTCTCCTACAATGAAAAGGAACATGTGAGGACTCCTGTGCCTGAAGACTGTAAACTAAAAATGTGTTTGGAAATTCCAAATCTGATGGGTAAAGCATTGGAGTCATTACAGACCTGTATTTCCACCTGGCTCAAGCCTTTTCTTTGTCAGCCTTGAACTAGTTTAATCGCTTCGCTAAGCCTCAGTTTCCATCTCTGTAAAATGACGGCAATAATGCTAAGACCAAACAGGGCTGGGCGAGGATTAAATACACAGCACATACACTGCTGTACAGTCTGCCCTCGGTCGGTGGTGGTTATTATCCGTAACATGCGCTTTTCCAGTGGGGAATGTTTATTAATAAGGCTTTCTCACCAGGGGAGATGCAAGGGCAGGGCTGGCATGTGTGATCCCCACCTTCCTGGCTGCCCCCATGGAGAGAAAACCAGCCTGGGACCATCATCTCAGGCTGTGCCCTTCCTGGGATAGGGACCAGGGCACTGGAATGGGAGTTGGGAAAAGCATGTCCTCTCCGATGCTCTTCACTGAAGATGCTGCCAGGTGAGGTTCAGTTTCCTCATTTCTAAAGTCAGGACCGAAAAAAGAGATGCTAGAAATCAAAGCTGATTGGCAACAGTCAAGTAGCTCTCAGGTACCCTGCAGAAGAACTTTCCACACAACTGCGTTCTGAGATTACATCACATAAACCACACGTGAGGCTGCTCAGGTGACCCTGGACATGGGTGGATGCTGACTTAAGTGTTACAGGGTATATAAAGGGATGCAGACGCACATCCACTGATGAGATCCACACCTTTGCAGTTGGTGATTCAACTACTGTTTTCTGAACATAAAGCCATGCCAGCACCCCAGTTGGGGCCTGGGGACCTCTGGGTCTGGTGCAGAGGACAAAGCAGTCCTTGCCCATGTGGCAAGGCAAGCACCAGTGAAGAAACTCCCCCTGGTGGGGTTAACCACCACCCAGCTCGTGATGTAACACTTGATAAATATCTTACAATCTCTCTGCGCACTTCCTTTCAGCTGAAGGGTGCCAGACCCACCTTTAGCGTACCGTGCGTCTTTGAGATGTCGCTGGGGGAAAAGGGTTTGTGAAATAAGGACCTGACTCAAAAGGAAAGGGCAGAATCCAACCTAATGAATTCCAAGAGGATCTAGGAATTGTACAGATTGCTTAGCGTATAAGAAACTGGTTTGTATACAGTTGGGAATGTTTGTAAATAATGTGTTACTTCTCTTACTTTGTAATAATATCTCATAGGCATCAGGTTATAAAGAAGGTTTACCTTTGGCCGACTGGGTGCTGCTCTTCAAAAAAATCTAACACTGACAAAAAAAAAATCTTTCAAAATAACTACCAATAAGATGGAACCAGGAACACAAGAAAAAAAGGGATCTAAATAAAGCCAACAGGAGACAGTTCCATGCAGCAACCTAAGACATGTATCTTTCAGAACGAGCAACTTGCCACCAATACTCGTCGTGCAATTTCGAAAGAACTTACAGTCCTGTCATATTCTTTGTTTGCAGAACAAGTTAAAGCCACTAAAAAAATTTTGTTTAACAGAAAAGAAAATAAAATGAAATAACTTAAACCATGACAGACAAGGAGATTAATTTTTTTTTTTTTTTTAGGGCAAGTGACTTTCTCACAACAAATTTGGTAATTTCTGAAGTCACACGAGGCCTTTCTATGTCAGATTGTATTTCTCCATCCTATAAAGTTGAGAACAGTTATCTCACGGCTCTGGCACCTTTCTGTCTGGGGCTTAGACCGCTTCCTCCCATTTCCTTTGATCCACTGTGGGTGGGCAGGCGGGGTAGTGGGAAATCACTAAAGACAATAAGTGGGATTATCCTCAAGCCAGTGCTGGAAACCTGGACTGAACAGTATTTGAAAAGCACAAAATCAAGGCCTGCGTTTTCTCTGTCTGAGGCAGAGATTATATTTCTGTAAGCCCTGTCTGTCTAGTTCACAACACAAGCAACGTGGAGAAGGTAGGGAGCTCAGGCCCCCCGGAGAGCTCCGGGGGGAGGCTGCGGGAGCCGGCCCTGCACACAGAGCCGGCCGCACTCCAGCCTCAGCCTCCCAGGCAGCTTGAAGTACGGGCCAGAATGTGCGTAACAGCCGTGCTTCTGCCAATTCACTGGTCCAAGTGACCAGGACAGAACTTAGCTGCTCATGTAAAAGGGAATTCATTACCGGGAACTTGTCTTCTGCCTCACCCCACACAGTCATGGCCCCTTTCTGCTCCCAGCCTCCTGGCTCGGCTGTTCTAAGGCCTGTGCTAGGTTTGGGGGGAAAGCCTAGGAGAAGAAATTCAAGGTCACAGACCGGCCTGAGCACTGATCCCAAGGTGGGCAGCCACCACTGGCTCAAGGGGCCCACAGGGGATGGGGTACAGGTGGCACTGTGTGCAAGGCCGCCTGTCAAAGGCAATGTCAATTTTCCTGAAGACATTTTTACAGCAAGTGACAGGGAAGCGTCTTCGGAAGGGGGTGCCTTTTCCTGATTTGCACAGAGGGCCAGCAGCCATCCCAACCCTGGCCACTAATAACCAGGAGCTTCTGCCTGGAACGGCAGAGAAGCACCCAAACTCTGGGACCAGGTGGGACTTTGAGAGGGAAGGACGTGTAGTCAGCTGATCTGCTTTGCTCCTGTTGTCACCTCCGATAGAGCAGTTCGGCAGGTGTATTCAGTAGGGATTAAATCCAGCCTACAGGTAAGAGGGACCACAAAGTAATGGCAACTTGAAGAGGGGAGGTTCATTCTCTCACATCGAAGACAGAAAGCAGGCGGTCCAGGACTGACACGGTAGCTCCGCACGGTCATCAGTGACTAACCAGCCCAAACTGATGCTCCTCCCAGCTGGGGAACAGTGTCTCAGTAACACCCAAGCCGACTGCGGTGGGCCTGCCGCCATCCAGCTTATACGTGTTATCTCATCTTAGAGAAGCCCCTGGGAGACAGGTGTGATGCCATCACTTACTTTGCATCTAAAATAAATGGAGGCACAGATAGCTCGAGAAACCTGGATTCACCTAGGGAGCACATGAATTCCATCTTTCTGCTCTACCACGCTTAGTTCATGAGCTCCTTCTCCAAAGTCACCTGTAGGTCCAGCCATCCTATCCACATTCCAGAAAGGGGAAAGAGGAGAGGCAAAAGGGGAATTGCACCACCCAGCTACACTTGCCTCCCTTAAGGGACCGTCCCAGAATCCCCACACAACACTTTCTCATTGGTCACATCCAGCCGCAAAGGCAGCTGGGAAATGTAGTCTTTAGTGTGGCCAGAACCACAGGATTCTCTTACTGCCCTGGTGCCTGCCAAGCATGAGTCTTTTCCCATTTCCCTCGTGCATCTATCCCTGCCTTTCAGCGCCCACCCAGACCACAGCCAAATGATGAGGAACAGATTCAAGATTCAAAGCGCAGCTGGGAAATCCGCCCCACTTGGAAAAGCTGAGTCTCCTTTTCCCATGAGCCAGGCAAACTCTCGACCTAGGTAATCAGATAAGGTGGAAACAAACAAACCACCAAAAGGTAGGAAGAGATTTGTATTGTTCTGAGTGCTTCAGCCTGTGTTATTTCTTTAATTTCTCAAGACGGATCTGAGAGAGATGACATTACACACAGAACATCAGAAGCTTCAAGAAAGAAGCAAGCTCACCCAGGGTCACTCTGACAGGTTTGGGCATTAAACTCAAGAACAATCTTGATTCCAAAACCTATGCTACAAGTAGAAATTAGACCAAAAATTCTATTACAGTAACTGATAGGAATTTATTATTTCAGCTAAGTTGATAAAACTGTGAATTTTAAAGCCATAGTGAAAATTTTCAGTAGTGTCCTTGTGCACAGAGCAGTTTGCAAGCAACTCCAGAAACACCCAGAGGATTTAGCTAGTCTATAACAAACACAGGGGTCCCACCATAACACTTTGTCTTTTTCCTTCTACTGTCAGTTATTAAAATTCAAGTTAGTATTTAAATGTCTTTATTTCATTGTAAATTCAGTGACTTCCACATAAAGGAAATATTTATATGAAGTCACTAATGAAGGCAATGTTTGTTATTTCTATATTCAGGAGATCAGGTCCCTCAAAAATCAAAACAATATTGACACAATTTCCATTTTAAGGGAGAGGGTATAGCTTGTGGTAGAGTGCATGCCTAGCATGCGATGAGGTCCTGGGCTCAATCCCCAGTACCTCCATTAAAAAAGTAATAATAAATAAATAATAAACGTAATTCCTCCCCCCTAAAAAAAAAAACCCTAATTTTTATAATTAAAAAAAAATTCCCATTTTGTAGCATGGATTCCTTTCTTTCTGGAAGCCACTCCCTCACCTCCTTAATCTAGTGGTATTAGGCCTGCTTAGTAAGAAGCCAAGGAAATGGAATAAAGGCTTTGGGAGGCCACAAGCTCTCCCCCGGTTTCCATGACCAGACCAGCCCTGTCCCCTGGACTCCAGGTCCACAACCTCCCCCCATAAAACTAAAGGGACACCAACAGCTGCAGCATTCAGCAGCCCATCAGGCTATGAGCCCCGTCCACGCAGTGTCATCCACACCTGTCAACTCTGCGTTCTGAAGCCCTCCGTGTATGTGCCTTCTAGGGACTCAGACAGCCTGTACCAGGGACAAGAGAATTTGTCCCTCCCGAGACCACGAGGTCTAGCGCAGGGCCCTCTTCCCTCTCCTTCCTGGAGCGCTGGGCTCTCGACACACTCGCACTCCCCTTCCTTCTACACGCACCTCCTTTCTCCCGTGGTCCCTCCTCTCCTTCCCCTATCGCCTCCTGTCCCAGAGCCTCTCAGTGGCAGTTCGCACCAGGCCCTCCAGACTCCTCACCCCATACACGCTCTCGGGTCACTTAGGTGACACCAAGCACACCATGGACGCTTGGGGGGCCAGGCCACACTCTGGCTCTGGTGCCCCTGCAGCCATCACAAAGAAGGCAGCCCAGGCAGCTCTATGATTCACACTGTCCCCTGGACTCAAAGACGGCGACCCTGGGAAGAAGCAGCTCTCACAGGCGCTGCCCCGTGGGGGAATTGCCATCAGTCCTCCTGTGGCGGGTGAGTCATGAATGGCATCCTTAAGGAAGGCACAAGAAAGGCCTCGGGGCAGCTCTTTCTTCCCAGCTCCTCCAGACCAGCACGCATTGCCTCGTGACCCAGGGCAGGACGCGCTGTTCTGAGGACAGCGAAACAGGAAGGTCGATAATGTGCTCCGTGTACCTATCATTTTCTGTCTCTGTGTATCTTGGATGCTCGGAGTGTAAACCACCCGTCATTAAACTCAGAGTGATCTGAGATGATGCGGTTAACGACACACTGTCATGATACGGAAGACGAGGACACGACTCCTTGGAGGCAGTTCGAGGCTTGGGTTGGCTGCCAGAGCCGCAGCAGAGGCAGGCAGGCAGCCCCTGTTCAGGGCATCCTTTTGACAAGCTGCTCCCCTCTCAGCCCAGAAGTAAGCCCTCTTCTTTCTTCTGCCGAGCGTTGCCGATAAGATAAATGGTCACCCTCCCCTACAAAGATGGTCCAGGCCAACCTTGTTGCTATTAATGGCTTAGAAAGTGAGACCCTAGTATGAGTGGTTCAATGCAGATGCAGCAGAGTCTCGGCAGATACAACATCTGTGGATGTTTCGTGCATCAGACATCCCAGGAGCAGGCGAAGTCTGCAGACAAACTCCTCCCCTTGGACAAGCTCACCCGCAGCACGTCCTGCCCTGAGGGTGATCTCTCACTTACTCAGTAGGCTGTGGTGACAATTAGATTTCTTCCTAAATATTTCAAGCACATGCTCTGTGTTAAGAGCCTGGACCAAACCCAAGAAGAACTTAGCCTCGGTACACAGCTGGCTGTCTTCAACCCTGTTTTGCCCCTGGTTGCTGTTCTACGGGTATTTTCTGTTCTCCTTGGGGATTCCTGTGCGGACGCTGCAGTCCTGAGCTTCCACTCGCTGCCTGCTTGGTGCTGGTGCAGCAGCATCACTTAGCAAGCAAACGCCACGGAGATGTCCCGTGTCTGCTGCCCCGTTCTCCACGCTGACACAGATACAAGGAGTCTGAAAGGGCCCTAAAGAAGCAGTGAGCTCGGATCACCTCAGCTCTCATGCCAGGTAGATACAGAAACAAACAGAAATACTGAAGATTTCCTTTGGGCTAGTCTTATTTCTGATTTCTGACTTCACGATCCACAAAATCTACCCCTTGTCCACATTTCCGTAGATTTAATCCCAAACTGAAATCAAGCTTCTAACCCAGACTTTGGAGAAACTATTCTGCCAGGCAAGAGAATTCTCTTCATTTCTCAGAGTCTGACCTTGCCTGTTTGTTCTTTCCTGTCATTCCCTGACTTACTGTTCTTACTACTTTCCTTCTGATAAATCTTTTTTTTTTTTTCCTAGTCCCTTAAGCCCCTGGCTTGCCTGACATGTTTGTATTCCCCTCCTAAGAAACACTGTCCAAACTGGATGGCAGAGCAAGACAAGAGCAGGGCTTCGGTGCCTGACTGCTGGCGTTCACAACCCTGACTCTGCCCTGCTGAAATTCTTTGCCGGGTTACCCGGTGTTCTTGGGCCTGGCCCCTGACTTCCTGGGCAGCCTCTACCCCACCCCTCCACTCCCACACAGTGCCCTCCCCACCTGCCTCGGGCTCTCCCACGTGCCAAACCCCTTGCTTCCCCGGGGCCATCCGGGCACTGTTGGCTCCGCCTGAAGCTCCTCCTCCTCCCTCCATCTCCTGCAGCATCCTCCACATGTCAAGTGTCATTCCCTCCAAAAGGCCCTCCGTGACTGTCACCGCCTAGCCCCACCTACAAAGGTCGGTCCCCTTGTTGGCAATTCTCAAAGCTCCCAAGATCACTTTTGTCGTTGTAATCAAATAGCAGTTAAGGTCAGATAGTTAACTGGACAGCCGGCTCCTCCAGGAGCCGAGTTTGCCAAGCGGCCCGGCTTGTTGCCTGCGGTACCCCCAGCTCCTGGCTCCCGGTTTGGCACGGGGGAGGCGCTGGATGAGTCTTTGGTGAGCAAGGCTGCAGAAGTCTGCAGGCCCCTCTCCCTGTCCTGCACTGCAGATGGCAGCCTCCAGGCTCACCCGGGCCCTGCACAGGCAGAAGGTGGGTAGAACACCAGGGTGTTTGGGTCTGATCCCTGCCCGACCCTCCCGATCAGCAGGAGAGTGAGTCTCCTGCACAAACGGGACATGCTGGCCTCTGTATTAAGCAGCATTTGGCTGTGTTGGCAAATCTCCACTGGTCTCTCTGGTCTTCTCAAACTAAGCTTCAGAGAGCCAGGCTTCGTGCTGGGGCAGAGGTCAGGGCAGAGTGTACCCACTGTCACAGTGACAGCACATGGCCATCACCCTGCCTGCAGGCAGGGGCTCTTCCCTCCGGACAAGAGAAGAGCCTCTTTCCTGCTCCAGCCCTGTCTGCCCTGGCAGCTTGCAGCAGCCTGAGTCCTGGGAGAGCCCTGAATCTCGGAGCACTCCAGCCCTGAGCTCAGGTCCAGGGCTCAGCTTTCACAGGCACACTCTACTCCTCTCAGTTGGGAGCCAGGTTTCCAATCCGTCGGTCCCACGGGAGGCGCAATGTGCTGGGAGCCCAACTGCACGATGCCCGTTCATCCTCCTCCTGTAAAACAACTCTGAGTGCCTGAGTGATGCATCTTATCAGAAAAACCACATGCTGGGTGATTTTTAAATATTACCCCCCCCCAAATCCATAGAGATTGTGCCAAGAAACCATCAACTGTAAATTAACCTCCTGCTCCAAGGGCCACAACAGAGTTACTGTCACCAGGCTAGCCGTTCACATAAAATCCAAAACGTCTCGCCCTTTATCTTTCAATTTTACAAAATTTATTGATCTTTAGGGCCCTGAAAGGCAAGAGGAAATATATTTCAAGTTCATGTCTTTTATTACTGACCGAGGTGACTGTGCGCGATGACTCAGATTTCTCACCCCGTCCGGTCGCCAGCGCTTACGGCAACTTTTAAACATGTCCCTTTACCTTGGACGGACTCCTCATGGTTCGAGACTCTTGGGAAGTTCGCTGAGGGACTCTGATTTCAAGACCAGAACAAAGAAACGGTTTAAGTTCTTTTGCAGCTCCCGGGAAAGACAGTTTGAAATTCCCTTGAGGAGACTGTTAATCGTGGACCACAGAAAACTAGCAAGGAGCAAGCACTCCCCAAATTTATGTCTCATTTCAAATGGGGATACAAAGAGAGGCTCCTGCTGCCGAGCAGAGATTCCCAGGCTCCCTGGCGTGCACGTCTGCGCCGACGGGAGAGCTATAAAAACAGTATTCAATTGCACCTCTACTTACCAAAGAAAAGTTATTGCCAATAAATGGGGAAGGAAGCGTTGACTTCTTTAAAAATGTCCGTTAGTGCTGTTTACCATAAAGGGAGTAAACAGTCTTTGCCGCGCGTGGCATTCAGCCTTTGTTCTTTACAAAAGCAAGAGATGGTTTTTAAAATACCAGCCTTTATGGAAACAGGAAAAGCACCTGCAAGAATCAAACTCGGTATGTTCTAACGTGACCTGAGTCGAATTCGGTCAAGAATGAAGAAGCTCAGTGGGGTCCCCCTTTGTTCTGTGCTCCCCCGGGCCCCTGTGTCCCCTGCGTCCAGCCAGCCCCCGAGTCCTGGCTCCTGCTTCATGAATTTCTCCACCCTCTCTCCCGCTCCTTGGCTCGGTGGGCTCTGCTGCCCCGTGGACCTCCCTTAAGCTTGGTTTTGTGATGTTATCTCTGGGCTCAGATGCCTTGTAGGCTCCTCGCCGCCTGGACCCACAGTACCAAGTTGACAGCAGTCTGTCTCCAAGGCAGGAATCGCCTCTGTCTGTGTCTCCAATCTCACACCCCCGTCATGAGAGTTCTGCTCCAAAGAGCACCCAAATACACAGCTGCCTCCAGACTTTATTTATAACAGCCTCACAACCAGAATGCCTCCCAGGCTACACCAAAGCCTCCACGTTTGTCAGGATGCAGAGGTAGCCCAGGCCTCGCCCAATGGGGCCGAACTCGCTCCCTTATTCCACCGCTGACGCGTGGGTCCGAGGCAGCACCACGGCCTCCCCCGCTCCTTCCTCTGTAACTCGCGTTGGATGCTCAGCCTCACCCTGTGCATAACTGTTCCATGTATGGTACCGTCCTTCAGAAGACAGTACACCCACGGGCAGGGGCCAGTCCCACGCAGAGCTACCCTCCCTGGGATCTAGCCCAAAGAGTAGGTACTGAATAGACAGGTTTCGAACAGAACTGAATTTGTCTGCAAAAAATAAACTGTTCAGGCTGTAAGATAGGAGAAAAAAAAAAAAAAAAAACGTGATGCAAACTCATTCACTTACAGAATTCTGTGGAGAATGTTAATTTTTTAAAATCACTGTTTAAACCTTTATTGAAGGTCTGGGGAGGAGCTGCCAAGATGGAAACATCTGGAAACACCTATAGAAATGCTGTCATGTCTAGAAGTGACCACTCCATCACTTGTGCCTCTAACGGATAATTTTGTGCACCCCTTTCCCATAACACAAGCTCGTGTGTGAGACGGTGTGCCTCCTGTCTGCAGGACCTCAATAGTCACACATCTTTGAGGTCCCAGGACTCCCTGGCTCATAATATGAGCTCAAGAAGTGTGTGAGGAAGACAGGCAGCAGACTGGTTCTCTCCAAATGAGTGAAGCTCGCTTAATTCTGTGGACTAATGAGAATTCATTCATGTATTGGGGTTTCTAAATGCATTCAGTGAGGCTGGAAAACACCCTGTCTGTTTTAGGCACAGTGGGTTTGGTCCCGCTCTGATGCAGTCCGCCAATCTTGGGTGGCCACATTCAGAACCCAGCCTTCGCTGCTCTCTCTGCTCCCCCCTGGGAGGGCCTGCCCTTCTGGAGCAAAAAAGAAAAGCCTCTGTCTTAGCGTGCTTGGGTAAAACACACAGACTGAGTGGCCTGAATAACATTTACTTCTCACAGTTCTGGAGGTGGAAGTCCAAGATCAAGGTGCCAGCTAATTAGGTGTCTGGGAGGGTCCCCTTCGTGGCCTGCCGACGGCCGCCTTCTCACTGTGTCCTCACACCATGGAAAGAGAGAGCTCTGGTCTCTTCTATTCTTATAAAAGGCTCCACTCTCACAGCCTAATAACCTCCCAGGGGCCCCATCTCCAAATACCACCACACGCAGGTTAGGGCTTCACCGTGTGCATTTTGCAGGGATGTGCTGATCATTAATACATTGTTCCTGGCACTCTATTTGACAGGAAAAAATGAAGGACAAGCAAGGAAACAAAAAGAGAAGGGGAGAAAGCCATAGAAGAAAAACAAATACTTCACAACGTGACTTCGGTAGGTGTGTGACTGAGATGAGCCCTTGCACGAATCCTCAGACAGCCCAGATCCGCGTCTTCACAGGTGAGACGCTCGCCTACAGGAAAAGGTAAATTGGGCTCCTCTTCTCCAAATGACCCACTGTGCCGGGGATGAAGCTTTCAGATCACCTCCTGTGTTAGTTCACTAGGGCTGTCACAACAGAATCCCACAAACGGGGGGGTTCAAACAACAAAAATGCATTGTCCACCAGTTCTGGAGGCTGGAAGCCCCAGACCAGGGTGTCAGCCAGGCTGGTTTCTTCTGAGGGTGTGAGGGAGAATCCGTTTTCCCTGCCTCTCCCCCAGCTTCTGGTGGTTTGCCGGCCGTCTTTGGTGCCCTTTGGTTTGTGGAAGCATCTTCACGATCTCTGCCTTTATCTTCACGTGGTGTTCTTGTGTGCATGTCTGTGTCCCAATTTCCCCTTTTTCTAAGGACACCAGTCATATTGGATTGGGGACCCACCCTACTCCCAGGATGGTCTGATCTTAACTAATTATATGAAAACAAATGTATGTATATATATATATATGCATGACTGGGACATTGTGCTGTACACAAGAAATTGACACACTGTAATTGACTCTACTTCAATTTAAAATATTTTTAATTAAAAAAAATTTTTTAATTAAAAAAAGTTAACTAATTATATCTGCAACTATTTTTTCTAAATAAGGTCACATTCTGAAGTCCTGGAGGTTACAACTTAGGCATATGAATTTGCTGGGATCGGGGGCAGGCTGGGACATAATTCAACCCGTAAGACTCTGTGTCTGGCACTGGATAAGCCCTGGAGATAGAGAAATAAATAAGACCAGTCTTGGGAAGGAAGTTGGCCCGTGGGAAACTGACGGCTGCCTCCCCCTTGGTTCTCCCAGGGTAACCACAGCAAAACAGGCGTGAGACCAGTGCGTGTCCAGATGCCCACGATCTAGAAGATCTACCAATGGGCACTGGAATAACACCTTTTACAACAGGGAAACAGGTAAGAGTAGGGGAGATTTTCACACAAACGTACGTCTAAACATTTAGGCAATGCGTCTAGGGCTTACATAAAGAGATTCAAACAACGCAGAGAAAGGAGGTGCTCAGGTGACCCAGCCTCTCTGATACAGTGAGAGACGTGCTCTCATGGAGGATGGAACACAGGTAAGAGAACACTTCTCAGGGAGGAGGACGCTGGAGCTGGACCCAGAAAGGGGCAGGAGTTTTCCAGGGGGCGCAGAATGGGGACACGCCGGGCAGAGGGGACGGCGGAGCAGACATACTGCGGAATGACAGGTCCCGGGCATGTTTCCGAGAACCTCAATTTTGCACTGTGTTCAGATGGTTTCTTATCACCAAGGTGTTGTACATGAGAGTGAAAGTGTACAATACCGGCGGTTTCAGAAGTAGGGTGTTCGTGCACCTAAAAAGCTTTGAAAACTCCTTGAAGTGCCAGCAGGCAATTTAAAAGTGGGGGAAAAAATTAAGCAAAATACTGTGACTGAGTTTCTTAACTTCTGATCATTTCAGAGAAACCCCAAGAACATTGAAAAGTGAGTTTATTTTTACTAATATAGTTTGGAATGTTCTGCCCCCTAAAGGACCAAAATTTAAAAAATAAAAGTCTAAAATTTAATCTGTGTTGTATTAAAAGAGAAAAATCTCTCTTCATCCTCTTTTCTCTTTTTTCCCATTAAGTCACTATGGTGGGATTTCTTGACATGTTCACTGGGCTCCTCTCCCGCCCTCCAAAGTCCGCTCTTAGGACATGTGACAGGGTCACTTCATGTTCCTCGCTTCTCCCAGCGATGACTCAGCAGAGAGCAGAAGGAATGGACGTCTCTACCTTTACTTTTAGGTACAAAGTCCAGACCCCGGGATGAGACCAAGGCTCAGGAGAAATGTACAAAGCCAATCTCTGGCCTCAGCTGCACAGAGGTCTCCCAAGCAGGGTGGAGGGTCCTGGGGTGCTCCTGTGCCCTGAATTTTGTACAGTTTGAGGGGATCAATGAGCAGAAGGAAACTCAGACTCCAAGGAAAAGCTCAAAGTGGCCAAAACACTGAAGTTTCCCAGGAGAGGCTGGCAGCGTTTAACGATGCAGAATCAGCAAGCGCAATTCAACTGCACAGGACTTGGCTCCAGGATGAGGGGTGGGAGCTCTGGGTGGGGGCTGTGACCCGGAGAGCAGGCTTGAGGCAGAGCTGTGGTGAAGCAAGGACCGGAGACAACGGCAGACACCAGCAGGGCCTGGCAACCAAGAAGACGCAGGAGAGCAGCATTCCAGCCCGAGGGGAGAGACACTGCTCCAGGACCAGGCAGCCGGCCCAGCCCCCAGCACCGGGACATCCTCAGGAGGGGCAGGAGACCCCAGGCAACCGAGATTAAATTTCCTCTACCCATGTGGAATGGGAGACTGTGCGTTTCTTGCACACCTGACTCCTAGTCTGAGATTCATGCTCGCCCTCCCTCCCTCGCTCCCGGCACAGGCTTGTTGAATTGTGGTGGGTTTCTCCTGAGTCAGCCTGCTGACGGGAGGGCTGGGGCACACGGATCCACAGTAAGCCCGCCTGGCTTTAACCAAAGAGTTCATGGAAGAGGTGGGAGGGGAGAAGGAGAGTCAAAGATTTGAAAGTAAAACAGATATAAGCAGGAGGGAAAGATGGCATCTGGGAGCTGTCCCACTGGTTTGTCCCGAACAGCCCCTGCAGACCAGGGACGCTGGGCCCTCCCAGGTAACCACTTCTCCCTTCATCTCAACATCTGCGTTACTTGCAGTGAGAGTGACTCCATAAGGAGCAGGTGTATTTAGGTGTTTAACAGAGTGATAGGTGGTGATCGTCTGGGGACTGACAATACGTATCCACAGGGGACTGGTCCAGGACCCCTGCAGATACCAAGGTCAGCAGATGCTCAAGTCCCTTACGTAAAGCAGCATAGTACAGTCGGCCCTCTGTACCCACAGGTTCCGCGTCTATGGATCCAGAGGGCCGACTCTCTCGGCCTTGATGAGCTGGGCGATGGAGATGCTCGGTAAGCATCGGGAAAATGAGCCCCGCCGAGGTTCCCGCTGCCTCGGGACCGCCCCCCACCCCGACCCAGTCTGCCTCTTGGGGTGGGTACACTTGGAGCAGGAAGTTGCCTTGGAAACAGAGTGGCAGGTGGAGGCGGGAAGCCCTTCTGGTGACCATCCCTACACCAGCCCTGCTCATGGTTCACCGCACCCTCCAACCCAGCCCCACCCAACCTGTGTCAGCCACGTCCCAGGGGGAAAAAGTCAAAGAAGCTGAACCCCAGCATCACTGAACCTCTGACCCCACCCTGGACTTCTGACTTTCAGGCTTCTTGCAAACAGAAAAGGCCCATTTCTTTTAAACCTCTGCCTTTTAGGTTTTCCATTATTTGCAGCCTAACCAAGCCCTGACCCCTTTGGTCCACAGCAGGGGCAGGGGGATGGGACCTTGGACATCTCCCACCCCACCTTTCTCTCCAGCCCGCAGCTCCCAGCACACAGGCTCTTCATGGAGAAGGCATCCCGCATCCTGCAACCATAGCCCAACAGACCTGTCGTTAAAGGAAGGAGGATCAGAAAAAGGCTGTGTCTGAGACCACAGATAGACACATCCATCCACTCTCATGAGTTGCACCCTCAATTCCTGTCTGGTTATTATGAGGCCCAGTGTAACTGGGTCCCCAGACACGTTCTTTATATACGTGACAATATGCATGCTGGTTCTCGGGAAATTCTTCTGTCCCCAGGGCTCTAATATGGTCATGCCTTCTTAACCACAACACACACGCTCAAAAGATCGAGAGTTGCTAAGAAATCATTTCTAAATTGAGGCTTCAACAAATCCAGGACACCTAGGATGGCCCATTTCCAACAGGCTCAACCAGACCTCTTGTAATGTAGCCACCGTGAATCCACATTATCACTTTAACCAGAACCCAAATTCTGCAAAAATTCAGAACCCTGCTTTCTGATGCCTATAATCACCCCACAGGGAAAGGAAATAGAAAACGGTAAAATCGATTCTATTCTATTGTGCTTTGCTCGCAGAGGAAAAAAAAATTCTCTAGATGAGAGCATGGCCTGGTAGACAGAGTGAGAACGAAGCGTGTTTACTGACTGCGGGGCAGGGATGAGGAAGAGCTGCCACGTGTGAGCCTGCGCCCGGACGCCCTCCTCTGCCGTCACCACCGCCCTGAGCTCCGGACGAGGCTTCGTGGTGCGTCTGATGCACCTGCCTCAGCTCAGCCCTCAGCCCTAGTGAGCTCTCCCAGCAGTTGGGGGCAGGGTGACGCCCAACAGCCCTTCCGGCCCTAAAACTCCCGCAAGTCGGAAAACCGAAGTGCTCGCTTCCAGTCCCTGTGGAGCAGTGGCCCAGAATGAACCAGAAGCTTTGGCCTTTCGTGGAGTTCATACGTGTATGAATGTGCTTCTGTGACAAACCTCCGCCCTGCCCCGCTCTAAGCAAGCAGGACAGCCGGTCACTCACCCTGCGAGCCCTTCAGCCCGGCGCGGACGCAGGGCAGCACTGGGCAGAAAGCCTTCACCCACGGAGCTTAGCGCCCGGATGAGGAAACAGACACGGGTCATCGCGTGGGGGCACGAACGTTCTCCGCTGCCCTGGAGCAGGGGGTGGTCCGGAGGGAAGGGCGTCTGACTGACTCAGGGGGTCAGGAGAGGTTTCCGGAGGAGGAACAAATGCACCGAGGTAAAAAATTCAGGCTCTCACCTCTAAGTCTGATGCTGCCTGTCAGAATTTTGTAAATAACTTCTACCATTTTGAAGAAATCCCTACTGTTCCTAGTTTGCTGAGAATTTTCATCATGAATGAGAATCGAATTTTGTTAAACGCTTTTCACCTCGATTGGAAGGATCTGGTCATTTGAATCCTTCATTCTGTTCCTATAGTGAATTACACCGATTTTCTTTCTAATGCTTAATGCATTGCATTCCTGGGATAAACCTGACTTGATCATAATATATATCCCTTCTCCAATATCCATGGGAACAGGAGACAGGGGCCCATGAGTAATTTAATTCTGCCCATAATTCTCAACTCTCACTTTAAAAAAGTTACTGTCATCTGCGGCTGGTAGAAAACAGCCTTAGGGACCATGGTAAGTGCTGGGGACTCGGGTTTGGTTACTGAGGCTCTGCCCTCGTGTGGCCAGCAGGCTGCACGGGGAGGCAGCGCCAGTGTGATCTAGGCCTTGAGTGACTTGTAGGCGAAAGCACTTTTAGGGAGGGCGGAGGTGGCAGGAGCAGAAAAGACAGAGCAAGTCTGGGAAACAGCCAGCCAATCCCATGGCTGGGCAGAAGGGCCATCTGTGGACCATCTCAAATGCCCGGATACAGGGATGGAACCTCATCTTCCTGGGAGCGGGGAGCTTTGCACACTGCAGAGTGCCCACGGCGAGTAAAGCATGGTATAAACCTGTGTGTGCAGAACGGCCCAACGTTATTAAACTGGAAGAGGGACGTTGTGTTAGTTTGCCACACACCGGGTAGCTGACTCAACAGACAGGTATTTCTCACGGTTCTGGAGGCTGGACTTGGAGATCAGGGAGCACACGTCTGGTTTCTCCAGAGACCCCTCTCCTTGGTTTGTTGGTTTGTAGGTCTTCAAGCTCTGTCCTCACCCAGCCACCCCTCTGTGCCCACAGGCCTGGTGTCTCTGTGTGTGTCCACATTTCCTCTTTTACAAGGACACCAGTCAGATTGGATTACGATCCACCCTTATGGCCTCATCTTAACTTAATCACCTCTTTAAAGACCTTAGCTCCAAATAGAGTTACATTCTGAAGTACTGGGGGTTGGGGCTTCAACACATCTGGAGGAGATACAGTTCAGCCCATAACAGAAGTTGACAGTGTTCCGGTTGCAGAGATTATCATTTTTACATTCTTCTTTACACTTATTTTTCTTGTCCAGCTTTCTCCCCCAATGAACATGTATTACCACAAAACTGATTTTTAAAGGAAAAATAGGGCAGCATGGAAGTTCTTGATGCCTAAACCCCGTTAGATAGAGAACGCGGGCCAGAGCAGCCGGACAGATGGGCTCACCACACGCCCCGTCACCGAGTATGCACTCCTGGCATCACCAGTCCCAGGAACCAAGGGGACAGGAAGGAAAAAGCAGGCGGTAGGTGCCCTCTCGGTGTGATGGGATGCATGCAGCGCAGACTCTGAAGGTGATCAGCCAAAATCCATTGCCTCCCATCTCTGGGGCTTTGAGGGCCTCACCAGCCACATCCTTCATCTTTCCATTCCAAGTGGCTGCTGCTCTGGCCCACATGCAGTTTGCACGGTCAGCCAGAGCTTGAGGATCAGTGCTCCTGGGAGCACCCACCCGAGCAGCCGCTGAGCCCAGCTCTTTCCTCTCGGGTAAACACCAGGGCAGCTTCAGAAGGCTGGCTCCAAGCAGCATCACTGTGCAGCCTGACAGCCCAGAGCCACATGCACGAGAGCAAATAAATCACCAGTCTGCCTGTGCCAAAGACGGTTGGCCAGGCTTGGACTTTGCATTCCAAGTGGAACAAAGGGCCTTCCGTGTTTTCCAACTAAAAAGTTCATCGACAGGCACGTTCTATACCGAGATGCCTGGCGTCTGAGAAGGCTCCGTTCTCATTCGCATTGAGGAGAAGGTCGCTCTCCCCTCCCAATTTCGCTGTAAAAAATAGCTTGACTGAAAAAAGAAAACCTCCCATAATTATACCGTGCCAGACAAGATACTCTTTTTCCTTTTTTCAAATTTCCTTATAGTCTCTGTGCATTGCCCGTGTTTTAAAGAATTAAAAAATAGATCAGGGAGACAGAAGGGGTGACTCTGAGGACTTCCCTTTTTAACAGACAGTGATTGTGCAGCCCTCCTCCCTCCCCACAACACACACACACACACACACACACACACACACACTGGGTATTTTGTTTGTGTTAAGCAAAGATCCAAACACTATCCTTGACCTTAAGCGCCTCCAGCTGCAAAGAAAAAGTCTCTAAGGGAGGGGAATGTAAGTCACCGAAACCCTTACTGAGAGCAATTTGACAGCAGGTATTATCCTTGAAGCCTGAAATTCTTCATACCCTGTGACCTAGTAACTCATTTAGGTAGGTCTCGTGAGGAAATAGGGACGGAGAAAAGACTCATGATCCCAAATATTTTCTGTGGCCTTATTCATGGTAGTAAAAAACCTGGGAGCAATCTTGGTATCTCACTGTAAAGGAAGGAAACATCAACATGCTGCCCGTGAACAGAAGGCAAGCACACGCGCCCCTGAGCATCCTCCCCCTCCCCCTCAGCTTTACGGGACCTGCGGGAACGCCAGTGGCCCAGGTGCTCTGCAGCCTGTGGCCTCGACAGTGTGGAGTCGGGGACAGAGGGTGGCTCTCTGGCCAGACAAGCCCAGGTTCAAATGCCTGCTCAGTCCCACCTCGGCCACACAGCCTCTTCCACCTCCACCCGTGGAAAGTGGGTTGAAATCCTGACCCTGCAGGGCTCTCGAGGAAATTACACCCAGCCTGACACAGGGGAGTTAGCATTTACCCAGATCACCCAACCAGGATACTGTAGAGCCAGGATTCAAAATTAGGTCCAGCCCATTCCAGGATTATTACTATTTCTGTTTCTGTTCCGTATACCAGGCTGCCTCATCTAGATTATCCTCCCAAGATCCCCGGGGAGGCATGAACCAGAGACAGACAGATAGCCAAACAGTGGGGCTCCAGCTAGGGGAGCTGGATGGGGTCTTTGCCCCTGGGACACAAGGAATTGATTCAACAGGTCACGGGAACCAGCCGCTTTCACGGGGAGGCCCCAGGTCTGGCACTGGGGTGCTGGAGGGGGATCCAAAGAAAACAGTTCTGGGTTTGGAGGGAGACTGTGCTCCATCACCGCCAGCTGTCAGAGGGATGCGGGCTGAACTCCCAGGCAGGGAGGGGCATTCTGTTTCACTTGGCTGCGATCAGGGTGTTTTTCCAATTGCCGAGGGAGGCAGGAGGGGACCTGCCTGCGCAGAGAGAAAGCGCGCTGGTGCCAACTACCTGGAAGAGGGGCCTTCCGCGGGAGTTCGTGGTGATGGACACTCCGGCCCTGGGGGCAGCGAGCTCCGTGTCAGCGGTTCCCCCTGAGCTGCTGGACCTCCCCCTCCCCAGGCACTCGGCCGCAGGGAAGGCCCAATTTCCCCTCCACTGTCAACTTGTCACTTCCCCTTGACCTTGAAAAATAATATATATTCACAAATTGTCACTCTGTGACCTTCTTAAGTCACATTTGTGTTGCTCTTTTGACAGCCGTTCCTGGGGTTCCCTTTCACATCCCTCTGGAGCTGGGCTATCTCTCCAGGGGATGCCTGGGTCGTGATGATCTATTTAGGGGCAGGAAGGTGGCCCTGAACCAAATAAACGTCACTTTCATGTGTGAGCAGATTTCCTGGGCCCGTCACAGCCGCCAGAGCAAGGGAGCTGTTGCTAACAGAAACTTTTCCAGCCCAGACCCGCAGCCTGCTTTCCCTCCTGCCTCCTTCTCTTTCCTTCCCTCCCTCCCTTCTTCTTTCTCTTCCTTCTCCTCCTCTCCCTCTTTTTCAAAGAGATCAAATGGAAATAAAGCTGAAGAATCCTGCAGGTACTCTGGGAACCAGCGCAAAACAGCCCAGAGTCCCATGCAGGGATGTCGAGCCCTACATCTCCACGTGGTTTCATCCAAGGTGCAGTCACCCTCCCTGGGAGGAAGAAGAGACAGAAAGGGACAGAGGGAACATGTATTGAGCACCCACTGAGTGCCAAGTGTGCACACGAGCCTGTGGGGCAGGTAAGGTGTGCTTCGCCGCTGCAGAGTGGAGGCTGAGTACAGCATTCAGTAGAGGTGCCAGCACCACGGAGACGGGGCTGCAGGACTGGATTCATCCAGCAGCAGTGAATCCCCTAAAGAGGCTCTTTTGGAAAACCAGTGACTTTTGCCAAAAAGCCACAATAAAAATACCCCATTGTGTTCACACGGTAATACTAAACAACAATGAAAAAGAATGATACATAACTACACACCACAATGTGAATGAATCCTGCAACATGGGGGGTCTGGCTCGTACCAGCTCATAAAGAGCAGACTGTGAAATAGTCTGAAATTTTGCAAGCTGATGGCTAAGTCATTGGTGGCTTGAAATCAGCCAAGGTGGGAGTATTTACACTGCGGAAATGGGCCAACACTACAAACAGGAAGTCCTCCTTTCTTTTTCTTTCTTTTATTTTATTCCTCTCTTTTTAAAAATTTGATTCTTTTATTCCTTTCCTTCTTTTCTTTCCTTCCCTTCCTTCCCTCCTTCCTTCCTTCCTCCCTTCCTTCCTTCCTTTCTTCCTTCCTTTCTTTCTTTTCTTTCTTTCCTTCTTTCTTTCTTTTTTAGAGACAAGTTACCAGCACAGCACCAGATGGGTCTTACAGACGCTGAGACTCTGCGTGGGTTCAGAGAGAATCATAGATTCTCAGAGGTAAAAGGGACCTAGGAGATCATCTCATCCAATTACCCACTGGATGCTGATATTTTCAAATAACTTCACTAACCCAGTGGGTGGCCGGCCAACCTTTCCAACATTTGCATAGTTGCAGTCACAGGGAACCCACTGCATGACGAGGCTGCCCGTGGCATCCGTGTGTCGCTCTGTGAAAACATCACTGCACCAAAGAGAAATCAGCCTGACTCCCCACTGATCCTGGCTCTGCACCTCAGGGCCCCCCAACATCAGAAAGATGCCTCTTCCACTGAATGTCTCCCATCATGTGTGTAGACACCTTCCGCCCTGCCCCACTCATCTTCTCAGCTCAGCAATGCCTTTGGAGGGTCTTACCTCCATTTCCCCCACATATACCAGGGTTTCCCATTTTTTCATCTTCTTAGTTTTGCCTCCATATTTTTTAACTGTTGCCAAGCTACAAATCAAAATTTAAAGAGCATTGTTTCCTCAAAACTATTTTTTTCTTAAAAAAACCTATTTATAAAGAACTTTCACGAATTCAAGGCATTCAGATCTTTTATAAATCTGTCCCTGTCTGTATTTCCAGACATGGCTCCATGTCCACTTTCGCCAGCAGTGATGGTTTCTCCTCCAGGCTCCTGCACATGCTGGTCCCTCCACTCCATCATCACCCCAGAATCTCAACCCAGATGTTGCTTCTCACCTCTCCACTACACCATCCCAACATCTGTGCCCATCATCCTCCCCGACAGTGAGCTTCTCCCTCCGTGGTACCTCTAGAACGTCTTCTTCCCTCTATTAGACACCTGTCCCACAGCACTGAAATCATCTCTTTGCATATCTCTCTCCCACAAGACAGTGAACTGCTGGATCAGGGACCACTTCTTCCTTGCCATCTTCCAGGATTTACCATCCTTCTCACGAGACATGGCAGATCCACCATTTTTACAGGATGACTTTTTCCCTCTGCTAATCCAACGCTGCTAAGTATGTGACTGCCATGAATTACCAGGATGTGTTCCTTTAAGAGATGCCAAGAGTAGATTTCCTGATATAAATCAGTTTGTGTGGAAATAGCAGCTTTATTAAGCAACATGTTCAGATGCTAATCTTACTTAAGCCCAGTAGAGTATTTCTCAACACGGATTTCTAAGAAGAAAGCTGCACTGAGGGTTCAGATGACAGGACTTCGCTCACAGAAGCCAGTCACAGTCATGAAATCAGTATAACTGGGGTGTTGTGTACACAACACAGCCCCTTCGTGGATGCTTTTAATGTATTTGGATTCTGATCACATGTATAAAGGTAATAAGCCACCAGTCAGAAACCTATCACAAGTTTGTTAAAATGAGAAAGCTTCTAATAATTAAAAATGTGATGCCAGACTTTCAGCTTCTAGGGAGATAAATACACGTACTTCTCCCTGTTCCTCCTGCCAAGTCCAATTAAAAACCCTGGACGTTGAGTATAATATATATATAGAGAGAGAGAGAAACTCTGAAAGGTAGAGAGAAGACAAACAGACTAGGGAACTCAGAACCCAAGTAATCGAGCAACGAGTTCTCTGCGTCAACTCTTTGCCTCGTGTACCCCAGACTTGGAGCTGAAGAAGCCAGCAGACTGGAAACACCGAAGGGCACAGACAAAAACAGCCCCAATAAAAGCCTGCTCTCTCTAACCAAAGGACAGGAAAAGCACAGTCTAGCAAGACAGAAAACTTTTAGACAGTAACCAACCAACTTCAATCAAATACCATGTAAAAAAAACTATGCCCCCCCCCAACAGCAAAGGTCAAACGGAGAGCCTAGACGTCCACCCTCAGTAGGCGTTAAGGAAGTGCCCCATCCCCCGGTCAGCATGGTATCAGACAAGGCTGGGTAAGGACCTGAGGTTTTCATCCTTACCAAGCAGGGAAGAGCACCCTCTCCCACCACATGGTGCTGGTGGAGACCACCTGGAAAGTTTGGATTTCCTCCGTGCTGGGGCAGTCTCAAAGGAGAGCGGAAAGTCACGATTTTCACCAGGGCTCACCAGCAATGAGACCGCTGCCTCCCCTCCCCCACTGATGATGTCCTCTGAGGCCACAGGAGGGGTAGTGAGCCACGCCTGCCTCTCTCCTCAAAATATACTCAAAGCAAGCAGAAAGAAAAAAAATCGTAGATATAAGAGCAGAAACCCATGCGATTAGAAGAGAAAACAGAGAAGATCAATGAAACTGAGCTGATTCTTTAAAAGCTCAATGAAATTGGCAAATCTTGAGCAATTCTAGCAAAGAAAAAAGAGAAGAATACAAATTACCAATATTGGGAATTAAAGCAGGGACATCGCCACAGAAGCGCTAACTTCACAAGGCTAATAAGGTTAAAGCTACAGACAACTCTAGACATGTAAATTTGGCAACAAAATAGACCGATTCATTAAAAAGTACAAAATACCATAGCCCACCCTAAATGAAAGAGACCATTTGAATAATTCTACAACGATTATGGAGACTGAAGTCAGAATTTAAACGCTCCCTGAAAAGAAAGTCCCTAGCCTCGATGGTTTTACTGGAGAAAAAGCATCTTTAAATTAAAGAAGTTTTAATAACAACTTTACAAACTCTCTTCCAGAACTTGGGAGAGCACACTTCTCAGCTCATTTTATGAAGCTAGTATTATCCTGATACCAAAACAAGGACAATTTTTTTTAAAAAAGGAAAATCGCAAATCAATATCATTGATGAATATAGATGTAAAAATCCTTTACAAATATTAGCAAGCAGAATTCAGCAATACATAGAAAGAATTACACACCAAGACCAAGTGGAGTTATTCCAGGGACTTGAGGCTTTTCAATATTTGAAGATTAACCAGTGTAATCCATCATATCTACATAGCAAGTGAAAAATCACGATTGTATCAAAGCATTTGACAAAATTGAGCACCCATTCGTGATGAAAACACAGAAAACTAGAAAGAGAGGGGACCTTCTTCAATTTAATAAAAAGCATCTACAAAAAGCCTACCACTGTCACCTCACTAAAATAAATCTACAGCGAACATCATACTTAAAGGTGAAAGGCTGCCTTCAGATGCTGAGACCAGGAACAAGACAAGGACACCTGCTCTCACCACTTTTATTCAGCAGGGTACTGGAAGTTTTAGCCAGGGCAATAATGCAAGATAAGGAAGTAAAAGGTATACAGTTCAGAAAGTAAGAAATAAAACTATCTCTATTTGAGATGGCATGATTGTCTATGCAGAAAATCGAAGAAAATCTGCTATTTGTTTACCGTTTTGTTCCATTTCTTGTTTTTTCTTGCTCTCCTGTGGGTTACTTGCACATTTGTTTTTATTAAATTACAATGTTTTTGAGAGTATTTCGTTGTATAGACCCCTTAGTGGTTGCTCAAGGCATTTCCAAACATGCATGTAACTTCTCATTACCTGCCCACGTTGATGTTTCTACCGTCTCAAGTGAAGTGTGGAAATCTCACTTTCATTTAGGTTCCCACTAGGTGTCTGCTGGACTTCCTCCCCTCGTCCTTGGCCAGAGAGCAGGCTTCTCTTGTGTTTTTTGTCTACACGTGTTGGCAGTTCCAGACTGTAGCCCTCTCCTGCTCCCCGTCCAGGAGATAATAAGAAAACCTAAGGAACTCACTGCATTGCTGTTCCTGAAGTCCTAAGGTCCCTGCCTAGTCCTCCTCCTTTTCAGCTCTGAGTCCTTTTATAATTGTCTGGTCAATAATTTCCAGAGCATTCAGTTATATTGGGTAGAGAGGGGAGTGCGTATACGTCGTCTTGTTCTGGAAGAGCTAACATGTATGTTTGATGCCCACTCTGTGCAGGGCCCTGCACTCAGCATCCACAGTGAATCAGACAGAGGCAAAAGTTCGTGGACTTTGCTGACTGCCTGGACCAGGAGGATGGGGTCCAGGCTACAAGGCTATTAGCTTCCGGGTGGTAGCCTGAGATGAAGTTTCACAAAAGTGAACCTTCCTTTAAAGTTCCAAAGTTGCATTTACTGTAATCACAGAGGATGAAAAGTCTTCTCAGTGTATTGCAGAGTCACTAAATGGATCAAAACCTGAACGCCTCCTGGCTCCCTCCATCCTTTCCTGTCCTCTGTCTCCTGCCCTTGGTCCAGCTCAGTAAGTGGACTTGTCCTCTACCTCCTTCCACCTGCTTTTGTAGCGCCCCCCTCCTGCCTACTGTCAGTCTACCAGTTCTCACTCCGACTTCAGGGTACCTACTTTTGGAAGGTTCCTCATTTCAGTCCTGAGTTCTAATTCGCTGAGGGTCAAGGAAATCATCTAACCAAGATTGTTTTTATTGCATCTAAATTAAGAGTAAAATTGACTGTGAAGGGGCACCAAACAGACATGCCTGTTATGAGCCAGAGCTGGGTACTTGGAGTTTTGATAATATTTTGGCAGTTTCATGGCTGTTTTTTTTGCTACATTCTTGTTTTTGGCTGTGTTCCAGATAATCTAGGCTGCTAGAAAAGTGATCCCTTGATAAATAAAGCATTTTTGCATTTATTTGGTAAACACTTCCCATCCCACACAACACCTAACAGTTTTAAGTTCATGACATGGACTCAGTAAGTCCTTGTTGGGTAAAATATACAAAAATGAAGATACTTTTTTTCTACTTTTCCATTACAAGAAAACAGATGAAAGGATACTTTACAACTCTCTCCAAAAGGAATTGTTTCTGTGCCAAAATCAAACATGAGACACTTCAACCCAAAATAAAATCTGACAATGTCATGGGTAACCTAATTATAGCTCTTCTGCAAGAAAAGAGTATGAAAGCAAAAGGGGTTTTCAGTTGAGTCTTGTTGGAAATTAAATCCAATTATAATTACCATTAACTATGGGCTGGATAACACCATTTCCAAAATGCAGGACACCCCCTATCCTAGACCCAGATTTTAACGATGAGGCTCCATGCCAGGGACCTCCAATCACTGAGACGGACACCTGGAAGGCCGCACCGTGGGCCCTGGAATTAGGCCTCGCTGGTAGATGGACACGTGTGACTTAGCAGAACAAATAACAGACTGCCAAGTACTTCTACAGTCATTTGTCTGGACTCAAGGTGGGTCCCTAAAATTATCATCCACCCTGATTTCCTGGAAGCCGTTTGCCAAGGCTATCAAATCTTTATTAACAGCACACCTATTAGGACTAAACAAACTGCCCTCCTCCTCTTCTCGCCTCCCTCCGATGCACGATGGAAAGTGCATTTGGATGCATTCCCCTCCAAACTCACTGATCAACTCATCTTGGGCTGTCAGATGATCATTTAACTGTACTGAAGCCTCCTTTGCCCACCTTGCCGCCCAATGATGTGGGCAATTCCATCATCTTGCGGGTCTAATCCTCTTAGGGGCTCAGGCCTGTATCTGTTTCCAGGTCTCCGAGAAGAGATGCTTTTTAGGGAAACTGACTTTCAGGAGCTGTTGTTTCCATGGACTCTCCTTCCATGGTCAGTGTGGCCTGGTACCAGCCTGAGCAGTGGCTTTGCTCCAGCAGCGTCTGCACCTCATTGCGCATGTGTGTGCGTGTGCACAGAAGTTCCAAAACAGGAATATCCTTGTGAGCACTTTTTCCTTGATCAGCTCCCAGGGCTCCAAACAGCCGCTTACCGGCGCCCCTACATCTGACCTGCCCCATCCCATCCCTCCTCTGCACACCTACCAGATGGGTCTCCCTGAAACCCCAAACCACAGGGAGCTGCCTCTCCACTGGTCAGAATCTTTTGGGGATTCACTGCCACTGCGTGGAAAGGAGTCTGGACCCACCGTCGACCTCCCAGCCTCACCTTCCGCAGTCCTCTCCCTTTACAGTGCTCAGAAAATGCCCACTCACCTTTCCAGACTCCGTTAACACTCACATCCACTATAAACTCTTTCCCAACCGGTCCGTCCATCTCCGCACCTCAGCAAGCAGAAACGACACCATATCATCTATCGTATAAGTACTGTAACCCTACATGAAGGCCTCTCTCTATTGGATGGCATGCTTCTGCAAGGCGGGACCTCTGCAAGCGATCTTTGGATGCTCAGCTTTTCACGTACCTGGCACACGGCACTCAACAGATGCTCGACAAGTAAGTAAATGCATCTTTTGGCTGACAAAGGATTCCAGACCCTTCCTGGAAGAAAGGATACAATTGAAGGAAAAGCATTTGAGCCCAAGGGAACCTCTCACATCAGAGAAGTGAGCAATGGGGGAGCCTGCTGGGTCCTCCAAAACAACACACAGCTGTGCCTCCCAGGAGGCCCACTGTGTCATTGCCAATCATGCAGAGGGTGCTTCCGGCCAGCAAAGACCAGGGGTGAAGGGCACAAAGCCATGGCCCCCTTCTCCCTTCAACCTGCCCTAGCACAGGGGAGCAGGGGGCTAGGAAAGAGCAGAACT
Organism: Camelus dromedarius; assembly: GCF_036321535.1. Taxonomy (NCBI): domain Eukaryota; kingdom Metazoa; phylum Chordata; class Mammalia; order Artiodactyla; family Camelidae; genus Camelus; species Camelus dromedarius. Next base: position 12,673,977 of record NC_087468.1, read on the forward strand.
TATCTGCTTCCTGCCCAGTGATGGTCCCCAGATCCTGAGCCAGGCTTGTCCTGCAGGAAGGGACATGTGGAGAGGATTTCAACCATCATTCAAGTATGGGGGGGGGGGGTCCCCTGTTACGTCAGGGTCAGCTGGATTACTGTTCTCAGTTCTTCACTCCCTCCCTTGGTCATGGTACCTTGAAGTGCCTCTCAGCAGAGAAGATGGGGTTATTACCCTCACCCTATTGGCTTTAGACCTGGCCGTGTGACTTGCTTTGGCCAATCACATGTGAGCAAAAACTTGGGCTATGTTTGCATGGTTTGGCTTAGCCTCTTGGACTCCTCTCATTTGCCGTGTGAAGACTATGCCCCAGGGAGCTGCTTCTCCCATAATGAGATACATGGAGCAGGTTCAAATCTGACTTACAGTTGGAGCCAAGCCCAGACAAGCCTGTCCAGAAGCAGCCAAACTCCAGCTGACCCACAGACCCACAGGCAAGCAAAACACGTTTGTCACTGTAAGTCACAGGACCATGAGTGAATCGCTTTACTGTACTACTGCAGCCACACCTGATTAATAGGCAGACACAGAAAGCTTACTGTTTAGTCCCCTTCTGTGAAAGAATTACTAGAAAATATCCTTCAGCAAAATAGAGTGTAATCTAAGAGACAGTCAGGGAACCAAAAAAAAAGGGATAGGAAAAGAGTGAAATATAGAGTTACATCTAAATCGGTATTGGCTGTAGGAAAAAATTAACAAGCGTCTTGATGATTGTTCCAGATGGTCTCAAAATGAAAAGTGGTGATAGTGGAGAAAGTAAAAACGTTCAGGTCTTGTTCAGAAGGAACAGGAGGGGATGAGGAGCATAGATGTAATTAAATCAACACTGATAGGGAGAAATAACTATCACTGTGTCGATTAAAGTTTTAAGGGTAATCACTGGAGAAACATAGAATTGAGATGTATTACTTTCCATCTATTAGAATAAAAAAGGAGGGAAGAAAAGGAAGAAAATCAACCCAACAGAAGGTAAGAAAGATTTTTTTTTAATTAAAAAAAGAACAGCAACATTTTAGACATAAAACAGAACTTTGCAGGAATGAATTCAAACACATCAGTAATCAGTAAAAATTAAGGTTAAGTTCTATAAAGGCAGAAATTTTAGGATTAGAGGATACCCTTGAAACAAAACAATGCAAAAAGCAAAGCATTAAAAAGAAAAAAAATAGCAGGAAAATACTAACAAAGAGATATTGGAGCAATATTATTTCCAGACAATAGAATTCAAATGTAAGGGCATCAAAGAGGACAAAGAAAAAATATATCTAATTAATAAAAAAGTAAAATTTGTAAAAAAAAAAAAAAATCAATCTTGATGACCCTGACAACTAATTCCAAAAGATTTCATACAAAAACTGATACAAAGGCAAGAAATGGACAAACACACCTCAAAATGGATGCTCTCACACACCTCTTCCAAAATTCAACGGATTAAACAGACCCCCGAACTCACACACCTCTTCCAAAATTCAACGGATTAAACAGACCCCCGAAAAAGTGAGGCTCTAGAAGTTTAGAATAATATAATTAACAGGGATGATTTAACAGAGACATTTTTATCCAACAAGCAGAAAACACACATTAATTTCAAACACACAAAAATTGGCCACTATCAAGCTTCAAAGGAAACCTCAACAGGTTTCTCAAAGCAGAAATCTCACAGGGCGCCTTCATTGAACGCAATTTCATAAATTATAAATTAATAGCAAAAGAAGAGCCAAAAACCCAATTCATCTGAGAACTTTAAAACAACCCTGAAAAAAAAACAAAAAACAGACATAGCCAAACCATTTACTCATGGCTCCCAGACTGTTGCTCTTGAAATTTTCCACTGCTGTACGTTATGCTTCTGACATTTCCTTTTCCCTCTCAGCATGTCCACCTCTTGGGACTCGCTTAGATATTGGACATGAATATTATTAGACATATCTCACAGACAGTATTATGATATGCTTTCCGTCCAGTGTGCTAGCTTTTAATCAAGAACTGTGGCCAGAAGGTATTTGAATATAAATAGCCTTTCTTTATCTTCATAGTACTGAAAATTTGTGGAAGTAACTGGCTGTATAGAACATAATAAAAAATTTCATATTCTTTTATTCTTTTTTTTTCCCTCTTTGCATTCCTTGACCTTACACTCTGATTCTGTGGTTTGTGATATTCACCTAACTCCAACGCCTTATTCGTAAAAGAGCCTTTAATATGTTCCTAAGGGAAATGAACTTGAGGCCTGATGACCCAGACTCAGGTCCAGGAGCCACAACTTAATAACCAGTTGTATCACTTTAGACTTGTCCTCTCTGTGACATATTTTCTCTAGTTATAAAATTCTGATAATGATACTTGCCATAGTGTTGTTTTGTGTGTGAAATGAGGCAAGAAGGTGAAAATCTTCTGTAAGTTTCTATAGACGTATGTATGCTTTTGTTCTTATTTTCCTATTTTAAAAAGTGTTAAAAACATTGCTCAGATTCCCCTGCACTTCAGACTTCTTTCAGGCAAATTAGTAGTTATCAGAGAGGCAAAAAATTACCAAATAGAAATGAAGTCAGCAACTGTAGGTCATCCCCATGCCCATGGACTCCCCTTTACCTGCTTGGTACCTCGGAGCCGCATTACTTGGACTGTGGTCTGTGGATCATATTCTTTCATTCTTAAAATCAGTACATTTTACAGTCTTCTTTCAACATGAGCCTTTTTTTGTACATTGAAGACTATAGTGATTATGCTAAATAAGACTGCGGATTTTGCTTTTTTATAAAGGGGTCTTAAGTAAATTTAAAAAAATACATTTTAGGTAGACAAAAAACGTACCTTGAACTTGAATCTCCTCTCTCGCACCCAATCTGTAAACAATTGACATATTTTGTCCTAAAGCACTTGGCTCGAGATAAGCTTATTTGTTTGAAAGCCTGTATCATCAAACTCTCTTTAAAATGGTATTGAATATGACACTTTTGAAGAGAGAGTGTACTCAAGACTTGGACAGGATATGACAGGCCACGTATGCTAAGTGTACAATAAATTTTCTAATTTTACACCTAAAATAAGATGTGGTCACTTAAAAATACATATGTAGGACTTAATGTACTCTTGCTTTGTCAAGCTGTTTGCTGTAACAGTTTTCAGGATCATAATGTTACTCTAACTCTCAAAAGTGATGTCATTTGGTAGCAAAGTTTTAGTTCAAATACAGGCAATTACATGATAATAACTGATAAATATATTAAAAACCAAAAATTCAAACAGAACTGTGAAATATTTTAAAACAAATACAGAGCAATGCATATTAAAACCTGTAAACTGCAGTCAGGGAACGATCCTGAAAAAGATTTACAGTCTTTAATGCAAACATTAGGGGAAAAAAATGTAATGAAAATGAATGCACTAAGTATTCAACTCAAGAAGCAAAAAACAAAACATCAAAAAAAGTGCAGAACAAATACATATAAATAAGTGAGTTGCTAAATGAAACCAAAGATTCTTTTCTTGCAAACTAGATCAATAGCTAAATAATTCTATAAAAGGAGTCATGAAATTAGAATTTAGGGTGTCTGTGTGTGTGTGTGTGTGCGCGCACGCGCGCATGTGTGTGTGTGCGTGTGTGTGTGTGTGTAAGCAAGTGAATGTGAAAGTGATGGGAATTTGAAACTAGTGGAAAAATTTTTTAACGCTATTGGAACAATCAATAAAGTTTTCTGAGACAGAATTAAGTTTAGATCCCTACCCCACACCAGTCTCACAAAGTTGGCTTTCAAATGAATCAAAGAACAAGCATAAAACATCACAAAAGCATTACAAAAACTATAAGATAAACATTTCTGTAAATGTAGGGGTGGAGTAGAGATAAATTGCAAAAAAGAGAACTACAGACATTTTCAACCATGTACAGCAAGAACAGAAAAAAAGGTTTAACAATACCAGAATAGATCAAAATATTTACAACATGCCTAACAGATCAAGAATTAGCATCCAGAGTTACAGACGATATAATCAGATAAAAGTAAGAACCCTTTCCCCTTTTCTTCTACCCTAGGAAAGTCAACCCACAACTCCATGATTTCAGCATTCATTCTTCTCAGCTCTCTGCCCAGACTTGGTATATACCACCGGAAATGCAACCTTCCAAAATCCACAGTGTAAGTAACCTGACTGTATTATGCTGATGGAAAATGAATAGTCATGAGAGTTACATGAAGAGCTGTCTAGATAGAAACATGGACCTCGCCGTGCGTAACATCTTCTAAGACGATATTGTGAGTGTCCCAGGGGCCCCCTGCTGGATCAGAGCACAGCCTCTGATGATTGGTTTCACTCTGCAGCCACATGAAGTTAATGTCCCACATAAGAAACCATTCTGATCTCTACATAATGCAAACTAACACAGCCTCCTGTCAGTACCACATAGATCCAAAAAAAATGTTACAGTGCTCTGTTTTTACTTATAGGAAACAGTTTCCACATAAAATTTATCAACCATATTCAAGCAGAGCAGATAAAGTTTAGCCAAGAACATTTTATTGCTGTTTTGCTATTGCTATTGTTAAAAAAAAAATCTGTTTTAACTTAGGAGAGCATAATAAGCATTGTATTTTAACAAACTCTTTAAATTTTTTTCTCTTTTCTTTTTTTCCAGTTTTACTGAGATATAATTGACATGCAGCCCTGTGTAAGTTTAAAGTGCACAGTGCACAGCAGAATGATGGACATACACATACTGTGAAATGATAACCACAATGCATTTAGTCAACATCCAGCATCTTATATAGATTCAAGAAAGAAAGAAAGAACTTGTCATGGAAAAGAATCTGAAAAAGAATATAGACAGATATGTCTATATAGATAGTCTGTCTGTCTGTCTACATAGGTAGATGGATGGCTGGATGGATAGATAGATAGGTAGATAGATGGATGTATAATTGAATCACTTTGCTGTACATTTGAAACTAACAAATATTATAAATCAGCTATACTTCAATAAAAAAAAGACAGGGAGGATGGTTTTTTCCCCCTTGTGGTGGGAATTCTTAGGATCTATTCCTTTAACAACTTTCAGATGTATATAACAGCAGATATATATTACAAAACTTTGTTTTTAAACAGGAGGATGTGGCTAGGCAAAGAGACACAACAAACAAGCAATCAGTTTATGGAAGGACACCGGCCTTACTAGTGTCTGCACGAAGGGCTGTGGGGAAGGGAAGGGCAAAGAAAAGCACAAACCCTTGCACTTGAACCCTTGCAGAAGATTCACAGAGTAGCAATGGAGGAAAAGTTCAGCTAACAGAAGGCATTCGCTAAGGACGTCTCCCACCAAAACTTGAACGTGACTTGAAGGGCCTCTTTGATCCATCCCCGGCGTGACTCACAATTTCTGGGACTCAGAGCAGCACGGGCCCCCTGACGTTCCCACTTGCATCATAAATCCGATCACACTTTGTTTTCCTTTTGGGAGCGCACATTCCGCAGTGAGTCTCATGTGCAATGACTCTCGAAAACTTACCCACGTGTAAATCAGGCCACAACGTTTTTTTTCATGCAAAAAGCACCCAGTCCCTCTTCCCAGGGTTGCAACACGAAACCTAGTCAACGTCTTAGAAACCACAGAGCCAGGCTTGGCCACAAAAACACCACTCCCAGGGGCCCAAGCCTGCCGAGCCCTGGTGAAGGGTGCTCAGCCACGTGGGACACTGAGAGCTAAGCACACAAGACAGAATTGCCAGTTAATAATTAAGAGAACACGGGGGCAAAGGACCAGGCCAGGGAAAGACAAGACAGTTACATCAAGTTCTCCCAGCTCATGTCACAGGGCATCTGAGGGTGCGATCTAGGGACCAGCCCTCACACTCAGGAAGTACTTTAACCATCCTATTTGTTTTTAATTGTGGTAAAATACACATAACCTAAATTTTACCAACTTAACCATCTTTACGTGTCCTGTTTGTGAGTAGCATTAAGTACGTTCACGTGGCTGTGCAGCCTTCCCCACCATCCATCCACAGAACTCTGTCATCACACCCACCCTAGTTCCTTCCACCCAGCCCCCGGCAGCCACCATTCGACTTTCTGTCCCTAGGAATTTGACTACTCCGGGACCCTCTTATGTAAGCAGAAGCATATGGAATTTGCCCTTTTGTGTCTGGTTTGTTTCACTTAGCATAATATCCTCATGGTTCATCCACGTGCGAGCATGTGTCAGAATTCCCTCCCTTTTAAAGGCTGAATAATTCCATTCTACGTATACGCCACGTTGTGTTTATCCATTCATCTGTTGATGGACACTTGGGTTGCTTCCACCTTTTGGCTATTGCAAAAGTCATCCTATGCCTTTTTTTAAAGGCATCCAGAAGGTTCCACAGTAACCCACTGCAAAACCTCAGAGCGAGATTTATTTTCCCAAAACCAGTCTTGTGTCCAACCTAAATCTTTTGTGCTGCATCTGAAGGTCATCTCTCCCTTGTGCTCAGTGAAGGCTCTGCCTCCACTCCACCACTTATAAACTGTGGGACTTTCAGCAACACCCTTCACCTTTCTACAGCTCAACTTTCTCATTGGTAAAGGGGGAAATCTTTGCAGGGCTTTGGGGAATATTAAATGAGCGAATGCACAAAGCCTGACACACAGTTAGGAGTGCAATATTGGTATCACTCTGAGATAAGCACGCTTTGTAGATTTAAAAATCGTCAGTTTTTTTAACTTCTCTAGATGACTCATGCTTCTTAATCAAGCACCCTTGTGTCCACCAAGTCAGCCTTGCACGTACAGAGATGCCACATGCCTCCTGAGCTATGGGCATGGCCCCCTGCAGAATGGCTCAGGGCTAAGAGGTGGGGTCACGCTATGAGAACCAGGCTGGGGAAGCATCACTCTAGCACACTGGGGGCTGGGTTCCAGACCCCCATCTCTTTGCTTCTCATTGACTAGTGCCTGCCGAGATGGACTAAGCCAGACCCTCCTGCAACACACACACACACACCTTGGGGCAAGGCTTTTGCATGCTGACACGGCTCTCAACACAAGGTCAGCTCACCTAGCACCAGACTTTCCAGGCTCCATTACATGGCCTCTCCTAAAATGCCCCCATTTCTGGCTAGGTTTGCCCCCTTTTACAGTCAAATTTTAAAAACAAACAACAAATACCATTTCCTCTCAGCCCCGTATAACCCATGCAGCCTCATCGCTGGCAAATCCGTTCCCGTCTTTAGACAGCCTGCGGTCCTGGCGTGAGTGCCCAGAGCTGACAGACACTGTGCTGGGGCGGCTGCAGACAATCGCCCATCAGTGGCCTCTCTTGTTTCACAGCCGGGGTCTTACCTCCTCCTGGGTCTTCCTGGAGGGGAGGTTGACCATGGTTCATCTGCTGCAATAACGAATTAGGCTCAGCTTTTCACAGCCCCTCCCCTGCCCAGCAGCCCCGGGGCCAGGAAGCCCACCCGGCCGCAGGTGCCTCCTCCTCTGGTCATCTTTAAGATGGAAACACCAGGGGAGGCCAAGAAGGTTAGCTCATCAGGGAACAGTGTCCTGCTGGACTGACTTTCTCTGGAGAACAGAATCGTGGGAGAGGCTGAGTTGGGGGACAAACAAATCTGGATTCAAATTTTATCATCACTGCTTCCCAGCTGTAGGCTGGTCACCACTGTGGTGGCTGCCCTGCTCACACCACTTCCCCCGGGGGCGGGGGCCTGTGACCTCCCCCCTGGCCATAGCTGATGGAGCTGGGGGAGAAATCCCTGACCAGCCACCTTCACGACATCGCGAACAGCTGGTGGCAGCCCACTTTTTCACTTTACAAAGTGTTCTCCTTTCAAACCAGGGATCCCACTACAAGCCCAAGCTTTATCTGCTTCTAAAATCATAGTCAGAAATGTCTGAAAACCTCATGCTGATGTAACCGCACAATCATCCAGTCCCTCTCGATCCCTCTCCTGGAATATGCAGCTTGAATGGCACAATTCCTAGACCAAGAGCTCCTGGCCCCCAGGACTCCTCCCAGCAGCATCCTGGCCAGAAGGCTTGTTACTCGGCAGCTAAAATCCAGGGGTTCCCAGGTACCTGCTCCTTCCAAAGCCTGCTTGTTTCAACTTTTCCCAAGATTCCAGAAATGAGATCTGCAGCCCCCAGTAAATCCCTGTTTATTGCCTGAGCCATCACAACCTTAACTAATACATTGTGTGATCGTAAGCCAGGCAAGTAGCCAGTGTGAGTGTGCAGTGATGGACACAAAGCATCCAGCACAAGCTTGGCCATCAGCAGACACCGTAAAGAACAGCAACTCCCACTTCCTGGTAAGACAGAGGTCAAGAGGGCATCAAAAGCAGAGGGAGCGAGGTGAGAAACAGATCTCGTGCAAAGCTGGAGGGAGAGACAGGCTGGAGTGTGTCAGGAAAGACCAGCTTTACTCAGTTTCCGCTTTTGCCTCAGACTACCATCCCTGATTCCCACCCCTACCCCCTACCCCCTACCCCCGCACACACCCCAACACTATCTATTCTGATGATTTCAAAAAGCCGCCGATCACTGGTGAGCATCTGTGCATCACAGTGCTACGGGCACCTACTTTTCTTTAAACCCACTGGATGGGGGTGATGACTCCGATGCGGTGGCAGGAATAATGGTCCCCCAAAGACATCCACCTCCTACTTCCAAAAATGGCAAAATGGAATTAAGATTGCAGAAGGATTTAAGGTTGCTAATCAGACAATAGGAAATATCATCCTGGATTATCCAGGTGGACCCAATGTAGTCACATGAGCTGTTAAAAACAAAAGAGGGAGACAGAGCAGCTGGTCAGAGATGTGGTGTTGAAACGGACTCAATGCACAGTGGCTGGTTTTGAAGATGGAGGAAGTGTCACAAGTCACAGAATGCAGTGACCTCTGGAAGCTGGAAAAGGCCCTCAGTTTACAACCAGCGAGAAAATGGGGAACCCAGTCCTACACCCACGAGGAACTGGGTTTTGTCAACAAACCAAATGAGCAAAGATGCAGACTCTCCCCTTGAGCCTCCAGAAAGGACCACAACCCCACCGACACCTTGATTTTCACATGGTGAGACCCATGTCAAACTTCTGACCTCCAGCCATAAGATAATAAATTTGTGTTGTTTTAAGTCACTGAGTCTGTGGTGGTTAGTTATGGCAGCAATAAAAATAAATACCGATGGTCACAGCGCATGCACTGCACAGACCTGTGCTGGCTGTATGATACGCACGCTCATCTTTAATCCTTACTACAGCCCTGTTAGGTGACAATGACTGTCATCAGCTCCATTTTATAGAATGGAATGTCAGAAAGAAGCTATGTCCCCGTCCCGAGCTCCCACAGACACTTAAGTGGGGAGTGGGGACAGGATTCCAAAATGATCGGACTTCTGAGATTGTCTGTAAGTTACTATGTAATTGTGCCTCCTCAGGTCCCAGGGCACCACCCAGAGCCACTATATAACTATTGGTCCCCTAAAGTACGTGCATGCACACACACACACACACACACACACTCTCATGCACACAAAGACTAGTAACATCCTGGCCACCTTTTGCTACTCCACCCCGTGCTGAGTGACCCCGAGTAGACTTTTACAGACTGTCTGCTTGTGTGGTTCGCTTAGGAGTTTTGTATTTTCCAGGTTCTTGTAACACTTGACATAAACTGGCAAAAAGGGTCTTCAAGTTCAGCAGCTGCTCAAGTAGGAAAAAATCACCTATGGTTTCCATGGAAGGTTGTTTGTCCCTTAAGAAAGGGTTAGAACCAAAGTCCACACCTCCTGCCACTCCCTGCCATGGCAGATCAAACCCACTGGCTTCAACAAAACTAATCATCTTAAGAATATTTTTTAAAAAAAGAAACAGTCAAGCAAACCATTTATAAATCTAGAATAAAGTTTGATTAATGGAGAGGGTGAAAAACAACCCTTAATGGGTGGCGTGGTTTCTTTTACCATCTGTGGAAGATCAAGATGACAAACATCACAAAAACTGTGAGTTGACGCCAAGGTGCAACAATCTCTGACATGTCTTTGTCACTAATTCTCAGAATTCTAAATCCAAATAACACTCCTCATAATAAACCACGGTTTTGCAAACTGCGATCTTCTGTAGAAGGGGTTTCACCCAACGTTAATCCCTCAATGACTTTTCATTTTTCATTATTGACGGCATTTCCTCCTTTTGCAGAGAGCAGACATGACTCAGCAACCGTGACCGTGACCTACGGAAGGAGCTTGATCTTTCATGAAGACCCGAGCATCATCTCTGCCAGGTCACTCTCATCCCACGGGACTTCGCAGAAGCTGCCAAAGGAAATTCCTCGTTTTATGGGAAAGAAGGAAATCTGCTGTGTTGTGAAATGTAGGCAATCCCGGGGATGACGAACCTTTCAGTTCAGCAAATAACAAATTGGGAAAGGGTTCCTAAAAGAGTTCCTCCCTCCCCCGGCCACTATCCAAAAGTCGTGCGTTCCTATGAAATCTCTCTTAAGCAGAAATAGCAAAGAATCAATTACCTAAGGACCCATCTTGCTAACAGATGCTTAAAATAAACAGCGATCAAGCACAGAGGCTCACTTTGAACTGACACAGTTCAAAGCCATGGCAGCTTGATGCTGAGACGCTTTGTAGTTCCAGGAGCAGGAGCTTGGTGGCGCTACTCTGCTGCTGGGGTGTGCAAGGCCTCTGTAACGGATCACTGGAAAACACATGCTGATGGTTATTCTCACTTCTTGCCTTTTTCCAAAAACAAGCAAAAATCTTCTTTGGATTTCTTCTGATTCACAAAAACAGGTACTCATGTGGGTCTTTCGTAACGTGAAATGGCATAAACTGAACTTTGGAAAAGTAGGGGATGCCTGTAATGGTATTTCCACGAGGCCCGTGCTGACAACTTCAGCCAGGAGCCATGGAGACGTCAGAAGAGATGACTTTGGCACTTACAGCCTTCTTCTGATTGCTGAAGTAAAGAGAGAAATCACAATCTGACTTGTTATTCAAACACCTCGAAGCCAAGAAGAAAGGAGGAAATGGATATTAAATAGTTACCATGCCTCGGTGGCTGTGGCAACACCAGCCGCTAACGCGTATCTAGTCGGGAACTCTGCTACACCCATTATATGCATCATCTCATTCATTACTCACAGCAGCGACCTAAGTCCCCAAAATGCAGACGGAGAAACTGAGCCTAAGACAGGTGTCTGTCCCAAGGCACTTCAGTTAGCAGACCATGAGGTCCAGATTTGAAGCCATGGGGCCAGACGCGTTCACACGTATCCAGTGCTCTAACTGTGACAGCGGAGGAATCCTTGACATTGACTCTCTGAGGAATCCACCAAAGGTTGCCCATCTGGAGCAGATGGAGACAAGGTTGAAAACTACATTATCTTTTCCACAAACGAAACAGGTTTAAGGAAAGTTGAGTTCCCACAGAGCAGGAAAAGGCTGCCATGGAAAGGACCTCCCACTTGAAAAGTAAGCAATAAAAAGCCACGTTTCACCCCCTGATAAGCTGAACAGATGGGGCAGTCAGGGTCCCACAGGCTTTCAATGGACTGGAACAGGAAAATACAAGAAGCCAAAAGGGGAGCTGCTGCCACTGTGGGCTGTGGCTGAGGGGCTGGGTGAGCCCTCAAGAGCCCAGGCAGGCCCCCATCACACCTGCACATGACACAACACTCCCCCAAACAGGCGGACCTTCCTCTTGCCTGGGCACGTACTTGCCTTCTGAGTCTGAGCAACCTGATGTCCAGACCAGGAAGCAGAGCCCGGGGACGGGGGAGGGGTGGAATCAGAGGAGGGAGGCCGAGCCAGGCTCCACCCTCCCTTCCCCATCTGCTGGTAGCTTACATTGCAGGGAAGAGCCTTTAAACGGTCTGGTTCCCTTGCTTTTAAATACAATCTCTTTCCCACCACTACATACAAACGACATCTTAAGGAGAGAAAGAGGTTTCCACTTGATAAGAAGATTGTGCCATGAAGTTCCTACTGTGCCAGAAATGATATAGGAATGTCTTTCCTTCATTCATGACTCACTGAGTTCCCACGGTATGTCCAGTGTCACGCCAGGCGTTTGGGAGTGGAGCAGAGGTGAAGCAGGCAGCACCCAGGAGGCTGCCTGGCTCTGCAGCTGTGCAGCAAGGCGGAGATGTTGACAGGGAGCTGTGAGAGCACAGGAAATGTCTCACCCGGGGCAGAGCAGGGTAACCAGTGTCGTCTCCTTTCTCCTGGATGTGAGGAAATCATGGAGAAAAAACTTACAAACTAGGCAAGCCTGTTCTGTCTGGAAGCCCTGAGACAAGCTGAGAAGACACCGAGATGGTAGACCTCAGAGCTCTGTGCACAGAGATACTGCATTTCCAGGCATCTTGCAGACCAGTAGAGTTAGAAGAGGACCCTAAGACGTTCTACACCAATGCCCTTCTGTTACAAGTGAAGGAAATGACCCCAGGAGAGTTTCAGGGACCTGTTCAAGAAAACTAAATGACTGTCAGATCAAAAGCTGATCTTCAGTTTGGCCTGAGCATCAATTTGGTCTGATTCATCCATCCATCCATTCATTTGCTGAAAGATTTACTAAAATATTTCATCGAAATATTTACAGAGGACTAATTATATGCCAAGAACTGGCCTTGGCTCATCATCTCTCTAGAACAAAAGAATCTAAGGTTCACACAAAAATAAACTTCATTACTGCGATTTCAAATTTATTTGTCCTAAGAAGTGTTGTAATTGTTTTGGTATTTGGTATGTCCCTGCTTTGATCTCAGTCCAACCACCTAGTGGTGAAAGGATTCGAGGGAAAATGTGGGGAGCACTGACAGCGTCTTCTATGGTATTCTTTAGTAAAACTACAGAAAAAAGTGGGCCCCCCACAAAAAATCCTGAAGGCAGCCAGAGTAGGGGATACCACCTCCAAAGCAGCAACAATGAGACTTACGTTTAACTTTCTAATAGAAACAACGGAAATCAAAAATCACAGAACGATATTTTCAGTGTTGAAAGAAGATAACTTACAATAAAAAAATGTCTATAACCAGTGAAATATCTTTCAAAAATCAAAGGCATAATAAATATACTTTCAGATCTCAAGTGTCTCCAATAATAACATGAGGGTATTCATCAAAAGAAAACCCACACTGAATGAAATATTAAAAGAAATTCTTTAGCAAGAGAAAAATGTTTCCCTCACAAAAAAAGAAAGGAAAACCACAGAAACAAAGAAGAGCAAAGAAAAAGACATATATGTGGGTCAATGTAAACAAATACTAGTTGTATAAGACAATAATGATGTCTTATGGAAAATAAAATACATGTAGAATTAAAATTCATGATTATTATAATGGCACAAAAGGCAGGAGAGGAAAAAACAAAGTCAAACTCTTTTAAGGCAGTAATATTGTCTGAGATATGATACAAATATTTATATCCAAGTGTAAAAGGCCAAGAATATAAAACTAACAACCTAACGGAAAAGGGGGAAATGGACATTAAAAATATTTTACTAATGCAAAAGTAAGCAAGAAAGGAGAGAAAAAGAAACATAAAACAGATTGCAAACAGAAAACAAATTATAAGATGGACATAATTATATAAAATGGAAATGAAACAAATGTTCCAATTAAAAGACTACAGTGACATCAGCAAAAGTGGAGGCGTTAAGGACCTCCAGAAGTCTGCCCCTCCAGAACAGCAATAAAAAAACTGGCAAATTTTCTCCAAGTCAGATTTTTCAGAACATTGGAAATTAATCAAAGGCTTGCAGCAGCCCGGGGTGGAGGGGGGATCAACTAAGTCTTATGAAGAAAAGAAATAAAAGGTATCTAATTGGAAAGGAAGTAAAACTCTCTCTATTTGCAGGTGACATAATCACATACATGTGATTATATAGAGAATCCTAAAGAATCCACAGCAACAGTCTATCAAAACTAACAAGCAAGCTCCGCAAGGTTACGGGACATACAATCAATGCCCAAATATCAGTTGTATTTCAGGGGAGTGGCCGAGATGGTGGCATAGGATGCCCCTGAGCTCACCTCCTCCTGTGGCTGCACCAAAATACCACTATTTATAGAGCAACTATTGATGAGATTGACCTGAGGACGAGCAGGAAATATTTTCCACAACTAAAGACATAAAGGAGGAACCCCAATGAGACGGGTAGGAGGGATGAAGACACAGTATAGTCAGACACAGTCAACCCTTGGGTAGGTGACACATGACGGGTGGATAATCATAATGGCAGAGTTTCTCCCCAAAGAGCAAGGATCCAAGACCCATGTCAGGCTTTCCAGCGTTGGGGTCCTGTACCAGGAAGGTGAACCTTCAGAATGTCTGGCTTTGAAGGCCAGTGGGGCTTACTTTTGACACTTCTGCACTGATGGTGGGAATGTAAATTGGTGCAGCCACTATGGAAAGCAGTATGGAGTTTCCTCAAAAAATTAAAAGTAGAACTACCATAAAATCCAGAAATTCCACTTCTCGTTTTTTTTTCCCAAAGAATTCGAAAAGATGTATGCACCACTAAGTTCATAGCAGCATTATTTACAGTAGCCAAGATACAGAAGCAACCTGTGTACCCATCAATAAATAAATGGTTAAAGAAGTTGTAGCATCTATACACAATGGAATACTACTCTGCCATAAAAAAAGAATGAAATCTTGCCATTTGGGACAATATGGATGGATCTAGAGGGTATTACATTTAGTGAAATAAATCAGACAGAGAAAGACAAATACCATATGATTTCACTTATATGTGGAACCTAAAAAACAAAACAAATGAATAAATATAACAAAACAGAAACAGACTCATAGATACAGAGGACAATCTGGTGGTTGCCAGATGGGAGGGAAGTGGGAAAGTGAGGGAAATAAATGAGGGAGATTAAAAGGTACAAACTTCCAGTTACCAAATAAATGAATCATGGGGATGAAATGTCCCCAAGACAGCATGGGGAATATAGTTAATAATAATTTAATATCTTTGTATGGTGACAGATGGTTACCAGACTTATCGTGGTGACCATTTTGTAATGTCCAGAAATACTGAATCACTGTGTTGTGCGCCAGGAACTAAGATAGTGTTGTAGGTTAATTAGACGTTAAACACAAGCAAACTCATAGACAAAGAGATCAGAGTCGTGGGTACCAGACACCATCAGAAAGTAAAAAGGCAACCACACACTAAGAGAAGGTAGCTGCAGCAAATATATTCAACAAAGGACTCACATTCAGGATTCATAAAGAAAATCTCCCAATTAGGTAAAGACCAACAACCCAATTTAAGAATTGAGCAAGTTAAAACATTTTAATTAAAAAAATTAAAGTTGAGCAAATAATGTAAACAGGCACTTCACAAAAGGAGGTATCCAAATGGTGAACAAATATTTAAAAAGGTGTCCCATCTGCTTAGTCACTAGGGAAATGCAAATTAAAGCCACGATGAGATACTACTACACACACTCCAGAAAATAAACTAACAGTACCCAGCGTTGATAAGGATGTTTGGGAGAGGAGAGCTCCTCATGCTACTTGTGGTTCAACCATTGTGGACAACGGTGGGACAAGATTCACTGAAATTGAACATAAGCATACCCCTGACCCATCAGTTCTGTTCCCAAATGCATCCCCAGCGGGTATGCCTACATGGGTTTACCAAAAGACAGGTTCATGGCACCACTATTTATGATGGTCCAAAATTGAAAACAACTCAAACGTCCATAAAAGGAGAATGTACAAACAAAGAGAATTCATGAATAACTTTATACAATAGAGCTCTATACAGGGATGCAAAAAAAAAGGACTACAACACAAAGGACTGTCACAGATGGAATATTAAGCAAAAGAAGCCAAGCTCAAAAGACTATATACTGTGTGGTTCCACTTATGCAAAGTGTAATAAAACTGGCCAAATCAGTCTACCGTCAGGGAAGTGAGCCCAGTGGTTCCCTTTGGAGAAGGTGATGCTGGGAGGAGACATGAGCACGTACTGGGTGCTGGTAATGCTCAAAGTCTTTATCTAAATGGCGTGTGTTGACTCAGTCATAATTCAGCATGATGCACACATGGTTCTCTACACATATTATACTTCAATTAAATGGTTTACCCAAAAAAAAAAGCGTTGGAAAGGCCATCCAGAAACCGCCAGGAGGACCATGAGCAGACAGCAGTGCAGGTGAGAGTGAGACTGAGCAGAAGCTGCGAGCAAAGTCAAAAAACACGACCAAGATCCACGCCCCCCTCATCAACGTTGCCAGGAGGGATCAAGGGCTGGTCCTGCTGAGACGGAGCGGCTGCTTCCCTGAGTATCAGAGACAGACCATTTACAAGGGCTGACTTGGTCCACAGGGAAAACTTTATCTCGCTTGCCTCCTCCCCAGAGTTCTGAACCATGTCCAACTCCTTTCAGATAGCACAAAAGGAAGGAATGTGCATACACGGAATTGAATTAAAAAGTGTCTCTGAAGATGACCAGGGGGAAATGTTAGGCAGCTCTTGGAAATGTGCAAGTGTGCGACATCAGAACTCCAGCACATGGTTCTGCTGCTGCTTGGAACTGCCGCGGCCACGTTGACAGCATCACTCATTGACCCAGTTGAGTGCACACCACGTGTCAGGCAGTGTTCTTCGCACTGTATATGTATTATTCACTCGTTTAGTCCTCCCAATAAACCTATAAAGCATATTTTACTACCATCATCTCCAGTTTACAGATGAGAAAACTGAGGTACAAAAAAGAAGGAACCTTGCCAAGTTGCCACTACTAGTTAGTGGTGAAGCTGGGCCTGGACCCACGTACTTCACCTCTACGCTCGGCCACCACCTGCTAACACAAGTCCAGGTCACGTCTACGGATTCCCAGGGTCAGCTTCTGCAAGACGGGGTTCATTTCTGGAGAAATACTCTTAAGGACTTCAAATCCAACGCACAGAATCCATGCACGGAGGGGAAAACATATGTTGCAGAGAAAGAGGCTGCAGTTCTAAGTCGGACTCCCCCTAGAGACATCACATTGCTAGCACCAAGACGCATCTCAAGGCTTTCATGGACATGACCACAAACACAAAATTTCATCCACTGTAAATGATGCTCTTTTTAAGAGGGTCGCACAGGCTTTGAAAGTTTTACTCAACCCCAGCCCCACGCCCTGCTCTTTGTCCTGTAAAACTGAGTTACCGCCAGCCCTAGAAAAGGGTTTTCCCCTCGGGAGAGCTTTGCGAGGGCAGGCTGTGGTCGCTGTGGTCGGTAGGTAAGGGGAATCACTTGCGCTGGTGTTTCTAACCGCTCCTCCGCGGGCCAGAGGCGCCTTAGTCACCGCTGACACAACCACTTGAAGCAGCTCTGTGTCTGCCTCCGGAAGCTGTTCGTCAGTGTCCTGGTAGGACGGGCCCCTCGCTAACACTGAGACCCCCTCTTCTCTCCTCTCTTTCTGGAGCACTCCAGAGCAGGCAGATAGGTCGGGGTTCACGTGAGCATTCCTTGCTTCTTCTAAGGGTTGGAAGGTGAGAAGGTTTTACACAGAGGTAAACTGGCCCAGGGATGTACACTGGTCTACATCACTGGAGCCCGAACCGTTCCAAACTGGGAAGGCCTACACTGAGGTATACTTGCTTCTTTTCCAAAAGGGACCTCATCTTTATCACGTATGGGGATTTCTAAGAGATCTGCTTTTGATCGTGGTCTTAAGAAGTATGTGCACAACCTGGGATGTGTCACAGGTCAGTGATGCCGCGGTTAGTAAGCCCGCTGTTTTCTAGTGCGCAGTCTGTTAATGCCACTCCCAAGTCACTCGTGTCACCCTTCTTTGTTTAGAGTTGATGGAACCAACTCCTTCCAAAAGCACGGCCACAAAGGGAATTGCTCCTTTTTATGCCAAAGCTTGAAGCCTTTGATGTCACTGGGACAAAAAGGAAATTAAAAGGGATAATATGGCTGCTCAAGGGTGACAACTGTGCTTTAACTGGAAGGACACTGTTGCCCCAGGATCACCTCTCCAGGGAAGGGAAGATGGGTCTTCGTTGTTGGTGTACAAACATATTCCTTTCCAGACCACGTCTACAATGTCATGTGCCAAACTGT
Source organism: Camelus dromedarius (assembly GCF_036321535.1). Classification (NCBI taxonomy): domain Eukaryota; kingdom Metazoa; phylum Chordata; class Mammalia; order Artiodactyla; family Camelidae; genus Camelus; species Camelus dromedarius. Next base: position 12,692,082 of record NC_087468.1, read on the forward strand.
TACACCACAAAGTCCTGTGTATGTGGGAAAGGTTGCCCAAGATGATGTAAGACATAAAACGATCATTCTGATTTCTAACAGTTCTATTAATTGCAGTATTTCATTCTGATGGACGGACACACACTACTGGAGTTTCCATGCTCATAATCTAGTTAAAGTCGGACACTGCCTCCCACATGGAGAAAATTCTAGCAGCCCTGAGTCCTGAGCCATGAAAAGGAAGGCAAATCACATTCCCATCTTTGGTCCTTCCTCCCTGAACCCCCTGCTCTGGTGCTGGCGACCCAGACATGCATCAAGTTCTTGGGTCAACTGTGGAAACATGGCCCCAGGGTTCACCTTCTGCTTGGCTGCCTGCCCTGGGACAGCTTGGCATTAAAGACCCTGCCTTAAAACAGGGGAAGCGGTGGGGGGGGGGGGGTGTCTGTGCGGGCTGACCAGCAGCTCAGGAAGCAGAGAGACTGCCTGAGCCTGTTCCCGACTTCACTGCTCACAGCTGGGTGACCTCAAAGAGGCAGCTCAGCCTTTCTGAACCTCACTTTCCTCATCTGCAAACCCAGCCAGTTAGACCTATTGACTGGGTTGTTGTGAGATTTAAAGAGAAGAGTGTACTGAGCCTAGCTGATCACAATACAGAGAAACTTTCAAATACGGCGACAGAGAAGAGGAGTGAGAACCACGGCAAGCTTATTCTAAGAGAGACAGAGCAGGTTTGTCTGTGGGCCGTGGGAGGACTGAGCCCTGACGCTTTCTAACCTGCTCTCCACCCGGCGCGTCCCCCCCGGAATTATCTTGAAGGCAGGAGGGAGGAGAGGGAGTGGGGAATTGAAACCATTTGGTCTCAGGGCTGAGATTGTGTTTTGCGGATTTGGCAGAGAGATGGTCAGTCATTACATTCATTAACCCGTGCTTGGAAAACCGAGGGTACACGCTTTGTGTAGGTGGAAGGGCGAAGTCCCCCTCATCAGACCCCTGTGTCTCCTTAATTTTTCTGTACATGATGATGCTGTGGAAGGTAGACTGAATGCACAGGAGGTTGCAAAAGCAAGAGATGGTTTTGGCTCCATTTTGCCTCTTGAGTGGCTTACCTTCCTATCTCGTGTTTCCCCAACACAGCAACAAAGAGTCAAATGTTTCTTCATGGAGGGCCATCACCAAGGATCCCAAGCTACCACGGGACCGTCCCTTACTCCTGGGCAGAGCACGACCAGGACGCCCAGGGCCGGCCCTGAGCCAGGCAGGGTCTCTTCTGCGGAGATTGGGGGTCTCTCTCTCCTCCTGTTTTAAAGAGCTTTCCAGATGTCTTCAACCACACTTGCCCAGCCCTTTCTGTTGAGGCTTCTCTACACAGCCTGCGGTTGTTAATGAAGCCAGTTTTCCCTTAACTCTTTCTTAGCTTGTTCTCTGTCACTCAGTGGACTTGGCCTCTGAGCCCTGACTCCCTCACCTGCAAATGAGGATAATTAGGCTGTTGCCTCCTGGAGGCGCTGCCGGGGAGAACGCGGCCGAGGTGGGGAGTGCTGACCAGGCCTGGCATGTGGTTACCTCTCAGGAAGCGCTGTCACTGATGGTGGTGAGGTCATCCATCTCATGAGAATTGGAAAACAAAGAATAAACGCCATCTGGTTGAATCCTCTTTGTTTATATTGAGGAACCAAGATCCAGAAATTGGAAATTGGTTTTCTGAGAGCACCCAAGCACGTACAGCCACAGCTAGGGTCAGGAGTCCTGTCTCCTCACACCCTCTCTCTGTTGACCAAGCTGCAGGCGGGCCGGTAGCTCTGCTTCTGTTACTGAGTCCAAACTCGTTCTGCTCACTGCACGACAGACCAGTAAATCAGGAGACGAGGTGTTGGGGCAAAGAACGACGACTTCATTTGGAAAGTCAGCAGACCCAGAAGATGGGGAACTAATGTCCTGGAGAACCATCTTACCCAAGTCAGAACTCAGGTTCCTTTTATACTATAAAGGGGACTGGGTGTGGTTGGTTGTTGCAAATTTCTTGGTGTCGGAATCCTCTGTTCTTACAGCTGTCCTGTAGATCAGGTCATGGTGTTCCTGTAAACCTCCAACAAGGCAAATGTTATTCTCTGTTCTGCAACTTTTTATCTCCATATGAATGGAAATGTGTTCTACCCTTAAAGGTCAGAGCCTTGAAAGTGGGCTCTCCTGTACATTTCAGGTTATGGACAACATTCTTTTACAAAAGGTGCAGAACCAGCATGACTCAGCACGGGAAACAGGGCACAGGGTTAGAGCTAAAGCAACAGATCTAATAGGGGAAACTTTGGATCATAGCTACCAACTCCACTTCCTAAGAACGCAATATGGCAAAGAATTTTCCGAGCTCATTTCTCCTGCTGAAAAACACTGAGTGTAACAAAGACGATCATAATCAGAAATGCCATCAAGGTCAAGCCCGAGGGCTCTCTAGACTAGGATATGTCACGGGGTCCTGGACACAAGCTCTTTGTAGAAGGACCTGGCCATTCCTCCCAGAACCAGTACAGCCCCTGAAAGGCCCTGTTCTCTTAACAGCCCATTTTGGCTCAGAGCAATCGTCATCCTCATCTGTCTCCAAACTATTTAGATTTTTCAACAAAGACTATCTCTAAAGACAACAAATTCCAAATATTGACAAAGTCATGTGTCTTAACTTTACCTTTTTAGAAAGCTTTGTGGACTGTTTGGGGGATGGGTTAACAGTGTGGTGTTTGTGCTGTCTGAAACCTTCGCTCTGAACCACCCTCAGTCCTGCCCTTCCAGGGCCCCGCAGCACCAGGCCACTGAAACTCCCAGCCTTACCTGTCAAATCTGGATGACAGCCCTCAACCGCAGGTCCTGAAACCATCCTCATTTTACCAATAAAGACCACCCGGTCCTGCGAGGGCAGAGCCTTGCCTGGCACCTGATTATACTTGGAACTTTCAGCCCCACCCCTGAGCCCAAGGGGTGCTGGAGATTCAACCACATGGTCAATGGTTGAATTAAGCATGCCTAGGTGATGAAACCCCAGGTGAAACCTGAAACACCGAGGCCGGGGAGTTTCCTGATCGTGAGCGTAATGATGTCCCAGAGTGGGGCACGCCCCGATTCCACCGGGACAGAAAAATGCACCTGCCACCCTGCCTTCCACCCCTCCCCACAACTAGACCTTGCTGCCCTGAACTACTTCTCTTCGTCTGGTTGCTCATTCTTTAGGAGAAAATGGTGATTGGAAGTATAGCAGTTTCCTGAACAATGTGAGTTACTCTAGAAAATTATAGAACCTGAAGGGGGAAATGGGGACCCGCAAACTGTAGTCGGACAGCAGTGTGAGTAGCTTGGGGACTCAGGACTTGCAACGGGGCTCTGCAGCGGTGGGCAGTCCTGTGGAGCTGAGCCCCTGACGGCACGAACTCTGGGCAAGGTCCGAGTTGATTGGAATTGAAGGGCGCGCAGTTAGTGGGAGAGAATTTGCACTGGAATGGACGCGCCCTCCGCCCGTCCCAGCCCCTGGAGGCAGCGGCCCTCTTCGTGCCCTCGCTTCCTTCTCAAGAGCTTCTCTCTGATCACCTGCCTGCCTTTCGGTGCAGTCACAACCACCACGCACCTCCCCCGGCTCTGGTGCTTTCTCGTTGCGTTCAACATGGTACCAGATCATTAAGGGAGCACCGAGACGCAGGCTCATGGGTAATTTCATTACTGAGGGGCAGACAGCCTAGCCCGGGGCAGGCTGGAATTCACAACAAGAAACTCCAAAAAAGTAGCTATCTACACTCTCCCCAAATGAAAAGAGTTCTCAGCCGGCATAAAGCACCACACTCAAACTGGAACATTTGGAAAGACCCATCCTCAGTCACGTGGTGGGCAGAACACTGCTCTGATAGCAGCATGTGTGCCCAACCATCGCTGCTGGAAAAATCGTTTCACAAGCGTTTCGTGGATTACCTCGAAGATTAGCGTGCGCTGGTAATTAGGGACCCAAGCAGCCTGCTCCCACTTTACAAGGTTAGTTTGCCCAGAACGACTCCCTCTGTCTCACGGATGGCACCACACGTTGCTGATTCGGTCGGCAGGCCCATAAATCAAGCTTCCCTTTCTTTTATTAAACTAGAGGCCAGTGATGAGGGATTTTATGTTCTTTCCACAAATCTTTTGGGCAAACACACAGCTGTATTTTAGACCACTTTTTTCTTTCAAAACCCAGCATGTGATTCTGTAATCTTGTTCTCCTAACTCAACACATAAAGTTCCCCGTGTCCCTAACGTTCCCCGCCCTCCCAAACAAAACTGAATTCAAGTTTCCCCCAACAATAATAGTACATTGCAAGTTTGCATTTCCAGATAACTTTCACACACGTGGCCCTTTTTTGTTTTCTTTACAGAGCAGAAAAGCTGTTGTAATCTTCCTTTTTAAATATAAGAACATTGAAGCCTCAAACAGAAGAGTAAGCATGTACTAAACATTTATTGGGCACTAGCCTAAGTCATTCCATGTATTTCCCAGTTTGGTCCTTTCAACACCCTATAAAAGCAGTGCTATTAGTGACCCACTTTACAGATCAGGACACTGAGGCTCAAAGAAGCCTAAGAGATCACTCAGAGCCACGTGGCGAGGGAAGAACTGAGCCAGGCTTCTCACCCCCAAATGCACAAAGCCATCTACATGGGCTCCCTGCCCAAGACCTCTTACCCTTGAGTGCCCTCCCTTCCCAGACCCTTTCCCTGGCTCTTCCTGTTTCTGGAGGTCCCATCCATTCTCCTCCGTCCACACTCAAAACCACACCCACTGCCATCTCTTCAACTCCTGCCTCCAGGTGGAAACTCAGTTTCCAGCAGATCCGGCTAAAACCTTTGAGTTGTCATATATTTGGCTTAATTACTGGGTACATAGTACAGACCTAATAAATATTTTTTAAATTAAAACATGAGCCCATAAATAGGAGTAACTACGGGTTGCAATGAATGAGGCATTGAAACCACTAACAATAGCAGAATAAGAACGATTACTATTCCAGGCCGGGGGCTGAGCAGTGAGCCTGCTTTTACCTATTCAGGCCCCACCAAAGAGCTAGAGCACATGCCATTAATATTCCCATTTTGCAGCTGAAAGAACGAGGTTCCAAGAGGTCAGGGTTTTCCAAGATGACACGACCTGTAAATGGCACAGCCGTGACCTCAGGCGGGCCTCCAACTCCAACCCCACGGCTCCTCCACCCCGTAAGTCGCTGTGTGACCCTGGTCCTAGTGTCCTGCTCTCCCAGTCCTCAGGGCCACGTCTGTGAAAGGCGGGGCATGAAGCAGGCGCTCTCCAAAGCCCATCTCAACAAGAAAACACCGGGGGTCCCTCCAGAGCTCTCCATCTGTGACCTGCATTCTGCCAAAGGGAATTACGGAGCAGGGGACTCGGAGTTCGTCCGTACTTGTGAGTCACACTGTACCTCCTGCCGTGAGACACGCACACCAGGCGAGCATTTTCACTGTAATTTGGGGAGGGTGGCTGAAGGGCTGGGAGACCAGGATAACCCTCTTTTCTCGGGGATAATCCTTTCTAAGCCTCCCTTTGGTTCATTTGTGAAGACGCGTGGTTTGGCCTGAGGGCGATATCTGATGCTTACATGGGGACCAGCTTTGACCCGCAGACACGAGCTGCTGGGAAGTCCCTGGGGTGTCCCTCTGGCCCCAGCTTCAGGCGGGCTGAGGCCTGGAACCGCCAGCCCTGCGGTGCCATGGCGCCCTTTCTCGGGCACCTCCTGCCCCTTCTCACTCTGTTGGAGCTTCTTCCTTCCCTGACTTCCCAGCCAGCCTGCCGTTCCCAGGAGCCCCCCGGAGGACCCAGGCCCTCTCACTCAGCACCCGGGGAAGCCACGCTGCCCACGGGACCACCTCCTGCAGCGCCAAGATGTGACAGGGTCCCCGAGAGCCAGTGCAAAGGAAAAGAGGGACCCAGTTTTGTCTTTCTCTCCTGCAGAACGGGGCCCAGATGTCTTTGGGCTGCTACACCAGAACACCAGAGACTGGATGGCTCAAACAACAAAAAATGATTTCTCACAGTTCTGGAGGCTGGAGCAGATCTAGTGTCCGGTGACAGTCCCTCCCTGGTTTGCTGTCTTCTTGTTGAAGCTTCACTGTCCCACCTGGTGGAGAGAGAGAGAGATCATCTGTCTTGTGTCTCTTCTTTCAGGGGCACTAATGCCATCCACGTGGGCTCCACCATCGTGACCTGATCACCTCCCGAAGGCCCCCCCTCCTAACACCATCACATAGGAGGTTTAGGCTTCAAAGTGTGCATTCGGAGGGGCACATTCAGTCCACAGCTTGGGGCAAGCAGGCCACTGTTAGTGCTCACAGCCTAGGCACTCTGCTTCTGAGTCAACGCAGAATCTGCCAGAGAAGCTGAACTGACAGGACAAACCAGAAGTCTCTGCAGATCCAGGCCTGACGGGAGTGAACTGTAGACCCTCCTAGAACCGGCTGGGACAGCAGAGAGGCCTCAGGGAACTGCCAGCTGGCAGCCACCCTGGAAGGCCACCCCTGCCGTGTTTCAACTCCATGCTCATCCCCCAGGAAGCAGGGATTCTGGAGGCGGCACTAAGGACAAGGATGCCAAGAGCCCCCCACAATCCTACAGGCCAGTAGGATAAGCAGGAATTGGCTTCTTAGGAACTCTGAGCCTGGCCTGGGCAGCAGACTGGGCTGGGGGGCTCCAATCCCCTCCTACCCCTGCTGCTCTGTCATCCTGGGGGTCCTCGTCTGCAAAATTGTCAAAGTATTTGCTCGGAGGGTCATCGTGTAATAGGGAAGAACAGATCTGACTCCATATTAGATCAGTTCTTTAACTCTAACCCTGTGCTCTGTTTCCTGGGCTCAGTCATGCTGGTTCTGCACCTTTGGTAAAAGAACATTGCCTAGAGCCTGAAATACACAGGACAGCCCATTCTCAAGGCTCTGACCTTTGAGGTTAGAACACCTTTTTTTTTTTTTTTGGCAGAACAGGGAATAACATTTGTCTTGTTGGAGGTTTACAGGAACACCATGATCTGACCTATGCTGGACAGCTACAAGAACAAAGGATTTAGACACCAAGAAGTTTGCAACAACCAACCACACCCTCTCCCCCTTTTTGGTATAAAAAGAGCCTGAATGCTGACTTGGGTAAGATAGTTCCCTAGGACATGAGTCCCCCATCTTCTCGGTCTGCTGGCTTTCCAAATAAAGTCATTATTCCTCGCCCTACACCTCATCTCCTGATTTATTAGCCTGTCATGCAGCGAGCAGAACGAGTTTGGACTCAGCAACAATTGTACGGATTCAGTGAGGAAATCCACGTACAGTGTGTAACAGAGCTGTTATCATCATCTCCATTACAATTGATCAGAGGCTCTTATGCCAGTTTTAATTCCACAAACGTGCCGGTTCATCGGTCACCAGCCGGGCGCCTGTGAGAAATGCTGTTTGAGAACAGAGTTCACTCCAAACACTGTCTCCCTCTGCCAGCACCGTCAAAGCTCATCCTCAGCGCTTCACATCGACATCTGTGGTCCCCGCTTTTCCGAAGGCCAAATGCACAGCAAGAAGGACTGACTAGCACACAGCCAGCATCCCTGGGGCCCAGTTTGCTGGCAGGACATAATCCATCTTGTTTTTTCCATCAGCGTCCTCAGGACTAAATTTGTGATTTTTCACTAATGAACGATAGCCAAACAGTACCTGGACCCATGCCTCCTTCAGGACCATGTCTCCTATTCCTGAAGTTTCTTTAGGCTGTATTTCTTCACTTAGTAGAAGTGGGAGTTCTAACTCACCAGGAAAATATGCTTTACCTTCAAAGATGATTTGCCTTGAGTTCTGGATTTTCCACTCTCCTCTCTAAGTGAGAAGCAGCACTGGCCAAGTCCTCCTCTTGAAAGGCATCCGTCCAAATGTGTCTCAAAAGCTTGGCTCGCAGAGGAGCATGAGGGAAAACAGACCCCAGTGAAGATTCTGGAAGAGATATGGCCTTGGGGGCGGGGAGGTGGAGGCTACAGACCCAACTACAGAAGCTCTTCACTCATCTGCTTCATTTGCTGATTTCTGAGTTTTAAGTAAGAGTGTTCAAAACACACACACATACATTTTAAAATACTCGCACCCCATCCAGCTCTCTCATTTTACAGATGATAAACAGGGGACTGGGGCAGGGACAGTTAGCACTGGTGACAGTTCAAATACAAGCCCCCAACCCCATGACCGTGGTCTGAACACAGTGTTTTCTGACCCTGGGAAAGGACCTTGAACATCTCAGCCTCCCGGAACCATCTCAGATCATGGCTCCTTCCTAATAGATTCTTCAAGGTGAGGGGGAAATACATCTTTACTAACCAAGTCTTCTTTAGCTATAGATGTTCTGACAATTTTTTCTGTGCCTTCATTTGGAGACCAGACATCCTTTATCGGCTAAAACAAAGAGAGAAAGCAAATCAGGTGTCTGGAGGCCAGATACTATTCACAAATGTGTACATTTGACCTGCAGAGTATTACCATTTTTAAAAAGGAATATGTTGTCAACACTTAAAAATCAGGCATTTTTGCATTATTAAAAAAAAAATCCAGAGTTTAGTTTCTCTCGTGGGGGAAAAAAATCAGACAATCTGGCAACAGTGGCTCTCATTTTCCCATGGTGAGGACTGGCTGGAGCTGAGAGGCTTCGTTCCATTGAGAGGGGGCACAAGCTCCAGGTCCCCTGCAGCCCCCACCCCCACCCCCGCCTCCTCTGCCTGACAGCTGCCCTCTGCACCCACCACCACCACCTGCCCGCCTGCAGGGAGGGTGTGAGCTCGCACCCCAGAAGCAGACCTTGGAGCTTGAGTCTCTCATTACACATTCCTCTCCTGCCTCAACTTCCCCATCCTCACCCCTCTGCCCATCGAGCTGCTCCTCGGAGCAGAAAAAGAAAGACCACTTCAGCTAGCATCTGGAACGTGGGCAACGTCACGCTGGCGTCTCGGTGTTGCCGTGTCGGACACAGCAGTGCAAGGAAACGACTGCTGAGCTGATTAATGATGGATTTGTCATCAGCGCTGGACCTGCCTGGAAGTCTCAGCTCTGTTTCCATGCGGAAGTTTAACAAAACACGATGTGTTTCATATCTAATGAGAGTACATATTCCCCCCAGGAGAGTGAAATTTCAAGAGAAAATTATCCAATAAGGCTTCCTCACACTTATCATCCCAAAGAGACAAGACTCCATTGAGTCCAAAGATAAGATGCGCCAGACCGAGTGCGGAGGGAAAAGACCTCCCTGAAAAGCCTGCCTGGCCTGGCATCGGGGCAGGGTGGCCGGGTGGCGGGCGCAGCCTGCAGGGGGATACCTGTCATCGTGTGAGCCCTGCAGGAAACCGAGCAGCCTCCCAGCTGTCCCAAGCTGAGATTACCCTATCGCATCCTGAATAGACTTCAGAAACAAAACCGGTTTTTGACTTCGCTGCCTTCTAGTTTTCTTCTCCCCTTTTCCTTCTTTCCAGCTGCCTTCTGTGAGGCCAGCCCAGGAGTGTGGGGTCCGGGCCCCCCACAACCACCCAAGGCAACCCTGCTCTGCAGCGGCAAACAAACCGACAGTGTTTGTCCTTTGAGTGGGTGCCCTTCTCGGGCATTTACATTTGCATTTTCAGAACTGCTTCTGGAAAAGAAGTCACGCTAATGAAGAGTTTTTTATGAAGAAGGGATAAAGGTATTTCAATACAAAGAGAAAAACAATACAAAGAGAGGAGTAGAATGCGAAAAAAAAAAAAACCCTTAAAATTAGAGAGGTAAATACCAACCCCAACCAGGAAGAAAAAGGCAATAAGAAAGCCGTCCTGTACACCACTATGTGTAAAACAGATAAACAACAAGATTTACTGTACAGCACGGGGAACTATATTCAATATCTTGTAATAACCTATAATGGAAAAGAATCTGAAAATATATATATATACACACGTATAACTGAACCACTTTGCTGTGTACCTGAACACAGTATTGTAAATCAATTATACTTCAATTAAAAAAAAACAAAGAAAGCCATTGGGTGTTGAGGCCCTTGCTGACTCATCAGTCCTGCAAGGGCAGGCATCACGACACATATCTTGCAGAAGTGAGGCTCCAACCCCACAGTGGTGGTGCTGCTGATGCCACAGTCCAGGGGCCAGAGGCGGCCGGACTCCAGCCAGTCTGCTTCTCTCCACTATGCATTTCTTGAGCTAGGGTTTGAAATCAGCCAGAGGAACCACAGAATCCCGTGTAATGGCCCTCTCTGAGCCATAGTAAGCACTGAGGACAGTGTCAACTGGGGTCTCGTTACAGCCATACGTGAATACGCCTGACAGGGGTTATTTGCCCCCGGTTTTTGGAAACCCCGCTGCCCAGTTCGATTTCTGTCTCAGGTTTTCACTCGGAACGGATTGTGGCTAAGACACCCAGTGTGTAGTGAGGAGTGTCCCGCCACACACATGAGAAAGAGCCAGACTTACATGAATCACATGTGCCGAGCCCACGACCAGGCAAAGCTGGAGAAACCACCTGCGCCTGCGCTTGGTGTTGGCAAGACATAAACAAACATCTTGATTCTCCCCCCCAGTCAGCTCCGGCCACTGAGTCACGTAGCCTGTGCCATCTCGGCCGGGTGCTCCTGACCTTGAGGGCCCAGCCCTTCCCCACTGTTTGATTCTATTTTCTATGTAGAAAAGAAAATGTGGTAGTTAAGATATCATCATGTACTAACTGAGGATGATCCAAGATGTCTCCAAACCAGCTTGAATCAACCGATCAATCAAGCAATTGTAAAATGTGAAATATTTGATTTTTTTTTGGTTGTTCCCTTTAAGCTGATTTGTCCTGTGATAAAGGCAATATGTATACTCAGTGATGACACTTCGGAAAATATTAAAAATACGTTCCAAAAATAGAACAAAAGAGTTGTCCCAGGTCCTACCATCGGTGGACAAGCACAGTTAACATCTTGGTGTTCCAGCTCTTTTGCAGGGTGTGCTTATGCATACATTTGGGGGATTTTTTTTTTAACAGAATCAAGCTCAATCTCTTTGTATCTTTTGTTTAATTTAAAATTAAGACAAATGCATTTTCTCAAACCATTAAATATGAAACAGCTTCCACTCCTTTATTTTCACTTCTAGGTGTCACACACAGGCTGGGGTCCCAGGATGAACAGGACAGTGAAATCCCAACCTTCCACCCGGTGCTGAAGGTGGGCGTCCAACACTCACAGTGACCAAGCGGATGGTTAAGTCGGGGACCCGAGAACACGAAGAACTGGACACGAGGGGCCCCGGACTCAAGGCAGGTGTCGCACGTGAGCAGCCGCTGCTGCACAGACCCGCCCGCCCCACGTGAGGGTGTCCTTCCCGCGATGTTGTGCGCACTCCACGTATTTATGCACCGACTTGGTTTGAGAACAAATGTAGATTCAAGTGTATTTAGTTATGGGAATTTGCAAGGTAGGTTTAAGATATCGTCATGTAATAACTGAGGATGATCCAAGATGTCTCCAAACCAGCTTGAATCAACCGATCAATCAAGCAATTGTAAAACAACCAGCAGCCCCTCAAAAGTGCCACCTGCCCAGGAGCCTTGGCCAGAGGAGAGGTCCTGGGCTGGGAGTCCTCCCCGGAGGGACAGGCAGCATGAGGCCATAGCAGGACCTCTTCTGTCCACGCCCACCTCCAGCACAGGAGGCCCCTGAGCTGTCCCTAGGGGGGTGCCCTGTGGCCTGGAGGGCACTGTGATAGTCGGCCCACAAGGCAACCAGGAAATGCCCCCCTGGCTGAGTGCCCAAGGGGTAGCCCCCATTCAGACACTCCAGTCCCCAAAGACATGGCTTCAGAGAGGTGGGCCTGCAACCGTGGGGCGGGCAGAGTCGGAACCAGGCCCCACGCTGGGAACTCAGCCTCCTTCAGAGAGACCCGACCTAATAAGAACAGAGGTAGCCGGCAGCCTCCCTACCCCACCTTGCTGTGCCCCAAAAAGGAAACACCTTAGTCTTAGTGACACTTAACCCAACGGCCAGCTGAAGCAGCATGCCAGAGGCCCTCTATAAAAAGTTGTACGTGTCAAGCATTTTAAGTGAAGCTGGGATTTTTCTTTTTTTTGTAATTTATTATTTATTTCAATTGCACAGGACAGAGCATGGGCCCGGACATGGAATGTGTGCTTCACATTTTGCGTGAGTGACTCTGCCCTGTGAGTCATCTGCTCTGTAACCTGGAGGTCTCTGGCCACCTGCACACAAGCTTAGACACCAGCCCCAGCCTCCATCGCCCACTGCTGAGTCTGCTGATTCAAGTGCTGACCTCCCCCAGGAACACCCCGGCAGACAGACCCAGAAATAACGCTTTATCTGGGCACCCCGTGGTCAGACAAGATGACACAAAATTAACCATCACATCATCCCTGGGCACTGGAATGCTGCCCAGCTGTTAAAAGAAATTATTTCGATTTTAGCACATTGATGTGAAAAGATGTCCATGAAACATTAAATTAAAAAAAGAAACCTAGCCACAGAAAAATATGTATATTAGGGTTCCTTTCGGGTCCAGTGTGTGTGTGCGAATAGAAAAATATTCAGAAGGACAGCCAACTAATTGTTAACTGTGGTTACAGCCAGAGCAGGGTTTAGGGTGGTTTTTACTTTCTCAATTAAGCTAGTAATTGATTACTTTTGTTACTAGCATGTATTATTTGAAAGTGAAACTTAAAAGTTATCCATTGTTTGAAAAATAAATATCAGTGTTTGGGTTCACTTAGTGCTGTGGACTCAGATATTTGTCATAAGCAGCGAGGTATCTTTACTTCAAAAAAAAAAAAAAAGGACTATTCATAGTAATTACAGCCCTGGGCAAAACCCCTGGCACCTGTGGGCTGGGAAGCGGACAGCAGGGTGCACACTGCCGCTCTCCTCCAAGAACAGAAGGGCGGCGGCGCCGAGCATCCACGGACGGCCCAGCGGAGGAGCAGAACTCGGCCTGCTCAGCGGCGAAAGTGAACAAGCTAGATCACGCGCTTAGAAAGACACACATACACACACGTGAATTTGTTTAAATCTCCATCTACGAAGATTTCCTGCCAAAGAAATTGACCTGCCTCTGGTCCAGCCTGTAGAAGGCGACCCATTGGTTGGGGAAACGACAGTGGGGGATCAGGTTTGCTACGGGCTGCACGTTTGTGTCCCCCCAGAATTCACGTGTTGAAAGCCTCCTGCCCAACGGGATGGTATGAGGAGGTGGGGGCCTTGGGGCGGTTCGGTCAAGAGGGCAGAGCCCTCATGAGTGGGATGAGCACCCTTATAAAAGAGGCTCTTCCACCACGTGAGGACACGAGAGGCCTGCAGCCCGGAAGAGGGCCCTTACCTGGCCACACCAGGACTCTGATCACAGGCTTCCAGGCTCCAGAACTGTAAAGGACACGTTTCTGCTGTGGATAAGCCGTCCAGTCTGCAGTGTTTGGTTACAGCAGCCTGAATGGGCCAAGACGGGCTTCTCTCATGTCGCAAGAAAGCCAAGGGAACCCCAGAATGAGAACTGTTCTCCAGCCAAGTGACCTGGTTTCCTCATGCTGGTGGCATAAAAACAGAATGCAAAAGGGATGCCCACACTTAGGGCTGGATCCTGACTCAGACCAGCTCTAAGACATGTTTGAGACAATCGGGGAAATCTGATTCTGGAGCGGGTGTTGGATGATAAGGAATTATTGATAATTTTGCTACATTGAATAGTAGCTTTGCAGTTACGTTTCTCCAAAGTCCACGTGTTTTAGCACTGTATGCAGCCAGCAGTCAGGATGAAATGACACGGTGCCTGGGATGGGGTTTAAAATGCATCGGCAAAGAGGAAGGAAGGGAAAATAAGCAAATGTGGTGAAATGGGGCCAACCACAAACCCTGAGCGACAGGTAGAGGAGTTCTCTATAAACCTCTACTCCTTTTGCTGGGTATGGGAATTGTACGCAAAAGTATAAGAAATGGGCTGGAAGGAAACACATGGGTCCTGAGGACGGCAGTCTCTTGGGGCAGGGTGGGGCCTGGGGCAGTGGGTAAGAACCACTGGGACTCCCACCTACCATCAAAACAACCCCTGTGGCAAGAATGAGTAGATAGTTTTAACCACCCCATCTGAATGGTGTGATCACAGGGGTTTGTATGTTCTCTGTACTTCTGTATATTTTTTTAAAATTTTTCAAAATAAAAGTGGTTTTAAAATATAAGCCAAAGGAAGATAAAACAAAAGCACGTGGAACCCATGGAAAGAGATATTCCTTAGAGACCTGAGAATCAGAAAGAGGTTAATTGGGAAAGTTACGTAAACTGTGTATTTTGGCCTCTTCATCTGTAAGATGAAAACAACAGAAGTTTCTAACTCAGGGGAAGAAAAAAATCAAGCTGAGGACCAGGGCTCAGCCCAGCTTGCGGAACCAGGTACAAGGACGTCTCAGGAGCTGGGCCCCTGGCCTTGCAGGTGTCTTGGGCTGCATCAACCGCCAGAGCATCACAGGTCCTGGGAGCACACTGTGGGCATCGAATGCCACCCAGGAATGTGATTCACATACGGGTAGGACCAACCCAGAGGAGCCCAGACGGTTGGCCACCCTGCACAGACACAAACGGAGGGGCCCAGAGAGGGTCGGGCATCCGGGGCTGGGGGGCTTGGGGACTTCCCTCTTTAGGAACAGCACCCTCTCCTACAGCACTATCGATTATTGGTCGGTATTTAAAAGCGCCATACATTTAGCCTGTAAGTAACTATCAGGTCCCTACTGCCTGCAGGCACTCAGGTACCACACAAGAGTGGCTGGTGTCAGGGTACGGGGGCTGGGCATCGTCCTGGCCGGCCAAACCCGTAACAGGAAGCCCCCTTGCATGCTCAGCCATCCTCACCCGACTCCGTGGTGTCAGCAATGGGGCATCACCACGCCTGTTCCTTCTCCTCAAGCACTTGGACCTGTGCTTGCCACGTGGAGGCCCCCAACCATTATTACAGGTGTGTCCTCCAAGGTCCTTGTCCGTTCCCTCCTTCCATCCTTGGGAACTGCCCCAAATGCCCTTTTTAACAAGGACTCCCTTCCCTGGGGGTCTCGGGTGGGTTCCACATAGCCTTGTCCCAACGCTCATCTCCCCAGGGAAGACCTGGGGTCATGCCCCTCCCGCAGTTTCAACAGCAAGAACATCCTCAGAGAGATGACAAACACATCCAGGAGATTCCGAGGAAGAAACAGGGCAGAAATCTTGCTCTAAAGAAACAGAGGGAGAAGGTGGGAGATGACATGTGGGTCAAGGACGCCCAAAATAAAACTGGTGAGAAAGCAAATCCTACCTGGGGTCCTGTGAGATGCTGGCCCCTTACTTGGTGCTTTGCTGCTTTCCGTACTTTGAAAAGTGGGTATCATCAGAAAAATGTAAGTCTAAAGGAATTTTTAAAGACATCATTTCAAAGTCAGCACAGTAATTTTTGCAGCCATAAGATTTCACCTATTTTTCATTCAACACCTCTTGACATAGAATCCGGAACTTGAACGCTGATTACCCACACAGAATCAGGTGCTTGCAAAATTGCATTTGGAGGACGAGTACCATCCTGTGCAGCAAATGAAGCCAAGCCAGTTCAAAGTTACGGAAGTATTTGCTACCACGTGGGGCATCTCGTGACGGAGCCCCGGCCATTTGCGAAGAAAGGTTCAGCTGCACAGAGTAATCACAGCTGGAATAACCTGCTGCTTTACCAACAGCCATCTTTTCCGATTTAAATCAGCAAATGCAAATGTGACAGTGCCATCCTGCCCACACCTCAGCCCTAGAGGACCGGCTTCAAGAAAATCTACAAAGCTGGTTCTGCTCTGAAATGGAGACAAACACAAGTTTTGACTTTGGTCTTGGTGGGGGGGCTTAACTGCAGGCCCCACACTGCCCTCCTGCCCCACTCCGGGAATCTAGTCCTTTGCTGGCCTTCCCCTAAGCAGTCAGGGCTCCTCTGAGAGTGTCCTGAGCCTGTGTCTCTGTGTCTTCCTGTTCCCTGATGGTGCTGAGGGCAGGGTGGGAGTGGGCGGGTGCGCGGGGCATGGGTAGGTGAGCACCAGAAGGAGGGAGCAGGCTGCGGGGTGAAGGGACCAGGAGGCGGTTGCCCTGCAAAACGCAGCGATTTTTTTTGAGGTATTTGATAAACCAAATACAAGGTGATTAATTTGCACTAACATGAGCTGATTTGTAAAATGCAAAACAGTCATGCATTATTCATGCCAGATAAGTAATTCGCCGACTGCTTCTCTCCGATCAGGCATCCTGCACACAGGGACCAGCAGGCAGCAGCCCCCTGGCACTCATCACTCACAGAAAACGCAGGGGCAGAAGGGCGATGCCAGGCCCTGTCTGCCAGGCTCTGAAGCTGTCACCTTCTCATAGCGTTAAACACAGCCGCAGAATGCAAACATTAAGGTAAGAAGAAATAACGTAAACTTAATTCCAACTTAATTACAAGTTGAAAAGAAACTGGGGGTTGTCTTGCATTTACTGTTAGATCCTGTGGCCTCTAACAGCTCCTGGTACAAGCTCTCTGCTCAGTAGATACTTGTTGAATAAATGAATCGGTGAATGAAATTACCAAAATAACTGATGCCTTATAAACGTATAAACTATATTCAGTTCAAAATAGTCAGCACTATTCAGTTCAAAAGAAAAGTGGCCACAGTTAAGTTAACTGAACATTAGGATAAAAAAAAAAAAAGAACAGAGGCTTGCATCATCATTTTAAAAATCACAGCTATGAGTGGAAATGAGTACCTTCATGTGCATTGGTGACGCTGCAGTGCCAGCAAGGGGCGTGTCCTCCGTCCAGGTGAGATGGGGTGGAAACGCTGGTCACATCTGTGGCACCACAGTCTGCACCTAGGCTTGAACTTCCCAGATGAGCAGGTGAAAAGAATTAAGCTCTTATTAAAAAAAAAAAAGACCCGCAAGCACATGCTCTGTCATAGATGGAACGAGTCACGTTAGGTCACATCAGGGATAAAAGCGATGCTGGCATTTTCTAAGTGGCACAATGGGACACCATCTGGAAGCTACAGAGGACAGCGGGTGATGCAGAGCATCCTTCAGTCCCACCAGGCTACAGGACTGTCCCCCTTCCCTTCTATCCCCAATGAACCCTGAAGCATTGCAGTTAGCTAAACTTAACTTCCAATCCAGAAGAATTTTGGGTTGTTTATAATCCTACCACCCATTGAGGAGAGAGCCTTGTCCCCTGGGCTGCCACACATTCCACTGAGCACCCTGCAGGGCTGGGGTGTGTGCTGGGAATTGGAGCTGGGGCAGAACTGAGTCCCTCCTGACAATGAGGGAAGAAGACTTGGCAGCTGCGTTGGGGATGGTGTCAGAGGGGGACACTAGCGCTGTGGCTGATAAACCTCCAAGCTCAGAGACTTGCCCTCCCGAAGGTTCTTTCTTGTTCACAGGCAGCCCAACATGAGTGGTCAGCAGGCAGCCCTCCCCATGGCAATTCAGGATCCAGGATCCTTCCAGTTCATTGTGGCTTCTACCTGAGACAGGCTGGGACCTGGAACCTGGGACCTCAGACCCTTTGATGCAGTGCTTATACCCGGACAAATGTCTCCTCCAGCAACAAAATACAAAGAAACTATAAAGGACTAAAAATAACTGCACCCACGCACAGCTGGGGCAAATTATGAACAAGATTCAAAAAGACTGAAAACCCAACTGCCACTTTTGAGGGAGCTGGAAAGACACTAAAATCTGTACCTGGTCTTAGGTGGAGAAAAATGCGAGTACCAGAGCCAGGCTCATTGCTCTGACATCACATGAACAGGCACTCCCCGCTTCAGGATAGCCTGGTGCTGTGCATGCAAATTTTAATTGTAATGTGCAGTAGTGCTCCTGAAATTATATCCACATTTTACTCATATGGCTATTGACATGTAAGCTGTAAAGAAGGTATATTGTGTTGAGTAGGGTCTCCCCCAAAATGCATGCCCATCAGGAACCTTAGAACGTGTCCTGATTTGGAAATAGATATAGTTAGTTAAGATGAGGTCATGGCTGGATTAGGGTGAGCCCTAAATCCAATATGATCAATGTCCTTTTATAAGAAGAGGAGAGACACACGGACACAGAGTGAAGAGTACCATGTGGTTTTCAGTTCTGCTGAAAAACCTGAACTTGGAATTAAACAATAAAGAACATGGACTCTCCCAAGTATCAGCCACCTGCGCCCCCATTAGAACACAATCATCATGGTAATTATGAAATTGTAATAATAAATGATGTTGGGCTATTTGGAAACTGTGCTGAGCCTGTGGCGTTTACAAGATCACCCACGAAAGGTTCCCTCGTTGAGCTCTTTTACAGTCTGATACCAACCTGGTCAGAGTTCCCTGGTGACTGCAGCTGGGAGCCCAGAGGGGTGAGATGCACCTCCCAGGAGTCTTTCTTGGGACGGCTCATGCAGAATGCTGCCCCAGCATGTCCAAGCATCTGTGATAGACTGAGTGTGTCCCCCCTCAAAATTCAGATGTTGAAGAAGCACCTCCAATGTGATGGTTTTTGGAGGTGGGATCTTTGGGCAATGATTAAGGCATCTTAGATGAAGTCATGAGAGCAGTACCATCACGATGATCCCTTCCAAGAAGAGACAGGAGAGCTCTGTCTCTCTGCCTCCCTCCCCCTCAGCCCCTCCTGTCCCCTCTTCTCTTCCTCCCTTTTTCTCTCCCTCCTCTTCTCCTCTTGTCTATTTGTCTCTCTCTCTCTCCCCCTCCCCGTGAATCCTCCCCTCCCAAGGCAAGGCCACACGAGGACAGAACAGGAAGGCAGCTGCCTGCAAGCCAGGAAGAGCGTCCTCACCAGGAACGGCATCTGCTGGCACCTTGATCTTAGACTTCTCAGTCTCCAGAACCGTGAAAAATAAATGTTTGTTGTTTAAGCCACCCGTCTCTGGTATTTTGTCATGGCAGCCCTGATTGACTAAGAAAGCAACTGAGATCTCTTTTAGAAACTTGAATAACATTTAACCAGAAAAAGTCAACAGGCGCCATATGGCAGCATTCTGACTCGGCTTCAGCACCCCCGCCTCCGCTCCCCACCCCCACCCCTCTGTGAGCATAAGTGGTCACCAGGTATTTTCAGACCGTATTTTCCCTACTGGACTGAACAGAAAGACATAAATACCATACTTAGAACACCACAAGTGTCTTCACCAGGCACAATCTTTTTAAGGAAATAATAGATCTTCCCTTTATATATGATCTTAAGTTTTTTCCTACAAGAGAAAAAGAAGAAACCAAACTTTACATACAAAATTATGCCTTTCAGATTCAAAGCACTTGATCTGTGGCAATTCGGACCCAGAAGCTTCTTATAAGAAGATGAGCACGGCTTTCCCACGTGCACACGGCTACACCGCCATGAAGCTCTCACAGTCAGGAAGATCATCTCTTGTGGCTGCGTTAGTTTCCTATTTCAGATCATTCAGCGTATCAAATGATCCCAAATCTAACAGCTTCAAAAAACACTCGTTTGTCAGCTTACAGCTCACTGGGTGAGAAGTCCACCTGACCTGGCTGGGTTCTCCGCCCAGGGTCTGACTTCAGGTGGGCGTGCTCTTTCCTGCAGGTTCTGGGGGAGAGTCAGCCTGCAGGTTCTTTCAGGTGTATGACTGGGCTGTAGGACTGATGCCCCTGTTCTGTTGCGGGCTGTGAGTCAGGGCTGACTTTCAGCTCCAAGAGGCCACCTGCCTTCCCTGCCACACAGCCCCCTCCATCTTCTAAGCCAGCAAAGGACACCTCCTTCTCATCAAGTCCCCCTCACACTTCAAATCAGGTGAGCCCTGATTAGGCCAGGCTCACTCAGCGTAATCTCCTTTCACCAAAGTCAACTGACTTGGGCCCTTAATTACATCTGCAAAATCCCTTTACAGCAGCACCAAGATTATTGTTTGATTAATAACTGGGAGGTGTGTGTGCACTGGGGCAGGGATTTTGGGAGCCATCCTAGGATTCCACCTACCACAGCGTCTTGGCTCTGGTTCATCAGCCTCATTATCTTCTTTATTCAAAAAGAGCAGGGAAAGTTGTCTTACTTCTAATTATTTCAATATGCCAGAAAATGAAACTTATTTTGGAGCTCACAAACTATTCTGTGGCCAAATTGGCGATATTTCAGAGACCAAACTAAAATCCAGCCTCCTCTAAAACCTGTTTGCACGGGCCTAGCAGTAAAGTCTCTCCCAGCTATTACCATCATCAGAACACCCCAGGGACCACGAGCCACCCAGTGGCGCTCCAGGGACAACTGCGGCCTGCACAGGTCAGCCTGGCCACCTTCTCACCAGCACTCACTGCTCTCAGAAGGAGCTCTGCTGTCTAAACCCTCTCCTCACAGTAGGTGTGGTCCTGACCTGCAGCATCAGGACCTCCTGAGAGCCTGGAGGAAATGCAGAATCTCAGGCCCCATCCCAGATCTGCTGAACCACAGAATCTGCCTTTCAACAAGATTCCACAGAATTTACGTGCACCTTAGAGCCCTGTTCTAAACCACACACCCAAGGACCAGAAATAACTCGTTCTGCACTGAAGACATGGTGGAAGCTGAGCACACCACCCCTCCCCGCCCAAGTCCACGCTGGTCCTGCACCAGCCAAACACTGATAATGGCTTAGATCCACGCTGAATGTGACCACAAGAGAGGAATCTCCTGATTCAGCCCATGATTCCCTAAAATCTTTCAAGTCTCTCTGAGTAATATTTTCCTTAGATGCCCAATTCTCTGGGTTTGGCTTTCCCTTCCAGATACCCACCAGTTACCTACAGCTGGGAGGGCCTTGAATTTTCAACCGTAGCCCCAACCTGAAGTGCTCACTGGGGTCACTCAGGGACCCCCACGGGTAGAGGAACCTCCACTTTCAATGCTGCCCACCTCTGGGAGGAAAAGAGAGGAAAGAGAGCTCTGGAGGGTCTCACACCAGCACGTGAGTGAACAGAGTCATTTTGGCCCAAAGCTCATTGTCCAGCACTGGTCACGTGCCCCACCGGGCCCCAGGGCAGGAAGTGCCAGCCAGCCACACCCAGATGTGGAGGGCTGCACTATTTAGTCACTCAGGACATGCCAGCCAAGGCTGGGAAAAGCTGGCGGAGAGGATGCAGGTGGCCCAAAGGCCCTCTAAAGACCCCTTTGGCCACCCCACTTCTCAGAGCATTCTGGGAGGACAGGATGTGATTCAAGGAGCCCAGGGGGCCTTCTCTAACAGCAGATTGTCTGACAGATGATGAGGGTGCAGGGGGCCACACGGCCTGAGCTGGCGTCCCTCTTGGTCCAAACTTCTCTACCTGCCCTGGTAACAGAATCGGGAACAAGAGCGGCCTTGCCCCACGTGAAGCGCCCAGCGCAGCCCCAGGCACCGGGCATGTGGGAGCTTCTCACTCGGCAGCACGGCCCAGGGCGCACAGATGCTCGGAGAAGTGCCAAGTCACATTCAGGTGTTCTTCCTGTGAGGAACCAGCTTTCCGCTCCCTACCTGTTCCCCTTGGCCCCATCACCAGGCCAGGTACAGAAGCGGGAGCTCTGGACTTTAATGTAAACAAACTTCCTGACCGGAAGGGCCAGCTCCCAGAGAGGTCTGGATTCTTAAGTGGGATGGAACTGAGTCTAGAATAGGGTGCTGTCTCCCAGCTTTGCCCCCAGTCCCTGCTGGGGGCACCAGGGATGGGTAGATGTCCCAGCCTCACCGAGGACAGGGTCCCCCAACACACTCAGATCCCACCTGTGCACAAAGGTGCCTCAGAGTCCCCAGAACCCGGCCCCACAAAGAGCGTAAGCACTCCCTGAGGCCGGGGAGCGGACTGACAACAGAGGGTCCCCCAAGGATGCTGAAGACAGAATTTCGCCCTTATCTGCATGGTGATTGGGGCTGGTGCAGCATATGATTTTTCTCACATCCATATTTAGAAACTGGCAACACTTACATGAGTTTTGGCCCTACGAGCAGCTGGCTTTCTAAAGAAGCAATTTGTTTTACAAGGTATTTTTGTTGATTGTTGTTTTGGAATACAGTCATTTTCTCACTTCGAGCAATACACAAAGAAAAACATCACCTGTCCAGGAAAACCGTTGTAGCAGGTTGTGTTTCAAAGGGGCTAATTTTGGATGGGCCTCAGAAGTTTCTAGATTTCTAAAACAGGCATGTGTTCTCAGGGGGAAAGAGAGAAGTACCCCTTTACCAAACAGAGGTGGCTGGGGTGTCTGCAGCTCACCCTAGTGTGCTTTTCAAAATGTCTCAATTCACGCTCGTGGGTTTCATCCAGGGAGGCAAGTCCTCCTTCAGGACATTTAGGAAGTCGGGGGTGGAGGGTCTTTTCTGTTGTCGCCATGATGTGGGAGGGACAGCGGTAGCATTTGTCAGGTGAAATCAGGAATGCCAGAAGAGTCCCTCATGACAAAGAATCACGCCACATCCCGCGTGATTTTCAAACATCATCCTGACATCCGTGTAGGTGAAAATCCATTCATTATTGTCTGAGCCTGGACCAAATGCCATTCTACATGAAAACATCGTGTTGTGTTGTTTTTTTTTAACATAGTTTAAAAAAACAGTGACTTGGGCCGGGGGTAGTCAGGGTGGGTGGTGGAGGATAGATAGCTCAGTGGTAGAGTGCGTGCTCAGCCTGCATGAGGTCCTGGGTTCAACCCTCAGTATCTCCACTAACAACAAATTAATTACTTAATTTATATTAAATTAAATACACTGACTCTCCCTGGAATGCCACCACTGCGCACGTCAAGAGAAGTCTGTCCAGTACTTTGGAATTTTTCCAAGAGCCATTCCCCAGTCTGGACAATCAGGACACAAATACTATTGCTTTCCAGGTGTCTCCACTGCTGGCACCCGCCCTGCTCTGGTCTGTAGCTGTTGCACTTGTGGGGACTCTGTGTTTAGAGCAGGCCAGGGTACAGATGTCATTCAGAGAATCCCCTCATGCAGCAGGGCACACTGGTGACTGTGAGGGACAGGCAAGGAAAAAAGGCTGAAATATTTATCTTAGGTTCCCCAGCGTTTAAACTTATACCACAGCCCCAAAGCATAATTGTGTCCAAGAAAGAAAAAGAAAGTCCATGTATTAAAAGTTCCCTTTTGGGACAGGACGGCTCAGTAATTAGAAATCAGATCCTATGGTCTCCAAATCTCCTCCAAGATTCTGTCTTCTGCACTGAGAAAGAAGACACAGGTGCCCAGGAGCCCTCCCTGGGAGACCTGCTGTTCTCAGAGAATTCTTCTCCCGGTTAAGGTCAAACACCACGTCCCCAGCCTGATGGGACAGCCTGGATTTTGTAGCAACTGGTGCCCTGGTTCTGCTCTCACCTGCTGGAGAGGAGCCCTGTCACCTAGCACAGGGACCAATGAGCCCAGATTTAGGTCCTAGCTCCCCTCTTAATAGCCAGGTGACCCTGGGCTGAGCCCTAACCCTAAGCCCTTTTTCCTAAGGGAGGACAGGAGTATCTACTCCACAGATTCACGGTAGGGGCTGCATGAGGTAACAAGCAATGGTCCCAGGGCAGTGTTGGGAGGGAGGGGGCTCTCCCTTGCAACGATGGCCCTCCCACTGCTGCCACTTCTAGATTCCACTGTGCTGTAGCAGGTTTGGTGCAGCTTTGGGCTCAGGTGGAAGGTGAATCCTCCCTCCCTTCACTTTCCATCACAATTGGCATCTCATCTTGGGTCCCTGGTCCAACTTGGAGGCATCCAAACAACCCACCAGGGTGCCACCAGAAACTCTGGCAAGCTTGTCACCCTGGCAGTCTCAAAGGGGTACCATTCTTCCCCAGATTCCTGTAGCCCCTGCCACCTCAAGGTTCTCCCACCATGACACTGAGATCTGAAAGGTCAGGGCTGAGGCTCATAACCTTCTGTTTTCCTAGAGCCATGCACACAGTAAGTGCTTAATAAGTGCTCACTGGCTGGATGGATAGACGGATGGAAGGATGGATGGTTGGCTGGATGGATGGATGGTTGGAAGGATGGATAGGCAGATACGATAGCAAACACAGCCCAGATGAAAAGTCCCACATTAGATGACCATGGTTTCAAAGTGGCTCTCTCTCCTCCTCAGGGGAGAGAGGAGCTCTCCCCTCCTGTGTGAGGCCCCCTCTCCCAGGCCCTCTGTAGCAGCAGATACGGGAGAAACTGGTGGTAGTTTGGGTTCATCACAACATCTCAAATCATTTTTCAGACTCTTGGCCCAGCCCCTTAGACCTTTCGCCAAGCACATCTCTCTCTGGTTTTTAAACCCTGGGGAAATGTTATCTGAATGTTTCCAATTCGTTTATGCTCAGCTCATCAAAATGCCATTTTATAAGAGCTGTTTGAACTCCAAAAGGTCTGGGAAGCTTTCCCCTCGCATCATTATATGTGAAAGGCAGCCTGGGTCCTCCTAAGCAGACGGAGTGCCCCACTGTGCTGCGGGCAGTGCTCCCCCCTCCCCACCCTGGGGACAACCTGGGCAGGCTTAGGGGGGGACAAAGCCCAGGCCACTTCAGGGCAGGAGGTCAGGCTGGGCACCGTCCAGGCCACCTCACCTCCACAAACAAGAAAGAACTCTTAGATTCAGTTAGGAGATTTGAGTCCGCAAATGCAAACATTTTCAGAAAAAAACCTTTCTGAGCAAACATTCCTTTAAAGGCAAATGAAGAGTCTCCAAAATTCTCTAGATTGGTACTAAAAGCGGGAGGGAGATACCCCAAGATATCGAGGCCAACAGAGTCTCAGCTTCCTCCACCATCTCTTCCTCACCAGGAGACACGGTCTACAAGGGCTTGTGTCCTTCAGAGCCCAGAGCCCTGCTACATTCAGGACACCATTCAAGAGAGGCCAAGAAGTGCCTGGTCTGCCCTCCTCACACCCTCCAGCTCACTCCACAGTACAGCCTGGAGACAAAAGAGAGCAAATGGACAAGATCTGCCGGAACAACCCGTCTCCATCACTTGGGCTGTTCCTACCCCCATTAACTCCTCCCATCAGCAACTCTCCCAGTGTAAGGATGGAAATAGTTTCCTCATTCTCCTCCACCAAATCTTCCACTTCCACCTCCATAAACAAGTTCAAATCTCTCCCCCTGAGGGATAGGGGGTGCAGCAGAAATCAGAAAAAGCAGAAATCACTAAAATTGAAAATAGAAAATCAATAGAGAAAACTAAGGAAGCAAAAAATTGGTTCTTTGAAAAGATGAGTAAAACTGACAAACCTCTAGCAAGACTGGCAAAAAAAGAGACAGAAGACACAAATTACCAATATCATAAATGAAGTGGGATAACACGAGAGCTATCACACCGATAATAAGAAAGTATTATGAGGAACATTACATGCGTAAATCTGACAACTTAGACGAAATGAACAAATTCCTTGAAAATTACCCACTGCCACAATTTACCCAAGATAAAAGAGATACTATGAATAGCCTTATAGCTAATAAATAAATTTGGCTCATAATTTTAAACTTCCTAAAAAGAAATCTCCAGGCCTAGATGATTTCACTGATTTTTTTTTTAATTTTAACACAAATTTTACATAATTTCTTCCCAATTTATTTTAGGGACCTAGTATTACTTGATATCAAACCAGACAAGGCAGTACAAAAAGGAAAACTACAGACAAATGTATCTCATGAATATGATGCTAAAATCCTTAACAAAATATTAATAAATAAAATTTAGCCACATATAAAAAGAACACCACATGACAAATGGGGTTTATTTCGGAGATGCAAGATTGGTTCAATACCTGAAAACCAATCAATGTAGTTCACCATCAATAAGCAAAAGGAGACAAATCACATGATCATATCAATTAATGCAGAAAAGACATTTGACAAAATTCATTACCTGTTCACAACAAAAAACTCTCAGAAAACTAGAAATAGAGATGAGTTTCCTCAACTTGACAAGTAACATCTAGCAAAAGTTACAGCTTGCATGAGAATTAATGATGAAAGACTGGGAGCTTTCCATCTAAGATCAAGAATAAGGTGAGGATGGCTGGTCTCACCACTATACTGGAAGTTCTAGCTAAGGCAATAAGGCAAGAAAAGTAAATAAAAGGCTTACAGATCACAAAGTTAAGAAAGTAAAGTGTTGCTCTTTGCAAATGACATGATGAGCTCCATAGAAAACTCTGGAATCTATCAAGGGAAAAAAAAAACAACTCCTAGAATTAATAAGGGAGTTCATCAAAGTCTCAAGGTAACAGAGCAGCACACAAAAATTAGTTGTACTTCTATATCTTAGAATGAATACATAGAAACCAAAATTAAACATACAATTTACAATCTCTTAAAAAAATGAAATACTTAGGTATAAATCTAACAAAACATGTACAGGGCTTGTATGCTAAGATCTAAAAACTGCTGATGAAAGAAATAAAACAAACCTAAACAAACAGAGAGACACACTATGTATGATTGTAATACTCAACATAGTAAAGATGTCAACTGTCCTCAAATTGATGTGCAGATTTAATGTAATTCCTATCAAAATCTCAGCAAAATATTTGTAAATATAAACAAGATTACTCCTAAATTTGTATGAAGAGACAAAGGA
The DNA here is from genome assembly GCF_036321535.1 of Camelus dromedarius. Taxonomy (NCBI): domain Eukaryota; kingdom Metazoa; phylum Chordata; class Mammalia; order Artiodactyla; family Camelidae; genus Camelus; species Camelus dromedarius. The sequence continues at coordinate 12,718,678 of NC_087468.1, forward strand.
ATTAGAATAGCTAAAACAATTTTTTTAAAAAGAAGAATAAAATGGGACTCACTCAACACAATTTTAAAGCTTATTATATAAATAGAGTAATCAAGACTACACGGTATTGGCAGAGGAATAGACACAAAGACCAATGAACAGAACAGAAAACCAAAATATGGCCCCACAGAAGAGCAGCCGGCTGGTTTTTGACAAATGTGTAAAAGCAGTTCTATGGACAAGGGGTAGTCTTTTCAACAAATGGTGCTGGAGTGATTGGATATCCAAAGGCAAAAAGAAAGAAAGAAAGAAAGAAAAAAGAACCTCAACCACATCTCAAATCTTGTACAAAATGAACCATAAACAGATGATATATTTAAATGTAAAGTACAGACTATAAAACATCTGGAAGAATACACAGGGAAAAATCTTCAGCATCTAGGTCTTGATAAAGAGTTGTTCAATTTGGCACCAAAAGCATAATCCATTAAAAAATAGTAACTGATAAACTGGACTTCATCAAAATTAAAAACCTTTTGCTCTTTGAAAGATCTTGTTAAGAGGATGAAAAGACAAGCTACAGACTGTGTGTTAGTTCTCTATTGCTTCCATAACAAATTACCACAAATTAAGTAGCTTAAAACAACACCCATGCATTATCTTACAGCTCTGTAGGTCAGAAGTCTGGTAGGCTCGGCTGGTTTCTGTGTTCTAGATCTCCCTCAGCAGGAGGGTTGTGTTCCTTTGTAGAGGCTCTGGTGATTAATCTTCCAGACTCATTCTGGTTGTTGGGAGAGTCCAGTTTCATGCATTTGTAGGACTAATGTTGCCATTTCCTTGCTGGCTGTTGGCCTGGGGTCATTCTTAGCTTCTAGACATCTGCATTCCTTGGCTAGCAATCCCCTTCCTCCACCTTCAAAGCCAGCAATGGTGGGTTGCAAATCATTCTGACCTCATCCCCCTCACCCACCCCCTCCCTCCTCCTTCTCCTCTTCCTCCTTCTCTCTCTCCCCCACCCCTACTTGCTTCCTCTTCTACTTTTAAGGTCACCTTATGATTACCTTGAGCCAGATATTAATAATAATTTCCCTATTTCAAAATCACTCATTTACTAACCTTAATTGCATCTGAAAAGTCCCTTCACAGCAGTGCCTAGATTAATGTTTGATTGAATAATCAAGGAACAGGAATCTTGGGGGGCTATCTTTGAGATTCTGCCTACCAAAGACTTGGAGAAATTATGTGCAAAGCCATATATCTGACCAAGGACTCAAACCTAGAAAATGGGCAAAGACAGCCAAAGCATGTCACTGAAGAGGGTTCACAAATGGTAAAGAAGCACAAAAAAGATACTCAGCAACACTAGCCATTAGAGAAACGCAAATTAAGACCACGATGAGGTATCACTACACTCCTATCAGAATTGCTAAAATGAAAATAGTGACAATACCAAATGCTGGTGAGGATTTGAAGAAACCGGATCTTTCACACATTGTTGGTGGGAACATGAGTTCTGGTTATGAGGAGAAGCCGCATCGTACACTGGATGCTGATTCAGAGCACACACAGCTTGCTGGAGAACTGTTCCCCAGCCCTGCAAAACATTGCCACCTAGCTGGCACTGTAGCTGAATCTTCAAAAGACCATTCCACAGTTCTATCAAGCTACCTGCTTCAGGATGGTGGGGAACAAGGTAAGACCAGCGGGTTCCATGACCATGGGCCCACTGTTACACTTCATTGCTGGGAAGTGAGTTTCTTGATCAGAAGCAATGCTGTCAGGAATACCACCACAGAGGATAAGGCATTCCGTAAACCCACAGATGATAGTTTTGGCAGAAGCATTATGTGTAGGGACGGCAAGTCCAAATCCAGAGTAAGTGTCTATTCCAGCAAGGACAGAACGCTGCCCCTTCCATGATGGAAGTGGTCCAATGTAATCAACCTGCCACCAGGTAGCTGGCTGATCACCCTGGGAAAGGATGCAGTATTGGGGTCTCAGTGTTGGTGTCAGCTGATGGCAGACTGGACACTCAGCAGTGGCTATAACTAGATCATCTTTGGCGAGTGGAAGTCCATGTTGCTGGGCCCATGCGTAACCTCCATCCCCACCACCATGGCCACAATGCCCATGAGCCCACTGGTGATGACAGGGGTGGCTGGGAAAGAGGCTGGCTGGTATTAACAGAATAGCTCATCCCATCCACTGGACTACTGAAATCCTCCTCTGCTGAGGTCACCTTTTGGTGAGCATTCACATGAGACACAAGTATCTTCGTGTTTTTTTGCCCTTTCAGAGAGGTCTATTCACATATCTCCTCCTCAAACTTCTGTCACCACTTGCCAACCGTGTTCCTTCCAAGTCCCTGACCATCTAGCCAAACCACTGGCCACAGCCCATGAATGGATGTATATTTGCAGGCCTGGCCATTTTTCCTTCCTAGAAAAAATGAATGACCAGGTGCACCGCCCAAAGTTCTGAGCCCTGGGAGGGTTTCTCTTCACTATCGTCCTTCCAGAATGGATTTCCTGGGCTTGATATTGTGCTGTAATTACGTACCTTGTAACCGGTGGGGTTAACTGATGGAGGGGATACCGGGTCTCTCTGCACTGTCTTTGCAACTTCCTATGAATCTCTAATGATTTCAGAATAATTTTTTTTTTAAAAAAGGACCAGAAGGCTTTATAGTAGAGTCAATATGCATATTTTCAACAAAAATATGAATTCCTCTGAAATAACACAAGCTTTTTCTTATCTTTTTCCTTTTTTAAAAAAATAAGGATGTCCAAAAGGTCTCCCTCAGAAGGACTTTAGACACGCACCAGTGACAACAGCGATATTTGTTAATAACTGCGGGAGAAGGTGGGAGAGGAAGCATCAGGAGGCCCTCAGCCTGAACACCAAGAAGCCACTGAGGTGACCAAACCCCAGTCATCAGGTCCCTGAAGGAGAGCCCGAACCCCACACTCTGCTCCCGACTCTCTCCTGAAGTGATCCTGGGTTTGCACGGCTGCCACAGTGGGCCACAGGCTCATCAAAAGAGGTCACTCGGAACCAGAATGTGTTCTTTCCCATCTCCTCACCTTTCTAGGACAATCTCCTTTCTTTCCATTTCTATCTAAACCAACAGCTATAAATAAATCAATGCCACGATCTACAAGGGCCACCCAAATCTGTGTTCGTAGATTCCGTTCAAATGAACATACGATGCCCACAGAGGTGAACCACCCTCCCCAAAGCAAGCTGTGGATTGTTATTAGTGGTGACAATTGAAAACGACATGTGCTATTTATTTGTTTTTTGGGCATGCAGTTTATTTTTGAAGACATAGATTCATTGGAGCCGACCCTCCAGTTATGGGGCTAGACTGCATTCATGTTGCCTTTCAAATATTCTAAAATAAACATAAGAACCACGTAAACAGGACCTTGGGGGAGCCTACTAGAACCTCCAAACCAATGCCGAAGCAAGGCCGTCAGTTGCTGACTCATCAGAGGGGCAGGACAGGTTTGGGTGGACACAACCAGAGCTGGCTCATGGGAAGACAGTCCACAGTGAGGAGCTTTGTCCCCGGCGTCCCTGGATCCCTTTCCCAGCAGCCTCGCCCCCCTTTGGCCCATCAAGAGTCTCCTTCCCCTCTGACCCCATCAGCCAGGCTTTAACTGACCTCCCAGGACCCCGTGCCTTCTGTTGGGGCTTCCTCCCCACCGCCCCCTCCCTGAGAATGAATAAGCAGGGTTGGCTGGCCCCACCTCCTGCCTGTGGTCTTAACAGTTGACTTACCAGACTGTCCTGGGTACGCAGTTTGGAACACTGAAGCAGTTCACTGAACAATGGATCCTATTTCCTTCTGTCATCAAATATTCTTGGAAAACGTGATTTTTAATGGCTGTTAACATGGCCAAGACCATCTGCTTATCTGCATTGAGGCCAGCAGACCTAAGTGACCTCGGAGTCCTCCTGGTCTCGGATCCATCCAGCGGGGAGCGTACACCCATGTGCTGGCATTCCGTGTTGTTTCCTAGGTCCCAGCAAGGCTACTGCTTTGAATCTAGGCGTCTAAATATCAGAAGATGATAGCCACAAAAAGAAAAAAGAGCCCCACAGTAAAAGTTACTGTGCCCCTGAAGCCACCTGGCCATTAGCCCGATTTTACCTGCCCCCGGGGTATTTCCATTCAGTTTCATTCAGGTAACAGAAGAACAAATTAACTTTCTTTCCTCCATTAATACTGATAGACATGGCGTGCAGGCCCGGGAGGATGATGTTTAAGGATCCTTGAGTCATAGATGTTTTAGAATAATTATGTTTGCCACACATAAGATGTATTTATGTACTGGATGCCCAAAACATCATAATAAAAAAGTACTTATAATATATATAAAAGAAGGCAGTTTCACATGAAAAGATGCTCAACATCGCTAATTATTACAGAAATGCAACTTAAAACTACAGTGAGGTACGGTCATCATTAAAGCCTATAAACAATATGCTGGAGAGGGTGTGGAGGAAAGGGAGCCCTCCTATACTGTTGGTGGGAATGTAAATTGGTGCAGCCACTATGGAAAACAGTATGGAAGTTCCTTTAAAAACTAAAAATAGAGTTATCATGTGATCCAGCAATCCCACTCCTTGGCAAATATCTAGAGAAAATTCTAATTTGAAAAGATATATGCACCTCCGATGTTCACAGCAGCATTATTTACAACAGCCAAGACATGGAATCAACCTAAGTGTCCATCAATAGATGAAAGGATAAAGTTGTGCTGTATATAAATATGTGATGGAATATTACTCAGCCATAAAAAAATGAAATAATGCCATGTGCAGCAACATGGATGGACCTAGAAATGATTATATTAAGTGCAGTAAGTCAGAAAAAGATAAATATCATATGATATCACTTACATGTGGAATCTAAACAAAAGATATAGATGAACTTAACTACAAAACAGAAACAGACTCACAGACATAGAAAACAATCTTACTGTTACCAAAAGGGAAAGCGGGGCTGGGGAATAAGTTGGGAGTTTGGGATTAGCAGATACACACTATCATATATAAAACAGATAAACAAGGACCTACCGTATAGCAGAGGGAACTATATTCAATATCTTGTAATAATCTATAATGGAAATTACCTGAAATTATATATATGGACTATATATATATATATCTGAATCACTTTGCTGTACACCAGAAACTAACACAACATTGTAAATCAACTATACTTCAATAATAATAATAATAATAGTAATAATAATAATAAAGTTTCCTATCCATTTGAACAAATAATATAATATTCAAATTATTATCACAAAGTTCCTCGCCTCTTTGGAGCTTGAGCTGGACAGGGTGAGGGGCGACCTGGCAAACACTCAGGACAGTAGTCAAGTAGAAACCTTCTTCCTGCAAGTGCTCCATCTTCAGATGGGTCTGAAGAGGAGAAAGAACACATCAGTGCCCTGCAAGAGGCCCTCGTTAAAGACCACGAGAAACTCGGACGATGACAACAACCGCCTTGCTTGCCGAGCTGCATGAGGTCGCAGGTACTGCGCGAACCCCTCGGATGGAAAACGCTCACACCCCCTTGGGGCAGTATTTTTGGCCCAAAGAAAGGGGAGGGTTGTTGGCCACACAAACGCAAGAGCTGAGATTCAAGAGTCCAGATCAGCATATGCAGCCAGTGCACAGTGTTTTAAACCGAGGGTCCCTGAGCCCTCTGCCTTCCACAGGTATTTCTGGTCAAATGTATGAGAAACCCACCACCCTTCCATTGCTGGCCGTTCCTGAGAGCCTCCCTGCCAGGTTCTTCTCTTCGCCACCTTGCGTCCACCAGCAGGACGGGACAGACAGAATAGGAAGCACCTGCAGTGTCTTTCTCCCTGATCGTCCTGTGGCAGACTGTGTTTCCAAAGGTGTAACCCACAAGAATGCTTCTGATCCCCATGATCTTCCAGAACTCTGCATTCTTCACCAAAAGTTGGGATCTAATTCCCTTTTTCTTGATCTGGACAAGCTCTGAACAGGCTAACAATCAAAAGAGTGTAGCAGAAGTGTCACACCCGGTTTACAAGGCTAGGTCTTAAAAGGTGACGCAGTTTCCACCTTGTAGTTGGAATCCTGAGACTCATGTAAGAAGCATGACCTCTCGGAGGCCACTGTGCTGAGAGAAAGCTTGGGCCACCTGTAGGCGTTCTGGCCAATAGCGCCAGCCGAAGTGCCAGCCGGGAGCCAGCATCACCCGCCACAAACACAAGCAAGCCTTTGGGTGATTCCAGGTCTCAACCTCTGTCTCCCCAGCTGAGGCCCCAGACACTGTTGAGCAAAGACTGGCCAGTGAGGCCAGCGCAGCTGGTAAGACGTTACTGCATCAAGGACATGGAAGGCAAACTCGTTAATGAGTGTTGTCACATCTAATGAGTGTATCTGTGGGTAGTCGGTGCTCAGGAAAAGTTGAATTCCCATGAAAGAAACTTGATGAAAATAAGGACTTGATCACCCAAAACTCGCAAAGTTCATAACCCCATGGAAGGGCTGGATTAGAGAACGTGGTCGGTCCCAGAGACCAAAGAGGAGGCTCCGAGCATCACTGCCCACGTGAAGGCCTTGGAACTGCCGAAGGGGAGAGTTGGGGCAGCTAAGTACTATTTGGAAGGCTGTGCCCTGGCCCCCAGGTCCCGCAGATGGCAGGAAAGACATGGGCAGTCAAGAGTGGCTGGTTCTATCCCAGCTGAGCTTGAGCTCCAGGAAGAAAACAGAGAATGGCCCTGGTGGTGCACGTGCTGTCCCACCCCCGGCACTGCCTCTGCCTCCCGAAAAGAAGAGAATGGAACCATCCAACCCGTGAACTGACTGCTACACACCGGGTGTGTTCCAGGACTGGGGACACAGCAGGAAAGAGCACAAAGGGACCAGCAGCAACTGTTTCTCCTGCCTGAGACACCGGTGCATCCCGGAGAGCAGCAGGCTGCCATGCTGCCCTGGCCGTCGCCCTCGGAAATGACCTGCATTTCCAATAACCCTGAGCTTCTGACTCTCCAGCTGCCCTGATCCTTCCTGCCAGCTGCAGGGACGTGGCGAGGCAGCAAACCTTTGGGAAAGTCCATGATTTCAAGGGATCCCTACAGCCCTGGGGCCTGGCTTGGTGGCAGAGGACAGGAGTGATGGGACACGGGGCAGTGATGACTTGGCAGCCTAACCCCCCAAGCTCCAAGCTGCAGGTTAAAACCCCAACCCTGCAGCACCCCAAGTCTAAGGTCACAGACACAGCTGCAGTGCAGAGACATGAGGACGGGGTAAAAGGAGGACATTTGGGGCCACTTTTAACCCCTGGTTAAAAAAAAAAGGCTGCTGATCTGTTTTTCTGGCAGATCCCAGCCACCTCCAGTCCCAAGGCTGAGGACCAAGCTGGTGCCTCCCTTCCCTTCCTCTCTGTGAACAGAGCAGACTTGATTGGAGCCAAATGTTCTCATTTCTGAAGGTTTCAGCAAGAAAGCCTGAAGCTCATTCTTTGAGGCCTGAGGACCAGAGGGAAGCTGCCGGCACCTGCAGCCGGGGAGGTGGGGGCCTTGCAGGTCTCCTGGTCCGCGTAATGCAGAGCGAGCGCACGGACATTTGTGAGGACGGATAAGCCACAGCGTCTGGCCAGGTGGCAAGAGAGCCCAAAGTAACGTTTAGACAAATGTGGTGCTTTTATTTGCATCCAAAGAGCAACAGAACTCAAGGGGAGAGCTGTCAGCTCATGTGGGCGGGCGGGCAGCACGTAGAAAATCAAAGCCAAGGTCAGAGCACATGCACGCTCACTTCCAAAGAGGGTGTTGGCTCCGAGGGGCCTGTGAGGGCCCCACAAGTGAGGCCTTCAAACCCCTCAAGCAACTGGTTGCTCCAAGCTCACTTTCTCTCCTCGCCAACATCACAGGATCCGGGTTTAAGGCTTAGTATCGGAGCCCAGGGATGCCCTGTCCACAGGGTTTGCAGGCTGTGCCTTTTTCTCAGTTACCTGTTTGGTGTCAGCCAAACTGGGGCAGCCATGTGACTCCAGTAAGCTGCTGAGAGCAGGGCAGCACTCTTTCCAACAGACACCCAAACACCTGTTTTTCTTGTTAAGTAAAAACAAGTTAATAGTCACACCAAAACCATCAAGAAAACCACAAGTGACCCAAGGATTTCTGACTCAGCCCCCAGTCTGAGTATTGTGCGACCTTCCACCAAAAGCCATCCGCCACCTGCAGCAGCGCAGAAATGCTGACCAGTCGTCCTTCTGTCTCCCTCACTCAGGGTAATTACCCATGTGTGCCCACCCCCAGATGGCTCTTGCTTTCAGATTGGAAAAAAAAAAAAAAAAAAGAAAAGAAAAAAAGAACAACAGCCAAAAAAAAAAAAACAAAAAACAAAAAACCACCTTCCCCTCAAGCCCAAGTGACTAAGAAAAGCTGGCAGGGACCCTCCCTCAGACCATAATTGTGGGAAACCTCTTGCAAAACACTTTTCTCTGCAAGATAAACCGTGTCTGTTCCCAGCAGCCAAATGCCACACCCGAGAGAACCGGTGAGAGATTTCCTTTAAGAAACTTCGAGAAAACATCAAGAAATCTCACTCTTCTGTGCACTGGGAATAGCTGTGAAGAATGACTTACACCCTGAGACATTTTTTGTTTCTGGTCTTTAAAAAAAAAAAGCCCCCAGGGCAGACATAACAGGCACCCAATTCTGGAAACCAGGGTCAGGAACTCCAGCTCAGTCCTGCAGTCTGTGAGCTCCCAAGAGGAGAGGGTCTGCCACATGCCAGGCACAAGTCGAGGCCCTTTCCTTGCTAGCTGGGCCGCGCACCATGAGCCCAGCCATCCACGAGAGCTCAGGGTCAGCCAAGCCCCAAAGCCATCCCGGAGGAGGCGGCCAGTGTGAAAGCTGTCACACAGCTCAGGACAGATGGTCACACCTGCAGGGAACTGGGCCTGGGCCGCAAGCCAAAGGCTGCCTTCCCTGGGCTGGAGTGCAGGCTCATTGAGCTGTGAGGTTGCCTGTTTCCCAGCGCTGCCTGGAGGAGGGGGACTGTGACCGTCTGACCCAACAGAATCTCTCTCTCAGGGTCTGACAAGAGCATGGAGGTCCCAGCAGGGACAGAATAGGGGACAGCCCCACCTCCACCTGCCCTCAGCTCAGCACTGCCCTTGGGTCTCTAGACCCCCCATTCGCAACCCCACCTGTAGGGGGTGCCCGCTCACACCCCATTGTGAGTGCCATCTGAAGGCACAAGAAAATCTGACTCTGCTCAAGGAAGACCGTCTCCCCCAGAGGTCTCTCCACGTACTGGGAGCCCCACCCCCCACCGGAGCTCCCCCACAGGTCTGAGGTGCTCGCCTTCGCCCCTGTTCATTATTCTGTGGGATGAGGTACAAGAAAGGTACCATTCACCCAGCCCCTCCTAACCTTTCCCGCTACATTTCCCGTATATGACCTTTCAATCTCAGATCACAACCAACTTAAGAGGTGGGAGTTTAGCCCATTTTATGGATGGAGACCTGAAGCTGAGTGAGATTATGCAGTGTGTGTGGGGCCACGCGGGTAGCCGTCGGAGGCCCAGTTCATTCCGTGAGCATCACTCACTCTGCAGCCGCAGTTCCGCGGGTCACGTGCGTGCAGTGGAAGGAACACAGTTTCTCACTTCCCTGTCGCGCCTGGCAGAGGCCAGCACCCTGCAGAAAAAGGATCTAAAGGGTAGCACTTGACCCTCTGCCCAGGGTGGTCCTCTGCTGAGGGCATCTCAGGAGAAGGTGGGGCAGGGGGCAGTCCAAGGGGCTTCTGCCCTGGAGGGTGCTCTTGGGACAGCCTCGCTGGGCGCCATCCGCCCCCTCCCATCAGCCTCAAGAACACTGGCAGGCTGCACGTGTCATATTTTTAGCGAAGACATTTCTACAAATCTTTTTTATGGGTATTTAAAAGAAATAACCCTAAATTTGAGAGTCGTAATGTCCCAGTTCTCCAGCACTCAGAATCTATTTCACCCCCGAGGCCCTGAACTCAGCCGTCAGCGGAGGGGAAAAAGTCCTCTGAACTGAAGGAAAGAGAAAAATCACTTCAGAAAGCCAAAACTCCTTCTCTAGACACCCTCAAGACAGCCTCCTTTGGAGTCTACACATTTAGAATGATGTGCAAAGTGACAATTTTGACACTCCTCGGAGGGGAGCATCCAGCTGGGCCCCAGCGTGCCCAGGACTTGCTGGCTGCTGATCAGAAACAGAGAGAAGCCAGAAGTGACAAGAGCTGGTGTCCAGGGCTCCAGAGGCCCACTGGGTGTTACTGCCGATCACAACTTGGGTGATTTGCACGGCTTTTACCTGCATGTACTAAGTCTTGAAAACCTAGCTGCCGTACAGGTGAAAACAATAAAGACTTGAGTGAGGACTTCATGAAGCCAAGAAAGTGTGTGGCCTGTTCCAGTAAACAGCCCCTTTCCCGCATCGTAACACTGTTGTTGTTTGCACAGGGTGGGACACAAGGTAAATTCTCAGTATTTGTTCATTTTCCTCTTCCTTCTTGGCCTAGAGCTCTTTAGATAACTAGTCAAATCTTGATCTCTCTTCACCTCAAGAATGACAGTAAGAAAGTGAAATGTGAAACAGACTCTTCCGACCCCCTACCGTCCCCCTCACCCGAGGTTGCCGACATGGCTGCAAGCTGTACCGTCTATATTTGGAAGAACTGTTCTGGAAAGCAATTTGGCAATCTGGGTTAAGAGCCTTAAAGAAGTTTTACCCTTCCGCTTGGCAATGACCCTCCAGCCATCCATTAGTGGGAAAGAGTCAGAAACTTGGATTTATTTGCAAAGATGTTCAGTGAAGTTTATATATAGCTGTAAAAAGCTGGCACCATATATTTGTCCCATAACATGGGAATGGCTAAATAAATCATGGTATCTCCATAAGATGGAAGAAACAGCAGAGATTTCAAGATGGTGTTTCTCAAGGCTATTTAATGATGTGGAAACATAGCTAGGCTGTAATGTTAAGTGGAAAGCTATCATTATACAAAATTTCATACACAACCACCACCAAAAACTACAGTAAATCACACATATGTGTGTAGATACATCTAACTGGAAAGGAATGCAGCCAAGTACCAAGAGTGGCTATCTGTGGATGGTGAGATTAGAGTTCATTTTTACTTTCTCCTATGTTCCTGCACTATTTTCTCTATGTTGTCTTTAGAATTTAAAAAAGCTATTGAAATTTCCACTGAAAATTTCCACATGAAAAAAAAAAAGTTGCGTCATTAACAGTGCAAGTTTGGAATAACAAGAACATTTCCTATGTGGGACTTCAGTTCCACGCTGCCCCGGTCTGGCTTTGCCCTGCACAGACGGGCTTGGCCTGCAGTGCCAGCTTCTTATCCCTGTTCCCAAGAAGGAAGAGGAGGGGGCTCAGGCTGTGCAGGAAAGGACTGTAGCCATGCACGAATCTCGCAACAAAGTGTCTCAGTACATCTGACTCAGAGCCAGTGTTTTGTGTGTCTTTCAGGATGTTTTTAAATGCTGTAATGAGATGCAGGAGAAAGTTATATAATTGCTTACTTTGGGGGATTCTTTTAAATCTTTTGGGGGGGTGTAATTAGGTTTATTTATTCATTGGGGGATTTTTTTTTTTAAAAGAGAGGTATCAGGTGTAAGCTACAGGATACACGAAGGTGCTAAAAACACTCACCCACCCCAGGGTGGAGCATGACGATGCCTCATCTCCCCTGCCCCACCACAGCTCTGATCAAGGCGCAGCTCCACCCGGAGTTCCGAGGGAGGGTTCCGAGGCTGCGCTGGCTGCAGCGGAGAGGAGGACAGGCTGCTGAGACTGTCCCCCACGGAGACAGCCAGGACGGCGCAGGTGTGAGTCCCCGGTTAGGGCAGAGGCAGCACTGAAGACCTGTCTGATGTGACTGCACGTGACTCTCCATCTTCATCCACCTGCCTCCCCCATCCGGCTTCCTTAATAAAACTTGCTTCTCCAATACAGGCCAGAGAATTTGGCCTCAGACTCCCGCACACCCTGAACATCCTGACAAACACCAGTGCAGAGAGGCCCCGCCCCGAGGCAGAAGCCAAGTGTCCCCAGGAGGGACGTTCTCCACCTCACACTCCTGAGCCTCCAGAACAGAGGACACGGTCTCATGCAGCCAGCCTGGGAGCCGGCCCAAATACACGTTCCACAGGAAGAAGCTATGATGAATCCCCATTTTAGAGATGAGGAAACTGAGGCCCAGAGAGGTTCTGTTACTTGCCCAGGTTCAGACAGGTACAGTCAGGTTCCAAACCCTCGCTGTTTGGCCGCCGTCACCCTGCCTCTCAAGGAACGTGGGCTGAATCGTCAGCCGAGGTCATCAGTCAAGGCCCTTTAGAGACCGACTTCTTACAAAATATTACACTAGACACTCAGCCCCAGAGTCAGGACGGGAAAGTAGTAAAGAGGTAAAGATGCACGGGGCTGGTCCGTTCCCACAAAACGACGGCTGGCTGATCCCATCCGTGTCACAACCGTGCAGACATCTCCTGGCGCAGGTGAGCAGAGGGATGGTACCAAGAGGGTGGATGGTGGCTGTCTCTGGGGCTGGATCCCAACCGAAATGTTCATTCATCCCTGCATTTTCCCGTTTGGATGATCTTCATTTACAGTGAGCGTGACCTGCTTTTACAGAGACCTTCTGAAAAGGTCGGGGTCAATCCCTGCCCTCGCGGTCCGCCGTCTGGCTGGGGCCATCTGCCGTAAGCTGATAAGAAGGGAAAGTAAAACTCCCGCCCTGACCAGCGGGGCAGGAAGCCCCGTGGCCGCGGCCCAGGGAGGACTCGGGGCAGGGAAGGCCTGTCCCGGAGCCCAGCGTGAGCAGGCCCTGCGTGGGCAGTGGCTGGAGACAGGCTTGTGCACGCGGAGTTCAGCAGGGCGCCAGGTGTCCTGGAAGGTGTGTTCAGCAGAAGGTGGGTTTCACTGTGGCGTTGTTTTCATTGAACTCAATGTTCAAAATAATGCAAAAGAGCACATCACTCTCCATTTCTTTCCTCGACCACTGGGAAACAGCACAGCATGTACTGGGAAGGGTCCCCTGGGAGGTCAGGGTGAGGTGAAGGGCGAGGCGGGCCCAGCTCGGCTGTGGGAGAAGCGGGTCCTGCACCGCAAAGGAGGTTCTGGGAACAAAAACCACAGGTGAGTCAGCTCAGGGGGAACACGTGGCCAGCCTTCATTCCACTCCCAAGACTTGAAAAGAACTTTCCAGGGAAAGGAAGAGCTCCCCTCGCCCCCACCAAGTGGGATGGCAGCAGGCTTAGGTCACACGAGTCCCAACACAGTCCTCGCTGTCACTTCCCACCTGCTGGCAGGGCCGACAAGGTCAAGCAAACCTGTCTCTCCCCTGGACTAAGGACTCTTCGCATGCCTGGTCCCTACACCCTGAGTGGAAACAGCCAGCCCGCCTGGCAGAGCCTGGGGCCGAGGCTGGAGAATGATAGACTGGTTACCAAGCATCTGACATCACTGGGTTTAATAAAGAAGTTTGCTGGGTTTTCGGACTTGATTCCCTACTAGTAAAAAACTCACTTCTAAGTTCAAGGAAAAGTCCACGTCTAGTGGTGGGAGGGAAGGGGGCAGACTGAGTGGCAGTTTCACCCAGAGGAGTGAGAGACCAACCCCGGGCCACGCTAAACCCTCGCCAGAGCTGACGCCCCCCGTGCTGTGTGCCCGGCGCTGAGCTAAGCTCTGGAACAGTGATCTCCATCTGTCCTCGGTGACTCCTGAATCTGGCTTCTGCTCTTAGCCGCCTTTTGCCAACAAGGAATCTGAGTGCCAGGGAGGTTAGGAAACTGCCCGTGGTCACCCGGCAGGTAAACAGCAGAGTTAGAATTTGAGTGCAGCCCAGCAGAATCCAAATCCCAGGCTCTTGGCTGCCCCACTGCCCTGAAGTGTGGCAGCAGACTGCCTCATCCTAACATCAAGCAAATACAAAAACAGGCCAGATGCCCAGGCTCAACACAGCGTGAAGTCCAAGCTGGAGTGGCAGCTGACCGAAGGGTCCTGCCCCTCCACTCCCGGCCAGGAATGAGGTGGACTGTGCGAGGTACAGTCCAGGTCCTTTTGGCCAAGACGTCAACAGAGACCCTCGAAACACTGTCAAGTACAAAACCTAGGATATCCACAACTCCTACAACAAAACAGCAACGAAGGCTGGAGAGAGAGAGCAGAGGAGAGGGAGAAAGGGAGGCGAGGACGGGCAGAGTATGAACACAGCCGGGATGTGGCTCCACAAGCAGACCCGTTGCCTTGGGCACATGTGAAGATTCAGCAGACGTGACCGGCACCCATAGAAAACGCCCGAGGCCCCTCAGCCGACTCCGCTAGGCGTTCAGAGCTCCCTCTCTCTGTCTTGGCTCCCTGTGACCCTGCGGTCACCTGGAGCTGCAGCCCGTGCCACGTGCGGGGCCCAGGACTGTCCTGTCTTCACGCTGGGCATCAGTCACGCTTTCTCTTGCTGAGGGTTCACAGCTCCATGCACCCGGCGGGGGAAGGAGGGCAGAGGCTGGATCTCATTGCTCAAGGAGCAGGCACTTCCCTAAGACACAAGCTCTTAACGCAGGCGCACGGGTCTAAGACATCAGTCCCAATGCCTCTTCCATGGGCGCGGGTCCAGCGCTTTCCTTGCTTCCTCAGAGAGGCCACCCTGGTTAGGTGGGCAAGTCTGGGAGGAGGGGGAAAGATGCCTTAAGGAATAACCCTCCTCGGGCTCCTCAGTCAGGATCTTAAGGACCCAGGGCACCAGTCACGGTGAAAAATGAGCATCCGATTCTCAGCAGCGATGAGCCCAGCCTCTCGAGCAGGGGGTTAAGGTAGAGCGGCAGCCTTCCCAGCTGCGCAGGGCCAGCTCCGAGAGGGACTCACCCAAGGAGCCTGCCCCTCTGCTGAGCCTGCTACAAACTCTCTTTATTCTTGTACTCTTGTTTTCTTTTTACAGATTTATTAAATATTCAATAGATAAATCCTTACTTGTGCAAACCTTACAGAAGCCTCCAGACGTGCTAGGGCACGCGCGTCCCAGCAGTCAATCATGCTGTCCTCCAGCTCCGGGTGTGCTGGGAGGGGCCCACTGAGCTGCCTGCAGACGGCGACATCCAACAGGCAGGAGGCAGAGGGAGGCGAGAGCCTGCACAGGGCAGCCCGAGGCAACCAGGGAGGGCCTGATGGTGGAGGCAGAGGGTGCTGAGAACACTGCCAGGCCCAAGCCCCCGAACTGCGCAGACCTGGCTGCACTGCTGAATCTCAGCCTCCATCACCCACTTAGCGTCTTAGGAATTAATTACCCAGTTGCTCCAGGCGGAATCCAGGAGCTTGAAGGAGGCCGCAGGCAATTTGCAGAGGCCTGCAGAGCAAGGGAAGCAGCGTTTGATGCCAAACACCAGCAGAGCCCTCAGAGGCTGGATTTTGATATTTTAACATTTACTGTAGCTCTGACTGCATTTGAAGTTACCAGTCCTCTGATAGAAGAACGTGGTTGTGATAAGTTTATCAATAAAGAACAGTTCAGTGATGGAACTACTTCAACAGAACTCCTGCATTCAGGACAGTCTTGTATCACCCCGGTAACTTGATTTTTTTTTTTTAATCAAAGTATATGAGAATAAGGCAATGTACAGATGAAAACAAAGGAAGCTGATGATGAAAAAGCATCGGGAAAAAAGGGAAAAAAATCAAAAGTATCATCAGATTCCTCTAACATTCTCTGAGTTTGTATTGATCTAGATTCTTTTCCGAGATCAACTGTGGAAAACGTCTTCCAAATCGCTCCACTAAAATGTAAAGGAAAGTGCTGTGAACTTGAAGTTTGATTAAGAAAACTGCCAATGATAAAGCCCGCGGTGATGAAGGAAATTGGAAAACAGTGAGGACAAGGAAAAGGAGTTACAGTTATTAGGCCTGGAGTTATTAGGATTGGAAGGTTATGGAAAGAATGTGAAGCTTCCAGAATGTGTGCTCTCTTCGTGCTGGAATCAACAGAAGTGTTTAGCGTAGGTTTGGTTTTGTGTTTCCTGAGGTTATTTTATACGGCGAGGAAAGTATTATATGTATTATGATAAATCATATTTTCAAGAATAAAGTTTCTGGGGGAAAAAAGTCTATAGAGTAACAAATTAGATCCTCTATAACTCTGTTCAGGGCTGAATTAAAGGCAAACGCTTCCAGCTGGGGTCCGCACACTCCCTGGGGGTCTCAGCTGCGTGGATCCCATGGAGACCCCGGGACGGGCGGTCTGCGTGCCCTGCTGCGGGCCGGAGCTCTTTCCCGTGGACAGCCCTCAACCCCGCATCTCGCCTGCTCTGAACGCTGCACAAGGCTATGTACTGAGTCAGCCTGAAGACTGTGATCTGGTCACTCACGGACACCAAGAGTCCGTAGAAGCAAAGGCGGCAGGGCTGCTCTCTAAGACCACCACGTGTGACCTGCGGAGGCAGGCGACACACGGCAAACAACACAGGTAGTTCGCCCACCGATTTCAGAACCCACTCCGAGGCACGAGGGCCTGTGTTTCCCTCCTGCCGCTTCTTTCATTCCTGGCTGTGGCTGCCCCCGGGCACATCTACCTCAACCCATTCCCCCAAGTCACCCTGTGCCACTCTGCTTAGTCCAGGTCACTAACCAATCGGGAACAAAGAGGCGGAGCTCCCCACAGCCTCCCTGGGTGAGCCGGCTGGGAGCTCCCTGCTCCGCTACAGAAGCCCAGGCTAGGAACATTCTTCTCTCCGTCAAGGCCCTGTCCTGGCCGTCCTTCGAGGGCCTGCAGCACCCTCTCAACAGGACTCCTGGACCACACTCCCCAGCAAAGCGATCATCATGACCTCCAGTTACTAGAATTCTCTTCCCAGGAGGTAGCTCAGGGCTCGGGGCTTCCCACAGCATCCTTACGGCACGGCCAGGTGGAGCAGACATGATTATTTCCGGCATCCGTATGGAGCAACTGAGGGCCACCAGCAGGGCCAGTGCTCCAGCCCACACCTGTCTGATGCCCTCGCCCGGCCCTCCAACCACAGAACCGACAGACGTCGGCCAGCTCCCGGCATACAATGAGTTATTTCATTCCTTCTGAAAAACAAGTGAGAAAGACGATCAAAACCCCAGGATCTGCCTTTTTCATGGAATCCACAGTTTCCAAAACAGGGCCTCATGGGACTCACTTATAAAATGTAACTTAACAGATTACAGGATGGACGGACAGGTGGTGAAGGACAGGGAGGGGAGCAGAACTGTGCTAGTGTGAGGCCCAAGCAACGTCCCCTGTTCCTAGTGCTACTTGATAGAAACGTGTCTGGCTGGTCAGTCAGTCATGTCACCGAACACTCTGCCTCCAGTTGGTGGGGGAGGGGGCAATCGTCCATCTCCAGCAGTTTACTGGTAGCTAGTCAAGCACACTCAGAGTCCAGATGGATGCAGGGAACTGTCCTTCACTTCATATCGGGCCAAATGTTCCAACCCTTACCGAACCCCCGGGGACCAGCGGGTGGAAGCAGTCATCGCCTCACCCCACGCCAGGCTCCTGTGGTCACCCTCTCGTGGGTGACGGGGGAAAGCTCTTCTTTTGTTCCCCGTGGCCCCTTCCCCCACTTTGGTGTGGTTGGGTGGGGAGGTGGGGAGGCCCTCACTGTGGTCTGGCTTCAGGGTAGAGTAACCACAATACAATCAGACTGCCAAAGCCAAACTCCCCGTAGCGGGGCTCCTGTGCTAAAAGGACCTCTTTGTTGTATTTCAGAAATACCCTCTTCTGCATGTTGTAGACACATACACGTAGGCCACAGGAGGGAAGGGGAGAGAAATCAGTCCTGTTGCATTTACATGTTGTGTGTAAAATTTCAAAGTCCATCTGTCATTAGTGCGAGAAGCTGCATTCTACCTGAGAAATCACTACCAGTGTAGTTATTTTAAAAATTGTAGTAGCCCCATCTCCATCCCCGCCAGGGCAATGGTTCTCACCACACTGAGTCAGTCATGTAAAGGAAGCCCATTTTCCATGAGGTAAACAACACGGTGGGTTAGAAACACAGTTTCAGTGGATTTTGCTCCTAATAAAGGGACCTTGTAAAAAGAGCATTTTAAATGCGATCCAAGAGGCAAATACCTTTAAAAGTTGCAATGCTGAGAAAGAGAAGGCATCTGCACAAGGCAGCGTGTTCCACGACTCCCTCAAATTTCAGAACAGACTCTTCTCAGATCAGAGTCTGTCGTGAACTCGAGGAGCCCACTGCACATGGTCCAGCCCTGTCGGCGCCAGGCTGCAGCCCTTTCCCTCTGGGAAAGTCAGTCCCCTCCACAAACAGACTCCACCTGGAGCACCAGCTTCTGCCACAGAGTCTGAGTCTAACTACTAGAAACGGGACATGAAACTAAGGTACGTTCCCTTGGAGATTTAAATAATCCTTAAGTGGAACTATCAGGCAACGTTCTGGTGTGACATTGAAAAGACGTGGAGTCATCCTTTTTCTTTATTTCTAAGATTTGGATATTTCTTAACACTTCCCAGGCACCCTGCTGGCAATTTGGGCAACTTCTAGTAAGTCACCAGAGATTCCTGAGTTATAGCTTCATGACCAGAATTGTGGATAACCATTTTGCAGAAAAAGGTGTTACAGATCAGTTGTGACAGGAACCTGGATCCCAGCAAGATACCAAGCAGTACTCAGAGAGATGGAGAACTCAGGTATATTACAGCAGCAGGCCCATAGGAATTAACACTCCAAGCTCTGGACGCTGTCTGTAGGTTTACACAGACTTTTATAGGCTGTCAGTTTACTTTGCAACATCATATGCAAATAAGGTATAACAATAGTTTGACTAATTAGGAACAAGCTTTGTAGAATGGACCAATCAGGAGGGAGAGAAATAACCAGTCAGGAGTGAGAGAAATGGACCAATTAGGAGTGAGAGAAATAACCAATCAGGAGTGAGCTCCATGCAAATAAATTACTACAAATGGACCAATCAGGAGTGATAGAAAGAACCAATCAGGAGTGAAGGAAATAACCAATCAGGGGTGAGCTTAGGGGACCAATAGCATTTTAGGGGTAAGTTCCACTTTCCTAGAAGTAAGCCATTTCAGAGGCAAAAAGTGAGATACAGCCACTGGGCCAGGGAACCAGGTGGTGTTGGCAGGAGAGCAGTGGCCCTGCCTGGGGGTCCTGTCGGTCTTTTTTATGGGGCTTCCCACCTCAACCAAAGCACAGAATAGCAGACAACACCACACCTCTGTGAAAGTGAACTACACAGTAAGAACTAAACATAATATTAAATTACTAATTTCAAATGGCCGCATACAACTGAGAGAAAAATTTAAAGAAATTCAAACACATCTTTACATTTTATCACAGCACAGCTCAACTTCATTTCTGTCTTCCTCATTTGGCTTTAAAGAGACACTTGAACTTTTCCTCCAAAGGTCAGTCTACACCCTCAGGCTTTGGAACTTGGGTTAAGGATACGGAGTGAGGGCTAAGGACCCAGGGCAGAGCCTGGGATCACAGGACAAGGGGCTGACATGAGAGGACACTGGGTACCAGGAGGCATCTGAAAACCTATAGTTAAATCATAGCTTGAATCTGAAACTGAGCCCTAAAAAGAGCCATCCAAAACATAACCAGGCAACCATCCCTCTCCTGCAATATCCCATCTAATGACCCTTTTCCCCTTCATTCCTTCTTTTACATCTCAGAGGCCACCCCTCTAGTCTATGCCTTTATCACGCCATGCAGAGATTACCACAATAGCACCCAATGTCTTCCCAGGTCAGTACCCCCAGTACCTCTGGCAGGTGAATTCACTCAGCAGATAGTTACTGAATAGTTTCCAAATGCCAGAACTGATCAAAGTCCTGGTGATAATCAGAAAATAAGACAGGCACAGTTCTTTGCTCTCACATATTTCCTTAAGAGCGAGGAGGCCAATAATTAACAAGAGTCTTGCCAAGTGGTGACAGGTAAAACAGAAACAAGCAGGGTGGGGAATAAGAGAACGATCGAGGGTTCTTCTACTGCAAAAGCTCACAAAATTTCTTAGGTAACAACCGGCCTCTTATTCTCAGCAAAATCACATGAAATCCTTCTGCAAACTCAAGTAAATGTCTTTTATATTCTTGGGCAAGTCCCTGGAATAGAAATGTTTTGGTAAAAGTTGTCCTGTGTTTTGGTATTTTAATAAAGACACCATGATACGAGGCTTATTTCTTGGTTTTATTTTTTTTTTTTTTTAAAGAATGATGGAGCTTCTGTTTTATACAGAGTGGCCCAGGAGAGCCTCCACGGTAAGTAGCCTGAAGGGGAAGAAAGATCTGGCCATGCAGATATCAGAAGGCAAGTGATCCAGGTAGAAAAAAACAGCTGGTGGAAGGGCCCTGGGGCTGGTGCATGCTTGTGGATTAACAGGTGTCGAGGAGTCTGGTAAAGGAGGAGAAAGTGAGCAGAATGAACTGGGTCAGAGGTGAAGGCAGAGAGGGATCACAGCCACGGAAAACCTTGCAGGCCTCGGAAAGGACCCGGATAGAATGTTATGCTTAGGGCAACAGGGAATCATTTGATGGTTTGAGCAGGGGAGTGAAATGATCTGACTTGTTTTTAGAGGATGCTGAGAACAGGCTGAAGTGGGGGGAGGGGAGAAGCAGGGAGTCCAGCTGGGCGGTGCTTGTAGTGGTCCAGATGGGGCGTGACGGTGGCTGTGAGTGCTGGGTGGGGAGAAGTGGATAGATTCTGGATCTGTTTCAAAGGGGGAGCCGACAGGACCACTGACAGATGAAGTGTCAGGTGTAAAAGGGAAAAAGAAGTCAGAGATGACTCAGAGTTTTCACCCAGAGTAGCGGGGAGGATGGAGTGGTGGGAGGGGACCTGGAGGAAGAGCAGGCTGGGAAGGGAGCAGGGACAGAGTATCGTTTGGGGTATGTTGAGTTCACGATGCCTGAGAGGTCCAGGTGGAGATGTGAAGTAGGCAGTTAGCTAAATATGTCCGGAGCTCAGGGGAGACCCCAGAGTGGAGGCTTACACAGGACAGTGGAGAGCATGTAGTTGGTATCTGATGCATTTGCACGTGGGCGCACACACACACGCACACACACTACATGTAGTGGTACAGCTGGCCCCTGAACGACACAGGTATTTGAATGGCATGGGTCCACTTAGACGCAGATTTTTTTTCAATAAATACTTACTACAGTTTTGCACAATCTGGTTGGTGGCCCCCAATACTGAGGGCCACTGTAAGGTTACGAGTGACACCCCAACCTCCTTGTTGTTCAAGAGCTTGACATTCAGACAGTTGATAGGACGTGGACGTTTGCTGGTGGACGATGGAAGCTGTCAGTAGTTAGAAGGAATCCAAAGCCAGACACACCTACTCACTTAAATGATGAGAGAGAAAGAAGAGAAAACTCTGCAAAATAGCCTAGAGACCTCAAGGATGTTTGTCCAACACAAGGCTTCAGATATTCACCCTCCAGAACCATCCAAGATGCCACGTTGTCCACACACTTGGAGCACAGAGCCTGGCCATGCTCCAAGCCCACTTCCACTCCCCTTCATGGAGCCGCCGTCAGGGCCAGTCCCAACACCATGCCCACTCGCTGAGTGCCTCTGTAGGTGGGTCTCCCCAAACCCCTCCGTTCTGCACACTTATTCCAACTGAGCTATCCCGGACTATCCAAGCCCCATCCTTCCCATAAGAGCTGCTGTAACCCCTGCCTAAGGAGCCCCCCATGGTATCCCCTCCCCTGGCCAGGTCTCAGCCTCTGACCTTGACTAACCGAGCACCGATCACATATCATCCTGTAACAGAGGCTCACTCTCTCTCCTAGAAAGGGTGAGCCTGCATCTCTGTATCCTGGCTTCCCTAGGGCGTGGCCCCGCGTGGCATTCAGTAGACATTTGTTGGTAATGCCAATGAGAGCTTCATGGGCAAAGAGAAATCACCCACCATGGCGCCCTCAGGAACCCATGTCCCTACCTGGTCCCCCGCAGTGCCCATGGGCAGACTTCGGTTGGCAGCCAGCTTCAAATGAGTCTGCCAGCAGGGTGAGCATTCTCTTTCTGATAATCTGTGCTCAGCCCACCATCCTCCTGCTTCTCATGAGAGAAAACACAGGAGCTTTTTCCTCCCACACTCTGACTTTCCACTCTTCTTGCTGCATTGAGGTTGGAGGAGAATACGGTGGGGTTCACCTGGGGCCACCTCCCCCAGCCCCCCAGAAGCACCCTCCCAACCAGGAGAAGTGTTCCCCCTTTGGATGAAAAGAGCCTTCCTCTAACTGCAGATTATTTCTAAATTGTGTATCTTGTTTAATGTGTCTCAAAATTGAAAGAAAATACTTCTCCCACAATTGCAGTCATTTTGTAACTAAACCCTAGAGTTTCCCAGCTCCTTCCAAACCTACTTATTTTAAAACAGAAAAACACTGCCATTTCCCGACATGCTCTTTTATTGAGTAAGCCGGGGTGTATACGGCCGGCCACTCTCCTCTGCAGGATTACCCTAGGACTACTGGAATTAAAGACAAATTAGGTAATATTGGACGCTATTCTCTTTCAGAGAGATTTCGAAAGCCGGGTTTCCAGGGAGGTGGGGGCACACCAGAGCACAAGCAAGGTGGGCAGGAACCTTGTCACTGAGACCAGCAGAGGCGACAGGAGACGCTGACCCCCCAGGGGCGACATGGTGCCTGGAGGTTGGAGGGCGGTGCCGGTGACGCCTTCCCGCTGCCCACTGGGCTGACAGGTGGGCCTCCCAGGATCTTCCAACACTGGGACAGGACCTTGATACCTTTTCAAAAACAAGCTGTAGTCCAGAGGTTCGTGGTATGGTATTTTCTAGTGTCTGGTCTCTGTTCTCAGTGAGAATAAACAGAGACACCCCCCTACTCCAACAAGGCTTTAGAGGGAGTGAACCTCAGCTGACCTTGACCCTGGTCTTAACCTCCACATGTGTCCCCAAACCATACCTCCATCCCCACTGCTGAGTCATAAACAAACTGGGGTTCTACAGTAACCACATCCTCAGAAACTGGTGGAAAAGTGAGGCAGCATCCGGAGAACTTAGGACAACGTGAAAGAGCCTTTTTTTTCAGAGGCCAGATTTTACCTGGTGATGAATAAGCGACATTGTCTAAAAGCCACAAATCACAGGATCTGGAGACACAACAGGACCACGCACACACGGGACATGCCTGCTGTGAAACAGGCAAGTTGAGACTGGCAAAGCTGACTCCCCGAGGAGGTTGAAGGAGCCGAGGGGAGCGACCATTTTGCATTTTGGAAGGTGCAGAGGCACTGAGAGCTTCCAAGGCAAATGAGCGACTCAGGTGCTGCCAAAACCCGGGATGCCCCCAGCACACCCAAAGGGTTCTGAAAACCATGCAGGAAGTTCTAGCCCAAAGCCGAGTCAACAAGTGTGTCAGGCCCATAACTCTTCTTTCAATCGGGAGTCAGTTTTCACCAGGTGCGAGACACAGAGCCATTGACCCCAAGCAAGCATTCAGCAAGAACCTTGCTTAGCCTCAGACACTTGTCATCTTGGATTTAAACTTGACCCCGCCTGCCCATGCCGCATGTGAGATAAAGGTCAGGGAACAGAACAGTTCAGCCTGCCGCTGAACCTCCATGATTAATCGCTTTCCACCCGACTTGACAGCCAGAGATATTTCTTCCTCTCACCCTCAGGCATTATCTCAACACGGGATGAACTTGAAACTCCCCTTTGAGGCACACATGCAAAACTGACACGTGAGGGCTGAAAGGACACTCAGGAGCCCTGACTCACACACGGACTGCGGCGGGATGTATTTGGTTTCCTCGGGAGGACAAAACAAACCTTTGTACAGCCCTCAGAGTTCAAAACTGGGGCCGTCTCATATAGAGATATGTAATCATCTTTTGCCTGAAAGCCACATACCTTAATTACATGTGGGATCTGATAAACTTCTCGAAAGTCATTGCACGGATAGATACCCGTGGATGTCAGGAAGGGCCAGTTCTACGTCCTGGATTAAAAGTACCCATTTTGGAAACAAATTGCTACAGCCGCCTTGAAAAACAGGCAGGCAGTATCTTACAAAGTTAAACATACATCTGCCCTGAGACCCAGCAAACCCACTCTTGGGGGTGTTTACCCAAGAGAAATAAAAACAGGAGTCCACACAAAGACCTGTATATGATTGCTCACAACAGCTTTATTCATAATCACCCCAAACTAGAAACACCTTGAATGTCCATCATCTGGTGAGTGTAGTCAAATTGTGGTGCGTTCATACAATGCAGAACCACTTGGCGATAAAAAGGAACAAGCTGATACACACAGCGACATGGACAAGCCTCAAACAGATTATGCTGAGTGAAAGAAGCCAGATGCAAGGACTACGCACTGTCTGATTCCATTTATCTGAAATTCTAGAAAAGGCAAACTGCAGTGACAGAAAACAGGTCACTGGTTGCCAGGGCCAAGGGGAGGGGGTGACTCCAGAGATGGTTAAAGGGACTCTCTTGGGGTAACCGAGTGTTCTGTATCTCCACTGTGGGGGTATTTACACAACCACATACAATTACTAAAATTCATTAAGGTGAGTCAATTTTATGTTACATAAATTATATCTCAATATTTTTTAAAGGTCCTCACTTCTCTTCTCCGAAAGTCAGCCTGCAGAATCTGTCCCTGTCCTTCCTTTTATGTTTGTTTTTTAATTCTCTTTTTTTGTGGGGTGGCGGTAATTAGGCTTATATATATAATATATATATATATATATATATATATATATATATATATATTATAAATATATTTACTTATTTTTTTAATGGAGGTGCTGGGGATTGAACCCAGGACCTCACGCATGCTAAGCACCCACTTTACCACTGAGCTACACCCTCCCCACTGTCCCTGTCCTTTACTGTGCTCACTGTCTGCACTTCTGTTCCAACAGAAAGCCATGGTTCCAAGGAATGAGAGGCCGGGAGGGAACCCCTCATCCCATCCTTTATACAACAAGGTGGTCTATGTCAGGACACACCTTCAGAAAGCCAGCGTGGGATCCACAGTCTGACCACTGATGTATTCCAGGGAAAGCAGATGGACATAAAGCATTCCATCGCAGAGGTGATGCATTTCATTCCCCCCAAGAATGAGGGGCCCCCACAGAGGAGGGGTGTGTCCCAGGTGATCGCTCATGCAGCACCACGAAGGGGCACAGGCAGAGATGGAGCAGGCGCCCCAGGGGCCCAGAGGGGAACACCGCCCCGAGGATCAACCCTGTGAGTTCCTGGACCACCAAAGAAAGACCTGATCTGTAGAAATTCACCAGAAGCAACACGGAAGATCCCAAGTCATATAAGCCATGAGCGTCTGTGGTTCAAAGGAATAAGGTGAGTTTGTGAAAGTCAGAGGGACAGGAACACTGCAGATGTAAGTACTGAGACATGTCACCCCGTCGGGTCTGGCCAGATTCTAGAGAACCAAAATTCTCTCTTTCCTCCTCCCTAGGAAACAAACCAGGAAGCTGCTTCTCTAGAGGACAGACGATGGAAGTCGTCTATATTATGGTCTTCAAATTGCCATACGCACTGAGCCTGGGAAAATTCTTGAACAGGCATGTGAGGCGCCCACAGTTGGTGTCTGCAGGTCAGCGAGCTGACCACACTCCCTGTCCACCCCTCACTGTCCTGGAAAGGTGTTGGGCAAGCAGGAGAACCAGCGCTACCACATCACATGCCAGCTGTTGCTACCAATTTCTGCGAAATAACAAAGACATCATCACAGATTTTCTTGAAGCCAAAACCCTGAATAACATCAGCAAGACCACAATAGCCCCCAAATTAAAGGTTGCAGGCATGAAAGGACTGTGGGGCACCCCCGGTCGAGGCCCTCAGTCCCTGCTGAACGCAGCTTACATTCTCGATTTCAAAAGCCACAAGAAGGTGCTGAGCCATTTGCAACCGAACTCCAGTGAATTTGCAAAAAGGGAGGAGGCTAGCTAATGCCCTGACTCAGCAAAGAATATAACCTTCGAAATTTCCCAGCCATCTTGGTCAAGTGAGCAGGCCCCACTTTCTGTCCTCTTCTTCCCAAGGGCTGTGCTCCTCACCCTCGGGAGGAAGGAGGGTTCTCTGTGCTCTGTAGCCCCTCCAGGGAAAGAAATGACCAGTCACATCCTGCTCTTGGTTAGTGAACAGAAGAAGAGCTGTGACACAGGGAAAGATTTAGTCTACAGGGAAAATGTGTGGGGTCGTTAGCTCATGAGTGGCCAAGCGGGATCTGCATTCATCACCTGCTTCCTCAGTTCCACACCCACAGATATAACGAGGTTGTATTTTAAATCGCCTGCCCCAAAGCTGAGAAGCAAACTAAGTTTCTCTCCTGGAAAAGGAATTTCTCGAACACCAGCAGGTGTATCTCAGAACTGTAAAAAATTAATAAAAAGAAATCTGAATTAAATAGAGTTTGGAGACCAGAAGAGGGAGCTCTCACTCCCGGCAAACATAGCAGAGCCCGGCAGGAGGAAGAAGACTCCTTTCCCGGCAAGGACTCAGCGGGTGAAAAGCCACTCTTTGTTTACTAGAGCCCTTCCAACTGCCTTTTCTCCTCTACAGAAGAGTCCTTTTTCCCTAGCTGTGCGGGACCTTGCACGTGGCTCACCATAGTTGCAGACCCCAAACTGCAATTCTCTGCTGATTCCTAATAAACCCATTTTTGCTAGAGTAATATCTGGCACTCTATTTATTTCAGACCAACAGAACTACAGCCAAAGACAGAGGCGAACCGACCAGGATTAGGGACGCGTGGTAGAAAGCCATGACCGAAATCAGCATGTCCTCCTGACCCCCAAGGTCTGCTCCAGTCACCCCCTCACAGCCTTCCTGCATGCTTAGCCGCAGCCTCCATTTCCCCATCTGTAAAATGGGGCACCTTGTAATCACATGGGTGTGTAGTAAAGGAAGAATGAGATGAAATCAGTAGAAGGCAAACTATAAACCGTTAACCAAGATGATTACTGGGAAAACCTTCCAGAAGTTATTAGCTTCCATTTAATAAAAAGCCATTACCCATGAACAGCCCATTATCGGCCAACAAATGTCTTAAAGCTTACAATGCTCAATGAATTATTTTTTTAAAATAATAAACTGGAATTCTTCTGCACTTGAATGAGTTGTACCTGCCTCTGGGCAGCTTGGCCGCTGGCTGACTACAAGAACACAGCAGAAATCTGGGCAGAGCCTTCACTTGGAAAGTGAGGCCCTTCCGAAGTCCTAACCCCAGTTTAACCAGAAAGAGGTCATTACTATGCAGGGCAGGGATGCATCCCTGACCAGGGGGTGGCTGGCGCTCCCCTGTGACTGCCTGTCTCTCCCCCCTGCAGGGAGCACACCCGACCTGTTCCTCTGCCAGGGAGCCGTCCCTGTTGACTATTCACTGAAAGCAGGTGTAAGAGCGAGGCTCCAACTCTCACACTCGGACCTTTCTCCTCTCTCTGCCTAAACGTGGGCTCAGCAACACTTGCATCTAGTGCTAAGCAGACGGCTAGAGGAAAAAGAGTGAGAGCACTGACACGCACCTTCGCTTCTGTTCCAGAGGCTTCTATTTGCGTCGTTATCTTGTTCAAGCCTCCTGACAACTCCAAAGTAGCTCTCGTTTCTCTCATTTGTGCCAAGGACACAGCAAATCGGTGGCCAGTCTGGGAGTCGGTGCGGGCCTGCCCGAGGGCAGCACCCCGCCGCCGCCCCCGCCCCGCGGCACGCGGGCCGCTCACCGAGAAGCGCTCACACCCCGCACCGCGCGGGCGCCGCCTCCAGGCTGCGCAGCTCGCTGAGCACGGCCTGCCCTTCACCGACTTGTGTCCGTCACGGCGTGTAGCTCTTAGGAGACGTGCAAGAAGGTTTTTTGTTTTTTGTTTTAAATAAATGACTCTAGAAATAAGAGGCTGACCCAGCACAGTCCACGGCAGTGGACCCCAGAGAAGGCAAGGGGGCCGTCTGGCCGATGCCCGCAGGCACTCTTCCCGCGCTCCTGCTCCCGTTGGAGACTTGCGCATGCGCCGTGCTCCGGCTGCGGTATTGGCTGGTTCAAAGGCCTGGAGGTTTGGTGACCAGGCAGAGGACCTGAAGCTTCCCAGCCGCCCCAGCCCCCTTCTAGGCAGAGGCTTGGTGAGGAAGCAACTCCTGGGACCTTCCACCTGGGGGGGAGGTGGGGGCAGGGGGGCAGCACAGTGCAGTTAACAAGTCAGCCTGCCTGGCTCCTGTCCTCAAAGGACCTATAGCTCCGCCCTCTTCAGCAGTGGCCTGGTGACATCTCAGGAAATCCCAGCGACCTAAGATTGGTCTAAATGAATCTATTCTCAAGTGGGGCCGCGGGGTGGAGAGGCCCGACTTAGATGTACCCACACACGAAGGGCTCCGGCGGTGGAAACTGAGGAGAAGGCACAGGGGAGAGCGAGCTTTACTGCCACTGTCATAAGAAGGTGCCAGGTTGCCCAGCCCACTCAAGACAAAGTCCGAGAAAAAAAAACAAATACAATGTCTCGTGTCCACACACCACTTCACACCCATCAGGATAGCTGCTATTAAAAATTTTTTAAATAAAAATAAATTTTAAAAAATCAGAAATAACACGTGTTGCCAAGGACGTGGAGAAATTGGAACTCTCGTGCACTGTTGTGGGAATGGTGCAGCTGCTGCAGAAAACAATGTAGCAGCTCCTCAAAACATTAAAAATAGAACTACCACATGATCCAGCCACTCCACTTCTGCGTATAAACCCAAAAGAATTGCAAGCAAGTCTCAAAGAGATATTTGTACACTTCTGTTCACAGCAGAATTATTCACAATAGGCAAAAGATGGAAGCAATCCAAGTATCCATCAACAAAGGCATGGATAAACAACATGTGGTCTATACATACAATGGAATATCATTCACCCTTCAAAAGGAAGGAAACTCTTACACCTGCTACAACATGGATGAACCTTGAGGACATGATGCTAAGTGAAACAAACCAGACACAAAATGGACAAGTACTGTGTGATTCCATTTAGATGAGGTACTCGGTCAAATTCATTGAGACTGAATGTGGAATGGTGGTTGCTAAGATCCACAGGGAGGGGGCAATGAGAAGTTAGTATTTAATGGATACAGAGCCTCAGTTTTACAAGAGGGAAACTTACAGAGATGGATGGTGGTGATGGTTACACACTGTGCACATAGTAAATACCACTGAACTAACTACACACCTAAAAGGGTTGAGATGGTAAACTTTATGTTGTGTATTTTATCACAGTTTTTTTCAGTGTCCACACATATTAAAATTAAAAGCTCCCAATCCTTACTGCCCCACTGGTGACCAGATCACACTTTTTGTTTTGTTGCGATGTGTCTCCTCTTGAGCTTCGTATCCATCTGGTGCCAATTTTATTAATAGAAGAATGAGATTCAAGTAAACTTTCCTCCAGAGAAAGGATGAACCCAAGAAGCAGGCAACCTTCCAGGACCAAAGAATAGGAAAACAAGCCAACAGGTCAATTCAGAAGGTGCAGCCTGGCCCTTCTGAAACCTGCCATTCGGGGGAGAGGGGAGGAGGCTGGGTGGAACAAGGACCAGGTTACAATCCAAAAAATGTATTATCGTTGTCCTTCCGGGTTCTCAGTGTTTCTTTCGATGAGTCACAAAGGTTAGCTGAGAGGCTCTTAAATTAAAAACCCACAGGGTTTTCCTTTTATAGACTGTCCTCAAGAACCCTCTCACTGAGTGTTCCCTCTGTCCTCATCCCCACTGGCAGCTGCTCTTAGCGTGCGTGTTTACAGAAATACCAGTAGTTATTGCATGTTCCCTTCCATGTGGTTAAGCATTGCCATAAAGCCCAGGCTGGATGAGAAATAGATCTTTCCCTCCTGAGAAAGGCTGAATGGAGCAAAGCTAGTGGTGGTGGCGTGTGTCTTGTGCCACCTACTGGCCACTGATGGGATCACAAGCAAACACCTGAGAGGTGGACAGGGCTTTGCCACCCGCCATTGAGCTGGCCAGGACCACTGCCCTGCCCACCCTGCGGGGCAGGAGGGGACTGAGAAATGCCACCAACCAATTGCCCCACACTGGAACAGATCTCCAGTCCTGTACTCCCTAGCGAAGGGCTCCTAACACCTGAGCTACTGTCTAAAGAGGCAGCCCATTGGGTCTGTTGCTGCCAGGACAAGGGGAACTGACATCGCAGCATTATTCACCACGTGCACACTTAGACTTGGAGGAGGGCTGCTGGGTCAGCTGTTGGGAAGGGGAACTATAACATAATGATTCTTTTATTGTCTATTGTCTATTTTCCAATGCTGGAGCCACTGCCTCATTTCTTGGTTCATTTGAACAAATATGGATTGGCCAGGCTCCAGGCAGAGCAGCAGGAGGGAACCCCTCCATCACCTACCTTATGGTAGGAGCACCCCTGATGCCAACAAATGTTTGGCTATTTCCTAAATAGAAACTAATCTTAAATTATGAAAAGTGCCACCACTGAGGATATTCATGCTCTGAAGCCCATTCACAAAGAATTCGGAGCAATAATGGGAATGAGTATGTAAAATCCCCAAGAGTGATCACTTCAAAAATGTGCCTGTTGAGGGGAAGGAAGAGCTAAGTCCTGGGAGAGGGACAAGGCTTGAGATGCTGGCAGGAATGGAGTCGAGTAAACCATCCAAGGGAGACGGCAGCGCCTGGAGCAGAGTCTCGGGGTGCGGGGGGCGCTGCAGGGCGTCAGAGGAAGCAACACAACAGCACAGGCATCTGGGGTCTGCACTGAGGCTCGAACAGAAGCCCCTGCAGTTCCTCCCTCAGTGAGAAATCTATTCATTCACCAGATAGTTACTGAGCATCTACTTCATGGCAGCCCTATGGATTCAACAGTGTAATGTCCAAGCCAGCCTGGACCCTGCCCTGGGGAGCTTGCAGTCACGTGGAGAATGTAGACATTAAACAAGAACAGAAAACATGCAAGTGAAGCATAAGACAGGGGGCTCTGATCGAGCCAGGGTGCATGCGCCCCCCTTTGGGGGGTGGGGGTCCGAGGGCTTCTTGTCAGGTGAGGCCAGGCAAGAAGAGGGTCCCCGGGAGAGTCTGAGGGATGCAGCTCATTGGCCATCACACAGTAGGTCAGGCTGGACACAGGGAGAGAAGGGGAAGGGGGCTGGTGATGACCTCCCCCATTAGAGATGTCACAGTGAACTCAGAGCAATGTAAACTCATTAAAGACGCAATTGGATTTGAGCTTTTCAAAAACCACTCCAGTTTTGGGGTAGGAAGTGGTTTAGTCTGTGCACAAAAGGATGAAGACCAGTGTTAACCCACTTGGGTGACGCCAGTGACAGCTGCCGGGGGCTTGACCTGGTGGGGACCATAGGAGGTGGGGAGAAGTGACCAGGTTCAAGGAAACATTAGGAGTTGGGGTCAAAGGAATGTACTAATGGGTTGGACATAAGGGGACAGGATGGGAGGTGTCACGGTGACCCCCTGAGAAGATGGGGGTAACGTGTTGTGAAACAGGGAACACCAGAAAACAGTACGCTTGATCTGAAAGGTATGAGCATTGTCCTGGGTATAGTGAATTTGAGACGTGTGAGGCCACTAAGGAGGCAGCAGGGATACAATACCAGCTGTCCTCAGCATGTGGGTGATAAATAACCAAGACATGTAGGGAAGGATGAAATTGAACAGAAAAAGAACATAGGAGGAAAGAAAAGCAGTCTAGCCTCAAGGACATTCAGTGTCTGGGTCAGGGATGGGGCGGGGCTGGAGAGGGGTGACCAGGGAGGTAGGGAAACCAGCAGGGATTGGGGTCACCAATGCCAAGGACACAAAGGGTCATGAATGACAGAGACTAAGAAGTATCCCGGGGATTGCGCAGGACAGTCTCAGAGGACCCTTCCCTGACCAGTCGTCCTAGTCAATAAGAAGCTAGAAGAAGAGCAAAGTCACTCAATGCAAGCAAGGGGGGAAACAGTAAAGATACAACCACAAATCAGTAAAATTGAAAATAAGAAAACAACTGAAAAAAATCAATGAGACAAAAAGCTGATTCTTTGGGGAAAAAAATCAGTAAAATTGGTAAATCTCTAGTAAGACTGACAAAGAGAAAGGGAGAAGACACAAATCACTAATACAAAGAATAAAAAAGGGGCTATCACTACAAATCCTACAGCCAGTACAAGGATATAAGGGAAGAAACGGAGCAATTCCTCAGAACCACAAACTGGCAGATTTGAACCAAGATGAAACAGACTACTTGTAAAATCCTCTAATCATCAAAGAAATTGAATTCATAATTTAAATCTCCCAAAAAAGAAATCTCTAGGTCCAAATGGTTTCACTGGAGGGAACCCTACCAAACATTTAAAGAATTAACACATATTTTAGAAAATATTTTCTAGAAAATAGAAGAGGGAGAAACATTTCTCAACTCATTTTATAAGGCTAGTATGCCCTGATTCCAAAACCAGACAAAAATAGTACCAAAAAAGAAAACTACAGGTCAATTTTTCTTATGAACTTAGATATAAAAATCCTCAACAATATACTAGCAAATAAAATCGAGTAATGTATAAAAAGAATTATATACCATGACTTAGGCAGAATTTATTCCAGGGATGTAAATCTGTTTCAACATTTAAAAATCAATATATATAATCCACCATACCAGTAAGCTAAAAAAAATCATGGGATCATATAAATTATTGCATAAAAATCATATGACAAAATCCAATACCTATTCACGATAAAAAAAAAAAAAATCCTCTCAGAAAACTAGGAATGGATGGGGAACTTCCTCAACTTGAAAAAGAACGTTTTAGAAGTCCTACAGCTAACATTATACTTAATGGTGAAAGACTGAATACTTTCCTGATAAGATGGGGAACAGGCAAGTCCCACTGCTGCCAGTCTTACTCAACATAGCATTAGAACTTCCGATGAGCACAAGATGGCAGAGAAAGTAAATAAAACACATACAGATTGGAAAGGAAGAAATAACTGTCCCTATATGCAGATAACATGATTGTCCCTGAATACTTTCCTGATAAGATGGGGAACAGGCAAGTCCCACTGCTGCCAGTCTTACTCAACATAGCATTAGAACTTCCGATGAGCACAAGATGGCAGAGAAAGTAAATAAAACACATACAGATCGGAAAGGAAGAAATAACTGTCCCTATATGCAGATAACATGATTGTCTACATAGAAAATCCCAAGAAATATACACAAAAACTCCTAGAATAAGTGAATGCAGCGAGTTTGCAGCACACAGATCAATCATATTTCCATATACTAACAATATACATGTGAAAACCAAAATTAAAAACACAGTATTTACAATTGCTCCAAAGAAAAGTACATACCTAGGTATAAATCAAACAAAACATGTATAGGACTTTTATGCTGAAAACTACAGAATGCTGATGAAATAAATTAAAGACCTAGATAGACGACCTATAAGTAGACCTAGAATTAGATGAACTGTGAACAGAAGTCAAAGACAACACAGTAAAGATGTCAATGCTCCCCAAGTTAATTTAAAGGCATAATGAAATTCCTTTCAAAATCCAAGCAAAGACTTTTATAGACAGAGATAAGTTTATCCTTAAACTTATAAGAAAAGGCTTAGGACCTAGAAGAGCATAAGCAATTTTGAAGAAGGACAAAGTGAGAGGAATGGCTCTACCTGACGTTAAGGCTTACCACTCAGCTACGGTAATCAAGACAACGTGGTCTTGGTAGAGGGATAGACACGTAGATCATTGGAACATAATGCAGAACGTAGAAACAAAATCTGACTTTTGACAAAGATGCAAAAACAATTCAGTGAAGGAAAGACAGCCTTTTCAACAAATGGTA
This sequence comes from Camelus dromedarius, assembly GCF_036321535.1. Taxonomy (NCBI): domain Eukaryota; kingdom Metazoa; phylum Chordata; class Mammalia; order Artiodactyla; family Camelidae; genus Camelus; species Camelus dromedarius. The sequence goes on from NC_087468.1 coordinate 12,752,554, forward strand.
CTGGCGCAATAGAACGCTGGCAATGAAAAAACTGAACTTTAGGAATACCATTCAGCCATAAAAACCAACAACTTAATGCCATTTGCAGCAACATGGATGCTCCTGGAGAATGTCATTCTAAGTAAGCCAGAAAGAGAAAGAAAAATACCATATGAGATCGCTCATATGCTGAATCTAAAAAAACAAAAAACAAAAAACATAAATACAAAGCAGAAACAGACGCATAGACATAGAATACAAACTTGTGGTTGCCAAGGGGGCGGGGGGTGGGAAGGGACAGACTGGGATTTCAAAATGCAGAATAGATAAACAAGATCATACTGTATAGCACAGGGAAATATATACAAGATCTTGTGGTAGCTCACAGTGAAAAAAAATGTGACAATGAATATATGTATGTTCATGTAAAACTGAAAAATTGTGCTCTACACAGGAATTTGACACAACATTGTAAAATGACTATAACTCAATAAAAAAAAAGTTAAAAATAATAATTAAAATTTAAGAAAAAAAACCTGAACTTTACCCTAAACCTCACACACACTTCACATAATTAACTCAAAGTAGATAATGGACATGAATGTAAAATGTAAAACTTTTAGAAAATAAACATAGGAGAAATATTTGGAACCCAGGGCTAGTTGAAGAGCTTTCAGATTGACACCAAAAGTACATTTCAAAAAAGGAAAAAAGTAATAAATCAGATCTCATAAGACTTACAGCTTCTGCTCTGAGAAAGGCTATTAAGAGAATGAAAGGACAAGCTATCGACTGGGAGAAAATATTTGCAAACCACGTATCTTAAAAAGAATGTGTATCTGGGATATACATAAAAAGCTCTCAAAACTCAACAGTAAAGAAGTAATTCCACTAAAAAAAAACATGAACAGACATTTCAACAATGAGGATATACAGATGGCAAAAAAAAAAAAAAAAAACAGATGAAAAGGTGTTCAACAGCATTATCTATTAGGGAAATACCAATTAGAACCACAATGAGATATTGTTGAAATAAAAAAATAGTGATAACACCACATGCTGGCAATGATGTGGCGAAAGGATCACTCATACACGCCTGGTGGGGATGTAAAATGATACGGCTGCTCTAGAAGAGTGTGGCAGATTCTTACAAAACTAAATATGCACTTTACCATACAACCATGGATTACCACCAAGCAATAAAAAAGAATAAACTATTGACTTATGCAGTGAATTAAGTAGTTCTCAGTGGAATCATATAAAGTAAAAAGAAAAAAAAGCCAAATCAGAAGATTACACACCATTTCCACTTATATATTTTTAAATAACAAAATGACACAGATGGAGAAGAGATTAGTGGCTGCCAGGGGTTGGGGTGGGATAGTATAGAACAGTAGCATGAGGACCTGTTCTAACAGAACTGTTCTGTATCTTGGTGGTGGTGTACATGAGTTTAATCACATACATGATAAAATCGAATAGAACTAAATCTATACATAAGTGACTGCATATCAAACTGGTAAAATCTGAATAAGGTCAACAGATTACACCAGTGTCAATTTCCTATTGTGACACTGCACTATATAGTTACGCAAGTTTGTGCCACCAGGGGAAATCTGGTGAAGGATATACAGGATCTCTCCGTATGATAAAAGTTTAAAAGTTTTTAATCTTAATATGATTGCAGCTAAACACAAATAAGAAAAAAAAAAGACAGTAAAAATAAATTATATTAATAACTCTTTATTATTAATGACAAATTAATCAAGTTTTAATTTTGTATTTTCTCCACTGTTGGATAGGTGGACATATCACTTACGTTTGGAATCGTTAATCGACTTGATTAAACACAAGATGAGGTTCAAGGTGGAGGTAATGTTGGGATAAGAGGAGGTGGCCCGTGTGTTCGGGCTGGACACTCATTTCTCCCCCTTGAGGCCCACGGCCTTTTCCTTGAGTGCCTTTATAAACCAAAGAGCAGTTCCTGGTGGAACGGTGTGACATCATCAGTGCCTCATGGCAAAGGCTCCGGAATCTCAGGAGCCACTGGGTCCCAAACACTTGGCCACGGTCGGCGATTTCCTGCTGTTGCGAGGCTGCGTCTTGAGTAAGTGTGAGGGCCGAGGTCTTGACACTGCCTCAAGGTGTTCACTCAGGGTGGGCGCCACTCTTTTCTGTACCAAACTGAGTCTTGGACCCTGAGCTATGTTTTCCCAAAGGAGTCGCAAGGGATGTGGAAGGGGTTACCTGTGAATCTCCAGATGAATGACTGGGGACACAAAAGGAACACAAACCAATCTCGAGTTTGAGGGGAAGAGAGAACAGGAGGGGATGTGGGTGGAAAGAGAACAAAACAAATACTGCGGAAGGAGGAGAGAGTAAAGCCACTCCCGGAGAACTCGCCCGTGAGCCTCAGGAGCCACAAGGACTGTGGGCAGAGCGAGAAGAGGGAGGAACACTGCCCTCAGACAGGGCGAGCGGCACTGGGCTTCTCGAGGGGGCACTGCCTCCATCAGCTTCAAGGGCTGTTTCAGACAGACATGGGCCACTCTGGTCATCTTTCTGCCAGGCTTGGTTGCCCAGGACTTTCCGGTGGTTCACAGGGATCCTCAGGCAAAGCTGATGCCATAAGCATGAAGGTCACCCTGCTGGACCCTAGTGGTGTCACTGCCACCAGCCATTCTTCCCTTGGGCACTGCTCAGACACGAGCTCTAATCCTGAGTCCAAAGAACTCTAGCCACGGTCAGGGGTCAAACCTTAGACAGATCACAGCATTGCTTCCTTAACTGCAAATGAGGGAAGTTATACGCCTCACCTCACAGATCATTAAGACTGAACGAGGTAACTCTCCACACACTGATCGATCAGTATCAATATCAGAAGCTCAATAAACAGTCAGTAACTGTTAGCTACCATTATTGCCATTTTAATTCTTACTGGGTTTCACAAGAAGCAGATGAAGCAAAAAGAAATGGCCTGGTGAGAATCAAGTTGGTTTCCTTCCCCTTTTTTTGTACCCAGAGAAGACAGGATTCCTCCGAGCTCCACACCAGCTGCTCAGAGACGGCTCCAAGCCAACAGGAACAGAGTCAGAAGAGGGAGTGCATGGCAGGGAAAGCAGGTGTGTGTGGCCATTCACCCGTCATGTTTCTGAATGAATGAAGGTGACAGGTCATCATGGCTCCAGCATCACTTCCTCCCTTGACCCCCCTGAGTGTGTGCCTGCAGGGCAGGGGAAAAGGTGTCCAGGGCGAGACCGGAGGTCACTATCTTGTTCACCTGTAGTTATTAAAGACATCTATGACCAGAGAATTTCACATCTGTCTCCACAGAGGCGTCCCCCAGGCAGATTAATCCATGGAAAGGGGCACAGGAGAGCAGCTTGTGCCTGGCAAAGAGAGGTAAATATTAACTCAATTCCTACCCTCCTTTATAGACAAGTGCAAAGGGGGTGATGGTCATTCTTCTCTTATCCCTTCAGATGTCACGTGCAAAGTCCTCAAGGTGACTGAGAAGGGAAGAACCCAGTACTTCCCAGGTGGGTTCCTCCCATGATCACACAGGGCCCGTCCTCTCTCCCTGCAGCTCCTCGGAATAGGAGCCCTCCGGCCTCCAGTTCTGAGCCTCCAGAGGCTGTCCCCAAGCTGAGAACCAGGAGGATAAGAGGCCACAAGAGGAAGAGACTGGTGGATGTCAAGGCAGGTATGTGTCCTCAGGCACCCCTCAGCTTCCGTGGCCCTGCACGGAGCATCAGTTACTGCTGAGGAATACTTGTCATCCTGTCCTAGGGGGCAGGGTCCAGGCTTCGGGGTGAGCTGAAAGGGAAGCACTCGGGACTTCCCCGGGGGCCAGGTCCGTGCTCACGTGGAGTCTTGTTCCTGCAGCTGCCCGGAAGAGCACTCCCCTGACCTCCAATTCCACCTCCTTGGAAGCTGTCTCTGAACTGAAGTCCTGGAGGAAGAGAGGGCAGAAGAGGAACATATGGACTGTCAATCATGTTGAGGGGATGAAACTCAGGATAAACAAGAGGAGAAGACCCAGTTACCGTCCAGAAGACCAAGAAGCATTCTACCGGCTGCTGGGTGTGTGCTGAGCTGGTGGAGTCCCGGGGCCCTTCTAAACTGAGGACCCCAGTGGCTCTGGGATCATCCCCAAACCTCCCCCAGGGCTTGAAGCTGTCAGGCATCCAGGTGGCACGGGAGCAGATGGCTCCGCTTCTATGTTCTGGTCCTGCTGTGGTGCTGACAGGGTTTCCTGAGACAAGCTCTTGGAGGGAGAAGTGAAAAAGCAGCTCATAGTTGAGTGTTCAATTATCAAGACATTCCAGGACAAATCAAGGGGGGAATCCTCTGCCCACGTTTATTTCTTCCAGTTAAGATATTAGTGATTAGTGATGAAAGAACAAACTAGGTCTTGATGTCTTAATGCTCACAGGAGACAAAACACACACAAACATGCACAGAAATAAGTTGCTCTCAGCCAGTGACAAAGGCAGAGAAGGAAATTCTTAAAAAGGCAATGAAACCTAGAGATGGGGCGTGTGCAAGAGTAGGAGAGCTTTACAGTGTGGGATACCCAGGGAAGGTCTGCGGAGAAGGCGATGTCAGGGCCAAGGGCAGGACTGAGTGTGGCAGGTTTGGGGACGACACGGAGCTGACTGTTCAACGCAGCATCCACTAGTCACATGCAGCTATTCAAACTTAATTCTAAATGAGTTAAATAAATGTCTAAAATACAGTTCCCCTGCTCACCAGCCACATTTCAAATGATCAGTAGCCCCACATGGCTAATGGCTGCCATCGTGGACAGCAGAGAAACAGAACATCTTCACCATCACAGCAAGTTCTACTGGATGGTGCTCCTCTGAGGGCCAGGCTGCCTGGAGAAGGGTCAGGGAGGGTGAAGTGATCCGTGGCCCCTCCATCCTCCCATCTGGGCGAATGGCATTGTTCAGGGCAAGGAGTGAAGGACAAGGGGGACCTGGCATCCTCAGGTCATCACTGGAAAATGGCATCTCCAGGGGACAACTTTAATACCAGATGAGCTTGCCAGGTAGGGGATCCTCCTACCAGTGAGGGGATCCAGAGAAAAAGGAGGGCAGGAGGGCCAGTGTCCCCGGGGGTCATGAACTCTCCACCATCCATCCAAGGTGCTCAGTTATCAGATGGAGCAGAAAAGTTCTGCACATTCTGAGCATTGTAAGTGACATGGATGTGGTGTCACAGAGGCCCGGCGCCACATCCAAGCTTTGACTTAGGCCAGTTTGTTCAACTTTGAGAGCCAGGTCACATCTCTGCATGAAACACAGTTATCACTTCCCATGCGTCGAAGATTTAATAACTATCAAAGTCTGAGCCCCGAAGCTAAGACTCACTGTATCTGTGCCAACGCAAAGAGCAGCAGCTGTCTGATGTTAGGGCTCCCGGCCCTCCTGGAGCAAAGGGAGCTGCCTCTGCTTCATGAGACAGGGGAACTGGGAGAAGGCTCCAGCTTTCCTCTTCCCTGTGAAATGCCCCTCACTGTAGGCTCTCTGCTCCAAGGCCCTCATCACTTCTCTGTTCCTTTGCAGAGGATCCTGTTATCCAGAGCTTCTTGGAAGCTGACATTTTCCTGAAAGTGTCTGACAAGGTACCTGCAGCACTAAAATGGAGACTGAGAAGTCTGTAGTGTCACCATCCCATGGGGGGAGGTCCAGAGAACAAGATGTCTTCCTGGGCTACAGAAGCCCTGGAGAGATCTGACCCTGGTGCCAGAGAGGAAGGAAGGATGCACTGCTGGTGCCCTGCCCTGGCCCTGGGCATCTCCTCCATCACGTCAAAGGGCCATGAGATCCTCCCCGAGGCCGTCCTGGGTGGGGGCGGGACAGCTGGCCCCCTCACACCCTCCCTTCCGTCGAGCCCTGGCTGCCCCGCCACTGGACCCTGTCTCCGCACAGTACCTGCTCTCCATGGTGGTGGAGTACTTTGGCCGCGTTGGGCTGCCAGGTCACCTCTACAACAGGATCCACTTCTTCCTGGCCCTGTGAGCACCTCCTCAGGGACCTGCTTTCACTTCTGCCCCAGTCCCCCAGTCCAGCTTCCCTGTCCCGACAGACAGCTTGGCCAACGTGCCTGAAGGGTCCCCAGTGGTGGTTCCCCTTGGCCCAGAGCAGACAAGGCCTTCAGGGGTCACGTGGTTGGGGCAGGGCAGGCGATGAGTTGGTTCACGGGATAATGAACAGGGCCAGGGAACACCACTTGCTGCCCAGAGACTGAGCGACCTAAGCGGAAAAGCCCCAAGGAAACGATGACAGCCAGAACACCGGCCTGGGCCCGGGCGCAGCATGCTTGGGGCCTGGCGGGCTTGGTGCTGAGGATGGTCTTGCCCCCTCTGGACCCGGGTCCCCCAGGTGATGGGGCTTCCCTGGACCCCCTCTCCTGGATATGCCGCCTCAGGCCCTGGTTCCTCCGGGGTGACCTCGGTACCCTGAGGCTGGGAGCCCTCACTGGGGCCGGGACCAGCCTGCCCTCTTGTCTCGGTGGCAGCTACATCGCCTCCGACATGGAGGAGGACAACCCCACGTCCAAGCGGAGCATCTTCCAGTTCCTGCTCGGCAGGGAGCACTGGCCAGACCTCTACAAGGAGTTCCTCAAGTTGAAGGTGGAATTCTTCCACGCGATGGGGCACCGAGCCTGGGTCACCCTGGAGCTGTGTGAGGAGGTCTGTCGGGGATGAGGCAGGGGCACCCCAGCAGTGGTGGGGCTGGGCTCTTCCTCCAAGTGCTCACCCTGCGGTGCTTCCCTTTCAGATCCAGGCCCAGAACCCAAATCACTGGGTCTGGGGTCGGGTGCGCCAGTGCGCCCCCTAGGCCCCCAAGGAATGGAGTGGGGGCTGCAGGGGGTCCAGGTGAGTGCAGTCACCTCCAGGACTGGAGGAAGCGCCACTGCATCCCTCAATGTATTATTAGCAGAGTAAGGGCTTTGAGACCTCCCCTGGCACAGAAAGTAATTACTGTGTTGATTTCAAAACTCTTCGAATGGATTTGATTATGGAACCATGTCTGAGGCTACACAAGGTCCCGATTTGCATATCAACTTCTTTTTTCTTTTTTTTTAGGAAAACTCTTGGACATGCTGATCTAAGTAATGAAAATCTCTGCAGGGTTTTGATCTGAGTTGAAATTTTTAAATATAAATACATGAAAAACACTGAGGTCATCCTTTCTGGAAAAGGAGCTGTTACCATGGTGGCTCTTGGGGAAAAAAGAGAAAGAGTAATTCCAACACATCATCAGAAGTCTTGTGTGTTCTGTCCCACTTGATGCAAGCTCCCCTGAGCTGGGTCCCTGAAGGATGTGTCAGGGTCTAGGGTCACCACGGACGGACGGAGCTCCTAGCGCTCTCGAGTCTCTGAACAAATAAGATTGCTGGAAAGTAAAGGAAACAAGCACACATGCAGAACTGTGCGGAAGCACACAGCAGACAAGACATTTATAAAAACCTAGCACCTGACTAGCATCACACTCCAGCATTTGTTTTCTTTGGCTCAAATTGAGTGTTTATGTGCGGATTTACTTGAAGCGGAGGGAGTCCTTCACTGAAATGGATCAGGAACACCCTGCTTGGGCAGGATGGTTGTACTACAGCAATCCCGTGAGCTGAGCCCCTCGCTGCAGGGGGTGACGGGGCTCGTTCTGACCCCAGGAGAAAGAAGAGAGGAAAGCAGGTCAAGTGTGTTCTGAGATAAACCAACTTTGATATAAGTTTCATTCACCCAGTTTTTTATTTGAGGACCAAGAATACGTCAGGACTACATACTCCCACTCTGTATATCAAGAGCCTTAAAATTCCAAAGAAAATAGTATTTTTATCACAATAAAAGAAAAGAAAAATGTCAGTTGCTGGGGCCCCTCTTGGGTCTGGTCACTCGAGAGAGCAATGGGGGTGACAGCTGATTTCCCGGAGGTCGGAGCCCCTGTCCTCTGTGCACCTTGTGGTGCTGCCTGTCACTCTGACGGCACTTCCTCTCTTTTTTCGTAGCTCCCGCCCACTCTTCCTCCTCCCCCTCTGCCTCCCCCTCCCCCGCTGAGAGGCTGCCTCCTTCCCAGGCTCCAGGCAGCTGAAGACAGACAGCACTGAGCCTCCAGCTCTCCTCAGACCTGCAGGACAGAGGTGCCCGGAGAGCCTGGACCACAGCAGCCTGAACCTGGGGTGCTGAAACCGGCCCCCCAGCCTTCCAGGGGTATCAGCCCACAAAGGCCCTGACTCCTGAATTCCCTGGAAGGGTCTAGCAGTAATATGGAGGAGGCAGCCCAGGGAGCCACGAGACCAGAGCAGGAGCCTCTACAGAGACTGAGGATGGGGAGAGGGAGAGAGTCCAGGAAGAGGCCTGGACCACCAAGGAGAGGAACCTGAAGAAGAATCCAAAGAAGTGACCAGAAGGTGGTAAAAAGACAGGAGGACAAGGAGCATCTCAGGGACAGCTGTACTCAGAGGCCTTCCTGGCAGTCTGCTAGACAGCAGCCTCACCCAGAGAAGAGACAGGGAATTTCAGCAAAGGACTAACGGAAGGCATGGAGCACCCTGGTGGGCCGACCAAGGCTGACACAGTCGAATAGAAGGCGGGAGATCATACGCCATCGTTCACTCTGACATTACAGACATAACCCAACTTCCAAACTGAGAGGAGGGAGAGAGAAGGGGGAGCTCATGAATGGTGCCTGGCGGGCATCATGTGCCATCAAAGCTGGAAATGGGACAGTGGAAGCCGAGGTAAGGAAAAGGAGGACTCGAGGAGTCCCATGAAGACAGTAACATGTGAAGAAGTCATATGTCGAATGCAGTCACAAGAACACAAGCCATCCTAAATGCCAGAGGTCATGACGACAACACATTTTTGAGAGCAGAGCAAATAGACCAAATAAAGATACCCAGTAAATGTAAGAAATACAGTATAAACATAATGTAAAAATACAAAAATTAAGAGACAACTTAGGTCATATTATTTGTATTAATAAATCTGAACTCATTGCTAAAAGAAAAAGATCTTCAGACTGAATCACAAAGCAAAACCCAGCTGTGTGGTGTGTAGGATTATCCTTAACTCACTCAGAGGTGCTAACAATAGACACACCCTCGACTCAGCGTACAGATTGTGATTTTTACACCAAGGAAGGAAAATTAGGAAAATTAAGGCTCAAAATCCTGCAGACAGACTGGGAAGGTCACTTGGGGTGAGGGTGGGTGGGCCTGAGGGCAGGTGCCCAGAGTTGAAGGCCATCCCGGGGCCTGGGCTGGTCCACTGCAGCTTGATTTGCTCAGTAATGCTCAGGGTTTACAGCGATCTTTTTGCACAGCTATTTTAAACAGGAAGGTTTATTACTGGGCAGCTGCTGTACAGTATTATTGGGTAAAAACAGCAACTGCCAGACACAGTCTAGCTCTTCACCTCTTTTTTCCCATGGAAATGTCTAATTTCGCCACGGAATTTCTGATCAGGTTGCCAGGAACCTCTCAGAACAGTTGATTTTGTTAAAAAAAAAAAAAAAAACTCTTTTCAGCTTTATCCCATGAGGGTTTAGCATCTCCTTCGAGCCCCTGACCCTCCCAGCTGCAGTCACAGCACCTGCAGCCCGTGACACCCAGTCTGGCAGAAGGTCAAGGTGGAAGCAGTCGTGCTAAGGGCTGGTCCTCTCCCCAGGGCAGCCGCTGAGGGGCAGACCCAAAGCCGACAGGGCCCAGGGAACACACTGTCCCCATCCACACACCAGTGACTCAGTCCGGGGAATTCTGACACAAACGGGGCCAACCCCACAGCGTTCCAGTTTCTCAGCTAGAAGACTGTCCACTCTTCCTTGAGTCCGTGAGTCCCCTCAGCACATTGGGAGAACCTAAGGCCACTCAGGGAGTCACTGCCACTGCAGCTCTGAGGTTGGTGCCATCGGGGAAGTTAGTGCAGGGGTTTACAAGATTACAAAGAAATCTGAGGGTTTCAGAGAACAACGGAGGGTTTGATCATGGAAAAGGCAGGCGAATAGCACTGAGAGCTCAGAGAGGATAACCGAGCGCTGGAAACTCCACAGGCAAAGTCCAGGGGAGGCTGAGTAGTGGGGACTCGGGGATGGACTCTGTTCACATCTGGGTCATTACACCCCACCAAGGCATCAGAGGGTTTGCTCGGGAACCCAAGCAGAAAGGGTGCTGATAAAAGGGAGCAGATAGAGGGGGTTTTGGAGCAGAGGATGGAGAAGCCCTGGCGAACCTGCAGAATGGGGTGCACCAGTCAGAGCTGGTATGAAGGCCCTGCAGCCAGGGTGCACTCGTGCCCTGTGTCTGCCTGTAACGGTTTCGCCGCCCCTGCCACCTCCAGGCTGTGCAGGGGCACCTCTCACTGGCACCGCCCTGGCACTCTCACCTGGCCCCACATGGGAAGCACAGGTGGAAGCCAAGGAGGCAGAAGAGGAGGTGAAAATGCCGAGGTGACACCCAGCCCCCACACAGGACACAGGGGATGACCACAGGTGAACCTGTGCGGCACAGGGAGTCTGGAGGGAGATGACAGACGCCCTCCTCTGGGATTTGCGGAGATTTTAACACGTGAGGCCTGGAGCGCAGCCCATCTAGATCTTATGGGGCAGGAAACCGCAGCCAGGGATGCTGGTTACAGTGGATTTGCGGATGATGCTTCAACTCCAGAGTTACACACATTCACCCAAAGTATTTTCTTAATCTCTGAAATGGTACAGTAAGCAAACTGAAAATATTCTTAGTAAGTGGAAGATATGCACAGAAATAAACACAAGTGAACGAAACGTAAGTGGCACTAACCAGCTTCCAGCCACTGTCCCTGTGATGAGTCCTCCCTCCCCATGTGACTCCCCAGATCAGGGTCCAGCACGTCCAGGCACTCAGAGCACATGGTCTACAGCTTCACAAGGCACTGCGCCTGCACGATGGCACCGTTAACCACAGAGACAAGGCAACAGACTTGGAGTAAAAGCAGTGGAAATTAAGAATGCCAGATTTTCACTGAACTTAGTATAAAGTTAATTCTTTTCCTAAATTTCCTGTTTCATGTTCTAACGTACCATGAAAGAAATACTTTTAGCTAAAATTTTAATTGAGATTGTTGTTATAAAACCAAGAAAGCAACAAACAGACTAATTCAATTAACCTAATTCCAAGAAATTACACGGAAGTCTTCGTTTTTCTAAAGATGCACAGAGAAAGGAAGAATCAATTTGTCTTCTTTTTAAAGGAGTTCATAAACTCTGCCTGGTGCAACGTCCTCGTAACTTACATTAAATCTGCCTCTTCCCGAGCATCTGCTGGACCAAGAAGAAAGGCAGGAAGGGACCAGGTTCTCGGGTAGAAATAGTGTGGTCTGGGAGCCCAAGCTTGTTAAGGTTGTGATGCGGAGCGGGGTGGCCCGGGGCCAGCCACCTCCCTCCCTGAGCCGCAGGGGTCTGGGCTGTAGAACAAGGGGCAGGACCAGATGCCGCCTGAGGGAGCTTCCGGTGCAGCTGCCTGATCTGGGTCAGGCTCGTCGGAAGCCTGAAATTCCTGCCCTTGGAGCAGCCCCCACTCCCCATCCCAGCCTCACCTTCACTCAAGGACATGAGATGGAGCAAAGCAAGCGGGTGACGAACAGGCAAGTCATCCACGGGCAAAAATCAAGGATGTTCCAGGGATTTTTTAAAAAATTTAACCAAAAAAGACTATTCTGAAGCTTGTGACTATAATAAGAAGCAATCGATGTATTTCAGAGTACAGGGAACCTGGCCTTGGCAGCCGGAAAAGACATCACCTGGGAACTCTGTGAAGCAGGCAGTATCTGCCCAGTACAGGCTGGGGGCTGACGGAGGCCTCCAGCCTGGGGACACCCTCTGCAGTAGCTGCTTCTCTGACCTCACCTCTGCTTCCCTCGACTGCTGGCTGGAAACTGCAGACATTAGGGGTACAGAGGTGACCAAATCCTATCCCCTCCCTCAGAGCTTACTTAACTGGAGAGATCTTCATGCAGTGAGGCATTTTCCACATTTGGTCAGTATGAGGCTGGGGAACTCAGAAGAGGGGCCCTCAACCCTGTATGAAGGAGGCAACAAAGACTTCCTGCTTTGGTCTCAGACTGGTCCAGGGCCTTCAGTTTCACTCAGCTCCTGACATCCCCTGCCAGCCTGGCCCACTCCCGCCCCTCAGCCTGGGCTTCGGCATGCGCTTCCCTTGGAATCAGCACAAATCCACTCCTCTGACAACTCCGGCCTCGGCTCCCATTCTCTGGCTTCCACTCCAAATGCCGGCCCCCACACTCTGGCCTGTCTGCCCAGCAGGCTCGTCGGCCTCCCGCCAAGTGGGTCTGCACACTGATCATCGGGCTGAGAGACGAGAGCTCCCCTCCTGCTTGCCTCCTCTAGGATGTCAGGAGGTCCCCTCAGCTGGGACATGCCCCTCTCCATAAGCTGTGAAGTCAGCTGGTTTCTACACAAAGAGTGAGAAAGAGACCTCACTCAGGGAAGATTAGACAGCACCAAGGAGAAGTTCTGTAGGGCTTACCCCAGTGGTGTCCTCCTGCTAAGGCCGGGGGTCTCTGCCTCAGAACTGCCCACACGTTCACGCCCGCACTCCTTGGCAAGACCCCCAACGGAGGAGCACAGGTGCCAGCATCCATTGGGGAGGCAGGGCCACCCTCTCCGAGTGTTGACTCTGTGTGACGGCACTGGTTCTTTAATTCTGTCCATTTCCAGCTGTGTAAGTAGAAAAGCTGGCTGGAGGGAATTCCCAGTCAGTCAGGAGTCATACCGTGACAGACGTTACTAGCACTGACCAGTGCCTGGCTCTCCCCTTTGTGGAAGAGCATTCAGGGAGTGGACCAGTTGGACTACTCTGCGCCCACAGGCCGGAAGCGGACGGGGCCTGTGCCACTCCTGGGCCAAAACACGAAGAGCCGGAGGCACTTCTCCAGCTCTTCCCCTGCCGTGGCTGTGAGGAGGCTAAAATGTTCTGGATGGTGAGAACTACACTCTCAAGATTTCTTGAGTGCCCACACATGGCTGCACTGACTTCTTCCATGACCCCAGCACGTCTGCTCAAGAGCAGACTGTCCAGGAGACCCTCCTTGCCCCTCAGCAGGCCCCAAGTATAAAGACAAGGCTGTTCGCAGGCCACCTGCACGCCTCTCCTGCTCTCCCCTTCCTGCGGCCTCAGTTCTGCTCTTGCTGACAACATTCTAGTGACTGTTCTCCCTCACAGACGTGCATTCAGATGTGTGCAAATAACTCAAGCCATTCTTCCATCAGAGAAGGGCTTACAAATTATAAACCAGGAAGAGTGAAGACAGCAAGTTGCCCACATACTGAGCTCTTCATATCCTGATTCACATGGACCTCCCATAATCTACCATGTTAACTTTTTTCTTTTAAGCAGAAGAAAAACTATGTAAGTGTGAAGGGAAGCACATTTCTTCCTCCCAATCAGCCACTCTGCTGACGTGTCATAAGCAAGGGCAAGTCCCCGGCGGGGCACAGGTGGGTCTGACGAGAACCACTGACTCAAGATGTCTGCCTTCCAGACACAAGCCCCCTTTGCAGAAGCAAATGTCACACCGGTTTTTGTCAGGGTCTCAATGGAAACATCTCTGTTTGCCTTAATTATTACTTTTAAAGCTAAACCCCACAGTTCAGGATGCGGAACCATGAAATCACTGGATGGGCCTTGCAGCTCTACCAGTTTACGGCCCCACTGGCCATTCAGGACGCACAGGTGCACGTCAGAATCTGAGCAGCACGGAGCCGCCCTCTTCCTGGACTGCAAATCTGAGGTTGGACACACCTGCACACAAATACCTTCGTCATCGTCTAGTCCAGGAGCCCGACACACACGTACGTTCTCAAAATCGTGAGTGGAAATGAACTGTCTTTTATTTAAAAATACAATTTCTGAAGACCTCTCTGGAGTGGAATTTTCATATTTTCTCTATTTAGAGCAGGCTTTGTGTTGGGCAACCCTTCATTATAGTATAAATCTCCTTTTCAAGACAATCGATCACACTATGGGGATGTCTAGCACCATCACAGGAAGTACAAACTTCTGACCAGGTAATGGTGACACCTTAGAAAACGCGACAAGGGTTTTCGCTGCTGCAGAAAGTAAAACTTTATGACAGGGCTTCTTTAAAAACTTCACATTTTTGTGCATAAAGTCACTTCACCTGAACCACCATAGCTGGAAGACTTCAAAAACCAATATCCATCCCAGCCGACTGGTCTATTCTCTGAAACCCCAAACTATTCATCCAGAGTTTTGAAAACAAACCAAAGAATTTTATTTACAAAAGTAAATTTTAACTCACTGTTATATATCATATAACATTAATGCCGACGGCAACAAAGTCTCTGGGATATTTAAAACATTTAGATTAAGGTTTGTGCAGGTCACTTCCTCCCAGCTATATTATAAAACTTACAAATGTTCCTTTAGCTTTGTTGTTTGGTCACGCTTTTGTGCAGAAGCCATGTTTCAGGGTAGGCTTACCACCAGACATGATCACATGACCATTGGCTGTGGATTTCCAAGAAGCAAAGGCGCCAATCTCAGCAAAGCGCGCACGGGCATCTTCAGCTGTTTAAATTTGAAGAGGAGTTCCGCAAAGCTCGTGCTCCCTACGGAAATGGAAGGGGGGGGGGGGGGAAGGGTCATATCTCCAAATAAATTCAGCCATACATCCTTTCTGAAGAAAGCTTCAGACACACAATCATGTTTAAAGCTGGCATTCTTCCCTTTGAAAACAATCACCAAAAGACTGTATTTAAATTATGAATTTCCCTAATGCACTACAATGATTTATAACTTTTTAATTTATCCATTCTGTACTTCAGAAAGTGACCTATAGCTGTATGTGAAACTATTAATACCGTTTAAACACATTACTTAAATATAATTAATAAGTGTGCCGGTCTATCTGTATCTGATTCTACATTCAGAAAAATACAGTCAGGTGCTAATATCTTAAACTCTCTATTGGGAGAACGTTCAAACACACAAAATAAGGTACCTGTTCACTGTAAAGCTTTATAATATTAGAAGTCAGTATTATATGATTTTTAAAAATCCAAACTGAAAACCCAGAAGATAAAGAAAAGTAACTACAACAAAAATCAATTAACAGAGAAGAACAACATGAACATCTGGTTTATCAGTATATACTGGTAGTTGGGCCCTGTTAAGAATTCAGAAAAAATTCTCAACAATAAAACCCAAACACGAATAAAGTGGAAAACCTAACTAGAGAAGATAACTCAGGAGAAATGCCTCCCACCGTTAGTGGGAACTAAAACCGCTAGTGGGCAACGCAGGTGCCGGAGAGGGTTCAGACATGCAGTTACCTTCCAGGCCGATAGATGGCAGGTGCCGTGGAGCCGGCACCGAGTGGTAGACGAGGAAACAGGCCAGCATGCTCAGCTGCGCTTCCCCACAGGGCTGCCCGTTGAGGTAGGCGTGCACACACACGTCACCCCCAGCTGTGAGAGAAACACAGATGGAACAGAACCAACTCACTACAGAACTGAGAGGCCCAAGGAATGCCTTCTTTTTGTTACTTTTTCATCAAGAACTCATCGAGCACTTACCATACGCCAGACAGGCCCTGTGCGGGGCATTAAGGCTACTGGGGTAAAGCAGATGACTGCCTGTCACTGCCAAGTTTGGAGTATTGTGGGGGAGAGAGATATTACATACCCAATGATGCAAACTGAAGCTAGTCACAAATTACGATGCGCGCCATGAAGGTGCAGGGGTCACCTGTCTCCCCAAACACCCCCTTTATTACCACCCTTCCCCCCACCGCGCAGCATCGGCGGGGACTGACTGCCACGCCAGGGCCGGATCCTGATTAGTCGTGGTCAGAGCTTCTCAAACTTGAACAGGCATCAGAATCACCCACAGGACTGATTAGAACCAGACGGCTGAGCCCCTCCCCCACAATTTCCTGGATGAGGCCAGAAAACTGCATTGCTAACAAGTCCCCAGGTGATCCGCTGCTGCTCCTCCAGAGACCACACTTTGAGAACCACTGGTCTGGGCCAATCGAGGCAGCCCCATTCCCCTGGTACAGTGACTGGTTCGGGGACAGGCAGAGCTCAGCCATTCAGAGAGAGACGCTCTCTGCCACAGGGACTGACTGAGGAATGGGCATGAGCTCCAGTTCAAGCTAGAGACACGAGGAGATGCTTGACAACATGTCTGCTAGAGGCTTTTCGGAAAGAAGTTTCCTCATTCTTATCGCAAAGCTCCTGGAAGCAACGCTGTTCTTCTCTGAGCAAGATGCTGAGCTTGAGGCAAGGAACTGTTATGGTTATTTTATTGCCATCAAAAAAAAAAAAAAGTACCCTGAGGACAAAGCCATGGCAGAGAGTATAACTGAGGGAGCCTCAGAGAAATGGAGCTGAAGCCACTGGAATAGGACCACCCTTCAGCCTGCCGTACTGTGGACTTCCAATTACGTATGTTCATCTGTGTCCTTACCGTTTACGCCAGGTTGAGTCAGGCCTTCTGTTACCTGTAGACAAAGGCATTCTGATACAGAGAAAAAAGTTGAGAGAGAGAAATAAAGATGGCAGGACAGCTGCCTGTGGCCTTAGAGGCCTAGGAGGAAAGGGAGTTTAAATTGAGGCTGCAAGAATGAGTATGAGTTGGGCAGGCAGAGCATGAGAGGAAGAGGTTCTTGGGAGGGGAAGCAGTCCGGTCAAGTAGGGAGCAGGAGCTCTGTGCTCTGGGGGAACTGGAGGGGACCAGGTTGTCCAAGTGGGGTTCTGTTCTAGGACAGAAGCAGTAAAATGTGGACAGAGTCAAGAGATATTTAAGAGTGAGGACTGAAAGAGTAATGGACTGGCTACTGCAGGAGAGAGGGGAGGGAAGGGGAGGGGAGGGGAGGAAGGAGCAAGGATGAGTTTCAGAAAGGTCAAGGAAGGAATGACAGTGAAATCAAGATGGAACTGAGAAAGGATGGTCAGAGGTTAAAAAAAAAAAAAAAGAACTGGGGAAGTGCACTGTCACAGAAGTCAAGGGAGGCCTGTTTCCATAAAAATGAGACAGTGATAGGAACAATGCCAGGAGTCCACGGAACCTGATCATGAGGATGTCAGTCTGGTGGGAGGCAGAAACCTTTGGGGTGGGCGGCAGGAGTGATAAAGGAGGCAAGGAGCGACTCTTCTCTGACAGTGTATCATGAAAGGAAGGAGAGAACACGGGAGCTATGACTTCTATTCAGTGACGTTCTCACGCCTACTGGTTTTTTGTTTCACTGATTTTCTCTATCTTCTGTTTTCAATTCCGTTGATTTCTGCTTTTGTATGCTTGCGTAGGGTTATTTTGCTTTTCTTTTTCTAGTTTCTTTAAGTGAGAACTTAGATTAGTGATTTGGGACCTTCCTATTGCAAATATTTAGTGCTATCAATTTCCCTCTCAACACTGCTTTAGCAGGAAGACTTAAGACTACAAAATTTCAACATTTACTCTGTGTGTACAGTAGTTAAGAAAGTGTAGTACTGGCAAAAAGATGATAAACAGATAAATGGTACAAAACTGAGTCCTGAAACACTCACTTTTACAGTCCACTGACTTTCAGAGAAGGACCCCAAAGGAATCCAATGAGAAAGAAAAGTCTTAAATCTTATCAATAGCAAGGGTCTGCTATAGGTGATCAAACGCTAAACTAAACACCAAAACTTACAAATAACTTGAATTTTTCCCCAAACATGAGAAGAAAAATGATTATCATACTTTTAGAAATTGTGGAACTACATGACCTTTCAAATCCCAAGAGGAGATAACAGACCGGATGCGGGTGTTAAACACAAACTGGGAGTTTGAAATGGCTGTTTTCCATGTACGTCCCTCACAATCTGGTTGACAATTTTTTTGGAAATTCTTTTTTTTTTTAAAGAAACAATTAGTGCACTGATTTGGGAGGAGAGAAGGATGCAGGCGGGAAATGCGAAGGCAAGGTACTCCCTCGTGTTTGCCAAAAACCACTGCCCCACACCCTCCGCCCCCATCACCCTTCTCTGGGATGGGGCCCTCCCTCCCCCTCTCCCTCCTCCCCTGCACCCACCTGACCTAGCCTTCAGTGATTAGGCAGAGCCCACCCCGGCTCTAAAGCTGGGTGAAGATGGGCTCCAATCAACCTTTCTTCCCCCTCCTTCCACCTACCCCCTCATTCCTATCTCCTGTCTAAGTAAAATACAGAAAAGCCATCGCAGCTGGTACCTGGGAGAAGCAAGTCTCAGAGCCGGGGGCGGGCAGACAGAGAAGCCACAGCCAGGTGCAATGGGACAGCTAGTTTCCAATTTAATTATATTCACATCCCTAGGTTCTGTCAGTTACTAGCAACTTTAAAGAATCAAGAACTGTTACTACTGATATTACCAGGGCCAGTATTTACCCAAAGCAGGTTGCTGTCAGACATGTATTAGAAGCATTAGAACCGAAAAGAATAAACAGATCAAGGAACTGACTACTAAAAATCCATCTCAAGCATATATTACGTATCAGACAGCTTTCCATTTATCAAAAGGCCCCACCATTTGCCTCACATGAGGCATCATTACTTCTGCACTGTGAGGAATAACCTCACCACCTCACTGCAGTCACAAGTCAGTACTTCCACTGACAGACAGCCATAGTTAATGAAGTTCCAGGTTCTCACTGACTGACTCAGAGCTACCAAAGCAAGCGTTCCCTCTAAGCACACATCAAGCTTTCAGTGTGCACAGGGTGGAGGCACCAAAAAGGGCCTCAGGTAGGTGACAGGCCACACCGCTAAGGAACAGAAGAGAGAAGCACTGGAAAGGAAGCACGATCTGACGCTAGAAAAGATACACCAGCTTCCTAAGTGTCAAGTGGTGTTTAAAAAGCTACACGTATACTCGCCCCCTGGCTCATAAAGCAGAGTTAAATACACCTGTTAAGGAAGTTAAAGCAGATAATCAGAGTCTAATTCACCTAGCCGGAACCGTTTCATCCTCAGCCATTCTGGACTGTACTCAGGCTTGCCTTGCTTACCAATGAGAAAGTTAGAACAGAAACGCCTGAGTTCCAGTGCAGCCTGAAAGCACGAGGGGCACAACCTGTTACTACCTTGCAGCCACTGGTCCAGAGTGTTGTCAACAGTGCACTTCACAACAGGGAGGAACTCCGAGCTCATAAAGAGCCCTCGTTTCGGGTGGTTCTGCAGCCGCTCCTGGTGGCTTCTGGAGCTGAAAAACTCTAACACCAACTTTATCTGCCAGAGTTCAGACGTCTCGGACATTTCTCTTCTTCCCAGTCTTCTCACAGCCTTGCGGAGAAAAGAGGACAGCAACCAACTTAATGACGGAGTGAAGATGCTCTGTCACCTCCTTGGAGTTGTACACGAGAATGTCACTTAAATGTGGTTCATAAAACCAACGAAGAGCAGAGGGGAACCCACTCTGTTTTGACGCACTCTGCCCCACAGAGGAGCCTTTTACTGGGTTTAGATACATGGCCCACTGTCTTTGAACAACTTTCATGTAAAAAGCAGCAAAGGCAAATGAGCTCATTCTTGGCTCAAAGGCTCTGAAAAATGAAAACTCAACAGGTCTACAGCCAGTCACCTCTGGGAGACCCAGGCTGGTTACAATGACGTGGCCAGGATCAGGCCAGGGATCCCAGGGGTCAGAGGGCAAAAACAATATTACTGATAATGCTGTTCTTGGGACACATCTGCAAAGTACCCACGGCTGCAACCAGAAGGTATGTTCTATAGATACCTGCCCGCGACTGCGAGGGGGTGAAGGTTCAGAGCATAAAAAGAGAAGAACACACACTCAGTCAGCAACTGAAAAACACAACTCATTACTTGGCTGCTGTATAGAGACACTACGAGAAGCAGTAAGAGTGCGGACATCATTTATTCACACTTACCAATCAAAAAAGTTGAATGTCAGACAATGACGGCATTCTAGGCCTACTTGGTTATACTGGAACTTGCCTTCTAACTGAGAACGCTACATTAAGTTAACCCTGGTTTTTTGCAAACTACCTCCTGCATTTTCCCACTGAGCTTTTCAGTAGAGATTATTTTTACATTAGAGATTACTTTGGCTTTAGACACTGAGTCCCAAATTCTCATCTGTGAACTCATTATATCATATTCACTCAAAGAGCTGTTCAAAACTATAGATCCTGGACGACAGAGCTCAGAAATTCTGATGCAGTAGCTATGGAATGGGACTTGGAGGATCTGTATTGTTAAGATTTTCCACATAAATTTTAGCCAAGTTAGAGAACTATTAGCTTGGTTTAACTGCAAAATTGATTAAAAAAAATAAATTAATTAAAAAATTGAGCCAGAAACATATGAAACTATTTAAAAGACATATGTATTATTAATAACCTAAAGTGAGTAAATTAGTCCAATCCTTTAGGAATGTTGTCAGACATTATCTTCTGCATTACCTCTCTTTCAGGCTCTTTTAAAACAGCAGTAATATGAAAGAAATAAAAAAGTGACTCCAGCTCCCTAAATCCCTACATACTGATGCCACGACCTCTGCCAGCCTAGTCGCACAGGGGTGACTGCCATCACCGGGGCACTGTTCACTTACTCCTCAACTGCATAATGTTTTCCATGAAGAGGCTTTGTCAGCAGGGAGGCAAGAGACCACACAAGGATGCTAGGGGAGAAAGGGAGGGAACATGCTCTTTCTTTCTTAGTGAGAAGAGGAGGCAAGGAGGAGAGAACAGGAAACCTTGGGGTAAGACAGCCCACCAAGCGGCACTCCAGAGATCATAAACTCTGAGCTTTTGGTATGTACAGAGCTTTCAACTCTGGCAGGGATTCCTTTTTTGAAATTCTAAAAGAAAATGAGAAACTAAAAAGATGGACAGGTAGGGAACCTCACCTCATTGTTCGGTATGTTACCTGAAATACAAGAACAATCTCATCAGAACTGGAACAGGTGTTTGCACCATACCTGATCCATCGCTATGTATGCCGGCAACATCTCTGGGGTCTCCTGAGTCACACATTCATACAGCACTGAAGAAAAGAGATCCAGAATTTCCTGTTTCTGTGGAAAACCAGAATCTTTTTGTAGCACATCAATGTATATTCCAAAATCAATTCAAAAAACAACTATACAGCAACTCCTACGGTCCATTAAGTTCTGCAGTGAATAATATAAAAAGGTAAAACAGCTAGGTCTTTATAAATCACAGTGCATGCAACATTAAATATTAATAAAATACAACAAAAATTAAGTCCCAAGGGACAGTTAAGGACATAACTGCAGTAGAGGAGAGGAAGGGATCAAGCTGGGCAAAATGAACAGAGATACGACTTGGGTTGGGCTGGCAAGAACAGGATCCAGAAAGGGTGCCCGGCATCCACAAAGATGGAGTAGAAACGCTGAGCAGAACAGTGTGGGGGAGGCAGCAGGGCCAAGTCGAGATGGGGTTAAGGGCAGGCACAGGCTTCCCCCAGGGACCTGTGGCCTGGAGCGCAGGCCCAGCCCTCACTAGCTACCTGTGTGATCTTGGGCATATGATGCCTGTAAGTGGCAGTTTCCTCATCCATAAACCCAGAACAATAAAGCACATACCCTCAGGGGCAGAAACAAACGACAAATTTACAAAGAGTACTGAGCAGAGTGCCCAGCATACAGTACAGATTCAATAAATAAGAGGCAGGAAGGTTATATCACTCTCAAAACAACAATGTAAGGTAGGCTCTATTATAATCCCACTTTTAGAAATAAACTACACCTCACAGAAGTTGAAAAAATTTCCCCAAGGCCACACACGCTTGTAGGCAACAGGCCATCGATTTCAGATCACCTAGCTCCCACATCTAATCCCTGCCACCTAAGATGACGGATTAAATCAAAGATCTGCCAGTACCCTTTGAATCCTGAAGATTAACAGTTTTATGACCAACAAAAGGAAGGTTAGAAAAGAGAAAACAACAACAACAAAAACAAAAACAAAAACAAAAAAGCAAAGCATAAATACAAAACAGAAATAGACTCATAGACATAGAATACAAACTTGTGGCTGCCAAGGGGGCGGGGGGGGGGAGGGATAGACGGGATTTCAAAATTGTAGAAAAGACAAACAAGATTACACTGTAGAGCACAGGGAAATATACACAAGATCTTGTGGCAGCTCAGAGAAAAAAATGTGACAATGAAAATATATATGTTCATGTATGACTGAAAAATTGTGCTCTACACTAGAATTTGACACAACATTGTAAAATGATTATAAATCAATAAAAAATGTTAAAAGAAAAAAGAGAAAACAAGAATTAATTAAATTAAGTAAAAACAAGGGACAGGCAGTAAACACTGAACACAAGGACCAGTCTGAGAAAGAACATGAGAAAGTATCACCTGTCAAAACTAATGTCCTACAATTTTAAGTTGTTTCTTCTACCATGGTAGGAAGTTACTGAATTTAATAGCTTTAGACTATAGAAAATCTGCATTTGTCAAATAAAAATCATCCAATGTGCCTGCGGCATGTCATCAACATCCGAGATAGAGCCGGATGTTACAGGTTTCTGCTGGTGTCCACAGACAGAAACAGTAACAAGTTCGAATCTTAGAGCTGAGCAAACCGTATTATATATACCTGACCCATGTTCACAGTTGGTTTGCAGAAATACTCAGCAAACGACAGAAGTGCTGGATCAGAAGTGAACGCTGAAATCGTTTCAGGCTGAAAAAAAAACAAACAACAAGTGTAAGTGAGACAATAAGGATTCTTCCCATTACTACTCAAACCGTAACGCATGCAGTTGTAAAAAATCGACCTCATTTCTTTCACACAATGTTCCCACAAAACCCAAGACTGTAAAACTTGCTAGCGCTTCAACAACCTGTTCTAAAGTTACAAGCAGCTTTTGCACAAGCTGCCACAAGCTACTGATTTATCAAAAGGCCTAACAGAAATAGGGCTTTCTTACACAACTCACCCCGAAAGGCTTTCCCCTCCTTCATTAACTAACTGAAAGATAAACTAGAAACCAGAATTGTTACTGAAAAGGCAAAGAATACAGATTATCACTCTAATAAGCCACTCACAAAAAGACCAGTGCCGTCTGAAGGTCACTGGAACCATCAAAGTCAGAGAGAGAAAGGAGAACGGTGGGCGCCAGGGGCTGGAGGGGCGGAGAGGGGCGGGGTCGGTGCGGATGGGGAGTCAGGGTTAACAGGGACAGTTTCAGTTGTGCGAGAAAAGAGCTCTGCGGGTGGATGGTGGTGATGGTAGCATAACAACATGAATATACTCAGTACCACTTAACCGTACACTTAAAAGGATGAAGGCAGTAAACTGTTAGGTGTATTTTACAATTAAAAAAACTGAAAAAAAAAGGGTGGGGGAGACTATCACTCGAGGTTCAAGGCTGAAAACTGAATACAAAGGTATTACCATTTTCCATCGAGGTTTATATTTCACTTCTGAACTCCCAGCAGGCAGGAAATTGAGATATCTTTTAATTTTTATATACTTCCCCCATTCAAACTCAAGTCTAAACATCTCTTTTCTTTACAAATTGGGTTAGGGTCTTTGAGATGGGCTCCAGTGTATATAAAAGCAACAGAGCTAATTCAGGTTAAACTCTCTCCAAAACTCCTTCAAAAGTATTTCATAGAGAACCTATCAAATGCTGACAAACAGAATTCACTGATGTCAACTATGTCTGCTTACTCCCTGGAAACTACTAAAGGCCCAGTCATAAGAACTAGTAAGTGCTACCTTGCAAAGATCTTTTTTTTCATTTTTGCCATGAACTAAGTAAATCTTGGTGGATTTGAGGTTTAATAAGTAAGGTTATTAAGCTAAATATTTTTTAGTGTTAAGGTACATTCTGACTGTCCCTGC
The DNA here is from genome assembly GCF_036321535.1 of Camelus dromedarius. Lineage (NCBI taxonomy): Eukaryota > Metazoa > Chordata > Mammalia > Artiodactyla > Camelidae > Camelus > Camelus dromedarius. The sequence goes on from NC_087468.1 coordinate 12,776,413, forward strand.
CACTAAACATAAATCAGCCTTAGAATCCTGGCAGAGGGCCCATATTTTATAATGGTTGCCACATAAAATAGCCCCAACAGGCCAAGGTCACTCAGTCTTTACAACCTGCGGTGATCAGAGAGAGCAGATCTACCTAAATGGTACTCAGTCTCATCATGTAAGTATGCACTTTGGGTAGACTAGTGGGATTCAAACCTACTCCCTCTCACCCTTCAATCCTGGGGTTTTCTTTAAGTTGAGATATAACTGACACATAACATTTTATTGGTTTGAGTTGTACAACATAATGATTCGATATTTGTACATACTGCAAAATGATCACCACAGTAATTCTATCTAACGTCCATCACCACACAGAGCTATAAGTATTTTTTTCTTGTGATGAGAATACGCTTCAGTTTTTACCCATCAGCACTACCTTGAAAGCCCGAGCTTCGGAGTTCCTGTTGGCAACGGTCTGGGCCAACAAACTCTGCCATCCCATTGGATCTTCCTTGTAGGAGAGCTGACCCGCTCTGAGCTTGACATATAAAACCCCATCCTTGGACAGAATTGACCTGAAAGAAGACAAAAATGAATTTAATGTGAGTTATTACTGCAGTTCTTGGCTAGAAATACAGTGGTTCCTGATACCATGTTCACAGGAGATGAAGTCTTCACCGTTTTCCACCAAGGTGCACTGTTACCTACTGTGTCTAGAACTAAATCAGTCCATCAAAGAAAGTCATAATAAAGTTCTGCTTTTCTCTGTGTCTACATTCATGGAACCTGTTAAACAAGAAGGCATTCTACCTGCTCAGTGTGAACTTTAAAGGCAGTATTTTATCTAACACTTCTTTATATCCCCTGTAAGTATCTATTGATTGGTTTACAGAAAAAAAAAAATGTTACAAATCTAAAGACAGAACTTTCTGGAAATTTAAAGACTTAATTTACACACCTGCAGTGTAAAATTATTAACATTCTCTCTCTTACTTCATTGAAGTAATTACTTGCATATGACTATTTCAACCCAAAAACAATCTACCAGAACCTTAATTTTATGAGACCAACCTAACAAGAGAATGGTAAAGAGATGCTACAGAAGATAGGATCTGACAAACACCAACTGTTACAAAGTTCCCTTTGTGGACACATAAATCAGCCTCGTTTTCTTAAACTAAATCTTTCATTATTGCTCCAAAAGACAATGCCATTACTGTCTCAATTTAAGTCACTTCAAGTTTCTCAGTGAATTAATATAAATATTTAGGATTTGATTTCTAAATTTAAAATTTTATTTTCTAATACAAACTGTTTCAAAGATACAGACCACTTTATTCAGTACACACCCTACATACTGTTCTGGGTGAGATTAAAGGGTGACAAGGAGCATTTTAGATTATAATCCGTAATTTATACCTTCCCAGATATTTCTATTCCCTTCACAGATCCACGTGAGAAATTCCACACACTTACTTCAAGTGCTGTGTCCCCTTGCTTAAATCCATGAGCAGTTCCCAGTATCGTGGGCCTTTAACTTTAATCTGTCAAGATAAATGTAAATAGTCAATCCAATGCTGGGAAAGTGCTAGTTCAATAAAATGAAACTCAAGCTTCTCAGAGGAAATAAAAGTTAAAAAAAAAAAAAAAAAGACAGAGACGTAACAAGCTCCACTTCCAGAAGGAAATGAATGGGACTCCTGTTCTCAGGCCACCTAACCAACAGGAGAACGCTCTGAGTAAAGACCTCCATTCCTCGTGACTGTTCCCTCTGCTGCTGCTTTCCTATTTCTCATAAAACACAGGGAAAGCACAGGCTTTTATTTAGCCATCTTTACTGCTATGCTGATTCCGTTTGAATTTAACCCTTGGATATATTTTCCTAAATCACATCCCACTTACCTGTTTTAAAAGGTGGAGTTCTGGAAGAAGGGTAGGAGCCATCAACTCTTCTTTGGTCTGTTCATACCACTGAGTGCCCTTTACAAATGCAAAAGAACCGTCACAGCTCACTACATAGTCAGGGGAGGCTACAAAAAGAGACATCACTCTACCCTTCCCTTTCCCCACGGTTTGTAGACAGCTTGTCAAATGGCATAAACTCCTCTCCAGTACTCAGGTCTGGAAGGGCTAACGTCTATGGTCCTTTGCAGAGCCGGCACCACCTTCCACCGCTCTCAGCCTTGCCCTTCACCTGCGGGGAGGGCTGCAGACCTGCACCTGCGAGGCCGCTGCCTTTCCGCACGTGTTGTCTTCTCTGCTGGGAACGTGCCCGGCTCAGTCGGCAAATCTCAGCCCAGACACCGTGTCTACTATGACGGCCTCCCAAATCCCAGAAGTGCTGGAGGGGAACACTTCTCCTCTGCTCCTCCTGCATTCGACACACACCTCCCATCATCACACTCTATCCTCACTGTATCCATGCCTGACTCCCCAGTGGACAGAAGTTCCTAAGGAAAGGCAACGTCATCTCAACTTCGTACCCCAGAGCCCTACGCAGTTTCAACACACAGAAGGCATTTAACAATTTTCTGAAGGAAAGAGACATGATTTATAATCTATCTGTGCATCTAAATCAATGATCTCTCTCATCAAAAAAAAACCTTGCACTTTAAAGCACTCTGCTAACAAATCTAAGAGTCATCCGAACTCAGTTCATTTTTTGGAACACTACTATCAGCTATGTCAAGTTAACAGGGTCACTTTCAAACTACAAGCTCTAAAGACAAGCGAGCAGCTGATGCGCTCTGAGGTCTTACACCCACAGACAATGAACAAGCCTGAATGGCCTGGCAGGATGTACAAGAACTGTGAAAGCTTCAATTTTTATGAGAGTTCAACTCACTGTTGTCATCCTTTAAAGGACATTTTCAAAAAACATTTTGACTTGCAGAGATGGATGAGCGGCAATGAAATTACAAATAAACAACAGGGGAGAGAGTTACCTTATAGGTGACTTCTAAGAGGGCGTAGCAGGGCGTGTTGGTGTCCACATCCACAGGCACCAGAAGTCTTGGTTCTGCAGCCAGCACGTACAGGTGCCGGAGAGCCTGGAGATGATACCTGCTCACAGAGAACACAGAGGTGGTAACACAGGGGGCGACGGCATGAGCCCTACAGTCTGCAAGAGCTGAGCCAAGACACAGCATCCAGCGACAGCAATCCTAAAGGAAGATGAGATTTAATTAAAAAGTAATGGAGAAATTCTCTTTAAAGACTTACAGACACATGATCCTTGACAAGAATTTGTTACTTGAGTTTCCACAGTTAAGAGGTTTTATAGGGAAGCAAAAATGATCCAAACATGAAAATATTTATTAATAAACCAATCACTTATAAGGTCAACACAGGTGTCTCTTTTTGCCTTCTAAGAGGCTTACTTCCACTTCTTTCTCTTCTTTTCTTAAGGGTTGGTAGGGAAGAAGAGAGGGAAAGAAAGGGTGACAGTTTTCCTCAGATAGCAAAGCTCTTCTACGTATAAGCCCCTGTACACAGATACATACACACACCCGGAACACATGTACCACAAATTAATGGGTAAGATACGACAATATTTTTCTTGCTGCGTGTGTCCTTTTCTGAGTTTTCAAAAAATGTTCTAAGATTTAAAATTTATATTTTATAATTTAAACATATAAAAAGGTTTTACATTTTAAGACCCCATAAAGGAAGGATAAAATGAGACTTCAAATACATTTTTCTTTAATTTCAGCTGTATCTTTATCCTCCCCTCTTCCCATCCAAATCTACCCGCCCCTATAAATCTATTAGAAATCGAATTAATCAAGGCCAGAGAAAACAGATATGTATCGGTTACATAAAGGTTCTTAATGTTTGGCACCAATCGCTTTGTCCATAATAATTGAACCAACTGAAACTCTGCCCAGCAGCACGTGAGGGCGGGTCTCCGCCATGCCCTAGCCGATCGCTGACCTCAACTGGAGACACCTTCCCTAAACGGACAAGTGAGAGACCACTCATCAGTTATATTAACAGCCGTATTCTTATGCACCACCTATCATTAAAGTTTGGACTTCAGATCAGGTTATTTCTGTACAACAGCTATCTATCCTTATTCCCAGCGACGCATTACACTGCAGTTTTAAATGATGGCTTAGTCACCACAGTGGACACTCCCTCTCCTGATCCTTCTCTGGGCAGACTGTTGGGGGGCCTTCGGTTGAGCTCACAGGTCATCTCAGATGCCACTGGGATACAGGAGCTAGTTTTTCCCCTTCCTCCACAAACAGCAGAGAATAGCTACGCCTGAAACTCCGAGGGAGACTGAAGTGTGGGTGGTTCTCTGTGCTCTAAAAGGCAGAGCTTCTGTATTATCAGGCTGCTTCCACACGTCTGAGGTTCTCCTGCTCACTGCCCCTTCTATATTGTCTGACTCTTTGCCACATTTTGCTTGTCTTGTCCCTCCTCTGTCATTTATACAAAATTTCTCAGCATTAAAGAGGGAAAAAATTGAATTCATACAGATATTGCCCCTAAATCAGACAAATTCCTCTCTTGGAATCGAACAGTTCTGCCAAAACGTATTCAGCTCCTCTTGGCTACTATATTTTGCATGATGACTTTTTCCCTAAATATAACTCTGTTCGGGGTTAGGGCAGTTCCCCTGATCGGAGCACGGCAGAAGACAGAGCAGTCATCAGATGTCCAAAGGACTCTTCAGGCTTAATATTTTGTGAGAGAACCTTTTCAAAAGATTTACCCAGGAAGATAACTAAGTTCAAGAACAGAATAAAGCCAATCTAGAAATGAGTCCATGCAAACAAAATACAATCAGATTATCCCCTTAGAGAACCTGAGAAAGATCATGTGAGGGAAATCACTAGACTCACCGGTTGTCAGTGCTGTGAGCTGGGAAGTGCGGGTACAGGGCACAGAGGAGGGCGGCAATGGAAGAGTTTGATGTGCTCAACGAGTACCTGCAGAACACAGCCGGGAGGGACACACGCTGTTAGTCCCACCAGGCAAACCTCCACGGCATTCTCGAGAATCAGGAAACTGGGGTGCTGTGGCAAGGCATACTGACGGAACTATGGCCTTGATAAATACAAGTATGTCAATGCTCTGAACATTTTACTTTACAGTTAGTCCTTAAGCCACTTCAACATCATCTACTATTTAATGGAGAAGCAACTTCCCACAAATGTTAAATTTCAAAACCTGAATTAGTAAGCCAAGTTTCATACTTCAGAGCACAGTAGTGAGAACCATGAAGGCAATCCCAGACACCTTACTTCTAAAAGTACAGGGTTTTTCACTCGGTATCTCAAATATTTTTTTCCTTTTCTGTAAAGCATGCATTTCCTTGGAATGACAGACTATATAAAACAGGCAAAAGCTATCAATAAAAAGTTACGATGAATGTATAAACAACTATTCCTTGAAAAAGAAAGTTTTTTTCCTTATCAATATGATAAACTCATTTAAAATGGCCACATAATTCTTAGTAAAATAAACTCTTTTGAAATTTTCCTTAAGTTATTTCACTGTTGCTCAAATTCAGCATGGCAAACAGGCAGATTAGTCTGAACTTTTAGAGTTTTTCTTTTAGATATTCTGAAAGCAAGATGGCTCAGGACATCACATAAAACCACTGTTGTCGCTAGTCAATATACATATATCTCTTATTACACGTATACACATACACAGATCCCCAAATCTTTTTCCCCTGTCTTTTTAAACAATCGGGGTGTTAAGAAAGAACGAGCATCTATCATCACACTTATATTTAATGAAGAAGAGATTTCAAAATTTAAATATGGAAATACATCTATTTTGACAAATGCATAGACTAGGCCATTTCTCTTTACCACTTTGATAAAACCAAAATCTAAACATTAGATATTAATGTCAGAAATTTTGAAATTAAGCATAAGGGTGTAACTATGCTATGAGAAATGTAAATGTTGTCACAGAGTACACGTAACTATTCAAAGATAAGAAACCGATAGGAAAGCAGCAGCAGAACGGGAGAAAACGTACTGAGCATGAAAGAACAGCAAGCAGGGTCATGCGGTGTGTGATGAGACGAGAGAAGAGATGGAACAGGAGAACACAATAAATGCAGGGCTTATTTTGAAAGGACAGTTAGTTTTAAAAAATCATAAAATAAGAATTTGCACAGTAATATTTCCTTAACCATTCTTAATTCTAAACAATAAAGGAGGAACGAGGGTGTGGCTCAGGGGCAGAGTGAGTGCTTAGCATGCATGAGGTCCTGGGTTCAATCCCCAGTACCCCCATCAAAATAAACAAACAAACAAACAAATAAAATAAACCTAACTACCTCCCCCCAAAATACAAATAAATGATAAAGGAAGAAAGTTCTACAAAATCTGTCAAAAAAAAAGGCGCACCTTTCTAATAATCTTTACTTCTGTACTTCTGGAAAGGTGCGTTCCAGTATTTAATACATTCTTAAAGAAGAGTGTAAAATAAATGTACTGACTTGTAGAAATTGTGTCATTGGCCAAGGTCACATAAACTACAGCTAAATAAATGAAGGAATACACCATACTGACAGGTGAAGAGACTCGATTTTGTAACAGATTTCAATTCCTCCAGACTGATGGATAGACTCAATGCAATTCTGATCAATATTTTATCAGGTTATTTAGTGTGGAAAAATCGCAAATGAATTCCACTATTTATATAAAAGGCAAAGAGTCAAGAACAGAAAAACACATTTTTGAAGAAGAAATCCCAGTTTGGAGGATTTCCTCTACCGGATATCAAATCTTACCATAAAACCACACTAATAAAGACAAGTAGGGTGCTGTGAAAGTACAGAAAAACAGACAACTGAACATGACAGTCCAGAAATAAAAACATACATAAAGATATTTAATTTATAACAAAGGTAGTACTGCAGAACAGTGGAGAAAGGATAAACTGATAACAGTAGGGCATCAACTGGGGAAAAAAAACATACAGAAAAATCAGTTCCAGGTAGACTTTAAATCTAAACGTGAATGGAAAAGCTAAAAATCTTCTATAAAATAAGTAAGAAAATATTTTCACTTTTTGTGGTTAAGGAAATATTTCATAAGAAGGACAAAAAAGTACAAACCATAAAAGAAAAATATTAATAATTCTGTCATCAAAAGACAACAGTAAGAGAGTTAAACAGCAAGCCACAGAGTCGAAGGAAAACTCACAGAATTTGGTGACTGATAGAGTTCATGACCGTTATGAGAAAGCAGTTCAGTAGGAGAGTAAAATCATTAAACAGTGAGGAACAAGAGTGATGCTATGAAGTACTGAGTACAGACTCTTCTGAGAAACGCAGTGATGCCAACCAAGTATATCAGAGAGAGGACGGTAACTCTGCTAAGTGGGGCAGGAACTGATGGGTAAACTATTTTTAAAAAGCCTTTTTAAGTGTAATAATGCCCCTAGATAAGCTAACAGCTAGTCAGAATCGAAAATTTTCATGCTTCTAAATCAAAATAAGTCACTCATAGAGATCGTGCTCACGAGATCTTTTCATTGAGGAAAAACATATTCATTTACCTTCCTCCTCCCAAAAACAGAAGTCCAAGGGCCATGTGATGGGCTAGGTGGAAACCGTAGTTCATTTCACCACCTGTCTTCATGTGCAAGAAGCGACAGAGCTGCAAAACCTTTAGGTTCCCCGAGCCGGCCATCACCATGGCCAGAGACAGTAGCACCACACTCAGGCAAGTCTCCAGGTTGTAAGGACCTGTCTGGAAACGCAAGCGATGATACACGATAACCCTGGTGCTACATTTCCTTTATTATCGAAACTAAACCAGCCATCATTAGACTATAAATGCTTACAGCTTTAAAAAATTTGAAAAAACAAACAATCCATGAAGATTACGGCTTTTCTTATTTGTTCTCTTGTCACAAGAATTAGATACCTGTGCATCCTTCATTTGGTGAATCAGGTAATCATATTCTCACCTGATTAACACCCCAGAACAAAAATACAAAGATGAGCCAAAGCTTCAAATTTCCCATTCTAAACTCAAACAAACTGCACAGATATTTGGCAACACATAAGTAATTGAATTATCAGCGAATTTTCTTTAAGCTTAATTTTATTCCCCAGGAGAATCATCATAAAAAGACTTACCACAGAAGCATTAGGCGCAGACAAATAAGTCATAAAATCTTTTGCAAATTTATGCTTGAAAAACAAAGAAAAAATTTTAGGTTGAAAGAAGAATACTAAGGCTCTGCAAAAAAGAAAATAGAATGGAGTAAACGAAGCTCTTTCTTACCAAGCAGTTAAATGCTGATAAGTTTTCTGAGCCAGCAAATCGAAAACCCAGAGACAAACAAGCTCCTGCAATTATGTAGACATGTGCTTGCCTGAAAACAGAACACAAGAAATTTCAGTATTGTCCTTGTTTTGCTTTAAAGTTCACTATTACTATTATTTGTGGGTAAAAATAATAAATACTCCTGTTCTCTAAATTAGTTGATATTCTTTTGGGAATGCTCAGTTGTGCCTCTACCCAATCAACAGATTTCTGCAGTGTTTTCTTCAGTGGAAGCACCATGTGGCTCCTACTGATAACGTCTGTCTCTTGCCTATACTGTTTCAAATGCAGCAAAAGAAAATAATTTTTAGAAATCACTGCCAATTTTTTTTAATGGAAAGGATAAAAGAGGGATACGGAGAAGTTAAATCTCCGATACTACTTTTTGAGGATAAGAATTCTGTATTTTAGGGAGCTAAACAAAAAACAAACTTGTGAATATTTGATAAACAATGGTTAGAAACACAGAGGATTCAGAATTACTCAAATCAAGGACAGCATCTCTCCTACACGGTATATTTCAATTTATTTACTCAACAGATGCTTAAGTAGCTAGCTTGTATTACACATTACATGACTTACGACAAAGTTTCCAAATTCAAATCCTCTGAGCAAGGCAATTCAATTTCACTGAGAGAGATACTATTTTCTCTTATAATCTGTCAAAACAGAAAGCAAGAATACCTGGACATTAATAATCAAGTTACAAGTATTTAATAATTTGAAGAATAACATACTGCTTAGCTTGGCCATATTACATTTAAAAAAAGCTTTACCAAACCATTTCATTCAAAGGCCTGTATTTTCATCATATTGGATGCAATCATATTTCAAATCTAAGATGGGCCAAATAACTGAATAGGACTGAATGAATATAAACTGGAGGACTTAAGTATATTATGAATCAATAACAGAGTAATAATATTTCACTCTTGTGAACTGAAAAGCAAAGATGATGGCCACAGAGTAGAGATGGGGCAGAGGAGAGGGGAAGCAGTGAGAAAAGTGGGGAAAAAAAGCAACTGGAGAAGACTCTAATCAGAGACACTGACTTCTTCCTCACAAACGTTTCTAGTATGAACCTCCCTGTCTACCAGAGGTGAGGTACGTTACCAGACTGCCTAGCCAAGCCAAACTGTCAATATGTTAATCTGTAAGAATTGTTAAGAAACATATCCCTTTCCTTTTAGTACACATAGTGAATGAGAATGTATTTTAAAAAGATACACAGAATATCTAGCTTTAACAACCAAGAACTGATTTGATTCTCTTTACTTAAAAATATAAATAAAAAAGATAAAGCTATTTATTTTCTAAAAATATGCAAGTACACAGAAATAACACTCTGAAGACTTATTCCTGTAAGTCTTTTTAGAAGACTGTTCAGAGGAGTTACATTTCAGGATGCTTTCTATAATAAACCAGTAAGTATTCAGAATACCAAATTCAAATACCAAATCAAAAACTTGAAAATACCTTTTCTGATAATCTCAATGAGATAAGCAATTATGTTGGCTGTGTAACACAGACTGATAACCACTTCCATCTTTTTTCCTTCCTCTCGTCTTTATTTTTAATTTTGAATGTTATTTATACAGAAATTGAATGACATTCTGAAAAAACTGATACAACTCCAAAGTGAGTAATTAATATGTACATGGATAATCTGATTATAACATTCATATACTTAGCAGTAACATCATTCAGGACGGAATACTTCTATTCTGACAGCTGGCATTTATAAGCTCCTTTTTGTCCTCAAAAGGGCACGTACCCTTGGAGCTTTAAGGCCTGGGTTCTAATCCCAGCAGGGCCACTCACTAGCCCTGTGACCGCAGGCAAGTCGTGCCTCATGTGTAAAATGAGCACAATAAAGTTCCCACCTTCTAGGTTTCTGTGAGAATTAGAGGACTGAAACTACTCAAAGCTCTTAACATTAACTCTTGGTACACAGTGGGTTCTTTATTAAGTGTTAGCTGCTATCACCATCATCATCACCATCACTGATCTGTACCACTCTATCACAAGACCACACTTGGTCATAAATCACTTAACATGCTGATCGCCTACTGTGGATCGGGTGCCCCTGAGGAAACACAACTGTCACCCAGATTTGAGTGACACAGCGATCAACGTGTTAAAAGCATCACTAAAAGCGTGGGTTATAAATAACTGTGGGGGGAAAAACACTCTTCAATCTAGTCCTTATTACCTTTTCTACAGTCTCCTGAAGTTAAAAGAAAAAAAAAAGAGAAATATAAGGAGGAATCAAAGGGAAACGTGTAATCACTTAAGGGCAGACTGAGGCACACAGGGAATGAATAAAAAGACCCCAATCTTCTCTGTCTTGTAGAGTCTAACACAAGAAGCTCAAGCTCCGAAGTCCTAACAGCTAGTTTCAGTTTTGTCCCACCTCCTCCTAGCTGGGTGGTTTTGGACCAGTCTTCCATGTAACAGTGAGGTACTGCGCTCTGGCTACCGTGCTCTGGTTACCAGGAACGAAAGGTGGAAAAGACACCGGAGCCACCCTTGAGGAGTTCATGGTCTACTGGATGCACAGACGTACAAAAAACCAAAAGTAGTACACTGTTCCCACCCACACACAGGGGGCAGTACTTGAACAATTTACAGCGCAACACCCCCCAAAAGAAAAGACACTAGGTTGTACAGTAAAGCTTTTTATGAAGGAAAAAGTGCTATGAAGATGCTAGTTACTGTACTGGAAACATGCCTTAAGTTCGAACAAATAAGCAGTTTACAAAGTGACCCTTTCAATCCCACTTTTGATGCCAAGCTGCTCCCTACAAGGGGCCCTGCTACAGAATCAATGAAATAAGTGGGTGAGAACTAGGAGAAAATGAGAGCAACAGGCAGTATCAACAAACAGAACTGTGAACTTGCTGAATGTCCTACTGGGCATCCCTGATGTAAGACCAAATTTAAAATAAAGTCTGAAGCAGAAGAAATGTCCGAGAGATAACTTTATATTAAAAGTCCAAGGATCACATTTCTACAAAAGTTTAAAAAAAGAGCTGAGATAAATTTAAGAATATAGTTGTGTACATGTTTAATTTCACTTTGTAAACTAAACTTAGTAAATTTAGTAAACTGAAGTTGTCTTGAAGGCAATCTGTAAGTCAGGTGCATCTTAAACGTAACAGAATTTAGAATGGCATCTTGTATTTGCAAATGATCAAAAAACATATGCTGAATGAGGGAATGGAAGAAAAAGTAAAATTTCTTCCTACAATATACATTTTAAAGGGCACTTTCCAAAAGGAACTGATATCTTTGACATCTAAATGTGCTAGGAATTGAATGTCTGCCTGACCCATGAACCATGTGTGACCAGGGCAGACTCTGAGGAAAGGACATAGGATAAAAGGACTGAACTAAGATTACAACTGGCAAGCAAGAGATAAGGCTGGACACAAAATGTATTTGTGTGTGTGTGTGTGTGTATTTGTGAGGACACACACACACACACACACACACACACACACACAGATACATGTGTATGTATGTACATGTGTATCAACACTCGAGAGGAATAAAACAGAAACCAGAGTCTTCAAAAGACAACCTGCACAATGTCCCAGATACAAATCAAAATGACCTAACATAAGAACAAGAAATGCAACCTATTCTCAGAAGAAAAGACAAAGGAAAACAATCCTGAAATGACCACACTGCTGGCGTTAAGAGGATTTTAAAGCAGCTCTTCTAACTAGAAGGACAATATGCTCATAATGACTGAAAACACAGAAAATCCTTTCAGAAAAAGCAAAAATTGTAACAAAAGGTAAAAATGCAAATTTTACAACTAAAAAGTACAATAAATAAAATGTTTAAATTCACTTCATGGACTAAAAGGAAAACGAAATGCCTGAAGAAAGTGAGTACACATAAAGATAAATCACTAGAAACGCAGCAGTCTGTAGAAAAGACAGAAAAAGAATAGAAGACAACAGTCATCTGATTTTTGACAAAGGAGTCACAGGAATACAAGGAAAGGAGGGTGTTTTCAACAAACAGTGTTGGCATAACAAAATATATGTATTTTTTAAAAATGAAAACCTCAGGCCTTACCCTTATAAACAAAATTACTTTGAGATGATTTACATAATTATATATAAAAGCTAAAACATCAGGGCTTTTAGAAAAAATAATCTTCAGGTTAGGCAAAAATTTTTTTTTCAGAGGTCACAAAAAACAACCATATAATTAAAAATTGATAAATCAGACACTATCAAATTTAAAAATTTTTCTGCTCATCAAAAATATTCTAAGAAAATGAACAGGCACACCACAGATTAGCGGGATATTTGCAAAACATTTATCTGACAAAGGATATGTTTCCAGAATATATAAAAAATTCTAGCAACTCAATAATAAAAAGACAAATACAAAAACTTTTTTAAATGGGCAAAAGATATAAAAAGATTATTTCATTCAAAAAGATATATGAAGAAACAATAAGCAAATGAAAATGAACATGCAAACTGAAACTACAATAAGATATCATTACATACGGACCAGCAGACCTAAAATTAAAGACTAACATCACCAAACACTGCCGAGTCATGCAGCAGCCAGTGTTCTCATACACTGCTGGCCCAAGTGTAAAACGGTGCAACGTCTTTGGAAAAAGGTTTACCAGTCCTTATAAAACTAAACACACCATGTACTCTATGCCATGGTAAGTCCAATCCTAAGTATTTACTCAAAAGAAATTAAAACATAAGCCCACAAAAATGTTTCTATAAGAATATTTATGGTAGATTGCTTGACAATAACCAAAACCTGGAACTAGCCTAGGCATTCAACAAAAGAGAATAAGAGAGGAAACTATGGTACATTCACACAATGGGATACTAGTGAACAATGAAAAGGCTAACTATTGACACTACTCAATAGTATCTCAAAATCACACTGAGTTAAAAAAAGTCACAAACAAAAGGGTATATACTGTATGTGATTCCATTAAAGTTCTACATCAGACAAACTAATACACTCAGGAAAAAATCAGAAAATTGGTTGCCTTGGGGGTGGGGAGTAAGTGCATACTAAGTAGGAGGGGGCAGGAAGGAACTTCTGGCCATTCTGATAAAGGTCTGTTTCCACGAGCATATGCACTAGTCAAATCTTATCAAATGACACACTTAAGATTTGTGCATTTCATTATGTATACATTTTATCATAAAAGGAAAAGAAACAGGGTAAATACTGAATTAATGTTAATGATACACATGCTGAAATACTAAGGGAAAAAGTGTACTACTGTCTGTAACTAACTTTGAAACATCAAAAAATGATAGATTGGATAGAGGAATAGATAAATGGACAGGTATGTGATAAAACAAGTTTATATAGTAAAATATTAGTTGTAGAATCTGGTTGTACACATGTTTGTATAAAGTTCTTTCAACCTTTCTTTATTTTGAAATTTTCTTATTAAAACATAGAGGAAACACTCTAGCATTCTCAAAGATAGATTTATTTTCCCAAAAAAAGATACTGAGGACATGGACAGTTAATTAAAGGGCAATGTTTAGTTACAATATTTGACTTGGAGTTTTTACAAAACAGTCTACTTACTTTTAATTATTTGGCTTAGTGGGTACATATGCCATAAAGTAATTAAAACAACTTACTATACACAAGATAAAAAAATTCCCACAAAGTAAAACAGTATCTTAGATAAATGTGTACTTAATCAGGATAAAAATATCAAAAACACTTTTTTAGGGTCCTTTGATACATTTAATTTTTTTTAAAAAAATCATAATTTCTAGGTCTCTGTAACCAAAAAAGGAAGGCTATGGTCTGTGCTCAGCACACAATCTTAAAATGAAAGTTACTATGTATTAAAGAAATGTCATAATCATCAATATTGCCTTCAAAAGTATTTTATAGGGTTTTGGAAATCCCACATAATTTTATGTGATTAAAGATATAATATTCATTATACTCACGTACTTGAGGAACGTTGCTATCGACCCACTTGGAATTTGGTAAAATATCATCCCACAAAATCAGGCATCGAGCAAGTGTCTTAAAAATGCAATACAGAAAAATCAATTACAGCAGGCAAAGTTCATAGATTCTGCAACAATGATAACATTATAAATAGGACAACTTAAGAATCGGTTCCCAACTGATGGAAATTTTGAAAAATTAAATATATACAGTATCAACTTAAGCTACTCATTAAAATAAACTGAAGACTTAGATTTTATCACAAAAAAACTGAACTGATCATCATCAAAGTTTGGAGGAGTTGTAGAGAATTTCTGAAAACTTGCTCCATAAAGAAAAATCATGAACATAAGAATTATTCATAGTTCCATCTACATAGAGCCTCCCATATGCTAAAAACATACATTTAAACATTAAAGAAGAGGGAAAATTGGAGGAAATTATATCAATTACTATCACTAATTATACCCTTAATAGTGTTACTGCATCCTTAATAATAATGAAAGAATGTAAAACAAAGTGGTAATGAAGTCCCTCCCTTGTTGCTATTAGGAAGTTCTGAATAATAATATGAGGAAGTTGAAATGTCACTCCAAGTCTTATATACCAATGTAGTTGCCTTTCTTGGCAATTCCTACAGTCATATTTGGGAAATTTCAAAAGAATACTATCAATTACATATATGCATGATGGCTTAACATTACAGGTTCCCTTGTAGAGACATTTATATTTGCAAGCTAAACTTGAGAACCACAAACAGACTACATATCTTAAAAGAAGTGAAAAACTGCAAAGTATCATACCCTAAGCAAGAGAAATTCTGGCTTCACAAAGTCCAGCAAATACATGGTGTCAGGAGCTCGGAGCCAATCTGCAATGGATCTGTTGGTGGAGGATATCAGCAAGCATTACTGCTCGAGAAGAGGACAAAATAATCAAGAATCCCAGGGAGGGTGTAGCTCAGTGGTACAGTGTGTGCTTAGCATGCACAGGTCCTGGGGATTGAACCCAGGACCTTCATTAAAAATAAATAAACCCAATTACCTCTCCTCCAAAAAATAAACAAACAAATAAAAATTCCAAGACAGATTTCAAGAATTTCCTCTCCACTGCAACCACCGCCCTATTTTTTTCCATAGTACTTTCCACCCTCCAAACATAATTTTTATTACGTATGTATGTATATCTTACTATAAGCTTTGTAAGGGCAGATATTTTTAGTTATATTTTGTTCACTGAAATATCTCCAATGCCAGGAAAGCAATGACATACACATTTATCCCAACAGTAAATGAATAAATCTGTTTTTAACCAAACTTTTTGTTAATTTTGCAAATACTCGGTTTTTCTAAAAAAGGAATTTATTTACAACACTGAAAAATTTCTTGAATCTTAAAATGCTCTTTAAATTAAAAGACTTAAAACATGGTTTAATGTCTCCTACCCAACTTACTCTTCTATGCAAGACGTAAAAAACAAATGCCAACGTCTACTTTCAAGGGTCAGCACTAATTACTCAATGTTGCAGAGGCAGAAGGTAGGGTCATTAGGAAAGCTGTTGAACTAAGCAGAAACCACTTTTGTGAATGGTAACCTGAAATATAGTAACGCTAAGTATTTCTGATTCAACCAGACCTCACAATAACATGTAAAATTAATGAAAAGGAATGTGGATATCACTGGATTGTCAGTGACTCAACTGAAAAACAAAAATGAATAGAAATGGGCAACTATACTGTCAGATACCATTACAATAACAAAATATACTATTTCTAGATAAAAATCTATATAACTTGAAGTATTTGAGAGCACTAAAATCAGGCTGATCTAGCACAGGGGAGTAAGTAAGGTAATTTAGTTTTACTACTGAGGTCAGAAACGGAGTCACACTGTCATGACAAGGGATGGGCAGGGGAGATGCAGTACCTGTTATTGGTTTTCAAGTAGATCATAGCCAAAGCCAGAGTGGCACCTGGACAAGTTACGTCCACATTTATGGTGTCTCCTTCCTATCGAAAGAAAAGTTTATTTGTGTAAAGGAGTTCTGAATTATTATAAAATTCTTCTGAACACTAGCGTACACTTAGTTAACAAATTTTACAAAGGTTGGTATGAAAACTACTATTTTCAAATTGACCTCTTAGCTTCCAGCATTTCGATCTGTTGCTTCATTTGGACTTACTTTGATTTGATAACTTGGAGATTTATGTTTCTCCCGGTGCATCCCTGCTTGAAAGCGCCTGTGGCCTCCAACCATGTACTGATAAAGCTGCTCAGGCACGTTGAGATCGGACATCCCTATCAGATTACTGCCATGCTGGAAAACGGAGGAACAGACACGTGAAAGGAAATCTCAATGGAAGAAGATCTGTAACACACTCTCATGGCAAAGAAAAGAATAAACTAACTTCACAGCTGGGTATTTTGGGCTATCAATTAAAATAAGTATTTCTCATGAGCTAATACTCAATCTATTAATAATTCACATTAAAATTACAGTTCATCTACATACAAGTTAATACTTTCATTTCGTAAATACCGTTAACTGCACTAACAGTTAAAGAACATACGAGGTGGTACGCAATGCCACCTGAACCATGAACACCTGAACCCTTCCATTTCTGTGCCTATGAGCTATAATTACAATAATAAAAATAACTTCCTGAACACTTAACTCTCTTCCAGGCACAATTCGGTGTGTTTAACATGAGTTAACTTCCTTAATATGGCAATTCTATCACATAGCTACTATTTTATAGATGAGGAAAGTGAGGCACAAAGAGATTACATCCAAGGTCACACAGCTAGTGAGGATATAAACAAGGCAGCCTGGCTCTACGATCTACCAAGTTGCTTAATCACCAGACAGTGCCGCGTTTAGCGACGTGACTCACTCGTCAGGACCAGAACTCAGGTCCTAATTCCCAGTATGATGCTTTTCCCTTGTATCATCTGCCTCTTTAGTTCACGCATCAAGTGTGAAGAGTCAAAAACCTAACAGACCTTTCTTTACACAATTCAGTTTCTGGTGGTTCTTCAAAGAACCCACGTTCTAGGTGATGGTGGCATTTAATGCAATTTAATGCAATTTCTGGTCATTCTATACTATGTCTCTTGGATAGGGTCACAAACCAGCTGCTATCATGGCAACATTCTGGGACATGTTGAGCACCAGGGCGCCAAAAGAGGGTTATGGTTTATATTTAGTAACTATTACAGACTCTTAAGGCTCCCCTTCATACACACATTTCCACTGTTTCCTGTTTTCTAACTGAGTGGGCTGCCACTTCTTCATCTTATGTCTTGAACTCTTTTCAAGAAACTTCATTCCCTTGGTTCATTCATGAACACTTACATCTAAGTCACGGAGGAAGAAACCTTAAAAGTCCCACTCTTCACTACACTTTCTCTCCATTCCCCAATCTGGCATTTTGAAAAACATCCAGAACAAAGAAAGAGCTGAGAATCAGGGTTAAGTCAAGTCACAGTAAAGCAGAGTGGTATTCAGAGCAAAGTGTCAAGGTTATTTGTCTCAACAAGCAGAGGTCGGTTGTAACTGAAGCATCTGAAGGCACAGACTCTGCTTACCCCCAAGCAAACCATGCCCAGGGCCAAGCCAGCAGCTAAAGAGTAAGACTCTCTGTCAGTGCAGTATTCCATCTCAGGACCAGGGGGCCTGCCTGGAAAACAGAAAGCAACACAGTTCAAGCTGGCCTTTTAAAATCCAGACTTGTAAACTTTTTAGAGTCCCTTTCTAGTAAGTTGCCTAAGAACTACGGATTCAACATAAACCCAGAGAAAGATCTAACATTATCACAAATGGTGTCCACAACTGTCGGTTTACTACAAAATAAAGCCCCAGACTGGTTCTTTCAATTTGCCAATTTGAAAGCAATGACTTTAAAATATTGTGAAATCTTGTTTTTATTTTTAAAGTAGGAAAAATTTTTTTAAGGAGAGAGGTGCATATAAAAAGCTTCAATTTGTAACTTCTTTCCTTTTGTTGATGTTCTGTTATTTTCAAATTCATTCACTAGATGTGGTGAAAACATGTTCAAATACTGATAACAGGCAGGAGAGATACTTAAATTTTTAAGCATTAAATATTATGTATCCAGACACTTACTCTGAATCTATATAATACTCAGTCCTACTGTGATAGAATTTCTTTATATTCATGCTAAAAGCTTGGCTGGATGCAAATTCATACTTCCAAAAAGCATCCCCTAACTCTAACTCCATCCCTTTTGGGTAGCAAAGTGTATTATATACAAAGACTCCTTCCTCCAAAAAAAAGTTCACATTCTTGGGATTTCATCTCCAGGAAAAAAAAAAAAAATTTAAAGAAAGAAAAAAATTAAACACAAGTATTCACTGCAGGGTTTACTGCCTAAGAGCAAAGAATTGAAAACAACCTAAAAGTCCTATAAAAGTAAGAAAATGGTTAGGCAATTTTCAAAACACCGACTCAATGATTGCACAATATAAAATTTTAAAAGCCACTTATGACAATGACATGTGAAAAGGGCAGTACAAAAACGGTTTGAACATTCTGGCGGTCATTATACAAAAGAGCACGTGCATATGAATCCAGATGAAACCCTCTACATACAATGTGAAAGAGGTGTGTCGTGGCTGGGAGATCTGTGTAATGCTGGCATCACCAGATATCACTGTGATACAGCCGAAGAATGCTAAATCACCTTGCAGGTGAACAAGCTTTAAAAGCCAGTCCTGAGTATCTCCTGAATAAGTATTTCTCAGGCCAACAACTTAACGCTATTACATATTTTGCTAACAGGAAAATTTCAGCTTTGTGAACAGTGTATTTCGTCCTTATAGTAGTAGACTAAGTTGTTGATCCCAACTCTTCCCTGCCCGCAGTGCTGTACATTCACATCCACACTCTTGTTGACAGAGTCTCCTAGTGTACCTGGCTGTGACCTAGGATCCAGGCAAGCATGATGTCAGCAAAGGTCTGAAACATGCTTCCATTATTTGGTTCTCCCTTTTGCCCTTCTGTCATCACCATAAAAGAAGCACACTCTCTAGCCTGGGTCCCAGGATAAGGCATCTGGAGCAGAGCCAGAGCAGCAGACCCACAGGTATATACCCTGAAGCAGAGATGCCAGGGCCAGCTTTGTGGCGATCCTGAAATACATGTAGAAAGGTCCCAAGTAGGATAGAACCAGACATGTAAGTACGTATCTAAATTACTGAACATACCAATAATGCCAATAGCATTTCTAAACTTGTCAGAAAAAGATGACAATATGGAAGGCAGATTTCAGAAAAAAAAATGCAGACTCAGTTGAAAACACAGAAAAGGCATTTCATCACTAACATACCCTCCAGCATATAAAGGAGGAAAGCAAGAGTCAATCACTCCCATTCTGTTAGAAGTGCAGCTGCCCAACGGAATAAACACTGCACTTTTAGGGATCAAAACTATCAACTTTGAATTTTAAATGTAGACCACTGCTAGACATTGCCTGGTAAAGACAGCAAGATAAACAGCATGCTCACATGTGATTAAGACCACAGGCTACCTCATTAAATGGGACCAGGGGAGCTCAGAATAGGCTGGCCAAGTAAGAATGCAGACTAATAACTGCATAATAACATGAGCTTTAGAAAACATTACTTGTAGTTTTTTTTTTAATTAGTACAGATCATTCTATGCTCACAAAAGCTACAATTTTTCCCTTAATTTTTATTTTTCTATTACTATTATTTTTACTTTGGTTCCTGTAGAACGGGAAAAATGGATGCTCATGAAACCACAGCACTATTGCTGTCATACCTATTTCGGCCAACAAGACTTCTGCAGTGTGCCTGTGAGCTGTCCCCTGATACACGAGGCCGATGCCAACCACTGCAGCCACCTGGACGTTGTGAGGCACGTCGAGCTCCGTGGACGTCGGGGGTAGGAGAGCAGGAATGTGAATGCTGAGAAGCCGTGTAATTGACATATCCATGGTGCCTAGTTTAGCCGCAGAAACACCAAGCAGCAGTCCGATGCTTGTCATTTCATGACCCTAAGAGAGGAAACAAGACTGAGACTTAAGTCACTACCAAAACAAAAATGTCGTTTTATATAAAATACTGCCTGCCAGTACTCTCAGTAAGTACTTTTACGTGACAGGCACAGCGAGAAGCTCCAAGAATACAAGAGCAAACTAAAGAGACATGGCCCTTGCTCTCATGAAGTCAGAGCCCTTTGGAAGGAAAAGTATTAAACAAAAAAATTAAATATATTGTTAAAAGCTCGTATCAATGAAAAGATATCAAGATTATGAAAGAGTATTTTAACAGAGCTTAATTTAGATTAGGAGGGACTGGAGAATTATGAAGAATTTTTAAAGAAGTGAAATTTACAATAGGACCCGAAGGATGAGTACAAATTAGCCAGGAAAAGTGGTAGAACAGGGGGGCACTAAAATTTACAAAGTGAGAGAGAATGATGTCAGGTGAGGGAACATGCAAATGACTCTGAGGTGATTCAAAAATAAACCCTCACGTTGATGGTCAGCTGACCACAAGGGTGCCGAGACAACTCAACGGCAAAGAACAAACTTTTCCAAAAAAAGTGCTGTAATAACTGTAGAGCCACATGCAAAAACTGAAGCTGGATCCCTGCCTTGCATCATACACAAAAATTAACTGCCAGTGGGTCACAGAACTAAATGTAAGATGTAACTAAAGCTAAAAAACTCTTAGAAGAAAGCACAGGTGTAAATTTTTGTGACCTTGGGTTAGGCAATGACTTCTTAGATATGACACCAAAAGCAGAGCAACCCAAGAAAAAATGGATGCACTGAACTTCATCAGAACTAAAACCTTTCGTGCTTCAAAGACACCATCAGAAAATGAAAAGACAACCCAAAAGACAACAGCATGGGAGAAAATTTTTGCAAATCATGTATCTGTTAATGGACTAGTATCCAGAATACACAAAGGACTCTTACGACTCAATAAGAAGGCAACCCAATTAAAAAATAAGCAAAGGATTTGAATAGATGTTTCTCTAGAGACGACATACAATGACCTAAGAGCACATATAAAGATGGTCAATGTTATTAGCCATCAGGGAAATAAATGCAAACCAGAACCACAATGAGGTATTACTTTGCATCTACTAGGATGACTGTAATAAAAAAGACAGTGTAGGCAAGAATGTAGAGACACTGGAATCCCCATGAACTGCTGGTGGGATTATTAAATGGTATACTCACTCTGGAAAACATTTCGGTAGTTCCTCAAAAATTTAAATAAGAGTTACCATGTGACCCAGCAATTTCACTCCTAGGAATATCCCCAAGAGAAATGAAAACACTCATCCACACAAACATGTGTACATAAACATTTATTGTAACATTTTTCATAATAGCCTAAAAATAGAAATAACCCAAATATCCATCAACGATGAATGGATAAATAAAATACAGTATATCCACACAATGAAATATTTATTCAGCAATAAAAAGGAATGAAGTGCTGAGACATGGTATAACATGGACAAACCTTGAAAACGTTACAGTAAGCAAAAGAAACCAATCATAAAAGATTGTTTGGTTCCACTTGTATGAAAGGTCCATAATAGGCAACTCTATAGAGACAGAAAGTAGGTTAGCAGTTTGCCAGGGGCTGGAGGGAAGGGGAAGAGAGGGACTGCTACGAGGTATGAGGATCCTTGGTGTGGTGATGAAGATGCTCTAAAATTAGCAGTAGTAATGGATGCACAGCTCTGTGAACATAATAAAATCCACTGAATCAGACACTTTACATGGGCAAACTTTTATGGCATAGAAGTGGAAGAGTTTATGCCAAGAGAAGGAGTTCGGTTTGCTCAATCAGTCTCTATGGTTGGAATGTGGGGAACAAAGGAAAGAGAGGCACTAAGTAAGGCTGGAGCGGTGAGGAGGATCACAGAGGCTCCTGGAATGTACACTCAGAGCAATGGAAGATCACTGAGCACTCTGAGCAGGGAAGTGATACACCCTAATGCATACTTTACAAAGATCACCTGCCTGCTGAAAGAGTGGACTTGGAGGTATAAGAATGAAGAAGAGCAAAGATAACAATTAGGAGCTACTGTAATCGCCCAAGGGAGGCACAATGCCAGGACTGGGAGCACGGGTTCTCACCTTGGTCAAGTAGTCGTGGATATTGAGAGTAGCCAGCTTGGTGAGGTGCCCATTCAGACCCAGGGCCATGAGAAAGCCAGCATACTCATTGGCTAACTCAGCGTGCTTGGGCTTATTGTAAACAATCCAAGCTGAGTCGATCTGGGAGGCAGGGGCTATCTTCAGGCCGGCAGCCACGCCATTGTGGAAGCTGGCCCAGCTTGTCATGTTGGGAGGCACATCGATGTTTCCACTGTTCAGGTCTACTGTTGTGTTCCGAGGAGGGGCTCGCCCTATTCAGGCAAACAAAATTTAAAACTGAGAGAATAAAAATTCACAAAACTGTTAAATTTAGATTTTTGAGAACAGAGATTATTTTCCCTGCATTCAAAACCCTTACCCCCATAACACCTGGAATTATATTAGTTTATTATGCACGAACTTTTATACATATGAGTCAAACCTGATGCCAAGTGGAAAAACCGTAACTGTGTAAAATAACTCACTGTTCTTTCTGCTAAAATACACGGGACTATAGTAAGATAACTGATACCAACTCAACTTTATACAGATCTGGTTAGGAAACCCACTACTTTGAAATCTTCCTTTCAAACAGTAGGAAGCTTATTAAAAAATAAAATGAAAACTAACATCACAAACTACATGAATAATAAATTCCAAAATGGGATTGATGGCAATGATGTTACTTTCAAATACACCATCCCATTTTTTTCTCTGGTTAAGGAAAAGTGACGTTTTAAAAAGAGACAGTGGCCTTTACGAATCTGCTCTATCTCTATCTATCTCTATATACAGATATCTAATTATATGCTATTGTTAAAAATGCAAAATTGCATTCAAAGATACCTATATAAACTACATCATTGTATACACTTGAGTTACCCAGTGAAATGTAAGAGTAGTCACTAAATTTAAATTTATGGTCAGTTTAAGAGCAATGTAAATTAAATGTTCATGATGCCGTGTTTTCTTTGAATTTCTTTTCTTGAGTGTTTTGATTTTGATCTATACTGTGTATAGGAATACATTGAATTTTTTTATATTTTTAATATTCTGTATGAGTTCAAGTCATGGATATTTAAAAGAAATATTCTAAATATTGCATAAAGTTATACAGTTCACTACAGGTTTGAAAATGGGTTTTTTAAGGAGTTCTGAAAGTTATGTAAATTTTAAACAGACTCATTGTCTCATCTGTAGTCTGTATATGCACACACAGACACAAGCATAAAATAAATTTGTATTTACCATTTGCTTTCTGTACCTAAAAACTAACTCAAATGCTGGTCTGTGATAGCACGACACAGGTGACAAGCTTGTGAGTTATACTTTTACTTTCTCAAAAAGGGCAAAGAGATTAATAATGAAAAAGCAAGTAAAATTTCTAGAACAGCAATTCATCATATGCATAAGACATAATATTTACATACAACAGAACACGAAAGGCAATGGGGTAAAGCAAATTTTCCTGAATAAGAATAACTAGAAGTTCAACAGGCAAAATCAGCTTGGGTTAAGGAACGATTTCAAGTAATTATTTTTTTCCTAAATGAATTTATTACTAAAACAAGATCGTCTTTTTCTGGGGGGGAGGCGGTGTTTGGAGGGGGCCATAGCAGAATGACTAAAAGGATAAAACTTTGGATGAATGTCGTAAATACATTTTAAATTATGCAAATTGACCTAAATGTACTAAGAAAGAGACAACAATGACTCATGTATTTGTTTTTTAACATCCACCCAAATATTACTGCCCAGATTTAATACATTTTAACATTTGTCAATTTTGCGTGAGATTTTCCTTTAAACCCAAACTTTTATATAAAAACATTCAAAGAGGTGAAAAACTAATAAAAGGAACACCTACACACAGTGCCCTCCATCAAGGTTCAGTAATTGTTCAGATGTTGCCATGGTTGCTTTATCTCGAGAGAGAACAGCTAAATACTGAAGGTAACTCTGCTGGATGTGCCTCAGTGGGATTATGGCACCACGACAGGTGTGATATGGGACATGGGAATGTGTTTTTCACCCAGCTGATCTCATTTTCTGTACGCTGCTAAATCACAAGCTTCCTACAAATCTGAGAGGGGCCTGGGTTTCTTAATTATGCAACTTAAAGTACCGTGGAATTGTATTTGCATATAGTATATATCTTATACGTTACTGTATACATTATATACACATTTTGTACAAGTCTCATAAAACCATATATACTATATACTTAAAGGGATTTTCAATAACAATTTCAATTATATACAACTGTCACCTTTAGTATACATTCAAACCAGATCAAATGGATGTGAACTATAAAACTCATTATGATCAATAATATTGGGAAACGAGCACACTCATATCTGGCAGAAGTAAAAACCCATGCACCCAACCAGAAAAAAATCTGACAATGTGTTACATCAAAGCCTTAAAATCATGCTGTCTTAGGAGTTCTGCTTTTAAATAATTATCCTAAATAAATTATAAATATACCACAACAGCATGTTTGTAATAGCAATAAACAATAGTTTCCAACAATACCAGGTTGTTTATATAAACTATATTCCATTAAAGTAAATACTTTGGAGCAAATAAAAATGAAGTTGTTGATTAAAAATGTATATTATATATACATAATATAATTGTGTGTATGCATATATATATATATGCTAGAAATAGAAGGATGCTCACTATATAGTAAATTTTTAAAATAATTTCTAAAACAGGTTTAAACTTTCCGATAATTAAACATATAAAATTATAAAATGGAGAAATAAAATTGGGAAATGAATAAATCAAAATGTTAACATTAGTGAACTCTAGCAAGCAGGAACATTTTGGGTGACCATTTTTTCTTTTTGCTTAGCATATTTTCTCGTTTTGTACAAGGATCATCTATTCACAGTAAGATATAACAAGACCTTTCAAGACTAAATATCTTTATGTCTTATACTGTAAGATTATTTAAAGTTCAATAATCTCACCATTATCAGTAATATCTTCCTAAACTTTCTCTAGTGCCTTTTTATAACTTGAAATGGTCTCATTAAAAGCAAAAATTAGTAATGGGTTCTGTCCTACTTCCCTCAGTGTTTAGTTTAATTTGCTTTTTGAGCTTTGATAACCACTACAGGAGCTATAAACAATATTTAAAATCACTGGGGATAGAAAGAGCATTTCTTTGGCTGCAACTAAAATAACTCAAAAGAACTCCACTACACATATACTTAATCATTTTCTTTTCTCACTGAGTCCAGAATTTAACATACCAGTCAAATTTAACTTGGGAATAGGCAATGGTTCCGTTGGAACAGGATGATATGAAAACAAGGTAAACATTCCTCGTCCTACAGGAAGAGCCATAGTTCGCTGACACAACTGGAGCAATCTATAATTACAATGAAAACCAGCTTGTGAAAAAATTTTAACAAAAAAAACCATACTTTAATTTGTAGACAACTATTTCAAAGCAAACGTGCTGTGTATAATGAAGTCACATCAAAGTAAATCCACACAAAGATGTGGGTGAATCATTCAAACACAGTATTCTCATTTTAATACTCTTCCTACCATTAGAAACTCTGAGGAGGAGACACTTCCTTCTTTTGTTTCATATTTGGTTTGAATTAAAACCAGCTGCTCTATAAACCAAGCCAATTCTCCTTAGGCATTTGAAAAGTAAAACCTGGCTGTCAGAGGTGCAGGAGGACAAGGTACTGAGCACGGACAGTAGCGGCAGTCTGAGGGCCAAAGGGGTCGTAGTTCTGGGGACAAGAAGTCCAAAAGGTGTAACCAGTGCAAAGAATAGTCAATGCATATCTACAAGGTGCTGAAGCAGGTGTACCCCAACATCAGCACCTCTTCCAAGGCCATAAGCATCACGAAGTCATTTGTGAACCATGTGTTTGAGCAGCTAGCTCAGTACTTGGACTAAACCACAGTGACATCCTTGGACGTCCAGACGGCTGTGCGTCTCCTGCTGCCTGGGGACTTGGCCAAGCACACTGTGTCCGAGGGCACCAAGGCCGTCACCGAGTACACCAGCTCCAAGTGACCGAGGGCCTAACATTAGTAAAGAGTAAACTGCTCCCGCCAAAAAAAAAAAAAAAAAAAAAATCAGCATCAAAGAATCAGTGAACTCTGGTAATAATAACAACGGCTGACTGCACTGAACTTTGCTATGTACTGGGCAGTGTTTGAGGCACTATGCAGAAATGGCCCGCTTGATCCCCAGGGCAGCCTGTGAGGCGTGAACGCCGCAGTCATGCCTATTCTCACAGTTGAACTAAGTGCGGCAGCAAGAGGGTAAGTAACGTGTCCAGTCGCCCAGCAGACAGCGGCCAAGCCTGGTTCCGGAGCCCACGCCAAGTCCCATGTCCTCACTTCTCCGTCACTCCACCTCCCCACTCAGGTGACTGACACCTGGGTATGTGCAGAGAGGAAGGGAGATTATGACTAACTCAGAGTTTCAGCAGCCTGTGCCTACGTGTAGACGGCCCTTCCCCTTTAAACAGGACAATATAGTAAGTAAAGTCAGGAGAACTAGAAAACAGTGGCAGAAGAATGACAAGTGACAGAGACAAGGTAGATAAAAGGACAGGTGAGAATTTTAAAATACAAGTTGAACTGTCCCAAGGCAACAGCTCAGGAACGTCACAGGCATGTGACGTTGCTTACTACTGAGTCTTACAATTTATCAAGGTGTCAGAGAGTGGCAGGAGAGAAGGCTCATACAGTATTACCTATCACATCAGAAAGAAAAATACTAGTGTTAAGTTTAAACTACATGTTAAAAAAAAAAAAACTCAAAACATTTTATTTTTCTGGTCAACCCACACAAGAATGAGTTCAGCATTTTGCTTTGTTTGTAAATTCTTGAGGTGACTACAAGCAAAATGGTTTTAGATTCGCCTTTTCTAAACAGCACATGGCTATATTTTAAGAGGAGTAGGCTCTGAAATACAACATATGTCATAAAAATACCAAAATATTTTGAAAACATGTATGGTTTATTTAGGTTGGGAGAGAACTTAAAATACACGGTACTTTAAAGTATCTTTTTAGGGTTTTCAGCACTAAAAACCTCTGCCAAGAGATAACGACGTGTTCTCCTTTACCTGTTTTCTTTTTCCTCGATGAACTCGTGGTCACTGAGTTCCGGGTACTGCACCACATTGACACGCACAGGATGTGCACTTTGAAGGAGCCGTCGCACGTCCTGCACCCTTAAATCTTCACTCCATATTAATGACATCACCTCCTGATTCATGTCATTCATGCCATCATCCTCCTCCTCAGTGTCTGTTCCTGAAGGAACATCTGATGAGAGCACCTGAGTAACAGACTTGGTTGTAATAATAATTTAAAAACCAGTCGACCGCACGTAGTGAACATGAGGACACACAGGATGATGCACCAGGTCTGTATCAGCACAGAGAAAAAGTAAGTCCCAATGTATACTGGCACTCTGACCTAAAAGTCTTTTTTTTTTTTAAGTATAATTATATTGCTTACTTGGAAATATTCTTTACTGAGCCTAGGAGAAAGCTTTCAATTTAGGACAAGAGTCAAGAGGCTGATTCCACTGAAAGAAAAATTCTAAATAAATTGTAAGAATCTAACTATATCCTAAATATTCCAAAAAGGAAACAAATTACTGCAAATGGAATATTAACACCTTTCACTGTTACTAAAGAACCCACACTAATTTAAACATTGACTTTGATTAACAGAAGCAGAGCACAACCTGAAAGGATATAACCAAGGTCTGGGGGAGGTGAGACAGTATTTTTTTACTTTCGTGGTTGGTTTTCACTTTTTTTTTCTATGTATGTTCCAAATAAAATTTCTTAAAAGGAAGGGACTAAATACAGCAAAACAAGCGAGGAGTTAATTCCTTGGTTATTATTCTGCCCTCATAAGCCCAGCATGTACTTTAATAGGAGTCTTTCCAGTACAAATAATTCAATCAGACTTCAAGACAGATGTGAACAGCAGAAATCTTATTTTCTCTCAAAGAGTTGTATACTCCTTTCTCAAAAGATTAACTCCTAGGGGAAATGCTGACGTTCTGCAACATTTAATGTGGAAGCAACATTAGCCTGGGTAAAAAAAAATAATGGTAGGTATGGCTAGAGAATCTCTCTTACTTTAGTTGATTACTTTATTATAGTTTATTATAATTCCCACGAAATATCTAATTTTAAAAGAAACTATATTCTAAAGGTGAGTTAGCTATAAAACATAGACCCAAAGAGCCGATAAACTGATTTATGATGAGTTAGAAAATGTAGCCTCCAGTAACTGAACAAACTGAATTTAGACAAGTTCTTAAAACGACATTTAAACAGAGATGAGTGATTATCAACACCGCCTGGTCTTAGTGCTACTGATGTGCTCACTCACAGCAGCAGAAGAGGTCTAAACGCTGAAGGCTCATCTTGGTCAAGCGAAGGATAATCATATTGTTAGCAAAAAAAATTGGTTTTCTATCTAAAACAAGACAATGGTAATTCAACTAAGCGTTATTATTTAAGTGCAGATTAAAAGACAGATGCGCTGGTACGACCCTGCAGGAGATGGGAACCCCACAGAACCCACTTCTGTCAGGAACCCACTATGTAACCCTGATGTCAGGAATAAGTTCTGATACAGTCTCTGAAGAAGCATTAATAGCCTAAGGTCTCACGCGGATTATGAACAGTTACAATGTATGGATTATCATGTTTGTGTTCAAAGGCTAATAAGAGATGAGCCAAATTTACTGTTTTCTCAGAGACATAAAGTACCAAAGTCACCAGGATGGAATGGCCATCCCTGAATCCTCCTTGATCCTCAGGGTCATGCAGTGCTACTACTCACTGTTTTTAAAGTTAACGAGAGTTCTAGAAGAAATTTTAAAAGTTGTATTTTTTTAAGCTTTAAAAGAGGCTGATTTTAAAAGAGAAATAATTGGAGGGTAATGATGTATTTCACTTTCTATTTGTAGGTTCTTAGAACCCATTATTAAAAAAACAGATTTGAAGATTGATGAAGGACAGTATTTGAGGAAAATAACATTAAGACAGCTTCTAAATAACGTTATTGTCCCCTCAAAAAAAAAACCTTTTTAGAGGGGCTTCAGTTTTATATGATTAAAGATATATTTACACCTATTTAAAAGGTTAAATGCAAGAAATGCAACGCATCAAAAAAGTATGAAAGAGTAAATAGCTATGTATTAACTATTCAAAACCAGGATATATGTGCTCCCCCTATTTCCTCACAATAATTACAAAGTAGTTAATTACTAGTATCACACAAGCAGGGAATCAGTCATAGTAGTTGTTCAGCTGACGCAGGGTCAAGGGAAAGAAAGGTCCAGGCGAGACAGAGCATTCACAAAACCTCCTGTTCCCATGTTCAATTTACAATTAATAAGATCTGTCCAATTTTAAACCCTGTCTAGTACATAATATAATCTGACACATACACTTGCAGAAAGACTTAAAGGAAAACAAGTAACATTTCTACTTTGATTTTATGGAGGTGAAAACTGAACTTAGACTGGGTACGTTGATACTCACAGATTTCCCTTTGGGCAAGTTTCCTTCGCAGGCCTGCTTGGAGAGATCCTGACGTCCAATCAAGAGACAGACAGCTTCTGGCCAGTCTGAAGCAGGCTGCTCCCGGCAGTGATAAATCGCATCTCTGATGGGGAGAGCAATTCCAAAGGGAAGAGTTTCCAAGTCTCTTAAAGTGAAACCTTAGGGCGAAAGGAAGGGAGACATTTTTCCACTTAGACTTACCACTGTCCCAAATATCCCTGGTGAAGTTAGTAAACTCTATCCTAACAAGTAAGAAAGAAACTGACTTTATTCATCTTACTACCAGACCGGTGTCTCAACATCAGGGATTAGTATCAAAGTTTTCTTTAAAAAAAAAAAAAAGTTCCTAAAAACCTTGAGAAAAAGACAAACAATCCAATAGGAAAAACACAAAGGACAAAAAGACGTTTTCCTAAAAGGAAACACAAGCGGTCAATAAATGTATGAAAAAATGCTCTATCCAATGAGTGATCAGGGAAATGCAAATTAAAACCACTAGGAAATAGAATTGCACACTCACTTGACAAGCACATATTAAAGTTAATCAATACCAAGTGAAGGCAACTATGTAGAGCAACATTAATTTTCTTCCACAGCTGGTGGGAGGGGGTATATACTGGTCCAACCACTTTGGAAAATATTCAGTATGTATAATTATGTCCACCCCTACAGCCCATCAACAGCCATGCAGAAACTTGGGCACATGTGCACCAGGACATAAGTAGTAAAATATTCATTAGCAATGTTTCATCATGGCAAAAAAAAAGGGGGGGAAGGGAGGAAAGAATCGAACGGCTACCATCAATAGAATGGATAAATAAGCTATGATATATAGTCAAGAAGTGGATTATACAGCAGTGACAATGAATGACCTACTGCTACATGCGTCAATATGGATGAATCTTTAAATAATAATATGGAGTAAAGGAAATAAGATAGTAAAAAACATATTTACATCAATCCATTCACGTGACTTAAAAAACATACAACACTAAGCGATATATAAAGATGATAAAACTGCCAAAAAGAATGATGGAAGGAAATATACAATTTAGATGGGGTACCTGTACAAGTGGTCACCTGTAGCACTGGGCTGTGTAAGAGACAGACACAGCTGAATGGACACACAGGCCCTTCTACTGCACTACAGTGTTTCCCTCCTAACGCTGGGCGACCAGTACATCAATGTTCACTTCACTCTCCAAATTACTATTCTCTAAGCATACATATTTTATATGCTGTTTTGTACATATACCACATTTCATTTAAGAAAATTTTCAAATCCTCAGGATAATTAAAATTTATTTTCCCTGTAATGATTTTCTAAATTTTATAGTACTATACATTATTTATTAATATAGAAAGTTGATTAAGTGTTGAGGTAAAATGTTTCCTTATATGAGAATTAACACTTTTGTTAAATATTATGTAACATACAAACGTACAGAACTCATCCAATATTTTTCAGCACAGGTATTTCATTATAATACTATGTATTTCAATTATTGGAATTTTCAAGGAAGCATATAAAAAAGAAAAGTAAAAAACGAAGTCATTCAGAACATTCTCTAGATAAGAATTCAGAAACATCCATAATATTCATTAAAGCATTACTTTCTAACAAATTATACTTTAACTCTCTCATTTTTTATATTTTCATATCAGTAATTTTTTTAATTTTTAGTTTTTTATAAAAAGCCACAACTTTTACTAAAAATTTCTTCAGTATTTCACTCTGTTTAAAACCTAGGGGCACAGGCTTTAGGAAGAAAGAGTAAATTCCTCCCTTCCTCTCCCCCGTCGCCAGTGAATTTGCATTTTGGTGCGCAAAATGTCTAGCCATCATTCAAATGCAGACCCTGAAGTAAGTTTACACAAATTACTTTTAGATTTTGCCAGAAATACTCATTTCTGACATCTGAGCATTACAATGGCTTCAAGTCTGAATGTGTAGTCGTTAGTGTTCTCCATTCTGAGGTCACTCGACAAAGCCACTGCCTCTACTGGTCTCAGAGGAATGACAAAGATTTTTCTTACCTATCGAGAAACCACAATCTAGTACCCCAGACCCTAGAACATGGAAGCTGGGAGACTGTCAGAGGAAGGAAGTGTGGCTCGGTGGGTCATGGTCTCGGCTCTGTGGGATCCTTTCCTACAGCAGGAGCCCCCCTCTTCTCATGCCGCCCAATTCTAGCGAGCTTGCAGGAAGCCTGGTTAGGAAGGAGGGGCCCAGGGACAGCAGGGGTTTCTCCCTGGCACTTCAGACACGTGAACAGTAACAGAGACTTACTTACCTACACTAGTCATCCAGACAACTAATCTCTCAGCTAGACTCGAAACTGGTGTGGAATGCCTGAAACTAAACCTGTGAGAGAACAAACATGGAGTTAGTTAACAGAACAGTAAAACACACTAGTGTTTTATATTTTCAGCATAAAAGCACAATCTGAATGAAAGTCACCTGTTCTCCTCTTGTTCTGCTTGTGACTTCTGGGGGGCTAAAAGGTAACAAAAGGAAACATTACTTTGATAGTTATTCTAATAAAGAAAATACATAATCTGTAGAAAACATTTGGAAATAAAAATTCATTAACAAACAATTCCTAAAAAAATAATAGAACAAGCAGTACTCTGGCAGGCTGGGAAGTATAAACATTTCCCTGAGGCTAAAACAGTCCTTTTTAGGCATACTGAAAATACAAAGGTTAGATTTTAAGTAATCTTGATCTCTAAAAATCAACCCCAGACTCTATACTAGAATGGTGTTTTTATGTCATCTCCAAAATGAAGCAAGACATGACCTCTAAAGCACATTTAGGAAATGTTTAATTTTATTTCAACTGATACCGACATCTATAAAAATTTGTTTTGGGAAGTCTAACCTTGGACTGACTTACTTATAGTTATTCTGGATAGATACTGTGAGGATTCATCAGAAACAGAGCTTTCATCACCAAGTATGTAGAGGGCGATACTCTGCATAAGGAAAAAAATTAACATTTTTTAAAATATTGAGGCATAATTACACACAGGAAAATTCATCTGTTTTAGATGCACAGCTCTTGCTGAAATCCACAGAGCAATGCACAAAAGGGAAAAAAAAGTTGATTTCACTGTATAATTTTTTAAATTATATTGAAAAAGAAAAAAAAATAAATAAACAAGTTTGGCAAGACTGTAAATACATACCAAGACTACAAGTCTGCTTCTTTCACAAATTCCAGGGAGGTAAGGATAGGGTGGCATTCCTTCGCCCTTCAAACAAGAGCTCACCCACTGATAAATACTCGGTGGCTCAGAAGTAAGAAATGATGGATGATGCATAAATCCTGTTTGACCTTTAGAATTAGACAAATGTTTATAAAGATACAAGAACACATTAAGACAATACTATTTCATTCTAAAGGAATAATAACCAACAATACCTGTCTTCTGCAAACAATCAGAATAACATTTTTCCACATCCTCCAAAATCTTTATGATTTCTACCACAGTAAATAACTAGAATTTAAGTGACTAATATCTTATCCAACCCTGGAAGGAAATTTAGCAAATTCTTGTGTTCAAGGCATATAAAGAATCGAACCAAAAATTTCTGCCCTAACCCTGAAGATGAGAAGACAGGAGAGATACCCAGGATTGTGCTGTGTTTTAACAACTGGGCCCCAATCCTATGTCCTTTTCACTCTGGATCTAAGACAGCACAATGGTTCTATATTTGTGCTGTCCAGGATGGCAACCACTAGTTCCATACGGCTACTGAGCGACTGACATGAGGTTAGTGCACCTGAGGTACTTAATTTTTAATATAATTAACCTACATAGCATATGGCTGGTAGTTACTAACTGGACAGCGCAGGTCTAGGGCAAAGCATCCTTGGCACTGGGAGCTCTAAGCTCTTGCAAGTCAGCACCATAGGGATGGGTAAAAGTTTCCCCCTCACTGAGGAAGTTATGACTTACTGCAAATCAGAGATCAAGCGCTACAAACTAAAATCTGCCTAGGGAAAACACACTGGCCCTGACTTACAGGCAAATGGTAAGAAATAGATCCTCTGCTCTTAACCAAGAAAAATACAAGTAAATGTCATTACGTTGTTCAGAAAAACTTTAACAGCATGAACACATACCTTGATCAACTGTGCACACTTGCCCAGTAGTTCTGACAAGCGTTGGATAATCTCTATAGTAATGATCTACATAAGGCTCCAATTTTAAGTCCCTAAAATAAGAGTATACAAAAAAGAAATAACAAGGAAGGCATTACAGCATTTTCCTCCCACAGAGTGTGGATTCATCAGATGAATTTTTCAATTTAAAATACTTATTTATGAGAAAGAAGGTAATCAATTTTAGTCTCTGTATTTTATTTCTTGGACTTTAAAATGCCCAGTACAACACATGCAACCAAAACTCCTCTCGCTAGATAAATTGTGTGGACGTAAAACTACTGCGAAACACCATGGTTCAGTTTCTCCTGTTATTTATTAGCTGTGTGATCTTCAGCAAGTCGGCTCTATGAAACTCAGTACTTTCCTCTAGAGAATGAGGAGGCACCAGTTAACTCACAAGTTTTTAAGATTAAATAAGAAAATATGTGTGAGAAATACCTTATAAAATGTAAAACATTATACACGTTACCTATTTCAGAGAGCCATAATTAGGGTTTGTAAATCATTTCATTACAAAACTATTTTCATCACAGTAATCATTTGTCATTAAGAGAGACTGACCGTCAACTAAAACTGCCACAACTCAGAAAAGAATTTCAGTATTTCAAGGAAATTAACAGAAAGTAGAAATGCACTACATCCTTAACTCAGAGGTTGGCATTTTTGATTCAAAGTTAACTTACTTTATCATCAAGGGTCACAAAGGCTCAAATGACACCTAAGTATGACCTTTTGAATTCAGTATCAAACACAAGGTGCTAGAAAGACTGTTTAAAATTTTATTAACCTTATTGTGGATCCACTGCAAGAGCCTGAAAGGCAGGGATGACCACAGACTGAGACAACAAAGGGGCAGCAAAGACCGCCCACAACTAGCAAACAACGCCTGTTCTCAGAGACAAACTTGAGCAAGTTTCCTCATCGCTGAAATAGGGATCATAAGGCCTACTCCGACACTTTCTACATGTAAACTCGGACACTGTTAGTTGTCAACACTATCTGAACGTAGGCATTATTACAGAAACAGCATCACAGACTTTCCAACACAGAGCAACCAGTCATCCTGTCAAAACAGAGCCAAGCAGGTCACCTACCGTGTAACACACTTTTGTGACTTCCCACTAATCTTGGGACAAAGACCAGCAACCCCAGCATGACCCACAAGGCCCTTACATAGTGGATGTCCTCAAACAATTCTGTGGTTTGTAGAAAATGCTCTGGTTTTCTGAGAAGGTAGGTTTCAGGCGTTTATTTACAAAGTTCCTACGCGATATTCATGGCTAAGATCAAGCCATCTAACAACCTCCTGGACGCTTCTCATCTCCTCACAATATTTACCTTGCCAACTGAACGAGAAGTTCAACAAGTGAACGAATTCCTTCTCCCATCAGAGTATTCAGTTTAAGCTCCTCGTAGATAAGGTGAAGAACAAAAAAAATTGCAGGTATGTGAGCGAAGAGAAGTGTGGAAGAATCCACAGTCAGATTCTGCGAGAAGTCCTCGTCCTTCACCTGGGGGACTCCCAAAGGACTCAAACACAAAGATCGATTCAAAAGATGCGACTCGACGTCCTGGTGGTAGTCTGAATTTAACAAATACTCCCAGTCCTGAGAAGAATAAAAAGGGTATCAACTTTCAAATATTCCCTTCTTGCCACGTCGTCGTTAAAAAACAAAACCAAGTTCACTTAAAACAATTCAAGCTCCATTTTCATATTAAGTTGTTAAGAATATGAGAAAGAATCACAACGCTGAAACACCAGAACCAACACCTAAACAGCTAAGCAGTTTCCAGATGCCAGCAATAAATGTTAGGACAAGCCACCTGTAAAACCACTTGAAAAAAAGCAGTCATGCGCTTTTAGGGAAGAGACTTGGGAAGAAGAATCCTACTACTTAGGTAGAGATTGAGAGAGAAAAATTTAAGGTTATCTTAAGCAACGTCTTATGAGCCAAAAGTAAAGAAGGAAAAGGTGCGAAGTGTGGACAGGCAGATGGAGGCACCACTTCACTGATTTGGGTTTTGGCAGGAGGAGGCACCTGCTTGTATCCCGTTGGTATATTTATCTTTCCACGTGTGTAAGATGCTGGGGCCAGTGATACAACCTAATAACCAACTGAATTTTACACTCAGACTGCACCACACTTACTTTGTAAGTACGGAGTCTGTTTTACTTTCTACTTGTGATTTATTGTATTGTGCTGAGAGAGTATAGTCTATGGTTTCTTCAGAACCTGGAATTTACTGTTTTTGTCAGGCTTAATACAGTGTGTCATTCTAACTTAAAAGCTCCCGGAATAGATACTGAATCAACCATAACAGTAAAAAGATTCTAAGTCGGACAACCAAAATAAGAAATTCTGGGGGGAGGGTATAGCTCAGTGGTAGAGTGCATGCCTAGCATGCACAAGGTTCTGGGTTCAATCCCCGGAACCTCCATTAAAAACAAATAAATAAAAACCTAATTACCTCCTCCCCCTCTAAAAATAAATTTAAAATTTTGTTTAAAATTCTGCTTACCTAAAGGCACTGTCAGGCCACATACTGGGAGAAAATACTCCCAAAATACACAAATGACAAAGAACTCATATCAAAAATAACCCACATTCCTCTCAAGAGCAAACCATTTCCATCATTCCATAAAGTTCCCTTGTGCCATTTGTACTTTCATTCTGATACGTTTGAGAACCTAAATTAGAAAAACACTGCATAGAAAGGTAAATGCTATCACTTTAGGTGATCAATTGGCAATAAAACATCTATAAATCCAAACTCAAATCATGCATTAAGTAGGTTTGGTAATTTTTAGATGATCATTAAAGACAAAAGTGAATATATAACCACTGAAAACATAACAGATCCTACCTTCAAAATAACAGTATTAAAATAAGCAAAAGGTGCTAGAAGTGCACACAAACCAACAGGAACACCACAAATGTGGGGGAACAGTGAAAGAACCCACAAATTAATTTACATTAGCAAGAAAAAAACAATGCTTACATCATCAGATCCCGTCTCTGAAGGCCTTGCTTTTTTGGGTGCAATGACTGGGGAAAGTGATCCTTCAAAGTCAAACTGGAAGATAACCCCAAAAGAGAAGACAAAATCACAGATTTATCACTGCCAAGTGAATCTTAGAAGATTCAGAAATCAGTTCTACCAGTTGTAGAAACTGAGGACAGTCATCAAAACTCTTTTTTTAAATCTGGAAAAACATGGTATGAATCCCTTCCTTCTAGGGCCCTTGTGAAATGGAATGAAACCCTACACGTAAACCCTGAGCGCGTGCCCGGGCTCACAGGAGCCCAGTGGTCGTTCCCTTCCCTCCCCGACTCCTCTGGTGACACAGATCTTCACTCCTTCAGAAGAACAAGGGCCACAGACCGCATCCAAAATACGCCACGTCTCAAAGAATCGACCCAATGTTAGCCAAATGTCAGAACTAAGAGACATTTACTTGGAGTCTGTCTACCGTGGACAGTCTAACAGTTCTATGGCAGAGATGGGTAACTACTCTCCAAAATCCGTGTTCTCCTCTTTCTCTAGGACCTATGGCCAGGTTACATGTCCCTGCCCCCTCACAGAGTTAGGTGTGGCCCTGTGACAGTGTGGCTATGAATGAAAGAGGAGGTCACCACTGCCAGGCCCAGGTCATGAAGACCTCCATGGGTGTCCCCTGGGCTCTGTCCCCTGCAGCTCACTGGATGGAGTCAACTCTAGGGCCATCTCTGAAGCCTCATGTTGAAGAGGACAGGTGCTCCAACAGTCCGGGTCTCTAATTTTGTAAGTAACCTATCAAGGGCCTGTGGGGAAGCTTCCGAGGAGGGAGATGAGGAATGCAGCTTTTTATCATTAACAAACTAGACACTTAGGCTAAAGCACTTTAAAATCCACTTCAAATCAAACCTTCCTCCTCACAGACCAAGCAATCTGTGTGTGAAAAGTCGAGGCTTCCAAAAACAGCATTAAGCCGTGAGTCATGAGACACACTGCAGGCCCAGTACTGAGCAAATCTCTAGTCTGTGATCTCTTTGTGATTCAGTTTCTTCATCAATAAACCAAGACGACTACTATTAATAATCCTAGCAGAACCAGCAGCCATTTACAAAGATGAAATGAGAAATAGCAGTCAAAGTGCTCTACCACGTTATAAAACGTGATCATTCTAATTACTAGTATAATAGTATTAACACTAAATACTTGGTTTATAATGTACAGACACAATAAGCCTTAGTATTATTCCGTTTTGTTGAATGAGGGATGCCTTCTAGTAAACTGACCTGTTATACACTCTGAATGCTGTATTGCCAGTTAGGCAAACGTTTGCTTTGATAACAACAGAATAACTCAAGAAGAAAATCAATTTTATGTACTTACATTTCTTGTCCAGGCTAAGCGGTCTGTGTTATAACCCATCATGTTCATGAGACAAATCACAAATAAATTCCACTCTGAGTGGTAACTGGGTCCTCCCGGAGCGCTGTGGACACTGTACCACTTGACAAGCATCTGAACAGCTATTTCTTTTGGCAGGATAAACTTAATTGCTTGCAAACATGTTTGCACTGTTAAAAGCAAAGATTAATTTTAGTATGCTTCCTATGTATGCATTCTTTTCCCTTTTGAATAAGAACATTTTTAAACAACTACCATGTAAAGGTCAATTACTATGAACAGAGAACTGTCATTAAAGAGCCAGTGGGATGCTGACCTAGCCAATCATTTGACACTGAGTTCAACAGCGCTTACAAGAGGTCTTAGAACAGATTTTCAATCATTAATTTGTATCAGAAATAAAATAACCAAACATCCCATTTTAATAACTCAAGCAGACTCCAATTTTATTAAAACATTTTTGATTGTATTTTTACCATAATATCAAGTTTTAGTGAGTTAAGGCAATTATTTTAATTTCTCAATTTCTCTAACAATGAGAGATCTATTTTTGGATTAAAACTCATCAAATATGCCAAAAACTGTTTAGTTACTTGAGCTTCCTTGTTGCTCAGATTTTCCTGCAAGAGGCATGACCACACACTTGGAATCGCGCTGTGTGGCACTGCTCATCATAAGCTCCCTCACAGAAGCAGAGCCAGCACATCCTTCCAGTGCACCCCCGGCTTAGAGCCCACGTGGAGTGAACAGCACAAAAGTGCTCCCCTGCTCTTTACAATTTCTCTGCACAGTAAAACCTCCATCCCATGGCTTCAAAAACAGCCAAAATTTTAAAACCCCAATTATTAATGCAAACCAGCAATTACTCCAAATCTTCTAAATCAAACTAAGAACACACAAAAGTGAGGTTCGATCCTCAGTCGTACCCAATTCAGAGGTGGCAATTTCAGGAATAGTGATCCTAACCATGGAGCCATTACTCAGTTCCTGAGAAAAGAATGGAAACAAACAAGAGCAAGTAAACAGAATCTGCACATTCAGGCTTTGAATGTCTTAAAAATAGCTGGTGACTGTTTGCCTGTCAAAGCAAATCCAAAAAGTACATGAATAAGCAGTAATATCTTTCAAACAAAATTGAATACTTTGAAATTTCAGAAACAATAAATGTGCTTATTTGTAAAACATTTGCAAAAAGTCTTGTCTTTAACAAAGTGTCTAATTTTCATGTAGACATTGAGTCACCATCACCCAGAAGTCTCACTTTTAAAGATAAAAATCACGTCCATATAAAATTCAACCGATTAAATACGCTTTGTTTTCAATAAATTTTTAATAAACTTCAGAAAAGTTGCTTTTTAAAAATGGTGCAAAAAAAATGACACATTACAGGAGATTTTAAAAATCACAACAAATATATGTTTCCATTTTTCAGACAAAATCCTTCATCCTAACAAATTTTAAACAACCCTAATTCTTGGAAAGCTACCTAACCTTTTAAAAATAAGCACGTATACTTACTAGAGTTACTCTGTTGTGGACAGGGTCTCTGATGGAATGAATGTACGTTCCAAGCTGCTGGAAAGTGCAATCCTCATTACAGAGAGACTCATGAAGCTTGGAAGAATCCCTCAGTTCTGGAACTGGGGACAACAGAACAGCCTGTAAAAGCCACAAATACAACACCTATGAAGCATTTGGGGGGAAATTGAGGATAAAGAAATGTTGTCTTTTTTGCGTATGGTCTAACTAACACTTGTACATAATGATTTAAAACCATTCTGCTCTAGGTATGATGAAGTACTTCGTAGCAGACCAAGGTCCTCACCAAGAGCAACTAGAAAAAGTAGATAAAAAGAGCAGAACATCTGACTGATGGCACTGGAGAACTGTGGACACATGTGGAATCAAGGGGCCACGACTAGGACAGAAGGGGGAATAAGAAACGGGGTGGCCCAAAATTCTTACACCACTTTTCCCCACTCTGGGCATCTGCAGTATTTGGTGGATTCTGGGGAGGAGGGAGTATGGGCAGATGAGGGTGGCCTGGACGGCCGTGGCTAAGAGGAAGAGAAGGCAACACTTCTGGTGATGCTACAAGGCTAGAGACGTAGACTGTAACTCAGCTGAGGCAGGTGACTTGAGGCTCTAAGGAGAGAGAGCAATGAGAAAGCAGACATGAAAAAGGGACTTGGTGATGTTTCCCCTACAGGCAAGTGTTTGTTCTGAAAACATAAGAACAATATTTTTTCCTGCAGTTGGGGGGTATGCAAACAAAATTTTTAAATCATCTTAGTTAATATGTAAATGCTTCCTATTTTAAATCCAGTCATGACCTCCAGCCCTTTTGGTATTTCTGTAAATCATTTTATAGGACTTCTCCAAGTGAATATTTTGTCAACACTAAAAGCCAATCAAGCATAAGATGTATTTATTATTTATTTATTATGTTTATTTACTACTCCAAAAGCTGCCCCCAAAAAACTGGCTGCACTTGTCCCGGATCTAAGCCTAATTGCACGGTCTCAGAGAGAGGTGGAAAAGCCATCAGCCAGTGTGTTACACTAGGGTCTCCCTGAGATCTCACAGCTGGCAACAGAGACACTAACCATTCCTGGGCATATGTAATTCTAAGATGGGAACCACTTTACGTTATAAAAGAATTCCTCTAAATCACACAAAACCCTCCGATAATTCTCCAGCTCTTCTCTAGAAGTTCTGCAAATGCCTTGGCTTAAAGGGAACTTTGCACCTGTATGCAACATTGCACCTGTTTAAAAAATGAAATCAGGGCCTAGACATTTCCAATACAACTGCCAGCACCAACCTTCACTCTGAACTGCCCCTCAACACCTACACTCAGATGTCTCTCAAATCCAGACCACTTTTCTCCAGGCTTCCTAACTTGGTCAGTGTGGGTATCCACCCAGGTACCCCACATCTTTCCCCAGCAGAGCACAGCACCAATCAGCTGACAGGCTGTCATCTCTCCCTCCTCCAGGCCCCTCAAGTCACTCTCCTCCTTCCCAGGACACTGCCGGAGCTCAGACCCAAATTTTTGCACGTCTTACAATGACACAGTCAGCTACATCTGGGATCTAACTGGTCTCCCTATCTTCAATCCCAAGATAAGCCTATCTAATCCTAACATTCTTAACTCCATCCTCAAAACCTGGAATGCCCAGGTGACGGCATTCAGAATAAAAACCACCTTTTCATCCTTTCCTCTTTAAAAGCATGTTAGGAAGAGTGTAAATCCCAGCTCTATCACTTATTAGCTGTATGTCTTTAGACAAGTAATTTCTTTGTACCTCTATGTAGCCATTTGTAAAAGAAGGATTAATCTTTTCCTAATAAGGCTCTTCCATGGCATTAAATGAGTTAGTACATATAAAACACTGGGGTCAGTGCCTCGCACACAGATAACACTGGGAAACAGGTTGTTATCATTATCCCTGCTCTGCCTCACCCAGCAGACTGCCTGTACTTCTGCAAGCATTCATTGCATAGGCTTGCTGAGTCTTAACTTCTGCGCTAGGAGATGGAGAAACAAATAGGCATTAAAAATGTTCCACACTCTCCTGCCTCCACACCCATGCCCACAGGACTCCTCTTTATACCAGTGCCCCTTTCCACTCCAACATCCCACTCATCCTCCAGGTCCTTACCACACTGGACATGTCTCTCAGAGATGAGCCTTTGGTTCTGCCACACCATCCCATCAGAATGTATCTTTCATCGATGAATCTCCTATGGTGCTTTCTGCTCCTCATTCGTAAGTCTTTAATGGTCTCCTCTAAACCATAATTTCTTAAAACAGACAGTACATCTATTCCACGCAAGTAAATTGTGAGATCGCTCGATGAAAAGAATGCAT
Organism: Camelus dromedarius; assembly: GCF_036321535.1. Lineage (NCBI taxonomy): Eukaryota > Metazoa > Chordata > Mammalia > Artiodactyla > Camelidae > Camelus > Camelus dromedarius. Next base: position 12,818,848 of record NC_087468.1, read on the forward strand.
CACTTTCCTCACTGTAACACCTTCAAAAACTACCTTATATATCACAGGGGAAGTCAAGGTAGGTTTACTGAATAGCCTGTGTTTGAAAATATTTATATTCTACAAGCATTAACTAAACTTCCAAATTCTGTCATTTTTCAACAGAAAAGAAGTTAATCACGGAAAGAATTAATATTTGGCCAAACTTCTTTAAAACACTATTAATTTCTGACAACACCTAATCCCCATCTTACCTCATCCAGGGACCCAAGCAGCTTCCTCAGAGGGTTAGGGGTGCTGATGCTGTCCAGCGGAGTGCTGGGCCGAGGCATCGTGCTGGACATCGTCAGGGAAGGAGTTGGCAGCCCAGGAATAAACACCTTTCCCACCTTTAAGCAAAAAAGTGTGGGGAAAATATATTAGCTTTAATGCATCATATTCTTAAATAAAACATTAAGGCATGTAAGCATGTATTTCCTTTGACAGTTCAAAGCTCACCAAATACAACTAAAAAGCAAAGAGAGTTAAAATTTTAATAATGTATCAAATTCCACCATCCAACTACAGTATCTTGGCATAAATTCCTTTAGTCTAATTCCTTCTTTTCATTACTGAGGACCATTTTTTTGCAGGAAATAGGGGGAATATTAATAAAGTCAAGACATTATACAAAATTCAAGTATACTATGCATTTTTCCACCTTGAGGTAAAGACAGCAGGGACACTAAGCTTTCAGAGACTATAAACATCAATCTTGTTAACTAAGTCTCCTGGCAGGAAGAAAGAGCACCAAGCACTTCTGGGGGGGCCAAAAAAATTAGGCTGAAATAATCCAGAAATTAAATCCAACCTAATACTAACTGCGCTCTCTAGCTCACAATCTGTCTTTAATCATAAACTCTCAAATAGTTCTTCCTCAAAAAGACCGTACATAAAGTAAATTCTTCATTGACCTTAAAAGAATGAATTGACAATCCACGATAGCTATCCATGGGGTTCTCAGGAAAAACACAACAGAAATTCACATCCAGACAAGCTGAAAACTCTTGATAAGATTAACAGGAGATACTCAGAACTAAAGTCAAATTTTAACAATATACACATTTAGGTCAATATACTACCTGAGAGCTAATAAAATTACAAAAGTTGCCCAAATGAAGTCCTTAGGATTAAAAAACAAAAATGACAGTGAGAATCAGTATATATATAGGTTTTAAAAGCCATCAGAGACCTCCAGGGCATAATAATACAGAGTAAGCACATGCCACACTATCCTTCCCACTAATTACCACCACCACCAAGTCTGCATGAAACTTACAATGCAACTAACAGAAAACTCTAAAAGGGTGGGCAAGAAGACTGGCCGGGACCTGAGAACCAGGAATGACCTGTGAATTCCCTACATCTTTGCTTTTGTTTTCTTATCTCCCTACATAACCAGGCCTTGGGCTCTCCAGGGGCCTGCAACCCCAAAATGTCCACAGGCACAGACCAAAAGAGAGCCCACGAAAACCTTACTCTTTTTGCCAAAACTTGCTCAGGAAGAGAGTGACCAAGTAGGGCAGAAACATTTTTGCCACATCTGCCCTACTCTAGACAAACACATGGAAAAAGCCACAGCCCTCAGTGCCCTCCCCACCAGGAGCTGAGGATGGAGACTAGAGGCAGTCCTGTCATCCCACCTGCGAGGACTAGGTGGCGCGCCTCCCCCAGCACAGAGACGGGAGGCCAGGCCAAGCTTACATCCCAGCGCTGCAGAAACCAGGTGGCAGGGCCTCTCTTCCTCATTCCTCATCAGGCGGACAGAGGCATTCAGTGAGGAGGCAGCCCCTCTCATCTCCAGGAGGCAGCCCCTCTCCACCTCCCCACGGTGCCCAGCAACTGTCAAGAGGGAGGAGCCTGGCTTCCATCCTTGCTAGATAATAAATAAGGCAGCCTACCTCTCCCCTTTCCTCTCCCACAGAGACCGAGGGGAGCACTGTATTCCATCCGCACCCTGAAATAACCCTCTGTCCCAACTAGGGAGTAAGGTGAGGAACAGAGAGGGAGGAAACAGAGAAAAGAACTTTCTAAATCTGTGTATGAAATCCTGGGCAGGCCCCTGAGTGACCCATGTATGAAACTGACCAACAACGACACAGTAAAAGATCTGAGAACTAAACACTGGCCCATAACACCATTCAGTTCTCAAACTGGCCTCCAGGTAGCACGGACGTTGAGTCAGACCACAGTGTCATTACGGGAGCAGGCAGGGAAAAAGGCCCACGAAAGCCTGCTCTCCTTGGCCGAAGAATCAGAAGAGGAATAGCTTAACAAGATAGAAAAGTTTCAGATGATAGCCAGCCTACCCCAGGCAAACACGATGGGAAAATACCAAACCCCACCCCCAGCCCTGACAGCCAAGGCCAGACTTCCATTCTCACCTGGCTGTAATGAGGCACCAATTTGGGAAAAAACAAAAAGTTATGGATCAGCAAGAATGTAAAGAAAACAATAAAAAACAAAACAAAAACAAAATACTGTGTATCACCAAGAATGCAAAAAATGTAAAGAAAAAATAAAAACAAAAACCTACAGATCAGCAAGAACAGAAAGCAGCTCTGAGAACGCTCATCCACTGCTGGAAGCAAGGAGTCAGGAGAGATGCAAACTGGCGCAACTTACACTTTGGAAAACAGTATGACACCACATAGCCAAGTTGAGTATGCATGTATTCCAAAGGCTAGAGACGTGAATTTTTAAAAAAACTGTTCTAAGCATTGATTACTAGAGGAAACAGCAGAAACAGCACAAACAGCAGAAACGACAAAAGCTGATAAAATAGTAAAGTTTGGGTGTAACAGTGAATGAGTAACAGCTACACATCAACAAATAAATCTAGAAATAACATAATATTGAGCAAAATAATCAAGTCAGAGAATACAGTATGTTTCCTTTATATGAACATTCAAAAATAAGGAAAACTAAACAGTTCACTCCTTAGTGATACATACATAACTGTGAAAACCAGTCATAAAAACAAGGGACTGATTTACTGCTGTCTCCGGGAGATGAAGACGCAGTAAGGAAAGAAAACCCAGGAGACTATAAAGATACTGACAACACTCTGTTTCTTAACCTGGGTAGTGAACGTTCACTTCATTATTCTTCAAACTGTGCACATTAAAGTTTCACAATTCAAATTTGTAAATTTACATTATTCTGTATGAAAATTTCACAAATATTTAAATAGATACAGCTGACATATTATACATTTAATATAATGAAACTTTACTAAAACTTTGGAGACTTAACAAAGCTACTCATACATCAGTTTCAAAACTACATTCTTTAACCTTCAGTTAACTTTTTTTTAATATATATAATCTATGCATGCTCATTAGAAGTTCCCCACTACATCGGGTTCCTCATGCCAATCTATCTAACAGCAGTGAGCCCTAGACCTCCAATTAGGCCCAAGCTAAATTGAAGCCTTCATTTTCAACTCTTAGAAAAACCTTCCACCAAGCCCTGCAGACAGGAGGCAACGAACTGTGAGGAAGTAGCCCTACTAAAAGCATGAAGTGCTATTTATGACTTACCCGAACCACTCCCGTGTACAGCACCAGGTTTCCACTGCCTTCCAGGACCAGCATAGTGTCTATCTTCTAAAAAAATAAAGGCAAAAAATTTATTTTCCAATCTGTGCAAATTATGAAGCACAATGATTTCCAATAAGAAATGTGCCTGCACTTACCTCCACTGGCGCTGCATCCTTTGCCTGTATGTTGGTGATGGAGCCAAAGATGAGCTGGGTTTTATCATTACTCTCTTGAAACTTTACACATCTAAGTATTCAAATAAAAAAAAACAAATACACTACTGATACATGCGACAACCGGTACTGATCTCAAGGATGTATTATGCTGACTGTAAAAAGTCACTTTCAAAAGGTTACCTACTGTATGATTCCTTTATAATAACATATTCAAATGACAAAATTACAGAGGTGGAGAAGAAATTGGTGGTTGCCAGAGGTCAGGGATGGAGGTAGGTGGGTGTGGGCTACAGCATAAGAGGGAGCTGTGAGGTAACAGAGGTTCTGGCTCGATTGCGGTATTTGCACGAACCTACACGTGGGAGAAAACTTCATGGAATCATGCACACACACAAATGAGTACACATAAAACTAATGAAGTCTGAATAAGATGTGTGGATTGTGCTGACGTCAATCTCCTTGCTCTGATCACGCACTAGTTATGTGAGGTTATCTCAGGGGAAAGTGAAGGATACGCAGGACTGCTACGATTTTACAACTGCCTGTGATCTGTGGTAATTTCAAAAGTAAAAGGTCAGTAAGTGGGCAAATATATGAATAAACATTTCACCTAAGGAGATAAATGAATGGCTAGTAAGCGCACAAGATGCTCAACATTAACGTCATTAGGGAAATGAAAATTAAAACCACTTCATACCCACCAGGGTGGCTACAATCAAAGAAAATGACAATATGCAATGTTGCTAAGGATGAAGAAATCGGAACCCTCCAACAGTGCTGGTGGGAGTGGAAGATGGTGCAGCTTACTTAGAAAACATGTTCAGTAATTTCTTTAAAAGTCTACAAAGAATTTATTGTTTGATCCCCTCTGAGATACCTACCTAAGAAAAATGAAATCATATATACCAACACAAAAACTTCTGTACCCATGTTCATAGCACCATAATTCACAATGGTCAGAAAAGTAGAAACAAACCAAATGTCCATCCACTAATGAATGGATAAACAAAATGTGGTAAATCTATACAATACTACACAGCAAGAGGAATAAAATACTTATATATGTTATAAGATGTTAGCTAAAAAAACACACTAAGTGAAAAAAAGGTGCACACAAAAATACTGTATGGTTCTGTTTACATAAAATATCCAGAATAGGCAAATCTACACAGGCAGAAAGCGTATGGTGTAGTTGCCTGAAGCTGGGAATGAAAACAGAGAGACTGATGCAAGTTAAGTATAAGGGATCTTTTTAAAGTGATAGAAGTATTTTAAAACTGGGTTGTGGTGATGGTTATATAACTCTGTAAATTTACTAAGAATCTTTTAATTGTACACTTAAAACACGTCAGTTTTATGGTATGTAAATCATTTCAATGTGAAAGAAGAGAAAGAAAAAGCAAAGCACAGCAAAGCAGCTAAGCCTGTTTACACACCATCAGCGAGACACGCATGCGCACTTACCGTAACTGCAGCTGGGACTCTACTAAGAAGCACAAGAACTTTTGCCCACATAAGTCAGATGTAATAAAGACTTTGGAGGCCTGTGAATTTTTCTCCCTGTGATAGATACATTAATAAAGAAATTGTTAGCATTGGCTCAAAAGTCTACCACAGTAACAAATAAGCCTTTGAAAATATTCTGCAAGAAATACTACTTGAGCCAAGCAATAACTTTGAAGAGACAGAAGCACTTCTAAGAATTGAACTTCATGATCTCTAAAATGCCTTTCAGTTCTTTGATTCTGAGCCCACTGCATGGCTTTTTGAGGGGAAATTACAATAAATGTAATCACTACAAACAGACTTTTTAGTTCCATAATATGCAAGTTGCCTATTGTTAAAGGAATGCACACTTGACTTCCTATCTCTTAAAGGGCCTAAGGGGTCAGATTCTGACCTCTCCGATCTGTCCTCTCTCTCTCTCAGATTAGGCTCCACTTGATCCCTTTTTTAAACCATATTCAAAAATTCTCAATTCTCAAAAAATTTCTTTGTAGAGTGGTACAGAAGACCATAACTCTGTAAAATAAAGATCTGCAATATATTCAACTTACCAATAAGCTATTTAAAGACAAGTGATTTTTACATACAGGAAACTTTTATTTTATATACAAGGATTAAAACCAGAACCTACTTCAACATGGTACTCACATCTTTACCTTACCACTGCCTATCCCCTGCCCGCCAGTCTAAGGACACGCATTTGCCCTCTATTTCACATGTGAGCCCCACTCCTGCCCCATCTATCTGACAGCCATCACCTTCTTCTCCCCAAGGCTAATCTCTCCACTTGTGCTCCTTCCTGGCTCCTTGTTCCATCAATCATTTCCTTTCCTTCATACTTTCAATGGTCTCCCTGCTCTGGGCATAGTCCTTGTAGCCTACCCTTTCATATTAAAATTTAAAAAGTCTTGAAATACGAAAACGAACTAAGCATTAAGTTATATAAAGGATTTATTGTAAATTTGGCTGGCTGTAAAAACAGAACTCTCCCTTGACGCTGAGGCTCCCTCTAGCTACTTTTGTAACCTCATTCCCATTCAAAGGTAAAATCCTTAGACAGTCTGCATACCTACGTCCACCTCCTCTGGCCCATACATTCTCCCACCCCACTCCATCCGCCTACCCTGCCAAGCGCTCTGGCCGAGGTCTCCAGTGAACTCACTGCCGCCCGGGTGCCGCCTCTCTGAGCTCCTCTCTCAGTGCCACAACTCACCGGCACCTGGCACCTGGCAGTACTGGCACTTTCTTCCTAAAAGCCTCTTTCCCTGTGTTCCGTGACAAGTCCTGCTCCTTCTCCCGCCTGCCCTCTCTTGCTTCGTCTCTCTGCAGCAGCTTTCTCTCTTTTCACCCTCAAAATCCTAAGTTTCCAGGACTTCAGTCCCTAGCCCTCTTCTGTTTATACACGATCTGGTTTTAACTATTTGGAGGTCAGAGACTCTCTGAGAATCTAATGAATGTGAAAATCCTCTCCTCAAGAAAAGGCCTCTATACAACACACACCCACGACTACTACTTCTGTTCCCGCAGGTTACGTGAACCAGGCCCCTGCAACTACAGGCTCATCCACGGGCCCCCAGGAGCCCCGGGAACCCGACCTCCACGCACTCCATAAATTCCAACCCACCCATCTTGCCTCTGTCACCACTGATAAGCAACAACTCTCTCCCCAGAGCTTACGACCCACCTATAGAGCACATGGGCATAATACAGAGGTTATGACCACACATAAAGCTGTAAGGACACAGCTCTCACCAAAGTGAACAGACCTAATGGGCAATCTCTCTCAAGCTCCCCTTTCTCAGCCCCTTCCCCTCCTCCTGCACGAACAAGGTGAGAGTATGTGTAATTCCCTGAACATACCACACACTCACACGTCTGAACTTTTGTTCTGATCCCCTCTAACTACTGTGTCCTGCCCCGCTTACCCACCCAGCACACATCTAGTCATCCCTTCCAAAGCGCTCCCAGCAGAACCAGCAGTGTCCTCTGTGTCATCCTTCTCCAACTATCTCTTTTTGAGGACAGGGACAGTGACTCACTTGCCTGATAACCCACAGCCACTAGCACACATACTGGCATTGGCTGAATGAATGAATGATTAAAGAAAACATAAAAAAAAGAAAGGTCACGCAGAACAGAGGTCTGAGCTGTGTTTCCCAAAAAGAACCGCCGATACTCTACTCACATAAAGACAAAACTTAAGAAAAATGTTATAAAATCCCAAGCTTCCTAGTCTCTGGAAATTAGTTGCTTCTCCCTAAAACAACAAACACCTCAAATCTGAGCAATTACTACCACTAAGTCAGGGAAGAAATGACAAATGACAAAAGAATATCCCTTAACATCATTAGTATCCTCTACTGCAAGTGAACCAGCCTTACTGTACGTCTCGGTGTATTTTTGTAAGTATTAATAACTCCTTATATTCAAAGGAAGCCTCTAAAACTTTTTAATCATTTTTCTTTGAATACAAACATATATACTCCAAACCTTATATTAGCAATCGTTTCTGTCCACAAATGGTCAATACAAAGCTCAGGAACAATCGGCTCTGTTTCTGGTGCGAGAAAGGAGCCATTAGAATTACTAGTTGGAGAATGAGAAATACTGTGTCTCTTTGGAGATTGATTATGGCTTGAAAGGTTGAACCTCTGCACCCCTGAAAAAGAGTGCACTCCTAAGGCAGGAGAATGAGCACGACTGCAAAATAAACAGAAAAGAGAGCACATTGCAGTTAGTGATGCAGGCTGCAACGACCGGTTCACGCTGGACAGCACAGGGAACTATGCTATGGAGAAAAAGAATATGAAAACAAATCTGTGTGTGCTCACGTATGACTGAAGCATTGTGCTGTACACCAGAAACTGACACAACACTGTAAACTGACTATACGTCAATAAAAAAAAAATATATATATATATATATATACACACACACATACAGGAAAGAAAATGCAGGCTGATGTAACATACTTTCCAATAATCTCTCCAAATTCTATGCACAGCAAGCATTCATGGCATAAACCCAGTTAGAAATGCAATTTTTTTTAAAAAAGGAGTAGCTACTTAAATGTTTTGCATTAACAAGCTTCATTATATTCTAAAGATTTAGAATTCCTGTTAGAATTCATTTCTTTAAAACTGAAAATTAGTTCATTTTCTGCCTTAGAAAATGAATTGGTTATACTATTCAGAAAAGTCTGAACGATGTCCCTGTATATTTAGACACATACATACCAACAACACTAAGTCCCTATAGCACCAGGTAGATATTAACAAAAGCAGAAGAAAAACTAATGCAAAGTAAGACAAAAGAAAATGGTACCAAAATGTTTTTGTAATTACTATTCACCAAACTACTGCCACTTAGTGGTAAAAATGAAACAATTGTATGACAAGCCCCAGCAGCTTCTAAATGTGACTCACTGAAAAAGTAACACAGTAGGCCTGGAAGTCTTGGTAAAAAGAGCACAACTGGAATAAAGCTATTTTCCCTAAAAATACCCAGGGGCTGTCAACAGAAAGTTTAAATCCTTCAAATCTCAAGAGGAAGTTTAAAAAGAAGGTATCTTTTTCTTGGGATGTGTTTTCTGAAAGAAGGAAACGCTTCCACACATTAATTCCCACCTGAGAGCTGCCATGTTGGAAATAGAAGGTGAACGGGAGTGTAGGCTGGGTGAGGAGGCTGAGCGGCTCTGGCTGTGGATGGAGGAGTAGTTCTGGAAAGGTGAAGCCATGGGGGACTCTCCCTTGGACAGGCTTCTGAGGTGTGCTGTGAGGGAGCTGCTGGTGGCTACGTTCTGTGGCGTTCCCCCCTGTTCAGAGAACTTTAAAACAACATTCTCTTCCTTAGGTTAAAATGAAAAGAAGGGGGAAAAAGAAAAGACAATTAGATTAAAAGGGCAATTTCCTTGGGTGAGTACAAGGTAGTTGCCAGTTATTAAAGACATAATATTTCTTTTTCCCTAAGACACTCAATCTTTTTCACAGATGATTCTTTCAAAAACATGCAAAGTTTTTAGTATTAACTATCATTCCGTATTAACAAGTGGCATGACTTTATCCTTACCTCTGTTTTGACTCTCCGAAGAGCCCACAAAGAATGCAAACCTTGAACAGTGTCATAGGTCATTACAATGGAGGGATCAGTGTTGAGAAAAACAATTTTCATTGCATGATCTACAACATATTGCACCCGGGATGAACCGAAAAGACCTTAAAGATAAAACAGAAATGATCAGGTATAGAACAACAGACTTTTCAAGACTACTGTTTATGACTTGACTCTTATAATTCCTAAAGATAAAGAGAAATCAAGGCCACTAAGTCACAAAAAAAAAATTTATCAACCCTCAATCTTTAATAAATTTACTTTGGACATCAATTTCTTAAAATAAACTAAAGATGAGAGTGTTATGAGTTTTGATTTCACACATGTACATTAAATGTTGAAGATCTGTGCTGACTAAACCATTAAATTCATAAGCCACAGGTAAAAGGCCCATGACTCCTTTAATAACTGACTTATTCATAAAATTGCAATCAACTATTCTGCCAAGTTTGACTTCCTACTGGCTCTTTTCTGTATGAAATCTATCCTATACGGTAACTATTCAAACAGTGCTGAACAGTACACTGCTGTTTCTGCTTTACTGGGTACACAAGCAAAGGAAGTTTTTTCCTAGTGAGTTCAGCTTTTATGTCTACAGGACCATAAATTGGTTTCTATATCCTTATTTGACAGCTTCCCAAATGATTCCCTCCAGTTAAGATATTAGAAAATTTTAAAAGCAGAATTATTTCATAAAAATAAGATGTACTTTATAAAGAAAGAAATAAAAATCACTCATAATTCCACTCAAAATAACATCTGGAAGCATTCCTCCTAGATTTTTTCCTATACAGATAATACATATTTTCTATGTTTTTACAAAACTAGAGTCGTATAATATTTAGTTTTGTACCTAACATTATGAATAAGCAATTCCTCAGATCGTTAAATATTATTAAAAACATGATCAATAAGGGCTGCAATCACAGGCTGTGACATATATATTTTGGTTGTCTGTAGTAGTTAGTATTATAATACAGAATTATGAATAAACTTTTTCTGCGAAAGGCCAAGGAGTAAATAGTTTAGGCTTTGCGGACCACATACTGACTCTACTGCATAATTTTTTTTGTATTTTTTTTCTTATAATCTTTTAAAAAGGTAAAAACCATTCTTAGCTCATAAGCCTTACAAAAACAAGCTGGATTTAGCCCATGGGCTGTAGTTTCCCAAGCTCTGATATAGAAGATAAAAACCTCAGTGGTATTTCAGAATATGTACTTGGGATAAGGTCCTTAAAATAAAATTGGTCAAAGAATAAAAATACTTTTTTTTAAGCCTCCAAGCCCTCATTATTCACAATTACCTATTACGTTTTGTCACATTTAAAATTTTTAAATAAGCATCTAGAAATACCTCTAGGAAATATTAAAAGTCTGAGTCCCAGCAAATTATGTTATTATGAGCAAGGGAAATGAAATATTAAAATTTACAGTCTCCAAAAAAAAGAAAAGAAAAGAAATTTACACAGTGAAGATCTAAGGCCCTATATTTCTTTTTTTCCAAAAAAAGAAACAATTTTAATTTAAGTACTGTTCATTTACTTATTAATTACTGAGGAACAGAGTCCAGAGTCATCCATAGGTAAGTAAGAAAATATATCAGTATTCCTGCTTGATGTATAGGCTCTATTTTTTACTAAAAGAATAGTTGTTAAAACAGTTAATACCAGGATATTCAAGTTCTTGCATTAATATGAATTATTTTCATGATAAAAAGTCATTTTAAATGCTTATATTATACTATTTTTATAAAACAATTTAAATTTTCATAAGCTCCTTCATTTCCTCCCCACTCCCAAACTCAAAAAACAGCTTACTGTAGAAGAACTTATACAAATACACTTACTTCCAGATTTACACACAAGCGGTGTTATTTCATCTAGTGGATGCAGCATGCTGAACATAGTGGGTAAAGGTTCTCTAGTAATGAACAAATAAACAGTCAATCACCAACACAAGATGACTCCATTTGTGCACAAATTTTGCACTCCCCTTGCAAAGAAATATCTTCTGCAGATTATGCCAGCAATTAGAAACCTACCAACTCCAAAAGTAACCCTCTAAACTTTTTATGTACTGTTTTTCAGAGTATCTTCGATTTCATTCCTAGAAATCTCTCCCCTTACGCAGGGTAACTCTATGTACATGCTCCCAGCAAGAACTTAGCATAGCCCAGGGAATATCTGCAAGCAGCAGTCATCACATTGCAGTACCAACAGAGTAATGGGTATAAGACAGTCATTTTTTTTTTAAACCTCTCTTAGGGGCGGTATGGCTCTGACAACTAAGGAAGAAGTGTAGTCTCCTACACCTATTTGCAAAGGAGTGCACTTAAAAAAGAAGAAAAACACCAAGTAGATAAAATGGCTGCATTTTCTCAAGGAGTGACTGAAAAAAAGAGGAAAAAAACAGGCCTTCTGTCTAAACACATAAGTAGATTAAAATCCATAAGGAAATTTAAAACTTAGTGTCTCCTTGCACCAAACTATGACAAGCACTGTATGTTCCTGCCCTTCAGTGAGCTCACAACCAATTCGGGAGACAAGGTAACACCACCATGTGTTACACACCTAATACGTATGAAGCCCTACATCAAAGATTATATTCATTAGCTCGTTAAATCTCTGCATAAATTCTAAGAAGTAAATGATAGTTTTCTCCCTGTAACAGATAAGGAAACTAAAGCCAAATTTAATAATTTGCCTAAAATAACACAATGGACAAAGTGGCAGAGCTAAGAATTGAGTGTTGTTATCTTTAAGCCAACTGTTTGCTCGATTTTACTCTCTTGGGAGAAAAGCTGCAGATAATTAAGCATCAAGTGAGAAGCAGAACCTGTAAGTGTACGACGCTGAGATGATAGGAAAAGGTGTGTGTCTGCACTGTTATCGTGGAAATTATCATCATCCCAAACTTTTAGGTAAACAATTTTACCTTAGAAGCAACGCAAAAAAAGCCCAAGTAATCATATTCTGACCTGCTTACCTGGGAGGGCCTGGAGGAACCTCATGTGAAGAAGTACTTCGTTCAAACAACAACCCATATTTGGTGGGCCAAACATTTGCTACCTATTGGGTAAAAGGGTGAGAAAAAACACAAGGAAAAGAAATGATTCTTTATAACATGCTTTTACAAAACATCAGAGAACATTAGATTTTCTTCCAATTTAATAACAGTTTTGCAAAGTAACATACTCATTAACTAGAATGTTTTTAAAGCAATTCTAACAAGCAAGTCTAAGACAAAATCAGATCTAAGGAAGAGAACTCTGATCTGAAATTCCTGCCAGTGGCTAATATCAGTACCAAAATGACAATGTGATTAAACTGTAACAACAGCATTAGTGCATGAAAAAGATGAGAAACAAGGAAAAGACTAATATTGCTCATGTGCTTGAATATAACCTAAAGTGATTTCTTATATATCACTGAAACTGGAAAAAAAAACACCTCTCAGAAAAGATTTCATAATTCACTTCACTAAATAATGCATTTTTTATGCAAAGGATAGAAATGGTTAAGCCACTATAGCTGCTAAAATTAAGTTATTTTAGTAAAAATAACATTTTTGACTACAAGAGAGTAGCAATACTTGTAAAACCAAATAATTCAAGAATATTCTCCAATAAAACACAAAAACGTTGAAACACTCAAGTTTACCTGAAAAGGCAAAGAAGCTATGTAATCCTTTCCTTCTAGGCTATGCATGTTAATACATGAGCTTTGCAATATACATATGCATTTTTCTACTTCATCACTACCTGAAAAGAGAGAGTACAACAAGATATAAGCATTTTTTCCTCCAAAATCCCAACAATCACAAATTACAATTCCCAACAGCACAAATTCTTCAATGCACAAAATAAAAATGCTTAAGCTAAACCACTATTATGAGTGGCTACTTATTTTCAATTAAACAAAAAATGAGATAAAAGATAAAATTTAAAAAAAAACAACTTACTGTAGGCCTTTTCAGACTTATCCTGTGATATAATGAAGTCACACCACAATGCCTAAAATCAAAACAAAACGCTTACCTAAGAAAATTGCATCTAAATAATAACCTATTAACTAATGGTATCTAAGAATGTTGACATCTATATAATAACTGTCCCCCCTCATCAGCTCAACACACATCCCATGGGAACAAAAAAGACTAAGATAAACTAAAATGTGATGTGGTCTCCCACTGTTGTTCTGATTTGCATTTTGCTTAATGATTAATGATGCTGAGTATCTTTTCATGCACTTACTGGTCGTTGGCGTATCTTTAGACAAATGTCTATTCAAGCCCTTTGCCCATTTTTGAACTGGATTCTTTGTTTTGTTGTTAAGAGTTACAAGCGGTTTTAACTGCATTTTAGCAAATGAAAATTCATGAAGAAAACGGACATGAGAGCTGCACTCCAATCTGAAATGTCCAAAATCTACAATATACCTATGATAGCCTCAGTTTCCTTTTATGAAATCCCATCCTCCCATTCTCCAAAAGTAGGTATTTTAGCATTCTCCTTTATCCCTGATAGCTAAGAGATCACTAGCCCCTTTTCTATTTCCCCTAGATTTGTCTCTCACCTGTCTTCTCTTTCTTCGAGGCACCCATCTCTTTAATCTGAACCACGAAACAGTATCCCTGACAACAGTCCTCCTGTCCTCCAGTCAATCCTATATATTGCCACCAAAATAATCTCTTCTCAAAATAGAAAACTGATGATGTACTTTCCATTTTAAAATCCTTGCTAGGCTCCCTCCTGCATTCCTTGCTTTACATACAAGGCCCTTAAGTCTGGATCCATCCAGCATCTGCCAGCATCTCTCCACATCCACAGCCGATGTACAGCCATTGTGAACTTAGAAAAAGTCACATTTTTCCACAATTCTTTTTGCTGCAATTCTCTCTGCCTAGAAGGCCCTTCTTTTAGCAACTTACAATTCAAATAACATCTTTTCAAAAGCCTTCCTCAGAGCTCAGTGCCCTGGGCTCTCACCACACTGTGGCCACACAGCTACTACTCAGACGTTAGCTTATCTGAATACAGCATTTCAGTTTATCTATTAATTTGTTCATCTTTCTAGACTATGAGTCCTTCAATGGCAGAAGCTGTACATTCATCTCTGTCACCCAGCACCCAGTAACACTGTCTGAAATAGAGATACTAAACACTTGCAGAATGAAGGAAGGAATACACTAAGTCGGAGTCACATACACCAGCTACTATTTCTTAACCAAAGTATAAAATTATTTCTCCATATTAACAAGAAGACTAATAATAATAATAACAACAGTATGTTTTCCAAACCAAAAGGACTGAAATTATCAATCTTATGATTCCACTTACAAGGGATCTTAAGATAAGGAGACAAGAGAAAGGAGGCTGTATATCCCTGGGGTCGAGAACACAGGCAATCGTTCCCCAGTGAAATTAAGACTGAAACACAGAAGCAAAGAACTATGTAGACATAATTAAATCCACTTTTCATGTCTACCCTAAACCATACGGATTACATGGGGAAAAATTATCATCAAAAAGATCACTGGCTTCAACACTCCTGGACAGACATGCTTTCATACCTACTCTCAAATTAGGGAATAATTCAGTTTATCCTTCCTAATAAATTTTTAGAAGAGTACAAAACTCATTGGGAAATAATTAATGGAAAAAAATAAGTACACAGTGTCGAGGTACAAGGTTTACAAGTGAGGAACTTAACATTAGTAAAAAGCCTCTAAAATCTCTTGTCAATAGCCTAATAATTAATTCAGCTACTAAAATGTTTTCATTTTTCCCCCCAACTTGATATTCTAAAAATATCAAGTGTGGTAGAGCACATGCTTAGCATGCACGAGGTCCTGGGTTCAACCCCCAGTACCTCCTCCAAGAATAAATAAATAAATAAATCTAATTACTCCCCATGCCCCCACAAAAAACAAAAACAAAAAAAAACACAAAAATTAAAATTTTCAGTAAGAAAAGATGGAATAGTACAGTGAGCATCTGCTTCACCTAAATCTGACAGTTATTAATGTGTTGCCATATCTGTTTATGTGTGCATTCGTGTGCATGTGGAATTGGCGGGGAGGGTGGTGCTATCTAAAAACTGTACACATCATGACACTTCACCCCTGAACACTTTATCATGCATTTCCTGAAACTAAAGATGTTCTCTCATGTAATAACAAAACCATCACCCTACCTGAGGAAAAAAAAGTCTAACTTTCTACTAGCACCTAATATCCAGTCCATTTTCAACTATTTCAGATTTTCCCAAACGTGTCTTTTTTAGCTGGAACCAAGATTCAATCAAAGTTCATTTAACAACGTTCAAAAAATATTGCATTTGGTGATGTCCCTTTTGTCTCTTTTAATCTAGAACAGTTCCCATCTTTTTTTTCCTTTCTCCAAAATTGACTTTCTAAAGAGACCAGAATGTAGACTGTCCCATATTCTGAATTTATCTAATTATCTCATGTTTTTCTTCCTTAAACTTTTTATTATGGAAAATTTCAAATACATACAAACTAAACAGAATAACATAATGAATCCTCATCAGCCAGCCATTCTTGTTTCATCCATACCTCCAGCCCATTCCTCATCTCATGATATTTTTAAAAATGGCTCTCCCTCCGTATTTCCTATAACCAGAAGTTAGGACTAGATGCTCACATTACGTAACTTTAGGAAGAAGACTGAGCAGATGACACCATGTACTTCATGCTGCGTTACAGCTGGAGTAGAACATCCCTTTGTCCCACTATCAGTGATGGAAAACTCAAATCACTCGCTTGAGATGGAGACCATGGATATCTCCAAAGCACAGATATATTTGTTCCTTCATACCTAGCAAGTAATCCACAGGGTGGATTACCTTGGTGCCACAGTAATATCCTTTCACTCAATAATGTTAAAATCCATTAATAATCCTTGTCTGAATCAGTTATTACATTGGAGTTTACAAAACGGTGATTTTTTAAAACTACCCTTCTTTCTACATTTATTAGTTGGCGTTCTTCCATAAATAAGCATTTTCCCTCATTAACTGGATATGAACTGCACGTCTTCCTAAAAAGGCAGGGCAAATGCTTAATTCCTTCCCTTTAATTACCAATTTTCAAAATAGAGTTGGTTATAAAAGCCAACTGCAGTGATAGCAAGTTAGTTTCTTCTTTCTCTTTCTGATTATCACTATGAACCAGATTTTCACTTACTGCAATCAATTATAATCAACATGTGTTAAAGCATTTTTTGTGCCCTCATGTCTTACAAATTTTTATTGCGAATAAGAAATCAAATTACTCAAGGACAGTGTTTAAAGACTATCATTAAACTGACAAAGGATAGGGTAAAAAAAAAGATGAAATAAAAAACAAATGAAATTTTTTAAACGTACGCCCAGCTGCTAGGATCATTATGTTATGTTTTCTTCATTTCTGTTAAATTTTAAGACAAAAGCTTTGTTAAATGTCAAACAGTCAATCAAATGCTAAAATTCCAATCAACTCACCTGCTGAACAGGACTGTCAACTGTAAACGCTTTATAAACAGCCAATGCCTGGCTTTTACTTCCTTTGCTCCAGATAACCATATTTCCAGCCACATAGAGCTCCTCATCGTAATCCACTTCTTCTCCAATTTCACTTACGCCTTTTCTTAACTGCCAGCTTTCCTTAAAAATTAACACACATAAGACATGTTCAAGCACTTTCTTCCAATTGTATGGAGCAAGATTTATTAATTAAATCAAATAATCATCCAGATACAAGTCTCCTACTCTGTCTTCGCCTGTGGAGTAAGACTCAATGTAAGCCCAACTCTTAGAAGGTTTATTTATGCCACTGATGAACAGAGTAGGGTCTGCGGGTATGTGTACTATGTATCTCACAGGGTGTTTCATGTTATACTATTATATTATTTTGCCCAAAATATGAACAAAAATTGTACATCTACAGATCCAAAAATGAAACTAACATATACTCAGGAGACTAAAGAGGTACAGTAAGTGTATGGAGAAGTGATGGAGACAGGAAGTGAGGTGCATGTGGGAATCACTGGGGGAGCTTATTCACAGTGCAGATTTCCCTGCTTCACAACTACATACATTTACCTTCCTTCCCTTGTCCCATTCATCAAAATAAATGAGAGACAGAAAGGTTCAGATTTCTAACTACACAGACTTCCTCTCCCTGAGGTTTTGACATCCTAAATGGATATGAAAGTGGAATAAGGTGGGAAGGACTGATCTTCCAATATACACTAGCATCTCATTCTTCTAAAGAACTACTACTCTATCTACTTATGTGGCATTTCTTTTCTCCTCTAGAAACATGTTAGTGTTTTGCAGCAGGGACCATATCTAACTACCATATACTCATCAAACAACATGAAATCTGGTCCCCACATTCTAAGCAAAGTGAAAGAGGTTTAGAATGGACCATAATCATAGTACTGAACTTGACTCTCATTATAAAACCATGAGTTATATGTCTAAATAAACAGTTTTAACACCATAATATAATAAAGCCATTATTCTAGTCTTATCTGCAATTACCAAATCTTAACTGCTACCCTAGAAGTAACACCATACTCATTTCTCAGTTACAGGTAGTCTGAAATTACAAGGAAATCACATCACTCTATATTTCAAAAATATAAAGGGAAACTTAATGGAACCTTCTGTTTCTCGTGGATTGTAACCTCTTGAAGGGATCCCACCAAGCCAGCAGCGCCATCAGAAGACCATAACTCAGAGGCTGGCTGCAGCTGGCGAAGCTGAAGGTTCAAAGCATTAGGATGGTGCTTGCAGTGGTCTCGACCAAAAGGAACAAATTCCTGCAAATCCCTGGCTGCAATCATTGTTGCCCTTTCTTCATAGAAGTTCGACATGGGTTCCAAATATCAACATTATTTCTGTATGAATTCAAGCACATTTTGGTCAGCTTCTAGTATCAAAACCAGAATAAAAACATCACAAAAGTTCACAAAGAGTCATTAATCCCTAGATAAGTGTCAAACAATTCTACTACACTGTAGTGTACAAGTAGTTGTAACATCAAAGGTCAGTCCATATCTGACTCTCAGGTGATTACAGTTATCACCACATCTTAGTTGCAGACTGACCAACAGACAGTTACCACTGATGGGAACCACTGGGTTGAGACAAGCCCTTATGTCCCACAACACCAATCCTATGTTTCCTACTATACATTAGTTTCCCCACATTATATATACGAAGTATTTAGACAAGTTGTACTTTATAGTCCCATGACTGCCCGGCTTCTCAACATTTAAGGTCATTTCTGTTCAGATGCTGGAACCTCACCTGAAAAGCACACCTAAAGGATCACTGGCATATTGGAAGGAACAAACAAAAAACAAAAAAACACATTACTTCTAATTCATCCCAAGTTGAACTAATCCTTTCAGTTGACCGATCCACAAAAGACACAGTAAATTGTCAAATGTCACCAGTAGTTTTGACGCCCCAGCCCACCTAAACATGTAACTACCATCAATTCCAATATTTGGTCCAAACATAGGAAACCAAGGCATGAAAAACTCTGGCCAGAACAGTCATGCTTGTAGCAAATTTAGGAGTCCTAGCTGTTAATTAACATAAGCTACTGCAGTAAAGTTTATTTCTACAGAGATGTGGCTGAGCTGTAGGTGGAACCGTGTCCCTTCACTTCCAAAACATTTCTACATAAAGGACAGCTAGTAAAATTTACACTGTATAATATGGTAGATAAGGTGGATGTCAGTTCTGTCTCCGAGACAACACCTACAATAAACATGGGTCTTGTGGCATCACATTTAAGCTGCAACCATCAAACACAGAACTCAAAACCAACATTTGATGTCAGCACCAGACAGCCTTTAGAGTGTTTGAAACAGTACTCACAATTAAAAAAGTTTAATTCAAGTTGACTTAGATTCTCTCATCTGAGGACTTTTTGGAATCAGTAGGGTTTTTTTTTTTACTGCAATATCTCAAAGCCTCTCTAGTTCCTATGCAGCTCCTCTAAAGCCAAAGTTATTTTGCTGTGAATTAAATGTTATTCCGGACACAATTGTATGTCACAATCAAAACACTTTTATTTTCCTCGAGCTAAAATTCAGACCAGAAAAAACTTGAACTTGGGATATAACTAAAATAATACCTTACAAAACTTACAAGAAAACAACAAAATTCAGCTGGTCTTCCTACAGTTTAGTCAACAGGATAACCAACATTAAAGAACTTTCGAGTCCATCCGACCTTCAGTTGTGCAATTTTGAAATGTTATTCTATCGAAACTTTGAGAGAAAATTACAAAAGTATTATAGAGTTATTTTCACAGTGCAGTATCTTTTGTACTAATTAAGGCAACATATTTAACACTTTTACAATACCTCAAATGTTTTTTACTTATTAGGAGCAACATAAAGAGCTATAGATATAAGTACTGTATTAGACTGATAGGCTATAAACCAAGATACCAACATTGTTTACTAAAAAAACAAACTACCCCGCCAGAGGTACCCACAAAGCTGCTTCAAGAATAAATCCAAATGAACACTGAAGACACCTTGAGTAGAGGCTTCGCAAAAAGGCAGAATGTCCTCGGTCTCTTTAGGGTTAGGTGAAACCAACAGATCAAGAGCCTGGGCCTCAGAAAAATCCTGTCACAGAGGCAAAGGGCCCATTCAGAAGCGGAGGCCCACATGGGGCACCGCGTTTGGCTCGGGAAGTCAGCCGGGAGGTGCACCGCGGAAAGCCTAGCCCTCAAGCCGGGGCCCCCTTGGCTGTGGCGCGCGCTCAGAGCCCGCCCCTGGGCTCCCAGCCCTCCGGGTCAGAAGGCACGGGTAGGCCTTGGGGCGGGTGAGAGGGCCACGGGACACGCGATGAACCACCGGGCCTGAGCCCGCACCTGTGTAACTCGGGACGCGTCAGGCGCGGCGAGCCCCGGCTACTCCCCGGAGGCGCGGGGGCCGAGGGGGCCCAAGGGTAGCGGCGGGGTCAGTCACGATGACTCCTTAGCCACTGCAGCTTCTCATCCCCTCTCCCTCCCCTAATCCGGAGGAAGAATGGGTAGCAGCTGCGGACACGACTGCTAACGACAGGCAGGCGTGCAGGAGAGCCACTCAGGCGAGACGTTCAAATGGACGCGTCCATCTTGGCTTTCCCGTCCTGCTTCGCGCCGGGGCGGGGCATCCGGGGGCGCGCGGCGCTCTCGCGGCCCTGGCGCCTGCGCAGTTGCGGGCAGGGTGTGCGCAGTTGCGGAAAGAACGCACGCGGTAGAACTTGTTGGGTGCTGCCAGCTTTTTTATCGCCGCATGGGGTGCCGAAGTAGGACTGCGTCTGCTAGAGTTCGCTCTGGGATAGGACCTTCTTGGCGTCCAGATCTTCTCTAGGTCATGTCAGTACGAGCCTGAACTGCCTCTCCTGTGAATTAGATTTCCTTGGTAATTGCATTCTCGCCTCCTGACCCCCAGATGGGAGAAGGTATGTGCCAATGGGCACATTTGTTAAAATTAATGAACCAGTATCAATACGTTAATAGTAACTGAAATCCATACTTTATCCACATTTCATTAGTTTTTACCTATATGTCCTTTTTCTGTTCCAGGATCCCATTTAGAATACAACATGGCATTCAGTCATCTTGTTTGGGTTTTTTGTTTTGTTTTGTTTTTTAAGGTGAGCGGGGTTTGGGGACCTATCAAATTTTCATCCTTCTTGGTAATTTAGCCCTCTTATTGAAATTTCTTTTGGATTTCTCCCTTATAAATAATTTCCACTGCCATCACCCTTGGGTTTTTAAATATTTATATTAGCACTTGAGGGGAGGGTATAGCTCAGTGGTAGACTGCATGGCTAGTATGTACAAGGTCCAGGGTTCAATCCGCAGTACCTCCATGAAAATTAATAAACTTGATTACCTCCCCCCACCAAGAGTAAATAAATAAAAACTTTTTAAAATTATTTATATTAGCACCTTAAGTACTACTCTGCTTTGTTCTACTTACTTATTTCCTTCTTGGCCTCTGGGTTCAGACCTTCTGAAGGTTAGGAAGAAGCCTGGGGAGCCTTCCTTTTACAGAACATTAGCCGTGTTTTAGACAATTTCTACAGGCACTCCTATTTTGTATTTCCTACCTTCCTAAGAGATCTTCCTACCCAATCCTTCCCTCTTCCTTTATGTCCTGTGAAGAGTGGACAGTTCTGTTCTTCCGGAATATGAATTTAATCTTTCTTCTCCTACTCCCCTAATCCACTTTGAACATCAGATTCTGTGTCTGGATATTCTATTTCTGTCAAAGTTTCTGTCTCATTTCTCCTGTCTGCCCCAGGTAGGACACTCTCTTTTGGGTCCTCTAACACATTATGTTTCCCTCCCTTTCCCACTTAGAAATGACTTCTCTGCTTTTAAGTTCTGCTTTCTCCCTGCAGTAGCTTTCCTGTAACCCACGTTAATCTCTGTCTTCAACTCATTTTGCACTGACTGTCTGTGCTACACACTACTGTTACTCACTGCACTCTACTGACCTGGTCTCAAAGAGTTCAATAGTTAGCATGTCATTTTATCAGAATACAATGATGGGGTGAGGTGGGTGGGTATTTCTCAGCTGTAGAGCACATGCCTAGCATGCACAAGGTCCTGGGTTCAATCCCCAGTACCTCTGTTAAAAATAAATAAATATCTAATTACCTCCTCCTCCCCCCTAAAAAAAGAATACAATGACAAAGAAAAATGCCCCATATGATACCACGTTTGTGGAATCTAAAAAAAGAAAAAACTCATCTACAAAATGAACTCATCTACAAAACAGAAACAGACTCGCATACATAGTAAACAATCTTATGGTTACAGGGGAAAGGAGGTGGGAGGGGATAAATCTGGGAGTCTGAGATTTGCAAATATTAACTGTTATATATATTAAAAATAGATTAAAAGAACAAACTTGTGTATAACACAGGGAGCTATATTCAATGTCTTGTAATAACCTTTAAAGAAAAAGAATATGAAAACAAATATATGTTAAAAAAGATACGATGAGAGTTGGTTTACTATTCTTCTGTCCTCTAATTGTTTTGAGCATATGTCTTACCTCTCCAGCAAGATAGCAAATTCATTTCAAGAAAGGTACTGTCTCAGAAGCTCTTGTATCTCTTAACTTCTAATAAAATTTCAGGTATTTGATTGTAACTTTTAATTCTTCCCTTCCTCATTTACACTGGTTGGCAAACAACAAAATATTTAGTAAAATTAGCTTAACAAGATGATTTTTTTTGATGGCAGGACTGGTGAATTATTATTTTTTTCTCCCAGTTTTATTGAGGTATAATTAACAAATAGTGCTGTAAATGTAAGTTGTACAACATACTGATTTGCCTTACATGCATCATGAAATGATTATCACAGTAAGTTAAGTGAATAGCCATCATCTCATGTAGATGCAAAATTAAAGAAATAGGAAAAAAATTTTCCTTGTGATGAGAACTCAAGATTTACTCTCAACAACTTTCATATGTAACAGCAGTGTTAATTATGTCTGTCGTGTTGTACATTACATGTCGAATACTCTTGTTATTTTTGGTAGCCTTGACAGTTTTGAGGAATACTCGTCAGGAATTTTGTAGAATGGTCCTCAAATGGAATATGTCTGATGTTATTTCCTCATGACCTGACAGGGGATATGTATTTGAGGAGGACTAAAGAGATAAAGGGCCACTTTTGTCACTTCCTATCAAGGGTACATACTAATCACATGACTTACGGGTGTTGATGTTAGCTTGGTCACCTGGCTAAGATACTGTTCATGAGGTTTCTCTAAAGTTACTTTGCCCACATTTCCATACTATACTCTCTGGGAGGAAGACAATGTGTGCAGCCCTCATTTAAGGAGTGAGGCCAATTGACTGTTTATTTACAAAGTTGCAAAAGCAATTCAGTGGAGGAAAGATCATCTTTTTGACAGTTAGTGCTGGAAAACTTGGATATCCATATGCAAAGAAACAAAAGAAAAAAAAAAGAAAGAATTTTTATCTATACCTCACATTATTAACTCCAAAGGAGTCAAAGACCTAAATGTAAAATTAAAACTATAAAACACTTAGAAGAAAAGATATATTTAAATCTTTGTTACCTTGGATTAGACAGTAATACCTTAGATATGGCACCTAAAGCTCAAGTAACCAAAAAAAATTGATAAATTAGACTCTATAAAAATTTTAGGATTTTGTGTTTCAAAGGATATTATCAAGAAAGTGCAAAGACAATCCATAGAAATGTTTGCAAGTCAGATATCTAATAAGGCTCTATCATCCAGAATATATAAAGAATTCGTACAACTCACCATAAAACAGCAAATAACTCAGTTTAAAAATGGGTGCAGGAACCTGAAAACATTAATTCGGAAGAATACGTATGCCCCTCTGTTCATTGAAGCATTTGTTAATAAAGCTCTTGTCGTACTTAATAAGACCTTCGTCTTGATCACAGTTGTAAATTGATTTATCCAATTACTACCTGGTAGAAAGGACAGATTCTTATTGAAACTATGCAGAACAAATTTTATGGTTATGAAAAAAGAGAACTGGGTAAGACATTTTGTTTAATATTTAACCAATGTTACCATTACTCTGAGTGATTTTGTAGTTAAGGCTAATAAATATACATCATTAATCATAACAGGGTCATTTATTATGTTTTCCTTTCCTTATTAGCTCATAATCTATATTGCAATCTTTTATGAGCTTACTTCTTCTGAATTCTGAGGGGTCAGCTGGTGCAAGATAAGTATTTTTAAATGTCTCATTACAGTTTGAACAGGTACAACAGTAAAATTGATGCCTAGAGATAAAGGAAAAAATACTTTTGGTATGCTCATTAGAAATAGACTATTATCCATAATTAAATCAAAGTAGGTTTTGTGGCTCCTGAATTAAGCAGTGTACTTTCATGCACCTGTCTGCTTCTGGACTTAAGTGTCTGCAGTCCTACCTCAGTCCTTAAGTATAAGTTGACAGCAGTCTGTGTTGGCAATGGCAGCTTAATCTGGAAAACCTGGATCTATGGTACAGTCCTCAACTGTGGCTCTTCTGATGTTTCTCCCAGAAGACCAATTACTCTCAGGCAAGCCAGGACCCTAGTTAACAGCTAGATTAACTCCAGCTACTTTGTTCTGCACCCTTTGTTGTACGTAGTACTTGTCCAGGCAGATTGCGGCTCGAGTTAGGGGCATGGCTTTTCAGATTTAATAACACTTTATTGTTGCATGTGGAGCTCTCCTTCACATCTTGAACTGATTCATGTGAATATTTGGGAGACCTCCCTAACTTTGTGGGGGAGAAAAGAGAGAGAAAGCCATGTTCTCCAAACTCTAGATTTCTCAGAAAGACCAGAAGCCCAGAAGAATGCAGAAACAATTGTTCCCTCACCATCCCACTTTTCGGCTTCTTCATTCAGTTGTTATCCAAACCAGTTAAAACCCCCTTAAAAATGTGAACCCATTCGTCCTCAATATCTAAAACCAGTTAAAAATATTTCCGTCAAAAAAAGTCTCTTTAAAAGGGCTCTAAAAATATTTCCCTCAATCTTTCTATATACGTTTTCTTCCCTTATCAAAGGATTCAGAAAGATCCGTGTGCCTGCAATAGATTTTGCTAGATGATTCACACAATAATAAGCTTTTGTGATCTATCTGTCCCCACAAACTGAGTGACAGATATAGAAAAAAATAACAAACAAGCCATTGTAAACGATGGATTTTTATACCTTATTTTTGTGAAGAAGTGAGAAAGCTTTTACCCCCCTCTCTAAAATTTCACACATACAAAAAGAACTGCAAGCTTAGGTTATACAACGTCAGCTATAGGTCAAAAGGAAGCAAAGAACTGAAAAACTCACGAGTCCAGCATTCGAGCAAATACATATGCCCACATACATTTTTTTTTTCCACAGAATTGGACCTCTAGAGGCAAAGCAAACAAGCCAAACAGCATAGAGAATGTCAGGAGATAACAGAGTATCCAAGACAATGAGACAGTCAAAAATTGTTATCAATCAGCTTTTCTATCATCTACCACCTGGCACATCACCAGATAGTCAGCCACTACCGAGAAACTACAAGAACCAGACCTGTGTAATTTCAGTATGTTGTTCAGCAAATGGAATCTCTTGTATTTACCATCTCCATTCCCCCAAAAAACTATAAGAACTAGAAATGTCTTATTTCCAGAATGGTTTGGGGGCTCTTTTACATGTACCATCTCAATTCCCCTGGAACTTACAGAGGCAAAATATATAGACTACTAGTATTTTGTTCCAGAAGCTAAATGGAGTTGCTTGCATGCAAGCATCAGTTCAGTTTCCCATTAAATTGCAAAACCTAGGTCTCTGTGCTTCTGGTATGTTCTTTACACACACACACAAAACCACTCACACATACGTACATTGCAAATATGTGAGCTGGGTAATTTTCAATCTACTATCCAGCACATGGAATGGGGTATCTTACATGTTTCATTATCATCTGCCAACAAATTCAAGAACTGGGCACTTGGCCTCTGGTATGTAGGTCAGTATGCTGAATTCTGTCACAGCTACTCAATTATGCTGTTACAGTGCAAAAGCAGCCCTAGATGATACACAATGAATGGCTATGTTCCAACAACACTTATCTGCAAACACAGGCAATAGGCCCACAGGCTGTCTGTCATTTGCTGACCACTGTTTTAGTTGATTCCAGGCCCAAGCCATGGAGCCGAACATCCTAGCAGAGAAGGAAGAGGAAAGACAATCTTCCTTGTGCCCCGTCCAGATGTCTCACCCCAGAATCTGGGAATCTAATTAAATGGCTATTGTTGACCTATGCTGTGTTTTGGGTGGCATATCACACAGCAGTAGGTAACAAGACAGTTTTATATATAGCAGGTGGGGCTCACCAAGAACGTGAAACTTAGCAAGGACTTGAAGAAGGAGGCTTAACCAAGGGGGGTTGAGTCTGGGGGAAGAGCATTCCAGGCAGAGGGAACAGTCAGTGCAAAACCCTGCGGTGGGAGAGAGCCTGGTGTATACCGGCAGCAGCAGGGACATGGCAGGAGAACAAAGGCTCCACTGAGATGCCCTGGCGACCTTGCACATCTCCACATAGGCCTGCAGGGGGCGCCTGACCAGTCCTGCCCAGGTCTTGGCAGACGCCCTACAGTGATTGTTCCTGGGGCAGAGGCGGTGAGCAGCTACTGGAGGCAGTCATCTCCCCATTTTGAGGGAGAGGGCTGCAAGCCTGTTTCTCTTCCTTCTCCATACTTTCAGCTGAGCACGGAACTTTCCACCCTCTTCCCTCCGTGCCTCTTCTGGCCCCAAGGACACAGCAGCAGGCTCCTGTGAGGGTCTGTGAAAGTGGCTGTACTTTAGAGTTGCCTGCTCAGCGGCAAAGCCACCCACTGCTCATGTCCGTTCATCTGGCCCCTCGGGCTCGGTGTCATCCTGTGGGACGCCAGGAGCTGACACCATGCTGATTTTGCTGTTACTGTCGGTGTAAATAACCGATTCAAATCCATTTGGGTTGGTTGTCTCTTTACAGCCAAATCTACCAGCTAGCCTAGGGGTCAGGGACTGCTGGACCAGAACCAGCATATATGGAAGTGCAGTAAGGAGATGAGGTCAGAGGGGAAAGGGGACCAGGTCATGTAGGACCTTGAGGCCACAGACAGGACTTTGGTTCTTATGCAGAAAGCAGGAACCACTGTAGAGCTTTGAGCAGAGGAATGGCACGATCTGGCTCATGTTGTGAAAGAATCACACTGAAGTACATTAAAAGTATTTCCCTTAAAATATGTATATAAGTGTAAGTTATTGTTGCGATTATTAGTAAAAGTGTCTGACATTTTTATGGTGAACTTTCCCTGCGGCTGCCCTCTTGGCTCCTCCACACTTCATCGTAGCGGGGCTGCCTCTTTCCATTCAGGCTCTGCGCTTTTTCGTTGATGTTCATCTCCCTCCCTCCATGAACTGACTCCACACGGGGGCACAACCAAGAGCTCTTCCCCAGGGGCCGCTCCCCAGGAGGCGGTGAGCTCCTCGACGCCCGGCCTGAGCCTCACACCTTTGGCCCGGCATCCAGGGGTCGCTCAGCCGAGAGCAGATGGAGGTGGCGCTCAGCAGGGAGCGCTGCCACGGTGGCCTTGGACATTGGGAGCGCTGCTGCCTGGGTTTTCTGCGCGCGCTAAGCCTGGATTGCGGGATCGCCGCAGCCCCCAAGCCTCAGGCGCCTCACTTTAGGTCCGGAGGCTGCCTGCTGCGCCCTCCGCTCCTCCCCATCCTATCCTCCTCCCTCCGTCCCTCCCACCTGCACGTGTTGGACGTCGGGACTGCCCAGCAGTCCGGGCCCCTTTCTCCTCCGCACCTCCAGCAGCCCCTCCCCTTTGTGGTCTCCACCTCCCTCCCCTCCCTTTCCCGCCCCCCGCCCATCCCGGTCCGCCCAGGCTCAGCCCGTGGCCCGCCCCTCCCCGCCCCTCAAGTCCAGCCCTGTCCCCCTCCTCCCCCTCCGCGGCCCTCCTCTCCCGGCCGCCTTCCCGCCCCTCCGCACCCCAACTGGCTCAGGTCCGCTCGGACTCGGCCCCCGGCCCGCCCCCTCCAGTCCTTGGCACCTCCCGCGGCGGCTCGGCTCCGCCACTTCGGCTCTGGCTGCCCGGGCCACCGGGACTGGGCTGCTTCCCTGGCGCGCTTGGCCGGCGACGCGGCAGGTTCGGGACGTCCATCTATCCGTCGGTCCGGAGAGAATTTCCAGATGCGAAGCCCCGGGATGGGGCGGGCCGTGCTGCCGCTTCTGCCGTGGCTCTTCCTCCCCGCGCTCTGGAAGGGAGGTGAGTGCGCGGGGCCGGGGGCGGGGGCTGGGGGCTCGCCGCCCGGAGTTCGGGGGAGGGAGCGCGCCCGGCTGCCCGGCTGCCCGGCTGCCCGGCAAGTTTGCAAACACCTTCCCCAGCCCCAGCGCTCCTGGGTGCTAGGACTCAGGAGCTTCCAGCCACCCGCTGTGCTGGCACGCAGGCGGGGTCGTGGACGCGCGTCCTGGTGGAGCCGGAGAGGAGTGGGCACCGGGGCCTCCCCTTAACCGCCAGGGAGGGACTCGAGCTCGGCCGGGCGCGCTGCAAGTCCTGAAGTTTTCCGCTGAGGGGAACGCTGGTCGCAGGTCAGGTGGGGAACGCGCTGGAAACTTTTCGCTGGACGTGGTTGCCTGGCTGGACCCTGGCTCTGGCGGGAGTTCTGGGAGCCGCAGATCCGATCTCTTGGGGGACAGACACTCGGAGACCAGCAGGCTGCGGGAGTTGGGGTCACAGTCCGGGTGCGGCGATCCACCAAGGCCGGAGTGGGAGGAGTAGAGACGGGCGCCCCTGCTGCCCCCACGGGGGCCTTATGGGCAATATTAGAAGGGACATCCTGTGCGTGTAGGGGCCCCAGAAAAGGGGGAAGCATTCTTTTCATCCCTATTATTGCTGAACAGAATTTAATGTGCTTGGACAGCATCTAGGTTTATCCCGATTCTGCCAGACATTCCATGATGAGATACTGGATTGGTGAGTGCAGGCAGGGTAAGGCTGGTTCCTTTCTGCATCAGACCTTTGTTTGGAGAGTAAGTGATTAACAGGTTAGAGGTTTAATCGCGGGTTCATTTCTTCAGTAAGCTAGAAGAAACTTAATCAGGCTTTAGCAAAAGGAAAAAGAAAGGGGGAAAAAAGTAATACTGAATTAACACATCTCAGGCATTTTTCCTTAGCTAAAAGGTTTAGCTTTCATCTTTTATAGTCAAAGATACTTTTTAAAGAATACCTGGAAAGTTCAATTTATAGGTAAGCCATTTACTTCACATTTTTTCCTTTGAGGTTTTCATTGGAAAGCTCAGTTGCGCAAATAAATTCTTAAGCAGTGCACCGTCTTGTTGCACATTAAATTATATATGCAATTTATACTTTGGGGCAACATAGCAATTTGAAGCAAGCATCCAAAGCCTAAACCAAGCAAAGAACGAAAACAATTCTGTTCTTTACCCCCACCCCATCCCTCCACCAAACCCTCAAAAATTCCTCAGCGTTTCTGCCAGATCCATTTTTCATAATCTGCTGCAAATCTGTTTTATTTTGCTGCTAGAGAAGGCTGGCCATAAGTAGGCCTGGAGGTAGTGATTGTGGTGAAAATGAGGGGAAATGTAATAGAAACAGTAATTTGGGTATATGTAAGATATTTTTTAAATGGTGTGTCTTTCTTTTTCTAATTTTTAAAAAAAAGCTGTAATGAAGTTTTGTAGCTGATAATCAGTTTAGTCAGATAATCATGAAAGGTCTGTTAAAACCCACCCAGCTGGAAGAATGACAAGTTTCTCCAATTTTCCTTCTCCTCCCATTGGCATTTTATCTTGAATTTACCTGTGAGATGTCTGACAGTGTCACATTTTACCTTATGAAAAGCACCAAGAATGGGATCTTCGCTGGCAGAAATCAGAGCAGAAGTGCTGCAGGAAGAGGTTAAAAATGAGAATTAGACTCTTCATCTAGTTTTAAGATTTTCATATTGTGTGTTGTGGGTCCATGTAGTCTGCTCACCAGGCAGCAGTGGGAAGAGAGACAGGCTGTGAATGTGTGTGTAGACTCAACACTGCGGATGAATGGACAAATCATTACAATTTCTGCCCCACTTTAACCCAGGAATCCTCCGTATACCCTCATCCCTCCACCCCAACTCCATACACACAAACGTCGTCCCACAAAGACACACACACATACAGACACACTAGGAACTGAAACTGCTGAGCCAGGGGCATTACGGGGTTCTCCAATCCTTCCTTTCTGTTCTGTCTCTGATGGGGGTGCCATTGAGCAACAAATCAGGCAAAGAGTTAGATGCCAGAAGAGGGGAAATATAGAAATGGATAAAAGTGAATGCATTACGAAGACCTAGCCAATGATGAGGCTGTGGTGCAGCTAAACTAAAACCTTAGGACAAATCGGGCCTTTAAACCTCTTCAGTGTAAGCATTTCTCTCCCACACTGAAGCTGTAACCGTATTACAATATATTGTAAACATTTTCCCAGAAAGAATGTTAATCTGTCTAGTGGCTTATGGGCTTTGTATCAGTGGACCCTAGTGCTTTTTGGAGGTAAGCAGGGTATATTTCAAAAATAAATAGTTTTTTAAAAAGTTATTTGGATCCACCCCCTTTAAAGTGATGAATGGTACACAGTTATTTTTTTAAATGAATAATAATTATGGTTTTCCACCTTATTTTTGGAAATAATTTCCAGGTAATCCGAGGAGCAGGGCCAGTAGGTTGCCAGACAGTCAGTTCTGAAGAGCTTGGAACTCTAGCTGCTGGTGAATTGGGAATTCACCGCCAGGTAGAGAAGCTGAGTCAGGACGTTGGTTTGAATGCATTCCCCCACCTGGAAATGAATACACACAGAACCTCTGCTTCCGACATCATGGCCAGAATGAGAATTTGAAGATGAATCGGACTGTGTTTTTCCCTTGGCTAAAATCCTTCCGTGGCCTCCCGTTCCTTAGCAGGATCGGCAAGGCTTCCGGGGCCTCTGTCTCCCTCTTTGACTCATTTCCAGTTACTTCTCCTTTGTTCCTGCTGCTCCAGCCACAAGTGTCTTCTTTCTAGCACTTTTGCTGTGGATGGCCCCTGTGGCTGGAATCTTATCCCCAAGATCTCTGCACACTGGCTCATTCTAGTCATTTGGGTTTCAACTCATGTTCTCCTGGAGAGGCCTTAGGTCACCCCAACCCCTGCCAAAGTTACACACACACACTCCCACTCTCCATTAAATAACTCTAAACTGCCACCTGATGGGTTCCTATTTATTTTCCAGACTTGAAGCTTATCCCATTTCAGGTGCTCAGCATCCATGGATGGTACCAAAGTACCAGGTCCCTACCGGTCCCACCATGTGCTCCTCCCACTTCTCTGTCCCTAATGGCTTTTCCAGAAACAGTTGCTGCAGCTCCTTTGCCCTTGTGCTTGGGGCTTGGTTGATAGAAAATGATCTTTTATTTCACTGTGATGCCAAAGTGATTTCATAACTAGACAGGTGAGGGTAGATTTTTGGACTATATGAAGTCCAATATAGCAGTATGAACATGTTTTATAGTCTCTTAATTATTCCCACTTTAAAAAAAAATCACAAGCCAATTTTTCATGTTAAAAATAACAGTTCTAACAGGTCCCTGCCAAGCGCGAATTACCCAATGCCCGGGTAGTTGTGGCCCCAAGTGCCTTGACTTTGGCCTGTTGCTACTGGTTTAATCTTAACTCAAAGCACGTGGCTCTGGGCTGGGATGCATCTCAACAGGAGGTTAATTATTATAAAACTTGAAAAAAAAATAAGTTCACTCTGTGTACTTTTTGGGACTGGAATGAAAATGTTAACAGGAGCTGCAGCTCAGAGGCTCAGGGGCTGAGTAGCCAGAGGGCTGGGCTTCCTGCCCTGCCTGGCTGGCCTCTGGGGAGCCCTGGAGGGGGCGGCTAACTCAGGACCTCAGTTTCCTCGCTAGTACAGTGGAACTCTTCGTGATTCATGAAACTGTTGGGAGAACGAACAAGCCAATGGCACGTGTTAAATGCTCCAAAATTATTAGCCATAATTATCAATGCTTCTCATCCTTTCTTCTGGACTCAAATTTTGGGGTAGTTGTTTTTCTTAAACAAAAGGTATGGGGTGGGGAGACTTTCTTCTTTTCTCACTGAAATGGGCCCTAAATTGCAAATTGAAACAGGAGGGCAGGGCTGTGAGCCAGCCTCCACTGTTCCTGTTCATAGCTCTTTGGTGGAGGGGCTACGGGATGTCTGCCTGGACCGGTAAAGTCCTTGCTGCTGCTCTGACGGACTGTTTCCTAGTAATTGTGCTAGCAAAGCCTACGCTGGTTGCCTCAGATGAGGCAGGGCGGGTTCCGACCTGCCACTCCCCTCCCAGCCCCCTCCATTACCTTCACTTGTTGAATTCAGACTTAGTACAGGAATAGCTTCCTGTCATGTGCCTCTCAGGAAAGTATAAAAATGAAGTCCAATTCCTGCTCAGCTTTTCCCACGTTACTCCAAAGTGGGTGTGGTTTGGTTTGGGGCTTTTGTTTTTGTTTGGTTTGTTTTTTTGAGTGTAAACATCCAGATAATTCCTTTCCTTTTTACTGGCTATAACTAGGTTTGCCAAATGAAGTCTTCTGGCTGCAGTGGATAGAAAAGGAGGCTTTGTTTCTCAGATGACACTCCGTGCATGTGTCTGAGTGTGCGTGTGCAGGTGGTCCTGTAGCCTCTGGACCCCGGGAACCCCAGGTGTGCTCCTGACTCCCTGATCCTACTTGGGGGCAGCTGTGAGCGAGCCCTGACTCCTCTCCCTGCCACCCTCTGGGCATGTGCTGACCCCTGACCCAGAGATAACTTGTTCCCTCTCTGGTTCCTAGTTCCAGCTCTGCTGCCCCCCCCCCCCCCCCCCCCCCCAGCTAGAATGCTGAAAATGCAGCCCGGCCAGGGCTGAGCATTCCAGGAGGATCTGCCACCAGCTTGGAGAGCAAGAATATTGAGAGTACCTACCAGCTCGGCATTTTCTCCCTCCTGGGCCTTAGTTTTCTTTGTCTGAACTGTGGCCATTGAATAGAATGGAAGATTCTTAACCACAGTGAGGGCCCGGGTCTACCCCAGTTTTGTGAGACCTGGCAGCTTGGCCCCACCAGCACCTGGAGCAGCGAGGCCAGCCTCCCTCATGGCTGTACCGTTCCCATTCTCTCTGGGCCTCCGTCAGCCAGCAGGGTCCAGCGGGCATGGCCTGTGGGTGAAGCCCTAGGCTGCCACATGTGGGTCTCCTCTGTGGGTCCCAGTGTTTGAAAGCAAAGAAAAGAAGAAAGGATAATTATGTCTTAAAGAGTTCGTTGAGAAACCTGCACTCCATTCTCAAACATTTTATTTCATCCTTTTGCCCATTTCATCCACTGTTAGTTCTTCTTTCACTTAATGGTAAAATGGATTTTCCACCAGTCTTGAGGGCGGCAGGGGTTTGGGAAGGAGCAGGGCAGAGGGGAGAGGGAGAAAGAGGGGGAGAGAAAGGAGACATGCTAACTCTGTGTTTGGACCAAGATCACAGACGAGAAGTTTTACCCCCAAAAGCTGAGAATATTTGAGAGTCGTACGCTTGGAGCAAAACCATTTCATTTCATAATCGCAATGCGTAGATGTTTGTAGCAGCAAGTTTTATGCTCTTGTGTTTCTCCTTGTCCTCAGTCATTAACGGTGTCTTCTGGATGTTTCCCTTTCTCAGTCCGTCCCTTGAAAAGTGCCGTCTAGCTGCTAGGGAGCCAGCCAAGGCCCCGGGGAGACCTGGTCATTGTGGGGTTAGCGCTCTGCCCTGCTCCCTTGGGGAGGGGCCCAGCCTCAGAATTTAGGTCTCAGGCTGGTGCTTGGCAATCGGGCAAATGCTGTCTGACAGCTCCCTCTTCTTTGTAATATGCCTTTTGGGGCAGGGGTTTGGGGTGAGGGCCCCAGTTACCTCAGCATTCAGGACCAGTCGACCTCTTAGAGTGTGCCTTAGCTCTGGTCCTGCCTCTCATTGGAGAAACAAAGGAAAGCCTTGTTTATTTTGAAGAAGGGATTGTTTTGCTATCATGAGCTGTAGGGCTTTTAAAGCTGCTAATAGTAGACCCACCTCATTATAGTTTTTGAAAATGATCTTTTACAAGTAAGAACAGGCTGTCTTAGTGGAGAATGTTAGAACATAGACTCAAACTTGCTGAAAGTACTCTTGTGTCCCGGCACTACTTAGTGAATGCACAGTGAGGTGATGAATATTCATGAGCTCCCAAGGGTGGCATGAATTTGGAAGCTTGCAGTTCATGGCAGGAGGCCTCCACACAGGAAGTGAAACCAGCCTGTAAGCCTTTTTACAATTCTGGCTCATGATTTGAAGATTTGTTGATGAAAACACTGTTCTTTGAAAGTTTGGGGGCAAAGAAAAAAGGAAGCTTGTTAGATTTAGCATTAAGATTGAAGCATTAGGTTAAAAAAAAAAAAGATCAACACTTTGGGAGTCTGAAGACGTTAAGTCCTCATCCCATTTGATGTTAACGTGCAGGAACACCTGGGGTTCGGGGCTTCCTCTTTCTGAAATTCCACATCCGCATTCATCAAATGGGAGGGCAGATAGGTGAAGCCTTCCCGGTAGAAGACGGATTCATCTGAAAGGGAGGTGGCAGGGTGGGACACTTTCCCCGCAATGAGGTTCCGGACACGGTGCCTTTGAGTGTGACCTCCCCCAGCCCTGCACCTGACTGGCTATGAGTGTTCTGAGGCATCAGCCTAGAAATGGGGCCGGGGGCAGTGCATGGTATTTCTTAAAAATGAGTCAAGCCAGTGGCTTCTTTCCTGTGGGCATCTGCCAGTCCCTGCTGCCTGGGCTGTCTGTATCCCCATGACATACCCCTTCTAGCTCTACCTGGGGTAATAGAATAGCCTGGAAACACACAAGTGTGTTTCTGAGAATGCTGGACCAGCCCAAACAAACGATGACCTATTACTGTCAAGTCTGCAGGGAGCGTAGGAGCATGGACTCCTGGGTTCTGGAGGAAGGAAGATGATTAATCAGTCTTTCTGAGGTGGGTGGAACGGGGCATGTCTCCCCAGGGGGCACAGCAGAATCCTTAAGGTTTGGGGGAAATCGTGTCATTTTCAAAAGTCTAATCATTCAATATGATTATCTAATTTTATATGTAGACGTTTAAAAATACTTTATAATATAAATCGTATTTGTATTTTGTTTGTTTTGGGAGGGGAGGGGATTAGCTTTATTTATTTATTTATGTTTAGAGGAGGTACTGGGGATTGAACCCAGGACCTCATGTATGCTAAGCATGCAGTTTACCCTAGTCAGAGACGCTATATGCCTTGGATAAACATAACTACCTTATTCTTAGCCTTAGTGGCCAGGTTCTGCTACATGCCTGTGGGGTGGTGGTACAGGGAATGGTGGGAGGCTCCCCCGCTCCTCAAGAATCAGGTATAAGGGATCAGTGGAGTGTAACAAAACATGTGGCACAGGATGGCCTGGATGATGCAGGGCAGGGTCGCACCTCAAAGATTGAGTCCATAGGTCTTGGGTGAGGCTTGGGCTTCTGCATTTTGGAAACACTTCCTGGTTGACTTTCTCCTTGTCCTCACAGCCTAAATGCCTTGGGTCTTTACATTCTACAATTTATATCAGGGGAGGGTATACACAAAAGGATAGAAAGGGTAATAAACCTCATCTCTCTTCTCCATTTAGCATAAGAAATCAGACATTAGCAATACGGTTGAAGTCCCCCATTTTTCCCCTCTCTGGTCTCATCCCCTTGCTTCCCGACACCAGGATAAACCTACTACTCCCCCCCATTTGGTGTTTTCATTCCTATGCGTTTCTTTGTCGTTTGGTCATACATAATTATATTGGTAACAATCGATAGTGTTGCTTTACACCATGTCAGTTGGGGTTTACATTTGCCTGCACGTAACAGAAAACCTCACTTCAGTGGCTCAACCAAAAGGGAGGCTTTTCTCTCATTTAGCAAGCCATTTGAGGGCAACCAGGCTGGGGTGGACAGAATCTCCATGATGTGGTCAAGGACCTGGCTCTTTATTCTGTCATCTCTAGTGTATGGTTTTAGAGCTCATTGTCTCAATATGGCTGCTGTACCTCCAGCCGTTTCATTTGCATTCCAAGCAGAAAGAAGCAGGAAAGACAAATGACAGTTTCATACCACCTGCTGTCCTTTTTAGGACACGAGAAGCTGATAGCTTTTATGTGAAGTCCCATACTGTGGACTTCTGCTTATGTTTTCCCAGCCACTCCAATCTTTAGGGAAGAGTGCAAATCAAGAGTGTTAGCTAGGCAAGTTGTCATCCTGCGTAAGACTGGATCCCCTTTGTAGGAAAAGGGGGAATGAGCATTGAGCGGGACACTAGCAGCTACTGCCATGCACGTGTTATACAATTTTATATAAATAATGTGCTTTTTTCTTCAGCTTGTTTTCTCACACAATGTCACGTTTGCTAGATTCATCTGGGTTGAGAAGTGCTGCCCTACTTCATCTTCATAGGCAAATATGTGACTGTACCATTCAGTCTCCTCTTTTTTAGGCATTTAGACATTTCTAAATTTTTCTATTACAGGCAGTATTGCCATGAACAGTCTTTCTATCTTGTCTTCATTTGCTATTTAAAAATGCACAGATTTTAAATGTCGAGTCTGATGAGTTTTGACAAACATGTGTGTTAAAACCACTCCCTGAGTCAAGACATCCACAGACCTGTTTGTCTCTCCACTTCTTTACATCTTCTTTCATTTGTCCCATCAGTTGGGGACAGCATGCCATACATGAAAGTCCACTGGAAAGGGCTGTCTCCAAGGTTCCTTAGGGTAACCTACACCAGCAACAGGCTGCATACGCTACCCAGGGGGCTGCTGTTTACAGCTGTTGCACACCTGGCCCCCGCAGGGAAAGAGCACCGTGGGCTTCATTGGCTGCAAACATGGTATTTAATTATTATATTTTTGATGCCTGCAGAGTCTGCAGTGATATTCTCTGCTTCATTCCTGATATTAGTCATTTGTGTCGTCTTTTTTGTGTGTCTTGCTGGGGATTTATCCATTTTATTGATCCTTTCAAACAACCGGCTCTTTGCTTCATTAACTTCCTCTATTGCTTTTCTTTTTTCACTTCATTTCCTGTATTTTTTTTCTCTCCCTTCTGTTTGTTTTGGGTTTGCTTTGCTCTTCTTTTCCTATGTTATCAGCTTAGACTCCCAAATAAAATTTCCCCTCAGAACTGTGTCAGTTGGGTCCTGCATATTTTGATACACTGTAACTTCATTTTCGTTCAGTTCAGTGTATTTTTTTTAACTTCCCTCGAGACTTCCCCTTTGATCCATAGAGTAAAAGTTTAGTTTGGAAATTTTCCCTTTACAACTTCTGTTATTAACTTCTAATTATTTCCATTGTGATCAGAGAATACAAATGGTACGATTTTAGTTCTAAATTTCTTGAGATTTGCTTTACAGCCCAAGATGTGGTTTATCTTGGTTGATATCCTTTCGTCATTTGGAAAGAATGTGTATTCTACTGCTGTTGGGCGGAATGTTCTATAAATGTAGACTAGATTCTTTTCATTGGCAGTCTTGTCCGGTTCTTCTATATCTTTGCATATTTTCTGCCTAGTTCCTTGATCAGTTGTTGAGAGAGAGAGAAGCTGAAGTCTCTAACTGTAATTGTTGATTTGTTTAGTCTCCTTTCAGTTCTGTCCGTTTTTACTTCACATGTTTTTCAGCTTTTTGCTTTGGTACCTACTCTGAAGACTGCTGTATCTTCTTGGTAGATCGACTCTTATCATTACGTAATGTGTCTTTCTGTCTCTGGTAATTTTCTTGGCATTGAAATCTACTTTATCTGTAATGTAGCCGCCCTGCTTTTCTTTTGGTTAATGGTTGCAGATATATCTCTTTCTATGTTTTGTGTTTAACTTGTCTATATCATTATGTTTGGAGTAAATTTCTTATAAACAGCAGATAGTTGGGTCATTTTTTAAAAAATCTACTCTGCCAATCTCTGTCTTTTAATAGATATATGTAGATCATTTACATTTAATGTAATTATTGGTATATTAGGTGTTGATATTTTACCAGTTCAAGTGAATTGCAGGATTCCTGCCTCTTTTTAAGTCCCTTTTCCTCCCCCATTTAAAACATAAGTATCTTAAATATTTCCCCTTCATATATAAAACTGCCTTAGGCAGTGTTACAGTTTTTCTTCAACCATCAGACATAATTTAGAAAACTCAAGAGAAGGAGGAAAGTTTATTGTATCGACCCATATTTTTGTTTTCTGTGTTTTTTCCTCTCTCTGGATGATTCAAGTTTCCTTTCTGTTTAGAGAATTTCCTTTAGTTACTCTTTTAGGGTAGGTCTACTGATGACAAATTCTCTTCATCTGAGAGTATTTTGATTTCTTCTTCATTCCAGAAAAATTCTGAGTTGACGTTTCTTTTCTTTCATTAGTCAGGAAAAAGTGCCACTTCCTTCTATCCTTACTGTCATTTGAATTCGTTTTCCCCTATAGGTAAGGTGTTGTCTCTCTCTCTCAGTGCTTTCAAAATGTGTTGTCTTTAGTGTTCAGAAGTTTGACTCTAATGTGTCTTGGTGTGGATATTTTGTGTTTATCTTATTTTGGGTTTACTCATATGTTTAATTTTGTAGGTTTATGTCTTTTGTTAGATTTGGGGAGTTTTCAGCCATTATTTCTTCAAGGGCTTTTCCAGCCTTGCCCTCTTTCTCTTCTCCTTCCAGGACTCCGATGATACAAATGTTAGGTCTTTAGTAATAGTTCTACAGGTCCCAGACTCTGTTCATTTTTTTATGGTGTTCAGATTGGATAATTTTCTATTATCAATCTTCTAGTTCACTGATTCTTTCCCTTCATTCTGATATCAAGCCCATCCATCGAGCTTTTTATTTTAGTTATTGTATCACTTCTCGGCCTTTTGGCTAAAACCAAGTGCATTTTGGATATTGTATTTTTCAGTTCAAAAATTTCCATTTGTGTCTTTTCTTCATCTTCTGTTTCCTTACTGAGACTTTGTATTTATTTGCTGAGGCTTTCTACTTTATTCATGTATTTCATGTTCGTGATTGCTCATGAAAGTATTTTAATGATTCCTTCTTTGAAAGCTTTTTCTGATATTTCTCTCTCTCTCATCTTGGTGTTTATTTTGTTCAGTTTGAGATTGAATTTTTTTTATTGAAGCCTAGACATTTTGAGATGTATATTATGAGACTGACTCTTGTTAAAGTCTTTTGTTTTACTTGGTTT
Organism: Camelus dromedarius; assembly: GCF_036321535.1. Taxonomy (NCBI): domain Eukaryota; kingdom Metazoa; phylum Chordata; class Mammalia; order Artiodactyla; family Camelidae; genus Camelus; species Camelus dromedarius. Next base: position 12,858,057 of record NC_087468.1, read on the forward strand.
CCTTTGAACTGCTCTGGTTCAAAGGGGCTTGTGACTGCCTGGTTGGGGGTAGAATTCTAGGTTTCCCACCCAACCTCCATTGATAGCTGAGTGTGGGCCAGTCCTTGTTACTGCTGGTCAGGGCAGGGGAAGGGTGGTTAGTTCTGGGTAAGGGGTAGGAATGCCTTATTACTTTCCCACTGTTCCCCACCTGACCTCTGCTCATGCCAGGGGAGGGGGAGGGATGGCCTCACTGGGAGTCCTGAAAGCTCTGACTCTCTACCAGGCCTCCTCTGATAACACCCAGTGGGGACCAGGAAGATGCCTCATTAATGCCAAGTGGGAATAAAAGTTCAGGCTCCCCACATGATCTTTACTAATACCAGCCAGTGGGGATGAAATTCCCTGCTTCCTCCTTGGTCCTCTCTGGTACCACCCAGTGGAATATTTGTGGCACCTCTTTACAGCCCAGTAAGGGTCAAAGTCTAGGCTCCCTACTGGACTTTTGCTGGCGTGGGTAGGGATGGGGCCATGGCTTTTTCTGGGTCGTGTACTTGGAGGAGAGCCACTTACTGGTTAAAAGCCTTCTGTCTTGCTGGGCTGCCCCTTCCTAATCCTTTAACTCAAGATAGCAGCTTTTGTTGTTGTTTTTCGTCTCTGCTTGTTAGCATTTCCAGATCTGGGACACTTGGGACAAAAGAAAACCCAAGAAATTTGTCACCATGTTGTTCCCGGGGCCTGAGGTCCCTAGTCAGCTTCCCGTCCCAACAACACTTCAGAATTTTTTTTAAATGTTTGCTTTATATATAATGCCCAGTGTTTTTAGGTGTACTCAGCAGAAGGAATGGGGAAAAGTGCATCTACTCTGTCTTTTGAAGGAATTCTTTGCCCTCTGTTCTTGCTAAGCTGTGTGGTCTTTCAGAGATGGTCATGTTTTAAAAGGAAATAATTCTTCCTGAAAAGAATGGCTAAAATTAATAGGATTTCAGACATTGGTGGGTTGAACGATATGTGTTGGGGGTAGCATGACAAAGGAGTTAAACTTGGAGGCAGAGTGTCTCTCCTGGGTCTTTTGAAAGCTGCAGCTGGCCCTTGAGGGGAACCAGCCCCAGATGTGGGGGCCAGTGGAGGTCGGGTGCGGTAGGGGGAGTGCTTCATGACCCCGGCCAGAAACTGTTCCGTCAGTCTTTCTGTGACACTTGGCATGCTGCCAAATGGGGAAGAGAAGGAAAACCACCCTTGGTTAGGTAAACATGTATTCCTATTTCACTGCAAGAGGCTGAATGGTCCAAGTCAACATAATTGGTCCCATATGTTTGCCTTTGATAGTCCAGGCATGACTAGTGGCGCCTTTGAAAAGGCAGGTCAGATGTTTCATGTTATGAAAATCGTAACTGCCGCCAATTGTGCGCCTGGGCAGGCCGGGCCCCATGCACCGTGTTTAAGTGTCATGTCCTTTCTGATCTCAGAGAGGAGTGGGTGTTACCTGTCTTCCTTCCCAGACGAGGACACACAGGGTCCTCTGGCCTCTGAGTGGATGAGCCAAGGCTGAACCTGGCCTCTCGGACTCCAGGGTGTGTGTTCTTACCACGCTCCCAGGCCACATGCATTCAAAGTATCAGGATTCTTGAGCTAAACTCTCAGGGACTCCCACCGTAAGGTCACGTGGGCCACTGGATGGATCCACTCCCTCGAGCGAGGGGTCTGACTCTGGCTGTATTTTAGAATCAGTAGAGACTTTTTAGAACCCTGATGCCTAAGCTGCACTCCTGGCTGGTAAGCTCAGGCTCTGGGTAACACCCAGGCATCAGCACGTTCAGACCTTCCCTGGAGCTCCTGAGGCCCTGCTGGTTTTGAGAGCCTTGTGGAGAGTCAGCAAATGAAGAGTCAGATTCTAGAGCTCTCTTTTCCGGTTGCCTTAGTGCCCGCCTATAGAAAGAACTAGGGGATGGCAGTGTGCTGGGGAAGCCTCTTTTGCAAAGCACTTGAACCAAGAAAAAGTCAAATGCTTAAGTCAAAAAGTGGGGTGCAGGATGAAGGGGCTCATGAAGGGCTGCCTAAAGCCCTGCGAGGACCTTGGGGATTCCACTGCTGAAGTGTGCGCCCAAGGCCAAGCACATGTGGCGCTTTGCCCTTTTTTCCTTTTGAACTGATGTACTGGGGGGCCAGGGGAAGTGAGGAGTCACCCTGACAATCACGGGTTTCGCTCAGAGGTCCGAGCCCCTTCACACCCTCCAAGCGAGGGCTCAGGGAGGTTGGGTGGCTTGCTTGGCATGCTGAAGTCCCTCTTTGCCCCTCCAGCCCCCCTCCTCACGCTGCTCTCCACTGCTGGAGGCCAGCCTGCAGGGAGGGTGACAGTGAGCTCCCTGGACTCTGGCTCCAGCCAGTTTCTGCTAAAGGACACTAAGTTGTATTTACTTAACTAAGTATAACCTGCATAGACACTGCTTATCTGAAATCCAACTGTAAATGGGGCATCTTTTTTTTTAGATGGAGGTACTGGGGATTGAACCCAGGACCTCTGGCATGCTAAGCATGTGCTCTACCACTGAGCTATACCCTCCCCACCTCCCCGCCCCGCACGTCTTTTTTTAATCTGGCAACCCTTTGCCCTCTGGAGCCTGAGTGGAAAATCTGACCCACCAACACCATGTTTTACACCAACCTCAGTTTCTTCACTCAGTGCCGGCATCTCAGTGGTTCAGTGTCACCTCTGCTTTTTTTCTACTGCCTCCCCTCAAGGCTGTGACCCCTCCAGGCACACACGACCCACCAGTTACTCCCCTTTCTTTCCTGTAAAGCCCCTACCAGGGCCCCTTCCCTCAGATCAGCTCACGGTTTCTGCCTGCACGCCTTTGCTGCACCGGGGGCACCCACCCGGTGAATGGCCTTTCTCCTGTTTAATTTTCTCCAAGTGCTGGAGGGCACGCCCATTAATGTTTACCATTTACAATTTGGGAACAAATCAGGTCGAGTGATTTCTGGTTGAAGTGCTTTTTAAAACGGTCTCTCATGACGTGTTGTTGGTAATCTTCATCCATGGAGAATCCTTTGCGTTTGCATTGAGTGAATAGATACTAAGAAGAAAGTTTCTGCTTGTTCTGGGTTTGGCCTCAGCCAGCTTCCGGGGTGAGAGGAGGAGTTCCCAAGTGACAGGGAAGCCACCGGGACACGATTCAAAAATCGGCCTAGGGGGACGTACATGGAATGGGGGACTCTGGCCCATGGACGGCCCTTTCTCCTGGGGGAGACCCAGGGCACAGCAAGGGGTTGGGAAAGGGGAGTGGGCACTAACAGCATTCTGGACGCCAAAGCCTTTTCTGTAAACCACAAACGTACTCCAGAAGGGGGCCTTTCTCCTCCCGACCACAGGGGGCTGCCTGATAGCAAATCCCACTGCAGGCAGAACTCTTGGCACCTGGCTCACCTCTGCCCCGCGATGGGGAGGGAGCAAAGAACCCAAAGGGCATTACATTTTCAGATACAAAGGGCAAGAAGAAAATTCACATTTTAAGGGCTGTCTTTTTTTTTTATTGTTTATCTTATTCATGCTTTATTTTCGTTTTTAAAAAATTAATCACATTAATATGCTATGTCCGTGTAGTGACAGAAATACAATTTATTTGCATAAGATTTCAAGCGTAAGTCCTCACTCTTGCAGCTGCCGGTGGGCCTCCGGATTTTGAGGCTGAACTTCCAGGGTCTGATGTCTCCACCTGTTCTGTTGTCTGGGGAGCAGGAAGAGCAGGGCTGTGGGTCCCACTGGCTGGCACGTCAGGCCTGCCCTTACCCAACCCCTCTGGTCAGGGTGCTTCCCTAACCCTTCCCCGGTACCCGGGGCTGTAAAGCAGGCTGACAGCATATCACACAACCTGCACCGTCCCTCCCCCAGGGCCGCCCTGCCCTGCCGTCTTCCCGCAGCTTGGAGGGACTCCAGGGCCAGGGAGGTGGCGGGACGCTGCCACTCCACCCTGGGGCCTGCAGCTGCTGCTTCCTTTGTCCACCTTGGCTGTGATCCCGAGGCTTCAAGGAAATCTAAAGGCGCTCACGGTAGGAGAGGGTTGTGGAGACCGGCCCTAGAGAGATGCCTTAGAGCCCAGAGCCTGTTGGCCATCACAAGCCAAAAGTATGTTTTTGCATCTCATTCTTGGGTGGCAATTATGTTGCTCCAGTGTGGTCATTCCCTATGCACTAAGACAGACCTCCCTGGTTAGTCCCAGCACGCATCCCCACAAGGCCCAGAAGTTCCGACTTCAGGGGGTCGGCAGGCCTGGTTCAGATGTAAACCAATCGGAATAGCAGCTGGTGTCGGTGAAGTGCCCTGGTGGGCCCAGTCCCTCTGAGCGTCTTCTGCCACCCACCCTGGTACTCCTGTCCTTGCAGAAAGTTAAAGAGCTTTCTTGAGGTCACATCTCAGACATCGAGGGACTGGGTGGGCCTTGGCTGTCTGACCGCAGAGCTGCTGGCCGACAACCAAACCGCACAGCCCACCAGCCCGCCTGCCTCACGCCCACTCAGCAAGCACTCAGCAAGTAGTCATGGACTTAAAGGTGGGATGTGCTAGCTGATCACACAGAAAACAGCTTCTATGCCAGCCTCCCCTGACCGGCCTGAGTCTCAGAGACTGCCGCTGCGTGTGGTTGGTGGCAGAGGTGCTGCTGCAGAGGCAGGGCTGTGGTCCCAGCACGGTTCCACTCCGGCCACAGCAGGGTCCCTGCCTGGACCATCTCTCCTCCCTGCTCACCTTCAGAATCCTCCCTGCCCGCATCACACCTGTTCATCCTGTAGATGTTCACTGCATATCAACTCCACGCTATGCATCATGCTGGGTTCAGAGGATGCCACCTCTGGCCCTCAAGGGAGCTACAGACAGACTTGTTCTGAGAAACAAGGCAAACCCAAAACAGTGGACAGGGTATCTAATTGCTCTCTTTGCCAGATGCTAATCATACCCCAGGGGCCCATGCCCACACTGAGTACCTGAGAAAGGTGATGGAGAGACAGCCCTTATCTTTCAGAAACTGATGTTGGAATCAATCAAGGGCTGGGTGGTGACTGGAAACCCTTGGGCACAGGGCAGGGGTGCTCCGTGACCGACTCCTGGACTGGATGGGCGTGGCCCCCTAGGGTTGGCAAATGCCACCGCCGTAACAGCTGGACAGCTACTCCTGGACCTGAGTGGGAGACCATTTATCCAAGTTGCTTAGTAGCATTTGCTGGTGAGGTTAAACTTCCCGCTTTAGCTGCTCTCCAGTCCACACAAGGAGATAACCTTGAAAGAAGATGGGAGGGAGAGGGGAAAGGGAAGATTTCTGGCGCATTCCAAAGGCAGCCCGCTTTTCCATGAATGCCGTGTAGAAAGGAACAAATTCTCATCAAGTCTCTGACTGAGTTTTTAATACATCTCTAACACTGGCTGAAAACACTGTTTCCACCTTGGGCATCCTCAAACAGGCCCACCACGTTTGCTCTTATCATCTTCAAGGTGAATTGCCAAGAACATGTTAATAAAAAAAGAAAAGTTTTTAACTTTTTGCTCGGATCTCATCCTCATACCATCATTCCCCACCCCAGACAGTTTGAAAGTATTCCACTTCTGTGAGGAAACACAGAGGGGAGGGTGTTATACCATTGACGTAGTCAGCACACTGAAAAATAAGCAGCTTACAATGTAATTTCTAAACAATCATTGCCCTGACCCTGGGATCCAAAACCTTGAAATGGTTTTCATTTTGCCTTTTTTTTCACATTATCCATAATCATTCAAGGCCCCCACATACAACTGGTGAGGTTATGCACAACACGGCATATACTGTAAAGCACCGTCTATGCTGAAGACTGTGTGGATGGCAACACCCCACCCCACTCCCCCGCCCTTGCCAGAAGCTGGGCAATGAGAGCCTCACCAAGTGTGCCGGGTTGTTCAGCCCTCAATGTCTATCCCTGTGAATCAGCAGGTCTCAAGTATTGGGCCATGGCAGGCTTTACTGATTCACAATAAAAAGAGAAAATTATCAGTCATGACCACTAATGTTTATTGAGTGCTTACTATGAGCCAGACATAGTAATGACTCTTTTATCCCTGACAGCAACCCAGTGGGGTACCATTCTGACCATCCCCATTTCCCCATCAGGGCTGCACTCTTCATGCAACGGCCAGTATAAAGCTGCCCAATGGCCACTCCTGAGAACTGCCCTGTGTCCTGAGATTACGTCCTTCCTAAATATTGGGTGTGAAACCTACCTTTCTTTTCGAAATGACGGCGATGCTGAGAAGGCTGTTGCGATTGGCCCCTCTTCTGTTGCCTTCATCCTTCCTCCTCCTCCTTGGCCGCTCCCGTAGTTAGGTCTCCAGCATCTTCCTGGTGGGTTTTCCGCTTCCTGGCCTCCTCCTTCCTGCTCCTCTTCTCTCACTCAGGCAGATGTCGGTGCCCAAGTCGAGCACGTCTCAGATCTTTCCTGCCCCTGTTCAGAAACCTTCCAGGAATCCCTGCTGTCTCAGCTGGGGTGCAGGGCTCTCCACGTTCACCTAATTCCAGTTTATCTCCTGTCTTTGTCCTAGCCCAGGGGTAGTACCCTGTTGCCACCTCGGTGTCCCCAAACGATTAGGGCTTCTTCCTTTCTCTCCAGTTCTCTGCCGCCTCTGCCCCTGGGAACCCTGTCCATCCTCCCCATCCCTCCTCAGATTCATGCTTCGTTTTCGTGCCTTTACTTATTCATTCAACAAACCTATTTTGAGCACCTACTAGGGACTGATTATAGTGGGGAACTTTCAGGCAGTCCTGCAGGGGAGGAAGAATTGAGTGAGCAATTATAGGAGATGTTACAAAAGGGGAGGGTCCCTCACCTGGGAGGCTCAGGCAGGGTGGTGATGGAGAGGTCAGGGACAGTTAGCTGTGTGTCCCATGCCCTCTTTAACTCCTGGGACCCTCTGCCACTCCTCTGCTGGGGCAGATGCCTCTCTGCATCCCATCAGACAGTCACAGCAAATCTTAGACCACGAGGTGTTATATAAATATTTGTTGACAGTTAAATCATACTACTAGCTTCTGGCACATCAAATTATGGAAATTAGTTATCTTTTAAACCATCCATAATGATCACAGGAAGGGTTTGGCTGCTCCCTGGTCTCATCGACGTCGTCTGACTGGGTGGCTTTGCCATCAGTTTGTTCAATCAGCAGCTCATCTCACAGAAAACTGAAGGTTACACCCCAAACTATAATCAGAGGTGACCTTGCTTGTTGGGATTACAAAACACTTTCTGTTTTATACTTTCTATCAACCTGTAAATATTTGAATTTTTTTTTTTTACAACAGACTTGTGTTACATTTATCATTAGAAATGTTGAATGTTTGTTAAGTGGAGTAAATTAAACGAACCAAAGGAATTATTATTTGCCTCTCACACTCCACTTTTTGGCCTTATATTTAATGAAAAAAAAATAGTTGTTTGGACAAAACCCCTGACTCCCTGGATCCTTGGAGCTCCAGGAATAGGAAGCACTACAGGAGAGTTTGCCTCTAAGAGGCACAGGTGAATTGCCAGTGCTTTGAAGCCTGTAGAAAAAGAACGTTCTTGAGGGAGGTCTGCAGGCATAAGATGCACAGCCAGACCATCCACTCCTGCAGAAGGGATCCCAGGTCAGAGAAGATGCGCAGCTGGATGGGACCAGGCACTGGGCTTCGCCTCCTCCTACCCGACTTGTGCATAAAAGTTTGCCTGGCGTGGAGGCGGCAGAAGCAGAGACCCCTTTCTGCTGAGTCACCCTGACCCTGATGCCTTGGAATAAATGACGCTCCCAACCCAACACACTCATCTGTCTGGACGACTGGGCTCAAGGCCAGCCCGCAGCGGACCCACTGCGCCCTCTCCCAGAGCCCACAGAGGGCCCCTGCACTCCCACGGCCCCCCGAGACCTCCGGCTAAGGGACAAGCAATGGGCTTTCCCCAGTTTCTTACAGTGAAACCTCTTGTCCTCCAACCTGGCATCTGCCCCAGAGACAGTTCCCAAATGCACCAGCCACTGGAGTTAACCTGACATCAGAGACAGAGCTGGAGGGGGAGCTCCAGCCTTCAGTTGAGGGAAGCGTGTGGTCCAGAGTGATCTGCAGGGAAGAAGCTGGAGGGATATGTTCTCAGTTCCCTGCTCTGCCCCCAAATCCACTGGTACCTCCATTTGCCAAATAACTACTGAACTGCATGTTTATACTAAAAATTACTTGTTTATCTGAAATTCAAGTTTAACTGGCTGTCCTGTGTTCTTTTTTGGAAAAAAAAATTTTTTTTTATTGAAATACAGTCAGTTTACAACGTTGTGTCAGTTTCTGGTGTACAGCATGAAGTTTGCCCTACCTATACAGACATACATTCCTTTTCATATTCTTTTTCACTATAGGTTACCACTAGATATTGAATATAGTTCCCTGTGCTACACAGTAGAAACTTGTTGTTTATCTATCTTATATATAGTAGTTGGTATCTGTACATCTCGAACTCCCAATTTATCCCTTCCCACCTCCTCGCCCCCCGCCCTGTAATCACAAGTTTGCCTTCCGTGTCTGTGAGTCTGTCCCCGCTTTGCAAATAAGTCCATATATGTCTATTTTTTTTAGATTCCACATGTAAGTAATATCACATGATGGATGTCTTATGTTCTTATCTGTTAAATCCAGCACAGCCCTGAACAGAAACTGCCCTACTCCCAGCACGGGCACACTTAGGAGCCCAGGAGGATGTGGCATCCTGAGTGTGCACAGCTCTTGACCAGGAAGGGGGTGCCTCTGTGTACCCCCATCACTCACCCACAAAATGCCAGCCTGTGTCTCTCCTGCCTGCCTGTGTCTCACCACTCATGGTCAACATGTTTGAATAATAACAACTGGCTTAGAATGTACTCTCCAAAAATGCCGTTAGAACTGAGAGTACAACCATTGTTTTTTGGAAATTCTTGTGGGTCAGATGAAATCAAAGCATTCCAACAGGCAAGCATTTGGCCAGAAGCTCCAAGTCATTCTGTAGCTGGTGATATAAACACATGTTGATTCCCCCCCACCAACCCCCAGGTACGTTGAGGCTCAAGCACTGTAAACTTGTCTATTTGTGGCTTTTGCAAGACTGTTGGTCAAATTTGCAGCATAGTCTTATGACTGAGCAGACAGCAGAAAGGTGATCTCAGGTGCCGTCACCTGCCTGCCATGCTAGTGAATTGGGTATGAGGAATTTGGAATGAGTTGAGATTTCAAAAAATGGGTGAAAGTGGTCAAAAGGTCCAAACTTCCAGCTATATGATAAGTAAGTCCCCAGGATGTAATGTACAGCATGCTGACTGTAGTTAATAATACTGTATCGTTTATTTGAAAGTTGCTAAGAGTAAGTAGATCTTAAAAGTTCTCATCACAAGTAAACAAAGTTTCTATGTGTGGTGATGGATGTTAACTGGGCGTATGGTGGTGATCATTTTGCAAAACATACAAATATCCAATCGTTATGTTGTAGACCTGAAACTGATATGTTATATATCCATTCTATCTCAGTTTTAAAAAGGCAAAAATTGTGATGGGGGAGTTCTGTTTCTTAAGCATTCTTTAGAAGGAAGGAAGTGAGCAAATGAATGAACTTGTGAATGAGAATATTCACACTATTTGTGTGTTAAATAAATTCCGCTGGTGTCTTCTGAGGACACTGAGGATGCCCGTTGCTCCCTCATCGTGGCCTCGTAAGTTGGGGACCTCCTGTGAAAACTCCGTGATTGAAAAGACTAAAACTCCCATGTTCTGTTTTGCAGCTACCGCTGAGGTGAGGGAGGAAGGCAAGCCCAACCCGCCATTCCCAGGACCTTTCCCAGGAAGCCGGCAGGCTGACCACACGCCATTTTCCTTTCCTCACCCCCATGGGTACCAGCCCACCTCGATGTTTCCACCCACCCAGCCTGGAAGACCACACACAGGAAATGCAGCCTTCCCCAGGGTGACCCCCGCTGGGTCTAAGCTCCTACCACCTCTGGCATTTAATCACACAGTTGGCCACATAATACTTTCTGAACACAAAGATGTCAAGTTTAATTGCTCGATCACTATACCTACCATCTACCAAGACAGCGCAACTATTTCTTGGTGGAAAGATGGGAAGGAATTGCTGGGGGCCCATCATGCAATTACTCATTATTATCCCGATGATGAAGTGACAGCAATAATTGCTTCCTTCAGGTAAGCCTTCTTTCTTCCTTTCTTTTAAAACGTTGTTATGCTCTTGCTGATTCAAAAGCCCTGTTAATAATAATAATAAAAAAAAAAACAGCCTTTTGTTTTCTGTGTGAGCAACCCCACTGGTCCATTTAGAGTGTAAATTCATAGCTGACTGTATTGCTGATCTCTTTTAAATGAATTTTGGCCCCACCGGAACACTTGGCTATCAGATGCTCTTCCCAGCTGGGCTACGAGTCCTGTTAAGTCCTGCTCGACTAAAGAGCTCTCCCACTGAGGGAGAAAGATGTTCTCACTGGGCATGAGGAGACATCTCAATCACCTGGTGGGCGTGGAGCTTGTGAAACAGTGCAACCCCCCATCCTTTTGATTCGCCCTATCCCCTCTCTCTTCCCCTCCTCCCAGCATACCCTGCTGCTGCAGATCGTGGTCCTGATGTTGCCCTCGTGCGTACTGGGGTAGGAAGAAGGTAGAGGGTCTGGGGAATGGAGGCAGATCTTCAGCCACATGGCTTACCATCCTAGCATTCCACTTTGTGTCGGCAGGGGCAGGCTGAATGAGTTAGGGGAGCGACAAGGATGAGCCAGGCTTATCCTCATGTCTGGAATGATCCACTGGCCCAAGAACTGAGTCCTCATACTTTAGATCCTGTAGACAGTGCGACAGACAGCTGCTTCTCTTCCCCATCCCTTTTCATTCTCTACTCTTTCCTCTTTGCCAAGAGGGTTTTTGGTTGTTGGTTTTTGCATTAAGACCTCCTTGCAAGTAGAGTTTTAGAATTAGGTGGACATGTGGTCCTTAAAGACTCAAAATGAGGTCAGAGGCCGGCAGAGCTGACACGAGAGGCTTTTCTCCAGGATTCCTCCACTCCGAGTGGAGCCCTCTTTGATCTGTAATGTTTTCACTTTCTCCGACCTGATGCTTGGGCCACTTCCAGACTGTGTCATGTCTTTGGGAGAATCATCGTATATTTCCTTTTCAGAAAACCACCTCAGAGTTACCGCAGACCCGAAAACTCCAATTAGAGTTTAGTGTGTCAACATATCCATAAGATGCTCCCCTCCCCTTTTTTTTGCATTTTTTTCCAAGTTATCGTCTTGGTCATCATCAAGGCCAACGACAAAACTTTTGCATTTTCCTTTGGTGGATTTAAACTCTGGCTGGGTCTCTCTGGCTGCCTTTCTCAGCCAGTAGCTGAGATCACTCAGGAGACTTGACTATATTTTTTTCTCCATCCATTACAAAGCACAGATGTTTTTCCATTAGGTAGACACAGCTTCTGCTGGGAGAAGTTTAGTCACCATTTCATAATAAATAAGATTTACAGGCTGACAGAAACAAAAAGCTGCACTTTGGTCTCACCTGATGTCATTTAGGAGGGGGGCACAGCCCCATTCTCTGGGCTGGGAGTCCCAAGCCAGGGTCCTGCCAGTGGCCCCCATGAGACCACAGGTGAGCCGCTGCGTCTTCCCTGGTCTTCTGGCCAAGGAGGTGGGTTTGGACCACCTGACTGGCTGCTCCAGGTGTACTTTAAGGGGCCATGAGATGTTCAAAAGACTTAAATTGGAGAACGTTTCAACTTAGAGAATGTCTTACTTTGAACTTATGTCTTTAAAGTTCAGAAGGTGACTGGGTGATATTTTGAGAACTTTAAAGAAAAATGTCTACTTCTACATGGATTCAGCTTAACTCTCATGAACATGTTCTGAAGGGGAAAAAAATCTTATCTGACCTCCAAACTAAGCCTTAAAGCAAATGTAGTGATCAGAATTCTTGCAAAGGACAGACTCTCAGCTGAACAGAGTAGCATTTGGGACAGCACCAAGTCCACCGTCATCGTATTCTTTAACTTTATTACAGTAACATTCAGGTGGCACAGTAGTTGTGGAGTGATTGAGTGAAGTAAATTACATTGACTTGATCAAGATGATCAATACTTGTGTAATTTCTTGGCCAGAGGGAAGGATGTAGGAGACCCTAAATTTGAGGTCTTTTAGATGAGGACTCTGAGGTCCTTATGAGTAGGGTGACTTGCCCAGGGTCACTAGGATGCTGGTCATCCTTGAACAAGGAGCCTGATTTACACACCTGCAGTGTCTCCTCTTTTCACATCTCATGGCCCCTAAGGAAATCCACTTTGGTTCCCAGAAACAGTGTAGAGTTGAAAACTAGGTCTAGGCTTGCAACAGCTACAGTTTTATCAGGAACTCATTAGCCTACAGTTTTATTGGCATTGCCTCTGACAATATCTCTCTGGACCATATCTATTTAAGGGAGTGTGCAGAATAAACATGTCTGTCTATTGGCAGGGGTCTGAGGAACTATAAAGAGAAGCACAAAAATTTTAAGTTAGATCGTGGAACCATTTTTTTTATAAGGTGTTTCTACCATAAGAAAGGGCAGAATGGACATGGATTTTAAATGATGAGGTCTGCCCACTCTCTGCACCTCTCATCCTTTAACAAGCAATTGTGAGTTGCTGGAGACTGACGGATTTGTGGATGCTCTTTTTACCTTTCTTAGGCATGTAGCTCTTCCATATTATGCAGACGCATGCCTCCTGCCCACCGCATACTTGAACTCCCAAATTCATCCTCCTAAAACCTAGGGTTAGTCAAGCATCTGGTCTTTGATCCTGAAACAGCACCTGTCCTAGTTGGAGGTGTAGATTAGGAGTTCGGCGGATTTAATGCACTGGAACGTTCATCCCTGTTACTCCTTCCATTGCTTCTGACTCCCTCATTCCTATGGTGGCCGCCATATTTCTCTTTCCTTCCCAAAGGAAGAAAAGGACGTGGTAAGTAATTTACAGTAAGGAAAAGCTTTAACATTCACTGGCGGCATCATTTTAGACACAAGGAGTAGAGATTTTTTTTTTTTCCAAATCCCAACACAGGCAACAACCCACTAATGATAAAAACAGCCAGCCTTGCTCGTGAAGGTGTTTGCAGGCAATGCCTTATTTGTTGAATGAACAACTAACTGGACATTGAGACGAGGAGGACAGACCTGGTCCCTGTCGCCCTGCTTGTGCTTGTGAACAGAATGGAGGGGAAGGGAGACTCTGGTGCCAAGCGTAGAAGTGCCGAGGTAGTGCTGATGTGGTATGGTAGTGCTGCCATCCGATCTTAGACTTTGACCGTGAAGGACTGACTTAGGGGAGAAGGACTCAGCATCAGGACTAAGGGAAGGACATTTGTGCCGCTCAGAGGTGACCGCATCTTGCAAACAACCCTTAGTTTTGAAACTGGGTGTGGAGAGTGGTGGGAATGATAGGAGGGGCTCACAGGCATTTAAGGATCCCATGTACTCTGGAAAGGTTAAAGGAGGTTTGTTTTGACATCACATGTGAGACTGTCCCCGAAAGATTTTTGAAACTACTTGGTCTTAGCTCCCTTATGTGTGTATTTTTAAGTATTTTAATAGTAATATAAGTATCTTGTTAAATACTTGGAAAATACCAAACAAGTACAGAGAAGAAAACTATGGTCCACAATCCTGAGAAAAATTTTCCAAGCATCAATAAATCTAATATCCTTGAAATAAAATTGGTATTTTATTACATAGATGATTGTATCTCTTGTTTCATTCACTTATCATTGTATTATGAACATTTCCCTGTATTAGTAAAATTCGAAAATATTTTAATGGCTGCCGTATGCCACTGTAAGTTGCTACTACAAAACAGATTCAATTATCGAAGAGCGCAAATGGAATTATAAAGGGATAAACGTTAAAAATGATTTTCAAAATGCCAAGGTTGGTGGCATATACAAGGGAAGAGATAACTGGTGTGGGTCTTCAGCTCCAGAAGCCCTCTTGAGCTAGGTCCGTGCTATGCAGGTAGTTCGTGGTTTTTTCCTATTTTAACTTTAGATGTCTGTTATTATTGACAGAGAGTCAAAAGTCATCTTTCATTAGTGGGTGGAGGGAGTGCTCGGCGTCTGCTAGTAGGTTGGAGGATTCCTAACTGGTGGCTTGGTGATTAATACTGAAAATCTGCACCACCATCCATGACCGCCACGCATCACCCCCACCCCCCACCCCAACTCCTGGCCTAGTCCTGAGTGCATCCCTGAAAGCATTTGCTAGATCTCCTTTGTGGGACTTAAGTCACCAGCCAAGCCGCCCCCCTTGGTATCCCACCCCATCTGCACCTGCTATCAGCTCAAACCCTGGCACATCCATGCATCCAGCCAGCCCTGGGACCTTGCTTAGCCAAAACCTTGCCCTGGAGTCTCTAAAGGAGGGTACAATCTGTGAGGCATAGTTAGCTCTGAAGTCTAGTATTGGGTGTAAAAAGCTCTCTAGCTTGGGTTAGAAACACTCCCTCATCAGGTAAAGTTTCCCATGAAGGCGCCAGCCTTCAGATCAGAAGATTGCGATGGAGGGGGACCCACCCTCAAGCAAAAACAAAACTGAGGCTCCTGTAAACTGACAGGCCCTGCAGACCCAGTTATTAGGCGATTGATGGCGAAGGGAAAGTATTTGATGTTTGTTTTCTTTGGAGTCTAGGGATTCCCAGTGCTCCTTAAACTCTGGCATCCTTCCCAGTAGCTAAAGCTGGAAGGATTTTACTTGCTTAGTACATTTTCTTTGCAGAGATGTTAAGTGGGGAGTTTGCGTCCCTGCGGGCCCCTGGCGCCTCAGACGCTTGTGTTGGTCGGGTCCCCCGCAGGCTCTGTGTGCCAGGCTCCTCGTCCGCAGCCTGATGGACTGTGGACTGGTGCCATCGCTGCCTCTGGTGGCCCCCAAAATGGACTCATCCATGAGAAATCAGCAAAACATCTAGGAAGCAGGAGCATAATTTCTTTGGCCAAACCATCAGCTGGAAAAACTATTTTTAGCTATAGATCCCTGGGGCTATTTGACCTGCTTTATATTCAGACTTCCTTTCAGCTCAGATTTTGTTTGAGAGCCCTGAACTCGGGTTACCTGTGGAATCCTGCCAACACCATTTGAACTATGGCAGGTTAAAACAGGATGCTTCTCAGTGGGTCTTTGTATTTCTTTCAAAAGTGGGTTTTTTTTTCATTTTTAATTTTTTTTTATTGTGATGACAAATATATAACATAAACCTGACCATTTAACCCTTTTTGAATATACAATTCAGTGGCCATGAGTGCATTCATCGCTACCATCCATCTCCGGAACTTTTTCATCATCTCAAACGGAAATTCCATATACGTGAAACGCTAACTCCCCGCTCCCCGTTTTCCTCCAGCCCTTGCTAACCTCTGTTCCACATTATTTCTACGTGAATTTAACTACCCTAGGTATTCATGTAAGTGGAATCATCCAACCATATTGGTCCTTTCTTATATTTCTTTTAAGAAGACTCAAGAGCATAGCTGCTACTTATGAGGCATTTCTGAGCAGTTGTCCCAGGTCTGAGGGATGGGGAGATACTGTGGGTTCTTGCAGGATGTCCTAGGCCTGAACCCAGCTGAGGGTGCCCTGGTGTGAGGGGCTTTTGCAGCTGCTGGCCCTGAGTCTCTGTCCAGGTGGTTCCTGTCTAGACACCATGGCTGAATCTATGGTTTCTTTGGTCGTCCCCATTCAGATGTTTGACCAAAATCTGATGAAATTTTTATACTTAAAAAAAAAAAAAAAAAAGGCAGTGCCTACACATGGTAAAGTTGTCTAACTGTCCCAAAATTACCTATCCCACTCCAGCCCCCAGCTCTTTCCCAATGGGGAGCTAAGGTTACCCATTTATTGGATATCTTCCCAGAGATACTTAATCCATGAGTCTGTGTGTGTGTGCGTGTGTGTGCGTGAGTGCCTGTGCCAGGCCCCAGTATGGTCTGTTAATCCAATGGAGTGTTACTCACAGCTGTGGTTAAATCGGTACCCAGAGTTCACAATTTTTGTGGCTCTGTGAATGCTATTTTCAGCTGAATCATGGAGTAGACTGTAATTACATTGTAGGGCTTTTTGATTTTCCTGAATTTAATAGTTTCCTTGCTTGTTGGTTCACTTAATTGTCTTAGTTGCCGTCTCTCACTGTCTCCCACGCTCTAAAGGAAAATTCGCATCTCCTCTCAAAAGGGCAGAATTCGCAGAACTGGTGTTTTTTTCCCTGGAGGTGCCGGTCCTGGAGCGGCCCCTTCTGCTCCGGCCTGGGCAGGTTGCCCTCGGGTCTGGGGTCCAGCCGAGTCATATTTGCTCTCATGTTCGGGACCCTCGTTCCTCCTGATTTCCAGCTTCTGTTTCCTGGATTCCCAACTCCCGTTCTTGGCTTTACTCCCTCACGTAGGCACAGAGCTCACCCTCCACAGGCTTCCTGGGCCCTTTCGTGTTGGAAAAGGCCATGTTTTTCCTACGCCTACCACCTTGAGGGTGTTTGGCCGGATACAGAATTCAAAAGGAAAATCATTTCCTATTGTCATCTTGAATCATTGATATGTTTCCTTTTCACTCCCGGAGTTGTTCTTGAGAAGTATGACGCTGTTCTGATTCACTCGTAAATTACCTGCTTTTCCTCTTCTCTGGTAGCTTCTGGGGGTCTCTGCTTTATCTTAGAGGTGTGACAATGCCTGGGGAGGCCGCTTGGTGGATCTTCTCTTTCTCACTGTGCTGCCTTAGGGGCCGGGTGGGGAAAGACCCGTATCTCCAGTCCTGGGCCTTATCTTGAATGATGCCCCCTCCTCCCCGTTCTGTGTTCTTTCTGGAACTCCTTGCTCAGTTGGTGGAATGCCTGGATTGCTATTCTGAACTCAGAGCCTTTCCTGCTGTTTCTGCCGGGGAGCCACTCGCCCATCTCCAGCCTCACCCCCACCCTGCCTGCGGCACGGGAGCATTTACTTGGATGTCTAGAAAGCAATGAGTAGAATTATTTGTGAAAAACCTTTCCTGCGCTATAGGTAAGATGGATTTGAACTTGCTGATTAAGGCAGACACATAGTCCTTCTCACCGGATGATGCTAAACCCCGCCTGACATGAACGACCAAGACCAGCTTTTGATCGTGTTCCGTTTGCATCCTCCTGTTCTGCTCCTAGTCTGAATTTTCCTTGCTGGTTGCTTTCAGGTCCTCCTGGACTTTTGTGCAGGCTGATTTCTGCCACCCAAGGTGTGCCGCTTGGATGTTACTTGTGCCCGCTGGTTTCGTGGGCTCCTGGTGGGCTGTGCTTCAGGCTCGGTGCCTCCCCCCACCCAGGGCTGCTTTCCTGGGGCAGTGCCCTGCCTCCCTCTCTGGCCTTCCCGTCCTCTCTGGTCCCTGGCTCCCTAAGTCATGCAGTAAGCCTGCTACACCGCCAGGGTCCCAGGCCCTGAGCCAGAGCCCAATCTTCAGAAGGCGCAGGTGTTCTCAGCCTGTCTGATCTCATCGTCCATTCTGTCCAGACTCTTCCACAGCGAACTTGCAAAATATGTGGAAAGGACGCTCTCTTCAGTAGCCATGACCTTGGTCTCCATTGGAACTGCCATGAAAACTAGGCTGGTCAGCCTTGCGGAATCTGCAGGAGCTGCTGAAAGCCACTGGTTATTACCCACCATGGGCAATGCACCATCCTAGAGGCCAGATTCTCAGGGGTGGGTCGGCTAGGCCCCTCGTTTGGAGATACTTGTCCTGCAAGGTCTCTTTCCATCTTCTCCTGGTGACCT
Source organism: Camelus dromedarius (assembly GCF_036321535.1). NCBI lineage: Eukaryota > Metazoa > Chordata > Mammalia > Artiodactyla > Camelidae > Camelus > Camelus dromedarius. The sequence goes on from NC_087468.1 coordinate 12,875,848, forward strand.
CTAGGCATTGCAACATTCAACTCCTGCCCTAAAGCATGGAGAGACCCGGCCTTCCCTCGACCCTTGCGTCCCCTCCAAGTCCAGCCGTCATTCACCAGGTGTGGTCATTCACCAGGTGCGGCCCAGAATTACATCACTCCTGCACAGAAATGAGGGGAGAGGCAAAGACAGAGCATTCCCAGTCAGTGGGGCACTGCTTAGATTGGCACATCAGGAAATGCAGGTGACAGGGGACCATCATTGCTGGGTCCTGGGACCATTAAGGAGGCGATGTTAACCCAAGTAGCTCTGGTCCCTCTAGTTCTGACTGGTGCCATTCTTGACATGTATTTTAGTCACTCTGTTTATCCTAGGCTAATAGGGACCTGCAGAATGGTATTGTTGGGGAGAAGCTGTATTTACGATGGTCAGTGTTCTGAAAACTGCGCGTTCTCGAGGCCAGGGGCCCTCACCGCCACGTGTCAGCTCCTGATGCTACTGCGCTGTGTTAATTACCCGGGCAGTTGCCCCTGGACAAGGATGGGGCCCCTCCAACCTTGCCAGCTTCCTGGTCCCTTTTGAGCCTTAAGCCTCAGCCCTTGGCATGTCACGGACGGATTTTGTTTTGCTTTAGTTGTATTGGGGAGCAAGTCCTAGTAAGGCAGGCAGACCACTCCACGTTTTTCTCCTTTTTCCCTTTTTCCTCTGGTCACAGTCTTCTTTGCTGTGTCTGATGAGCAGGGAAGAAATCAGTGCCTTGGGGCTGATAAAGGCTTCCTTTCTTGGGGAGCATCTGAGCGTTTCAAAGCGTTCCTCATTCTCTTAACCCTCCCCACCCCAGCTGAGAGTGGATTTCATGTATGTGGTGTAACTCCCCGTTTGAAAACACATTGGGAAATTGGAAAGAGGACTCTGAACCTCTTAGAACCAAGGCCGCCCATTTATAGCAGATATTTATGACATATCATGGTCACACTGGAATATGAGGAAAACAAAAGGAAGGCGATTTATAAACAGTATGAATATGAGCCTGTAAAGGCTGGGCATGACGGCATCAGGAGAGATAAGAAAGCCCACGGAGACTTGCACCTGGTGCGCAGCCGTGTGCACGGCGGCTGCAGATGGAGCCAGCCGTCAGTGACTCATTTTCCAGATGAAGACCGAGTCACAGCAGAGCTCCAAACAGGACGGGGGATAGCGGCCCTCCCTTTGCATGGTCCTGGGAAATTCGGTGGCTATTAACACTAGGCAAAGTACTTTGTGTGCATGTACAATGCGATGAGGTTCTAGTCTCAGAAGGTCACGTGGGACGTGGAAAAGTCGCCCCTGGCCCCTAAAAGCCAGGTTGCCCCCTACTTACTGTGAGCATCTAATACAACCCCACACATTTGCAAAATGCCTTGAGGGGCTGTACTCTGATCGAGAGACCCCTGACGTAGAGCCTGCCACAGAAATCCAGACAAGTGACAACATACACACGCCAGAGGTCTTCAGAGAGACAGAACCGGTAGGATATATGTAGACAGATATACGTGCGCACGCACACACACACACACACACACACATAAACATTAAGGGAGAGTGAGAGAAATTTAAGGATTGGCTAATGTAATTGTGGGTGCTGCCAAATCTGAAATCTGTGGGGTGTCAGCAGGAGATCCAAGGAGGGGCTGATGCTGCAGTCCTGAGTCCCAAGGCAGTTTGAAGGCAGAGTTCCTTCTTCCTCGGAGGACCTGTCTGTGCACCCGTCATTTAACTGACGAAACAAGGCCCATCCGTGTGACGGAGGGTAATCTGCTTTACTCTGAGTCTCCTGATTTAAAAGTCCATCACATCTGAAAAATATCTTCACAGAAAACTGTCTTTACATCTAGACTAATGGCTGACCAAACATCTGGGTGCCATGACCTAGCTGTGTTGACACACGGGGTTAACCATCACAGCGAATCACAAAGAGGTTGAAGAATGTTCTGTTGCCATCGCAGGACCATGGAAGGTCGTCACCGTAAATATCTTTGTGTTTTTCTCTAAAGCATAACCAGCGTGCAGCGTTCAGACAATGGGTCGTATATCTGCAAGATGAAAATAAACAATGAAGAGATCGTGTCTGAGCCGATCTACATCGAGGTGCAAGGTGAGTCCGGAGGCCCCGGGGTGTCTCGTGGCCACAGAGCTGTTTGTTTTAGAGCTTGCATTAATTGTAACTGGGTGCAAACCTTGCAGATCCATAAACATTGAAATTTTACAAGGCTATCTTTTTAGAGTTTAGGTAGTAATGAAATTAACTCAATTTTGAAAATTTTAGCTCTCTCCAAGACCCTAGGGCTAAGAAAAAAAGAGATTCTGGACCTCCTTGTCCTAAGGTTATTTACCAAAAAAACAAAAAACAAAAAAAACCCAACTGCAGTCTTTTTCTTTTAGGAAGCAAAATACATCCTATTATCCAGTTCTCAGCACTGGCACCAGGTACCACTCACCTGGTCGGTGCCAGTTTGTTTATTACTCAGTATCTTCTATGCAGACGGTGAAACCGGGGAGTGAGCAGTTTTCTTAACTTGGGCTGGCAGTTCAGACGGGGATTCTTTTGGGGGCCTTAGGATTTGTTGGGTGCGTGGTTCAGTGCAAATTCCATGACATGAGACAGGCCTGTTGGGGGGAGAAGCGAAATATCAGGCCAGGAGAAGCAGTCTCTGCCCTTGAGGAACTTGAACCCTAGTGGGAAACGTGAGCTGATGCACAGGTGAGCAAGGCCAGGTGAGCCCAGGTCCTGCATCTCGGGTCTGTGTGCCTGATTCGGCAGTGGCAGGGCCCCTCAAGAAAGGCTTCGAGGTGGAAACTCTCCACCAGCACAGCGGCAGCCCTCTGGGATCTCTGCATCCCCACTCTCTGAGGTGCCCCATCAGCAGAGCCTTCGGTTCATTCACTTTTCTACTTTCTCCCAACCCTCCTCATCATAGGCTTAAAAGAGCGGCTGATGAGCTTTCTAGGGAAATTTGACTAAAGCGGCTCCCACTGAAAGGCGCTGGGCTACCCATCCTTTTGCAGACCTGACCTTGGCACCCACTAGTGCCGCAGGAGGCCTGAGGGCGGGAGGCCCCTCAAGGAGTCTTTCGGAGTTTTGCTTTAAGCCCATCCCACAACAGCCAGAGCATCAGGGTTCGGCCAGCCTCAGCCAGAAGGGATGGTTCCTGCATTGGCTGCTAATCTGGGGAAAATATTCAGAGGACGTTTTACTTGTAAGATCCCAGAAAAATGACAGGGCAGGAACGAGTTAGGTCCAAACAGAGTTTTGCAAAACTTCGAAACATGAGACAAGAACCCCATTTTACCACTCCCACATCATTCCTGCTGGGACCAGATCTGTGAGTTCCCAGTCCCAAAGGAACACAATTTAAATGCCTGAAGTCAGTTAGTTTGATCTGTTAAATTTTTGGCACACGCCCCAAGTAATGACCAACTGGCTTTCTCCGCACTATTCTTAACAGCCCTTCCCCGTGATCCTGGTTCTAGAATCAAAGTGGGAGATCTTGGGATTGTAACTGTGTAACTGTGTCTACGCTGTTTTTCACTTGGAAGAATGTTCAGCCCTATGCAAGTATTCAGATTTTAAAATTTATTATCACCCACCTGAAAGTCTCACACACAATAGGTTGTCCTCAAAAATGGGCAGACCACATCAGTCGGAATGACCATCATCAAAAAAAATCTACAGATAATAACTGCTGGAGAGGGTGTGGAGAGAAGGGACCCTCCTTCACTGTTGATGGGAATGGAAATTGGTGCAGCCTCTATAGAGGACAGTATGGAGGTTCCTTAAAAAACTGCAAGTAGACTTACCACACAATCCAGCAATCTCACTCCTGGATATATCTCTGGAAAAGATGAAAACTCTAATTTGAAAAGATACATGCACCCCAATGTTCATAGCAGCACTATTTATAATAACCAAGGCATGGAAGCAACCTAAGTGTCCGTCGATAGATGAATGGGTAAAGATGATGTGGTGTATATATATATATATATACGTATATATATATATACACACATACATACAAAGGAATATTACTCAGCCATAAATAAGAATGAAATATTGCCATTTGTAGCAACATGGATGGACCTTGAGATTATCATATTAAATGAAGTAAGTCAGACAGAGAAAGACAAATATCATATGATATCACTTACATGTGGAATCTAAAAAAAAAGTTACAAATGAACTTATTTACAAAACAGAAACAGACTCACACACATAGAAAACAAACTTATGGTTACCAGAGGGGAAAGAGAGGGGAGAGATAAATTAGGAGTTTGGGATTAACAGATACACACTACTATATATAAAATAAATAAACAATAAGGACCTACTGTATAGGACAGGGAACTATATGCAATATCTTGTAATAACCTATAATGGAAAAGAATCTGAAAAAGAATATATATGTGTGTGTGTGTGTGTGTGTGTGTGTGTAACTGAGTCACTTTACTGTAAACCTGATAATAATACAGCATTGTAAATAAACTATACTTTAATTCTAAAAAAGGAAAAAAGAATAGATGGGGAAAGCTATCACGTGGCTTTGATTTTACTCTGTGTTTATCGGTGGGGAACCCTGAAAACCTGCCAGCTTGTCCCAGGAGTTTGCGCAACACCCAATTTCAGAACTGCCAGCCTCCCTTCTGGAAAAACCAATTCTGAATCACCAATACAACTCCTTTGGGAAAGTGTCCTAGAAAGCCGGCTGGAACTAGACGGGTGGGAATTAGCCTCTGTGTTCCTTCTTACCCAACTTCAGGGAGGTGACGTCTGGCCGTTGCAGACCAGGGTGGTATACAGAGAGAGTGCCTGTTGACAAGTTCTGGTGCAATTCCCACTCCCCTTGGAGCTGTGCCTCCGCTGGTGGGTCTGAAACCTTCTCTCGCTTAACTCTTCCTCTGCAGGACTTCCTCACTTTACCAGGCAGCCCGAGAGCCTGAATGTCACCAGAAACACAGCCTTCAACCTCACCTGTCAGGCTGTGGGCCCGCCCGAGCCCGTCAACATTTTCTGGGTTCAAAACAGCAGCCGTGTTAACGAACAGCCCGAAACGTCCCCCTCCGTTCTGACTGTTCCTGGTGAGTCTGAGTTGTGTGACTTATTTCTGGTTTTCTCTCTAATAGTGGAAGGGAGCCGAAGGTTGGTGACCACTGCTGGGCGCCGCAGCAGGCGGTGGAGGAGGATGAAAGCACAGGTGTGGCAGCAGGGGGAGGGGGCCAGTGATGCGGAGGCAGGTCGGCATCTCGGGGGTCAGAGGTCACAGGGCAGGGTTGGGGCATGGGGACCTGCCCTCCATGGGTGTCTGTGGTTAAACTGGTGAAGTAGCCAGAATCCTTGAGCCTGGGCAGCGGGAGCCCTGCTCACATCTCCCCTGGCAGCGGTGGCCTTGCTGGCTGGGCAGGTCTCGCATTTTAGGAACAGTTGATGTGGAGACCTACCTCAGTGAGGTCTGGCAGCAAGGAAAATGCATTGGTCACGGGGGTGGCTGTGGGATAATTGAGTCACAGTGGGGCTGCGGCTGCCCTGACGGTCAGCGGTCATCTGATTTCCATCGAAATGGGTGTGCCCTGGCTTCGTTCCCATCCTTCCTCCTCTGACAGTGCTTCTGGTGTCGGTGCCATCCATGTTTCTGTCCTGGGGAATCCAGTAGGCTCCCCTGTGGCTCCTCTCACTGTCTTCCAGCAACATCTGGCAAGGTTACCACACCCGAGTCCTCCCTTTCTTTGCGCGTTCAGCAGATGTTTTGCGAGGGACCGCTGCACGCCAGAGGTGAACTCCCGAAAGTGCTGTCTTCCTGGCTTTCTTCCTGCCTCCCTGCCCCTCCTCTACCCTTGACAGGGGTTCTGGACGTGGGGGTGCCCGAGGGCTCAGTCCTGGACCCACTTCTGTTACCTCCGAGATACTCCCACCTGGAGAGTGCCTTGGGAGCCCTGGCTTCAGGACCATCTATGTGATGATGACCTTGAACTTTGTATCTCCAGCTCGGATCTCCCTCCTGAGCTTCGGGCTCCTGTATCCAACCACCTCCTCAGCATTTCCGTGTACTGGATACAGAGGTGTCTTAAAATGAAACTCTTCATATCCCCACTCCGCCCCAGACTTGCTCTGCCCCAGAATTCCCCGTCTTAGTAAATGATATCACCATTTGCCACTTGTCCATCCTTCTTTCTTCTCATTTTCCATGTCGAGTGCATCAGCAGGTTCTGCATCTACAGTACATCTCAAATCTGTCTTTTCTCCATCTCTGCCGTGGTGCCGTCCATGGTACACTTTGCAGACATCTCTTGCCAACACCACTGAGGCAGGTTTCTAACTGGTCTCTTTGCTTCCAGCCTTGTCCTCACTCTTGTCCTTGGTGGCAGATTATGTCCCCTGCCTGCTGGAACCCTTCAGTGGGTTTCTGTTATCTTCGACTGTCACTCAGGGTACCCCCTGCCCCTGCCCATAGGCCCTGCACGCTCTGGTCCCAGATCAACGCTCCAACCCAGCCCCATCCCACCCTTTCCCCCTGCGTGTTGAGTACCAGCCACACTGCTTGTCTTTCATTTTCTCAGAAACATCCTCCTTCTTCCTTGCCTCAGGACCATTGCACTTTCTCTTCTGTCTGCCTACGGTGTTGTTCCCTCTGCCCTTTTTCCCATAACACATCTGAAATATCACTTCCTCACAGAGGCCCTTCTTAACTCTTTTAGGTCCTCCCCACCCCTTTATTGACTCCCAGGCACGTATTCTTGTGGACATCTGTCACTGCAGTCTTCGTTATATATATATAACTACCTATAATTACCCTGTTTATTTGTTTAGTCTCCTTAGAGAATATAGGTTTATTCATGACAAGGACTTTGTCTCTCCCGAGTGCCTGCATGACTCATGGTAGTACTCACTGAATATTTATGGGGAGAAGGAGCCAGCAAGTGAATTCCTCCCCCTCCAAGGTATTGTCTCTGAATTCACTTTTCTTGCTCCTGGCTCCACGAGGAATGTTGCAGTCGTCTCTGCCTTCATCTGAGTTTCCTTTGAGTTTCTCCAAGGAATTGATCATCAAGTGACTTCATGGTTCAAAATCAATTTAAAAAAAATGCATTCCACCCTCTCTAGGATGGTGGCTCTGAAGTGCCATAAAGTAAGATTTCTGGTGCATACAATTAAATATGTAGGTTAAACTGACATACAATTAAATGCGTAGAACTTAAGTGCACGGCTCAACGAGTCCTGATAAACGTGGATACTCCTGTAATTTCAATCAAGATGCAGAATGTTGTCGTCACCCCAGGAAGTTCCTCCTTGCTCCCTTCCGGTCAGCCCCCACCTCCCATAGGTAACCTTGTACCGATGTCTGTTACCATAGATTGATTTTGCCTGTTCTTGAAATTTAAATGAATGAAACCGGAAGGTGTGTGTTCTTTCATGTCAGGCTTCTGCATCTACTGAGATGATCAGCTTTTCTCCTTTATTCTCTTCATATGGCAAATTATATTGGTTTGATTTTCGAATATTAAGCCCATGTTGCACTCCTGGGATAAATTCTACTTGATCACCATGTATGGTGGTGGATTCCATTTGCTAATATTTAGTTAAAGGTTTTTGCATTTATGTTTATTCTGGGGTAACACTGGTTGTGTGTACCGCAAATCGGTTCTGATCCCAGTTACCAGGAATTTGTGCAGACCCCATGGGTTAAAGATGTCTGCCACAAGACTGCCCTCACTTAAGCGGCCAGCTACAAGTCTCCAGGGGGTCCCTAAGCCACCCATACCTCTTATTGACTGGCTATAAATTTGGAGGTTCCCATGACCCCCTTGGTTTCAATAATTTGCTAGAACAACTCACAGAACTCAGGCAAGTGCTATATTTACAATTATAGTTTTATTACAAAGGACACTCATGGGGGGAGATCTGGGAGGGTCCCAAATGCAGAGCTTTCTTGCCCTTCCCTGGTGGAATTAGAGTCTGTCACCTCCTGGCACAGCAATGTATCCGCTGAACAAGAAACTCTACTGAGCTTTGGGGTCCAAAGTTCTTATTGGGGTTTCATTACAATGTAGGCGTCACTGATTAAATCATCAGCCCTGTGCTTGAACACGAGCTCTAACCTCCCTCTTACCCCTGGAGGTCTGGAGGTTGGGCTAATGTCACGTGGATCAAAGCCCCAACCCTCTCATTTCATGGTCAGTCATTCCGGTGACCCGTCCCTATCCTGAATTCTCTCATTAGCATAACAAAGCCACTCCTCTTCCTCAGAAAATTGCAAGAGATGAAAGCTAGTCAAAGTCTTTACCATACAACAATGTTCATGAAGGAGAGCAGTGTGATTACTGCATATTATTTATTCATTAGTTTAGCCCCATCACCCAGCATATTGCTCGGCACATCAGAACTGTGCGAATGAATGAATGAATGGACAAACTGGTGAATTTTAAACAGTCCTCAAGTCTTAAACGCCCCTTCCCGAGGACAAAGACATAGTGATGGTGAAGTAACTTGTATTCGTGTCACTGCTTTTGCATTTAAACTCTTTTTCATCTTTTCTCATTTATACCTCTAGTGAGTTCTGGGAAGTGGATAGTACAGGAATTTTTTTTTTCTTTTGCATCCATTTTGCAGCCCCAAAAGGCTTAAAGAAATCTGCGGAGAGAGGATCTAGGGTGCAGGATTCAGGCTGCAGAGCATGCTCTGGGTACCTCAAGTCACACCAATTCAGCTACTGCCGACTCTTCCCAAGCATCCAAACTTTGTAGCCTTGTGATAAAACTACATAAAAGCTATTCTTATTTGCATCTGTTTTTAACTTACTTGGAGGATGCTTTTGTGTGATATGCGGGCCCCTCCCAGTAGACAGTGCACGTCTGGGGAGCTGGATGCTCAGGCTCTTTTGACTTGAGATGCCTTTCGGGGGGCTTTGTGCCCACGCAGCACCTCACGTGCTGATGTAAAGTCTGAATGTTTGCAGGGCACAGTGTTCTATCTTGATGTTAACCCCGACGCAAACTTTCCCCATCCCTTCTGCCGAGAGAATGCTAAGTAGGGAAGTGGGTTAAAGAGCCCTGGTTGTTGAGGCTGCTTTGAGCAGGCACATTTATGAACAGGAAGGTCATACACTTTCCCTCTGGATGCCAGATTGTTTTTCTCCTCTGTGATGTAAGCGCTGTCTTTAAGAAACATGAGCAAAGAAGTACTTTGTCTAAAGGGCATTTATTCTGAGTCAACAAAGCCAAACTCAAATGTTACATGCTATGTGATTCCATTTATATAGCATTCTAAAAATGACAGCGTTAGAGTGGTGGGGACAGATCAGCTCCTGCCGGGGGTTAGACTGGGGACAGGATGCTCCTAAAAGGAGCCGGGGGTGGGCTCCTTTTTGGTGATGGAACAGCTCTGTATCTGTACACAAATCTCTACCTGTCGTAAAATTTCATAGAATAACCCACTCCTCCTTCCCCGTCCTCACAATTAAACAAAAACAAGAACTGGTGAAATCTGAATAGGGTCTGTATTTTAGTTAATAGTATTGTACTGAAGTCACTTTCTTGGCTTTAATCATTTTACTATGATAACACAAGACCTCATCATCAGGGGAAGCTGGGTGAAGGGTGTGCAGGCACTGTGTACTATTTCTGCAGTTTCTTGTGAATTGAAAATTATTTCGAAGCAAAGTTTTGTTTTGTTTTGTTTTGTTTTCCAAAGAAGTATTTTGTCACGGGCAAAATCAAATCCCAAGATAAAGAGCAGAACTGCAGAAACCTTTTGCTGCGTGGCGTTTAGTGGTGGGATGATTTTTAGGTTAGTGGTCGCATTTCAGGTCACTGGTTAAGATCTCCAGCTTGACAGACTGATGCCAGCTCACCACTGTGTGTCCTTGGACAAGTTACTCACCTTCATAACATAAAAGACGGGTAATAGCAGTGTCTACTTCCTCGAGCATTTATGAGGACTCGTGAAATAATGAACGTAAAGGCCTTGGTACAGAAGCAACTTACAAGAATGACTCAGATGTTACCTGTTACAAATTTTTTTTATGTAATAGTTACCAACTCCTTGTCAATTCTGAGCTCCTTTTCTGCTGAGAGTGGGGGACTGAGGCTGATCTTTCTGGTTTTTACTTTTAGGAAGTGCTCATTCTACTTCATTTCATTCTAAATCCACATTTAGAAAGAAACTAAGCTAGTTTTGGTTTTAGGTAATTGGATATAGTTCTTAATATTCATTGTAATAACAAAAGTAATAATAGTAACTAGAATTTGTATAAATCAATTCATAATTCTCAGTGCTTTTGATAAAGATTTACTTTGAGCCTCATAGAGACCTGTGATGTAGTTAGAGATTTTTAATTCCCATTTTACAGATCAGGAAAAAAATCTGAAGGAATTATGGGACCTATTTGCCTAAGTGCTAGTCTTTGTATGGCCGCTGGAATGATCCTCACAAAACACAGGTTAGAGGACACTTAGAGGACAAAGTCCTGTCCCATATGTTCCCTCTGCTTAGAACCTTCCCTCACCACGTAGGATTTGGCCCCTTCCCTCCCCTTAAGTCCTTCCTCAGAGGACATTTCTCAAGGAGCCACCTCTGACCCTCATATTTAAAATCACAACCACTTCGCCACGCACTCCTGACCCTCTGATCCTCTCCTGTTTTTCCATGGTACTAATCACCTTCTCATAGAGCATGCAGTTTACTTATTTATTACGGTTTTTATTTCTCACCGACTTCCCTCCATGAGAGTATGAGCTCTAGAAGGGCAGAGGTCCTTGTTTTATTCCTGGATAGATCCCAAGTGCCTGGGGAAACATCTGGCATATAGTAAGTACTCAGTAAATGTTTGTTGAGTGAATGAATTCAAGGCAGCTATTGAGGTCCAAGTTGGTAAGTGTAAGTCCTCCATTTATGCAGCGTGTTTTTCTATTCCTTGCCTCTTTGGGTAGAAAGATGAATACTAGGGGAAAAAATTAAAAGGGCAGGATTGCTTAACCCAAAACTCAAAGAACTGCCCCAACCGTGCTCTTACAAGCTGCTTCCTCCGCACTTCTCATTGTCCATCCCTCAGGGGAGCATCCTGTTGCTGAATGTTCCATCGAAGTCCTTATGTCAGAGGCTATTTTTTTTCATTGAAGTATATTCAGTTTACAATGTTGTGTCCATTTCTGGTGTACAGCACAATGCTTCAGTCATACATGTACATACGTATATTCATTTTCATATTTTTATTATAGGTTACAAAATACTGGATATAGTTCTCTATGCTATACAGTATAAACTTGTTGTTTAACTATTTTATAAATAGTATCTGCAAGTCTCGGATTCCCAATTTATCCCTTCCTACCCCCTCCCGCCTGGTAACCATACGTTTGTTCTCCGGGTCTGTGAGTCTGTTTCTGTTTTGTAAATAAGTTCATTTGTGTAATTTTTTTTTAGAGTCTACATATAACTGATATAATATGGTATTTTTCTTTCTCTTTCTGGCTTACTTCACTTTGATTGACAATCTCCAGGTCCATCTGTGTTGCTGCAAATGGCGTTATTTTATTCTTTTTTATGGCTGAGTAATATTCCATTGTGTATGTATATATACACCACACCTTCTTTATCCAGTCATCTGTCAATGGGCATTTAGGTTGTTTCTATGTCTTGGCTGTTGTAAATAGTGCTGCTGTGAACAGGGGGGTAGAGGCTATCTTTTTTTTAAACCAGTAGAGGGCCAAGCAAGAGCAGCATGAACTGTCATAATGGAGTTGGGTGAGATGTGATGGAGAAAGGGAGATGGTCAGGAGAAGGGGACACAGCAAAGGGTGACATGGAGGCTCTGGTGCCGAGGACACTAAGGAGAGCAGGTAGTAGGGTGGAGACTTGAGGGGTGGTGCATGATTTTCTCCCTGGATAGCCACAAGGGTCTGGACTATAAACCGTCAAAGTCTCTTTCAACCTGGTGGTTATTGTTCATCCAGAGGAAGAACAGAAAAGTGAGGGGCCGCTGTCTTTCTTCACACACATTGGTTGCTGTATTCAATGCAGGCTTGTAGACGAGTCTCCAGCTGGGAAGCTGTCATTAAACCAAAAATGTGTAACTGAATCCATTGAGCAAAGAAGCCTGTATCTGGCCTTAAGTTTTGGCCCATCTAGTTCTGGAGGAAGTTGGCTTGAGTTTGAACCAGTTCCCATTTCTCTCTGCTGGCGTCTGTTTGGCCTGCGGGCATGAACCACCTCATCATCCCGGGAAGAAATGCTCTCATAGGAGCTTTGGCCCCTTGTGGGCAGTTCTGACTCGGGGTGGGTGCCTTGTGCCAGGGGATTGGCTCCAGACTGTGGTCCTGACTTTGTGTGTGCACTCTGAAGAGAAACAGGACTGAAGAACAGTGGGTCTCAGTGATCTTATTTGGGGATCTGTAACTGGAGAGCGGATCCCAAGGACATAAATCCATCCAGGGCTGCTCTTCCCCGCAACAACAAGTTGGGAATGTGACCTGTAGTTTGTATTCAAGTATTTCCCAAGAGTTTTGACAAGAGTAATTGAAGTGGAAGGACTGGTTTTTGCCTGTAAATGTCTGCTCGAATATATAAAAAATGTCAGTTGCGTAGCAACTCCCAGTGTCTCCTGATGGAGCCAAAGCTGAGTTTTCTAAATATAAGCCAAGTTTTGCAAGTTCACGGAGCCTGGCGAAATGGGCATCTCAGTTGGGAGCTTACGACCTGGGAGGTTAAAGGTGCTGCTTCATTTCACTGAAAGCCCAGTGTCCCAGGCCATCCTGTGACATAGGGATCAGCACTGGAGCCCCAGGCGGCGGCTCAAAGGGGTCAGTGTCGTCATCCTCACCCAGTGTCTTCTTTCCCAGAAAGAATAGCTGACAAAGTGCGCATGTCCCAAGGCTATGCTGGTTCTTCTTTTTCACCTTCTGCATCCTTATCTCTCCCTCACTTTACAAAAAAAAAGAGACCTCCCTCTGACTTACCTGGAGTCACTACGGGGCACCAGTTCTCAAAGGAAAACTGTTTTGATCTGCTGTGCACTAAATAAGTGTAAGGATAATCAGTCTAGAACAATGTTTGTTTTCCAGTTTCATTCCATATGTGTAATTTTGTCACCGAGAAATGCCATAGGGCAATTAATCAATGACTAAACACACCTGTGTGTGCCAGTAGGAGAAAATTCTGCAGGGGAAGTGGAAAAGTCACGATGGAAAACCGATTGCTGGGGAGACCCAGCTTCAGTGGGTGAAGCTGGGTCTCCCATCCCAGTAATATGTAGGTTGCATAGGACTCTAAAGGAGTTTTACTTTGAAATATCAGGATATTCAGGGTACCCAAGGTTACTTTTTTTTTTCGAAGTTACATTTTTTTTTTGAAGCTGTTTAAATTATGAACAAGTTAAGATGCAAACCTCCAAATGGGTAAGAGGCTACATATATTTTTCAAAATTCTTTGGGAGGAATACAAGCAGAAGATACAAAGACTCCTCGAGGCAGTGGGGTCACAGATGTCCTTTTATAGATGTGGCTGATGGGTTTGAAATAAATATTCCTCTTCAATGAAATAAATATTTTCTAGATCATCACACAAACTGTTAGCAGTTTCATCTCGCACGAGAGGAGGTGACCTGATGTGCAAAGAGCTGGCTCCTACCTGGAACTTCAGCCTCCTAGCACTTGGACTTAGAGGATCTAATTAAGCAATCTAACTTGGGATTTTCCTGCAGTCTGAGGGAAAACCTCCTCATCTTGGAAAAGTGAAATATCTGAAGTAGCTGTCATATTCTGATCTGATATTATTTAGAAGAAGTCAGAGGTCACCACAGAACTGTAGGACAGAGATGCCCAGCTTCAGTGTTCCCTTTAGGGGCCATGTCTAGCCAATAGACCTCAGATACCAGGACAGACTTCCATCTGGATGGAAAGAGCAAACAGCCAGCACTGACTTTTCTGTGCACAGCTCACCCCTCAGGAGAGGCACCGACACAAAGAGGATGGGACTTGCGTTTCTTCCCAGAACTTCTCCCAGGCTGCGTGGCCCGGCCTCAGTGCAGCACTGACCACGCGGGCATCCAACGTGGATGCTCTTTCTCGGCTGATGCCCGGCTGGGTTTCCCTCAGCAGCTTGTTTCAAATACTTAATTACTCCGTTAGTGACAAGCTTTGGATTTTAAAATGATCAGATGGAAAATGCCCTGCACAAGTAGCTGGATAGAAGAAAACAAAATCAGCCTTTCAGGCAAGAAGCAAATGGTGGCGTGTTTTCAAGAATTTTATCTGTCTTTCTCCAGTTCATGGCCTAAACTCTGTGCCAGATGACGCCTTGTGTACCAGAGAAGGTTTCCAGATTCAGCTAGATGATATATATGGCTATGCTTTTAAGAAATAACCTAAAAAGTTTTAGAATAGTTTTATTAGATTTAGAGAAAAATTGTGTACCATCTCGAAGAGTATTCCCATTAAACCCTACCTCCTGCCACAATTATTAACGTCTTATATTGACTGCTGTGGTACGTTTGTTACAATTAATGAACCCATCCTGATTCATCATGTTTTAACAACTATACTTAATGTGACATAGTACAGTGTACCATAAAAAGATTATTTCACTTCCTTATATCCATTGCATTATTTTTAGAACTTAGCATAATAAAGCAGGAATGAAAGATTCACCAATAGGTTTGTAGGTTCAGCGTCTCCGGAGAGATGATCACAGGCATTTTTGAGATTTTTGGGAGGCAGTGGAACTTCCGGCTACTTGATGTCTTGTTGAGCAGCCATTCCAAGCATGCCTCTTTCTTTTTTTTTAATTTTATTTTTTATTGCTGTGTAGTTGATTTACAATGTTAGTTTCAAGTGTACAGCAAAGCAATTCAGTTATACGTGTGTGTGTGTGTGTGTGTATGTATATATATATATAAATATATATATACTTCAGATTCCTTCCCTTTATGTTATTACAAGATACTGAATATTGTTCCCTGTGCTCTACAGTAGATCCCTGTCGTTTTATGTATAGTAACCCCAAACTCCTAATTTATCCCTCCCCAATCCTTTCCCCTTTGATAACCATGGTTTGTTTTCCAAGCATGCCTCTTTATCTCATTGAAATGTCCCTTCAGTAAATGTAAGCCTTAAAGCAGCGTGAGCTGATGATTCTATCTCTGAAAGTTCCTGGCACATCATAATTAAAGTCTATCCTTTATTCAGATTTCCTTAGTTTTTGTCTAATGTCCTTTCTCTGCTCCAGGGTTTAGTTGTCATGTCTGCTTAGTCTCCTCTTGGTTGTGACAGTTTCTCAAACTTTCCTTATTTTCAGTGACCTTGACAGTTTTGAGGAGTCCCAGTCAGGCTTTTTTGTAGATCATCGCACGGCTTGAACCTGTCTGATGTTTTTCTCCTTTATTCTTGTGATGAGACTTGGGTGATATGTTTTGGGGAGGAGACCACAGAGGGGAAGTGCCGTCTTCATCACATTAACTCGAGGGTACATTCTGTCAACATGACTTCATGGTTGGTCTTGACCTTGACCCTCTGAGCTAATGTTTGTCAGTTTCTCGCCTCTGAAGTTTTCTGATTCCTCTTTCAGTACTGTCCTCTCTGGAAGGAAGTTCTGTGCAGCCCCCGCGTCAGGAGTCAGGGGCTAAGTTCATCCTCCCTGGGGGCAGAGCAGCTACATAAATCACTTGGGATTCTTCAGTATTTTTGTCTCTTCTCACTCTGTTTATCCAGTCATTTGTTTATAGCGGTATAGGGTCATGGATGCTCATTTTATACTTTGGGTTGCAATTTAATGCTACTTTATTTTCTTGCTCAAACTGTTCCAGCTTTGGCCATTGGGAGTTCGTGCAGTTGGCTCCTGTGTCTCTTTGCCGTACCCCCATCACTCTGTGCGTGTGTGTGTGTGTGTGTGTGCGTGTGTGTGTGTGTGTGTGTGTGTGTGTGTGTGTTGTATTTTGCTCCAGGCTTACCTCATCTTTCTTGCTGCAACCTGAGACTCAGCCATTTCTCCGAGGAGCCTGGCAGAGTAGTGTTAGAAACCAGGACCTGGATTACCTTTCTTCTTTTATCCTCAAAATTAAAAAAGCAGCTACTGTTTTTCATTTCCAAGATGTCTTCAAACCTCTGAAATGATAGAATTTTTCTTCCTTCAGCACTAGTGTCTTGTCTTCAAGTCATAGCAATGCCTCATGTTTATATAATAATTCCTCCAATTTTTACTATTACAAAAGGATTCATTACAACAGACCATCTGAAGTATTGAAATCTGTGACTTTTATCCTGCTGTTTCTGGTACCCTGACACGTCCACAACGTGTGACCTACGATATACTGGGCACTGAGTGGCAGGGAGTTGTCTGGGCCAGAATCAGAAACCCAACTTTTCTTGATATTGGGGCCATTCCCATTCCTCCTTGCAGAAATTTAAGAGCTGAACGATACAACTTTGTTAACTAATGTCTCACCATCGGGGGAAAATAAAAGATTTTAATGAATTGCAGCTGCCTTTTAGACCCATGCTTTGCTCCTGGTACCTAGGGTTTAATCTCAGGTTTGTTTTTCAAACACCACCCCATTTTTTAAATTAACTTTGCATTTATGGCTTGAAGCAGTGAACCAAGAAAAGTATGCTGAGATACCGTAGGATTCTGATAAACAGCAGCCTGTCTCTCTGCGGCTGGTCTAATGGGTCTCCTTCTGTTCCAGGGCTGACCGAGACCGCGGTCTTCAGTTGTGAGGCCCACAACGACAAAGGACTAACCGTGTCCAAGGGCGCACAGATCAACATCAAAGGTGAGCGGCGGAGCCGGGTCCCTCCACGTGTTCCGGGAGTGGATGGGGAGGTGCTGTGTGAGCTCTGTAACCACTTGCCTGGGTTTGAGCCCTGGCTTCTCTTTGTGACCTTGGACAAGTCACTTAACCTCGCTGACTTCAGTGTTCCCCTCTGGAAAATGGGGATAATTACAAAACCTACCTCTTCTTGAGGCTTACATGAGATAATCCAGTGAAAGTACTCACAACGGGGCCTGACACATGTCTTTGATATATATCAGCTGTTTCTGCTCAGTCTGAGAAGGAAATAGGCTGAAATGCTCTCCCTTGATCATCTTACTTCCTGTCTTCACTTTTCGCTTTTACCCTGAACTAGTCCCCATTACCCCTTGGAAAGCTCCCAGGTTAGGAGCAGCTTGGGGCACTGATCTGAGAATGGGCTCCGTCCTTCCCTGGGCAGCTGGGGCTGCAGCCAGTCTCCACCAGCAGCTGCTCTGAGAGAGGGAGAAGGTCACAGTCACTCCTTTTTGGGGACCCAGGGCTCCGGTCCCTCTTTCTCCTAATCCCCCCTCCCTCTTGCTTCCTCTGAGCTGGGATGTAACGTAATGAAAGGCAGGTGCTTGAAGGCTCCCCTCATCTGCCTCTTCCTCCTCCTTCTGTGGGACCAAAGGTATTTAAACCTGAAACTTGAAAGAAAAAGAAAACCTAAATACTGTCCTTTTATCCATTTTCAAATCATCTTCTTTAACCTTTCTCCTAGAAAGTCAAGCAAATGTTATGTTTTAGTATTTGCTTCTAATTTAAATATTGAGAAGGAAATGTTGAATTCATATTCCTTTTGGTCTTAATTCTTGGGGAAACAATACATGGAAAAAGCAGAATGTGAATAATGAGTGAAAGTTTGGGTCATGCACAATAAGAGACTCAAAATGACAGAAGAAGTCGTGCTTTAAAGGGGGCTAATGTTTCATTTCAGCAGATCCACTGGTTGAGGCTAAAAGTTCATTGGAAGGAAAAAAGCAAACTGAAAGTTACTCCGGGAGGAACTGTATGACTTCCTTCCTTCATTCCGAATCGTGTTCTTACAATTTTCAAAAGAAATGTTGGGAATTTCAGGAATTCATGAGTGGGCATGAATTTATAAAGACATTTTCATAAAGTATAAACATCTTAAAGTTTAAAAATCTGTAAAATGACAAGCACTTCTTTAATTTTGTGCTTTCAGACAGAATCTCTACTGAGACTTTAAAAAAAAATCTTATGTTTGGGACTTCCATTTATTTAAAAATGTATATCAAAGCAGTCAAGACTTCCTTCTCATCTGTTAGCATCTGTAGTGTACGTGGCCAAAGTTTGATCTGGAAAAGCAGAGCATCTATTTAGGGAAGTGAGTCAGACAAAATGCTGACTCTTTCCCATTCATCAGGCTGTGTTGTAAAGCTGAAACTCCCGAACATGGTACCCACGAATGCTTAATATGGTCCCAGCCTTCCTTCCCCCATCACCCTCACTACCGCGGCACCTCCCCTAGACCTCATGCCTGTGTTAGCTCATTTAGTCCTCACTGCAGTCCAAGGAGCCGTGCCGTCACTGTCCCCCTTAATAGAAGAGGGAACTGGGTTTAGAGGGGGCATTTAACTGTGCTGTGGCCAGACAGCTGGCTAAGCACTGACCAGACTCCCCTGCCCCAGCCTCTAGTGTGTCCTGTGGAGGGGCAGGAGCCCTGGGGTCAGCCAGACCTGAGTTCAGATCTCCATTCTACTGCTTACGAGTCCTGTGACCTTGAGCCTGCTTTCAACTTCTCTGGTCCTCAGTTTCCTCATCCGTAAGTGGGGACTGGAAGGCGACTTCTCTGATAGGGCTCTAGTAATGATGAAATGAAGTCCGTAAGGTTCCTGGCACCTAGTAAGCACTCGAAAACATTGGTCATCATTTTGGGTGAAAAGTGTGGTTATGACTGTTCATTAAGAATTAAATTAGCACAAGAAAATAAAGACCCCCAAACTTGAGATCCTTGTTGGATTCTGATTTGAGTATCTCTTCGTATCCCACGTGCAGCTGAGGTCACCACACATTCACCATGGTATGTCCTCCCGCCACCTCCCTGCAAGCAGGTGCGGTTGGTTCTCTGCTTGAACTGACTCTTACTGGCTTCTTCAGCCTGGAAATCTTCCTTCCTCTGAGATATGCATATGTACACGTGTGCACACGCATGCACGCTCCCGCGACAGCCCTCTTCTCTCAGCATAAAGCGCTCATATCATCACTGGGCAGGAAAACAGGTGCATGTTCCACTTCTCTGGCCCAGGCAGAGCCATCCTATCACTGCAAGACTGATCTGGAGGCGAATACCACCACCCTGGTGTAGGGTGGCTCCTTTTAAAACTTGTATTTAATTTTCCCAATCTCGAGGAACAGAAATAGGCTTGGTATTAATGCATTTATTTGGTAGCTATGGCCTCCTGTGGCTTATAATTGTGTTCATGCGTGTCTTTGTTTTCTACGTAGCAATTCCCTCCCCACCAACTGAAGTCAGGGTCCACAGCAGTACCGCGCACAGCATCCTGATCTCCTGGGTCCTGGGTTTTGATGGATACTCCCCGTTCAGCGATTGCAGCATTCAGGTAAACCTCCAGGGCCAGGAGAGAACCCACTGCGTGGTGCTCTGTGGGTCTGCCTGGTTTTCCTTCCTCCTGAGGATGGGCACGGAGATCAGTTCAACAGCTCCGTTAGGAATCCCTTGACCTCTCCCTGCTCAAAGTCCACCAGGCATGCGCCATTTTGTGGTGTTCTGCCCTTTGGGACTCTGCCTTCTTCCTGTGTGTGGTCCAGGCCCAACTAGAAGAGAAATACGTTTCCAAGATAGAACATCCTGAGACAGTAAAGAATTTTTTTTTTTTAATTTTTGTTGTGGGGGAGGCAATTTGGGTTTATTTATTTATCTATTTTTGATGGAGATACTGGGGATTGAACCCAGGACCTCATGCATGCTACGTATGCACTCTACCATTGAGCTATACCCTCCCCCACCCCCCACCCCAAGAATTAATTCTTAAGGTGCAAAAACACATCTGGCTTGTGAACTCCCAGGCATTTGGGAAGCCAGGTATGTTCCAGCCTAGCTCCTCCTGGGTTGGTGGCCACAAAGGACAGAAAAGCAAGCAAAAAATGGATCATCTTCACTGTTGAACATAGCACCCGAGGCTGTGGCTGCCGGGGAAACCTGGGGATGACAGGCAGAGTCATCACCCATTTTTAGCCACTGCCTAAAACTGTATAAAATAGAGCTGTAAGAAATAGAGGTTAGCGATCCTAAAATGATACCTTGCCATGACGTAGGCTCTGCTCTGAGTGTTCGCTGCATAAACAGGGAAGGGTAGCAACAACAGCACCCTTCCTGGCTGAGTGCCGCCACCCCCCTCCCCACCCCCGTGATGGCCAAGGGACTCTACAGACATTATCTTACTTAAACCCACACCAGCACTGGCAGGCCCAGAGGGCACACACAGCCTGTGACAGCCAAACCAGAATTCAAGCCCAGGAAACTCCGATGCCCAAAGCCATACTCGGGACCATCTGCTTCTCCGAGTCTCAGAAGAGACACTGCATGTGGGAGCAGGTAGTTGAGCACATGTGGATGATCCTCTGAATCCGTTCTGCTTTGTACTTGATCATTCAGTAGGGTCAGGAGTTGTGCTTAGTTTTATAAATGTCTGATTTTATTAGATAAAAACATATTAACCTGACACAGACCAGTCATGCCAACCCAACTGAGAGAGGTGACTTTCAAAGAATTTTGCGTGTTGATCACCAGATGTTTTTAGTACCAAAGGGAGTTCGTTTCTCTGCTCCCATTACCTCCCACTCTTTTCTAACAGCTGTTCCTCCTCTGAAGAGGAAAAAACATGTATTATCCCCAAAATAGTCTCCACCCTCACCCTGCTACCCACACACAGCATTGCTTAATTCTTACCCAACTTTATTTGTAAACCTCCCAAGTACGGGTGTTAGGAATTCTTGTGTCTACAAAGTCTAACCAGGGATGCCCCTTTTTTGAACAGCCTTTTTGAAATATATTTTACATATCATAATAGTCACCCATTTGAAGCATACAATTCAGTGGTTTTTTAGTATATTCAGAATTCTGCAATCATCACCGCTATCTAATTGGGTCTATGTTTATAAGAGTGATTGGCCTGTTTTCTTGTGTTAGCTTTTTGGTATCAAGGTGATACTGGTCTTATAGAAAGAGTTGGGAACTGTTCCCTCCTCTTCCATGTCTTGGAAGAATTTATGAAAGGTTGATGTTTGTGCTTCTTCAGATATTTTATAGAGATTACCAGTGAAGCCATCTAGCCCTAAGCTTTCCTTTGTGGGAAGTTTTTTGAATATTAGCCCAATCTTTTTACTCAGTAGAGATATATTGAGATTTTCTATTTCTTCATGAGTCAGTTTTGGTAGTTTGTGTGTTTCTAGGAATTTTTTCCATTTTTCTTACATTATCTAATTTGTTGGTATACAATTGTTTATAATATTCCATTAGAACCTTTTTTCTTTTGAGGTGAGTAGTAATGTCCTCTCTTTCATTCCTGATTTTAATCATTTGAGTTGTCTCTCTTATTTTTCTTGATCAGCCTAACTAAATGTTTTGTCAATTTTATTGATTTTTTTTTTTGGAAGAAGCAGCTTTGGGGCTCATTAATTTTTTCTGTTGTTTTTCTATTCTCTACTTCATTCATTTCTGCCCTAATGTTTATTTCCTTTCTTCTGTTTACTTTGGCTTAATTTGCTCCCAACTAACCACTGCATTAGCTGCATACCATGAGTTTTGGTATGAAGGGGGGAGGTTCCCATTCATCTCAAGTTTTTTATTTTTTATCATTTTTCTTGAATTTCTTCTTTGTTCTATTGGTTATTCAGGAATGCGTTGTTTAATTTTCACTTAGTTGTGAATTCTCAAATTTTCTTCCTTTGTTGATTGTGTTTAGAAGACACGCTTAGTATGATTTGCATCCTGTTAAATTTGTTAAGGCTTGTTGTATGGCCTAGCATATGATCTATCCTGGAGAATGTTCCACGTGCACTTGAGGAGAATCTGTGTTCAGCTGTGGTTGGGTGGAGTGTTTCTATGTCTGTTAGGTCTAATTGGTTGAGAGTCTCATTTATGTCTTCCATTTCCTTGTTAATCTTCTGTCTTGTAATTTCATCTGTTATTGAAAATGAAGAACTGAGGTCTCGACTATTATTTTTGAATTATCTCTTTCTCTCTTCAACTTCTATCAGTTTTTGCTTCATGTATTTCAGAACTCTGTTGTTTTGGGAACAACCAGGACCTGTTTCCTTGCATATGAACATGGCTGTCCCTGTATATAAACATAAATGGAGCATGGATCAGCCTTTTTTTTTTTTTTTAATGGAGGTGTAGTTTCAGGTGTACAACATAGTGATTCAAAATTGTTATAGATTATACTCCATTTATAGTTATTATAAAATATTGGCTATATTTCCTGTGTGAATCAGCCTTTTTAAAAATTGTTTCAAGTTGCTGAGCTGTTTAAAGAGTCAGTGGGGACATAAGACTCCTTCCCGTGGGAGGATGTTACCTTTAGGGGGACTGAGGAAGAGTACCACCGCACCTTGAGAAGAGTGGGTTTCAGAGTAAGGTGAGGTGGAGTAAGATAGTTGGCGGGGCCTGAAAACATCAGGCTACCCCTGATGTACAGATGAAAGATGATCATGAACAAGCTTCACTTACTGTCTCTCTTTGCCTGGGCTTTGGGTAGCCATGGAAAAGCCAAAGCAAAGAGGGAGAGAGTGAAAAATCATCTTGTGACTGCCGAACTGCGGCCCTGCTTGCCCACCTTGGATCCTACGGGGCCGGACATGGTTATTCTCTCTGTGCCGCACCAGCTGGCCCATTCTCCTTTCCATCTCTGTTAGGGTTACTAGATTTAGCAAATAAGAACACAGTTACTTTACACGCTAAAGTACATGAGCAATTTTGTGACATACCTGTACCTGTAATTATTTGTTATTTATCTGAAATTTAAATATAACTGGCTGTCCTTTATTTTCCCTGGCAGTCCTAGTTGAGAACTAATCAACGTGAAGGTGTCCCCAGAAGTGATACTTTCGTATTCTGTTGATGAGCAGTGTATTACCATTTCTGAAGGGACCAAGTGTAGTTTTGTAGCAAATTCCCAGTTCGTTACAATTTTAGACTCTGACTTGGTGACAAATGAATGTTTTGGACAAGATTCAGGTCCACCCACTAGCAGGACACACCCTCTCACTTCCTTTGGTCCTGACATTTCTTTCTTCACCCATTTTTGGGCTACAGACTCCATTTCTATTTTTAACTCTCTCACATAGGTCTTGCTGCTTCGTGCCCTCTTTTCCCCCCGGACCCACTGAGCACTGTTAAAGAAACCCCGTCTTCTTCTAGGAATGTACTCTCAGAGAGTGACCCTGGGCCTGGAAACGCTCCAGCGGGTTTCCCATTTCCGGAAGTGGGACAGGGGTGGAGAGCCACAGCTTCCTCCACCTTAGTTTTTGTGCTTGGTCACCAGGAAGTAGGTGCAGAGTCTAAAGTGAAGAAACAAAAAGTAATTTCTGCCAACAGCCACCACCGAGATAAGCACACAGCCCCTTGTTGGTCTTGGTGGCTCCTCAGGCCAACTAGTCCCTTCTTGTCACCCATGGAGTCTGTGGATCTGAGTCAGAGGTGAGACTTGGCCCCAACACCACCCTCTGGGTATCCATCCACTCAGGGACTGGAACTCCAAAATGTTGATTTGTGACATCCTTGGTCTAAATTTCAAACATATGTATCTTGAAATAACAGCATTGTGTGTCCACAGCCCATATTTCCAAGCCCATTATTATTGAGAATACATTTTGTGGGTTTAAGACTTTCTCCCCAGTTGTTTTTGGTGGCTTCTGTTTTATCTGATACTATTTTGTCTTTTCTGATTTTATAAGTACGACATGTTTTAGAAATTGTGAAAAACATACAATGAGAGAAAACTCTCCATGATCGCCATTCCTAGATAAGAGATATCCTTAAGGGAAAAGCTGGAAGTTTAGCAGAAGACTAGGTCTTTGCTGGGAATCCCCTCTCTTGCCTGTGCCTGCAGAGGACGTCTGGAGAGGGATGTGGAGAGACAGGTGGAGTTTATGGAGGGAAAGATGAGGTCCAAGAACTCAGAGGAAAGAGCTGATAGACTTTAAAGAGGTTTAGAGAAAAGTTTGTTGGGTGAAGTGCAAATGACCCTTTCCCATATCTCCCCACTAAAAAATACCAGAAAATCTACATTATCTGTGTATGCTTTTGGAGTTGAATTTACATTGGGGTGGTAATGGGAGGTAGGAATAAAGGACATGTTAAAATTAGCCTCAAGACAGGAGCAGAATTCCTCAGGTTACATAGTGAAAATAAATACAGTTTTTTTTTTAAGTATCTCACCTTCTAAAGTAGGATTTGGGAAATGTTTTTTCTTTAAAGGGTCATATAGTAAGTATTTTAGGTTTTGCCACCACAAATGATGTCTGTTGTCTTGACTGCTTAGTCTGTGAAACAGCTGAAAGAAAAGATTGTGAATTGAAGTGATTCCGAGAGAGGACAGGCTCTGTTTTATTTTACATTGTAATATAAATTATGCTAATTACAGTAGCATAATGATAATTATTTGCTCTGTTACCTGCCGAAGTGAGAACACTTATTTTAGGCATTTTTCATTAGGTCCTCAGTTGTTGCTCAGGTCAGGAGCATGAGTAACACTCAGTAATGCTGGTGGGAAATTCAGGGTGAGGCCGGAAAGGAAGCAGGTACTTCCCCTCGGCAGAGAGGAAGTACCCTGTACACCGAATGCACGAATGCCCCGTGCCTGACATTCCTACCGCCTGACTAACGCCTGGTCCACATTTTCACTCTTCATGTAGGTCCAGGAAGTTGATCTGCTGAGTAATGGCTCAGTTATGGTTTTTAACACCTCTGCTTCACCACATCTGTATCAAATCGAGCAGCTGCAAGCTCTGGCTAATTACAACATCGGTGTGTCCTGCATGAATGAAGTCGGCTGGTCTGCAGTGAGCCCTTGGATTCTGGCCAGCACGACCGAAGGAGGTAATTCCTGGGGTTCAGCATGGATGTTGTGCCTGACGGCATGTGATGAAGCAAATCCTTCCTGGTGGCCTGATTTAGAGTTTAAGTTTTGCTTTGTGTGGCCTTTAATTATACAATAGTTGTTACTCATAGCATCAAACTCAAGAAAACTAACAAATGTGAAGTTGGCTAATGTTCACCAAGCACCTACTATGTGCCAAGGGTACCTAGTACCCTTGGGTATTTTACATGCATTATTTCAACAGATGCTCATAACAACCATATGAAGTGGGTACTATTATCCTTATAGTATTTTTATAACAAATTTTATTTACATCTGTAAACTTTATTTTCTATGTACTGCTTTTGATTTCTGAGATTGTCTATTTTTTCTGTGAGTACTGCAATGAATGCTGTAGTCCGTTAAGTTTCAATTGTTCAATTTCTGTTATTTCCTAATTTAGAGCTCTAGATTACTCAGAACCTCTTTCCAGCCCTCAACTCTGGACTTACATAATCAGTGCTCTCATCTTCATTCGGGCTGTAGGACAGGTCTGGGTCACAAGTTGCTGGGGCTTAATCCTTGCACAAATGAAACTAGTGCCAAGGCTGTGAAATATCTTAAGTGAGAGGGGAAAACCTTTGAGAACAATTTCTATGTGCCGTTTCATTTTCATTCAGTTCCAAACACTTTCTGATTTCTGTTTTGATTTCTTCCTTGAGCTATTGGTTATTTTGGCCGCTTATCCTAAATACTAGGTTAAAAATATTAGTTTCTAAATATTTTGGAATTTCCCAGAAATCTTTGTCATATTGATTTCTAATTTCATTCTCTTGAGGTCAAAGAGCATAATTTGTATCACTTGAATCCTCTGAAATGTGCTGAGACTCATTCTGTGGCCCAGAGCACGGTCTACTTTGATAAATGTTCCGCGTGCACTTGAAGAGAATGTGTGTTCTGCTCTTATTAGGTGAAATGTTCTATAAATGTCAACTTGGTCAAGTTTGTTGATGGTATTTTTCAAATTGTATTCTTAGTGATTTTCTGCCTCCTTTTCCTATCAGTGATTTAGAGAGGTGCATTGAAATCTCCGGTTATGATTGTGAGTTTATCTGTTTCTGTTTGTAACTCTAGCAGGTCAAATATTTTGAAGTTCTATTATTTGTGCATAAATGCTTAATATTACAATGCTCTCCTAGTAAACTGGCCACTTTATCGTTATGAACTTATTTTCTTTACCTTTGTTAATATTATTTTCTGTGAAATCTATTTTGTCTGATATTAATAGAGCCATTTTAGCTTTCTTTTGATTACATGGCATATATTTTATTCATAGTTATTTTTCACTTATTTGTATCTTTATATTCAAGGTGCATTTCATAGAGGCAGTGCTTTACTTCACAATCCTTGCCTTTAAATTAGGGTATTTAATCCATTAAAATGCATGGTATCATTCATATAGGTAGATTTACATCGATCGTATTTTCTATTTGTTCTGTCTGTAATTTGCTCTCCTTCTTTTTCTTCTTTTGGATTAATTTTTTTTACTCTATTTTATCTCCTTTTGACTTACCTGCCATGTGTCTCATGTCTGGTAATCTTTGGTTGGACTCCTGACATCGTGAATTTTACCTTGTTGGGTGCTAGACACTTTTGTATTCTTGTAAGTATGGAGCTTTGCTTGGGGTCACAGTTAAGCTACTGGGAAAAAATTGACCCTTTTGGATCTTGCTTTTAGCATTTGTTAGATTGGACCAGAGCAATCGGTCTAGGGTCACTTATTACCCACTATTGAGACAAAACTGTCGCGTGTGCTCCACCCAGTGCTTGACTCACCAGATTTTCCGGTCTGATTGATGAGAACAGGCACTATGCAGCCATTTGTTGAACCTCTTCAATTGCTTCCTCAATTTTTTTTTTCTCAAATTTGGTCTCTTGTCTTTAATCTGTTTATTCTACTTTTTTGGCGGGGGGGAGGAGATTTAGTTGACCTATCTTCCAATTCTTCTATTAAATACTTTTTCTTATATGGTCAATTTCAAGAATTTTCTTTCTTTTTTGATAGTTTTTTTCCAGTTCTCCGTTGTACTCCAGGTACTAATGTGGGGACTAAAACCTTTCTCCTTTTCTTATCTTTGGGTATGTTACTTGTTAGTTTCGTTCGTTTAGTTTTCTCTAGTTCCCTACCCTGGCTTTGCCTCCTCTGAGCCCTCTGTGCTGTGTGTTGTTTTGGTCCCTGACATTCATGAAGGGCCCCCACCCCCAGCCTCTGCTGATCCGCCACTGTCCGCGCCCACTGAGGAGTGAAGAATCGGTGATTGACCGGAAGCTCTGTGAGCGGGGGCGGGGCTTTAGGCGTCACTGTCAGGTGGCTGGGTGGCAACCTGAGTGTTTTGGGTTGGATACCCCCAGGTGTCAACATTGGCTTTCTTTCCCCTGGGGCCACTTGTTTTCTCTAGAATTGAGTCTCCTGTCCCCAGCCTCAGGCATATGAACCTGGCTACTGATGTCCTGGGAGCCGGTGGGGAGGAGGTGGAGGTGGAGTCCCCTTCATTCAGTGCACAACTTGCACTTCTCTCCCCAGTTGTCAATCTGGCCCCTCCTCGTGTCTCCATTCTGCTGGTGCCCCCAAGTCCAGCAGCTTTTCAGTCCTGAAAAGCCTGTCTCCTGTGGGAATTTAAGGGGTACTTGCCAGGTGTGTGTGGCAGTAGGTTGGAGGGGTGCATCCTGATCAAACTTCCAGTCTTCCAGTTTTAGTCCCCACTTTAGTACCACTTCTGAGCCTCTCTGTGGT
This sequence comes from Camelus dromedarius, assembly GCF_036321535.1. NCBI lineage: Eukaryota > Metazoa > Chordata > Mammalia > Artiodactyla > Camelidae > Camelus > Camelus dromedarius. Next base: position 12,903,492 of record NC_087468.1, read on the forward strand.
TCTCTGGGGGAGAATCAGCTTGCTGACTTAACTGTACCAACCTACGCTCTTTTCTAGCTTTCATATATATGTTGGCATTCCTCTTCCACTGTTGACTCCTCTAAACCCTGTGAGTTTATACTGTTTTAAATTCCTTATTGTCATCCTAGAGGGGTTTTAGGAGGCAATAGACATAAGGACATGCTGAGCCAGCTATGTTTCTCTGTAAATTCTACAACGGATTTGAAAGTCTGTTTTCATAGACATAGCTTTAGCTGTATGACGTTTTCTAAGCTGAAATTTATTCTAGCTTCATTATTACTGCTCCTGGAATCAGCAGAGACAAAGAGAGTTATTGTGCCCTTTTGTTTCTCTTTGAGATATATCAGAAATACCCAGTTTAATCTCCCCTAAGCACAACGTACTACAGGCAACAATTTCCTATATATTATTGCAATTGTTTTTACTCTTTATATGTGAAACACTTATTTTTTAAATTTCTAAAATGGATCATTGATACATACTTTCTGCAGCTTTCTTATCCCCCCAATTAGGTATTTCTTCATAACACTTTATATGGTCTCCCAAAATCTTTTCAGAGTGGGGCAGTAAGTATTCCATTGGAAAATTATCAGTTTATTGTATCATAATCATTGACTGAACATTCTGTTTATTCCTTTTTGTCACTATTATACTTCAGTGAATCTAACACTACCTACAGGAGGATTTTTCTGGATTAAATCCCTGGAAATAAAACATTTGGTCAAAGGGCATATTTTTTAAAACATAGCTACAATCACATTCCTCCCTCCCCCCCAAAATGTAGTTATAACCTTGACTTCTTTCCCAAATTATTTTGTACGCATACTGTACCCACATACATACTTTTTTTTTTTTAAGTGCTTAAACTTTTATTATCCTTGTATCCTTGTGAGAGATAACAGATTTTGACAAGAAGTGGGTATGTGGCTTGTGGAGAATTATTATAAATGAAAGAGTGAAAACCAGTGCTAAATTCTACATTTTGACATCTAGCCCAGTAATTAATATTTGACCTTCTGATCTTCATTCAGGAGATGTCTAAAACACACACACACACATACGTATTTAAATTTATTGACTGATCAGCTCTGTTCAAACCATCAGTAACCTACGTCTGGACTTTAAACTTGTGGCTTCCTCTGAGCTCAGCAGTGTCCCCTGCCTGTGCAGTGCAAACCACACAGAGCGGACCCCCGGCCAGCCTGGGGGTGCCTGTTGGGGTTGTGTGTGCTTTGCTTCCCCAGGAGGGGTTCCTGAGCCGCCCCCCTCCTTTCCTGCCTTCCCTTTCTGTCTTATTTTAGTTTAGAAAGGGCTTCCTTTTTTAAACTGAGATAGCTCAATGGTCCTTCATTGAAAAGAGGGTAAAAATCCACAGTTAATCTCAGTCTCATTTGAATCCTTTTCATAGAAAATTCAAAAAAACGAAACATACCAAAACCAGGAAGGGAATGAATCTCAGGGAGCTTTTCTGTGCACTCCTTCAGCCCTCTCTCCTTCTTTTGCAGCCCCATCCGTAGCACCTCTGAATGTCACTATGTCTCTGAACGAGTCTAGCAACAAGGTGGACATCAGATGGGTCAAGCCTCCAATTAAGAAGCAGGACGGGGAGCTGGTGGGCTACCGGATCACTCACGTGTGGCAGAGCGCTGAGATGTCCGTAAGTCTCAACTTTAAAAGAGCGCCTTGTCTCCTTTGATTTGCTGATTGAATACTCCTTGAGCATTCATTTTGGTGAGAAAAGACCTGATCTTAAGCGGTTTAGGCAAGGCAACTTTCAGTGTAGTAAGAGTTAGAAGTACTTGAAAAGTTACAAAGTTCTGAGGAATCTTCAGGGCTTTCCTCACTCACTCTTCATCCATTCATTTATTTAATCAGTCAGTGTGTATAATGTAGAATTCATCCTTGGTTATCACCTCATTCTTGCCTTCAGGGAACTTAGGCTTTTCGAGGAAGACAGTGCAAATTACCTGGAGGGCTTAGCAGTCCTGCAATTCCCAGGAAGTTCCAGAAGATGCTTTTCGGAAAAAGATTGTCAGGGAAGAATCCTAGTCTCATAGGGGATGGCAAGGGGAGGTCTAAATATGCAATCAGGTCGGCTTGGCACTGCTCCGTAAGAGCTGAAATTAGACACAAGATGCGATGGACCAGAGCCAGGTTGCCTGTATCGTTCATGGCCCAGCACACGGCAAGAGTGCCAGCCTGGCAGCCCAGCTTCCTGCCTGATCTCCTCAATCTGCCCAATCTCCTCAATCTGCCCAATCTGCGATCAATGAACCCAGGTGGCAGGCTGGACAGCTGAGGTCCCAGGGCCAAGAGCTCAGCGCAAGCCCATGCTCTCTGCAGCTGCACGGTGGTCACGCTGTGGCCACCTTCACCTTTGCCAGAATGGCTTAAGGTCAGAGGGTGGTTTGACTCATCACACACAGCCGGGATGTGTAAGGATGCTCAGGGCCCATGGCAGCAGACCGCCTCTCCCCCAGTAAAAGGGGTACCTGATCTGGGCTCGGAATTATTTTGACAAAGATTGAGAGTTGGACAAAGACTGAGGAGTCTTTATTTTGACAAAGATCGAGCATGAGAGAAGGCATAAGGGGGAAATCATGACCCACTGGAAGGCCTGGAATGTGAATCCCTTGAGGAAGGTGGTGTGAGGTGAAGATGGATGCCGCTGCCCTAGGAGGGAGGTCAGATCGAATTTGGCAGATGGCAAGGGAGCCCATGAAAATCACAAGCCCAGAAAGATGATTTGAAAGTTACATATGATGACAATGGCTTATGTGACTCAGACCCCTTTATAGATAAGAAAGTTGAACTTATGGAGAAAAGTAACCTTCAGATCTGCCATCTTTCCACCGGCGCACCCTGCTGACTGGCCAGGTCACTCAGCACGTCGCTCCTGCTGCCCTCTTGGAAGCTTTTCTTGCTCACTGAGATCATACAGAGGACAGTGGGGCCTGACTGCCCCTCCTTCGCCCGGTGATGTGACTTGGTTGGGGGGCCCTGGTTGTGAAGGGCACCGTCAGCCCTGAAGACAACCTTGTGTCTCCTCCTGAGCTTCCACGGGCATCACTGCTAGAAATCAGTGCTGAGCACAGACACAGAGAAAAGAGGTATCTTTTATCCACCCCGGGAGAGGAGGAGGGAGGGTGACCTGCCGCTCTTTCAAGAAATTGCTTTGTTTCTATCCTGCTCAAGTGTCTGCCAAGGGGACCTCTTGAGCTGGGCAGGTGGGCCGGAGTGATGAGAGCCTTAGGAATGACGCCACCAGACAGCGTAACGCACAAGTGCCATTGACACTCGGCCATGCGTTCTGATCGTCCTTTGCTCAAAATGGTCCCCACTGCGGTGAGAACAGTGCCGCCCCCGTTAGGGCTGTGACCTTTCTAGTCGTTACCTCCTTGGAAATGCTGGATCACCCCAGCAGGACGGTCCTTTGCATTGTGCCCGGGCTCTACTTTGTGCATCACAACAGGCTTGTGACAACAAAAGATTCGGTGGGGGGAAAAAAAAGACTCAATGGCTCATTTTGCTTTGAGTAACATTCCCAGAGACAGGTCACGAGCCGAGCCGCAGCGGGAGACAAATAGGAACACTGAAGGGAAAGGGGGGGAGGCTACAGCTCAGTGGTAGAGTGCATATGTAGCATGCACAAGGTCCTGGGTTCAATCCCCAGTACCTCCATCAAAAAATAAACCTAATTACCTCCCCCTCTAAAAACCAAACAAACGAAAGAACACTGCAGGAAAGAAAGCTCACTCCAGGAGGAACCTAAAACTCCCAATTTGCTCAAAGCATGGGAGGTACAAATTGGAAAGTAACTTCTCTGGGTTTTCATAGTGAGTTATAGGCCCTGTGTGAATGAATAGGTGTTATAAACCGCTTTTACGTTTATTTCCAAAAGGACAGTTTTGTTTCTGTTAGGATTTCTCTTCTTCTAGGGATTTAATTCTTTTGGAAATCATGCGTTTCCTCTTATTTTGAGATCATTTTACTCATAAACAGTGTATTGTGTTTGAATCCTCGTAGACAAAAAGCATGAGACCAGAAGCTGGCCCCGGTGCCTCGTCAGGCACGAAGTCTTTGTGCTTTGAGTAAACGGTGCTGCTGACGAGCTGCTTCTCAGCTGCCAGCCTGAGTCACCGCAGGGCTGCAGGGCTGCGGGTTTGGACAGGGAGGTTACGCTACCTGATGATTTTCTGTCTTCCCCAAATTATATAGAGAACCACCAACTAACTCATATTCAAAGCTGGGTTTGCTGTACAGAAAATGCCCTTTGATAGCCCCCCAAATTAATTGTTAATTTGTCACCCTAATTAACAACAACAAAAAAAATCTATGGAAAACCAAAAAAATTTTAGTTAAAAGACCTAAAATTTTAAGGCGATGTTTTTCCCTCTCACCCCTTGTCTGGGGACATCTCTAGGTCCTGATGGTCACTGCCAGTTGAGATTATAAACGGTCTCTGGGTGGCCGACCCAGGTGCCCCCGTGGTTGTGAGCGATGGGACGGCCGTGTCTGTGAGCACTGGGCTGGCTGCACCAGCAGTGACCAGCATGAGTGAGGACGAGGGAATGAAGTCACCCCCCAAACCAGGCCCCTGCTACTCGTTGGTGATCTGTGACATCTGTGCTCCACAGGACATGACATTTCTTTCTCTCTGTGAAAACAAATCTGCACACTTCAAAGATAAGAGATGTGTTCCTCCGGCTTCGTTTCAGCCTTCACCACCCCTGCAGCTCCCACTTGAAAAGCCAGCCCCAAACACAAAATTAGTCTCCTACTCGGGAGAACATCATGGTAGTCGAGGTTTGGAGACAAAGGGGAAAGCACTATATAAGCCCTTAGTTCTGGTTATTTTTTCAAAAATCATTTCCTCCTATTTTTTTTCTTAAAAAAGATGTATTCCTAAATCAGAATGCTTGTTATAAAGCATTTTCATCAACTTGGTTCCTCTTGTATTATGTGCGTTTAAAATGGTCCTTTTTCAACAAAAAGACCTCAAAGACAGTTCAGACACTTTGGTTTACTTATTAATACTTCCCTTCTCTTCCCCTCTTAGTTTTTTCTCCCCTAGAATAATTTTCTCTCCATTGAAAGAAAAAAGTAAGCTCAACCATTGTTTGGAGCCATTATCCCAAGAATGTTTTGTTCCCAGTTTTTATAACTGTATCTTTCATTTGATAATTCACCTATAAGCATTGTTGGTAAAAGAACAGAGATCAACAGGATATAAAAATTCAAGATGTGTTCATTTCAAATATTGATATTTGGTATTATAATCTTGAATCAAAAGCTCATACAGGATATGAAGTAAAGAAGCAGATGGGAGGTAAGGACACTTCTGGGTTCTTGGCGATTCTTTAATGTTGGCTTAAGGTACATGGCAGTTGGCTTTAAAACAAAATAAATAAGTGAAGAGGATGTTTGAAGATGGAGCCCGTGGTGCGTTTGTCACACCAGAAGAGAAGAAAATGACATCAGTGCCCTCCTAAATGTAGATTCGAGTCACAACTCTTAGAATTGCAGGGAACAAGAGCCCCTCCAGGCTGGGTGAGGGAGGCTGGCGTTCGGCCCCTGTCAAGATGCAGCATGGCTCCTGGCAGTGCGGAGGGTGGGGGTCCCGAGGAGACAGTCTTGCTCTTGCCAGTGGGGTGTATCTGCCACATGCTCCCCTTCTTCCAGGGGCTTCTTCACTGGCCACTCCAAGTGCCATGCCTGCACGGCCCTGGTAGACCAAGGCCCCCAAGGCCTGAGGATGCTGCCAGCGTGTCCTGCATCCCTGCCTGTCTCAGGCTCCCTGGGCTGTGGCCTGAGTGCGGCAAGGATGCTGTGAAAACATAGCCGCTGCCCCTGGGATGTGCGTGGGGCGGCATCCCCCAGAAAAACTGTGGGCAGATAGGTGATTTCATCTCCTTTCCTCTCCTCTCTATCCCCAGAAGGAGCTCTCGGAAGAAGTCGGCCAGAATGGCAGCCACGCCCAGCTTTCTGTTCAGGTCCACAATGCCACGTGCACAGTGAGGATTGCGGCCATCACCAAAGGGGGAGTCGGGCCCTTCAGTGACCCGGTGGAAATACCCATCCCGCCACATGGTGAGAGCTGGCGCCCTTATCAGCTGATAGAACCTCAGTCCGGGCAACGCACAGGTTGCCGGAGAGTAAGCTGTGGGATGGAAGAAAAATAAAGACCAAAAGGAATTTTGGCAGGGGTCAGGACAGAGCTCCTGATGCCCGTGAGTCCTCCCACTACTGCTTCTGTTCATGGTAATGACTTACCAGGAAGATTTGTCCTTCAGAACACCGAATTCAACTGGACTTACTGAATTTAGTTTAAATGACATATGCGTGGCTGAATTTTGGATGCGCAGCGTGTAACTGGCATTGTTTGTTTTTTTCATTGGTGTTTGTTTTAAGCAGTGCAGCCTTGTTGTGAGTCATCCAAGCCTCGGGTAACGTGCTTCATGATTGATCCGCACAGAACGGGCAGTGTTTCCTACAGAAACCGTCTTTAGACGGCTCTAGGCTCACTCAGCTCAATGCCCAGCCGTGCGTGCTGGCTTCTGCGTGTTGTTGGGGTGACCTTCAGCAGGGTGACACTGTGGTGCCCCAGGTGACCCAAAGGCTGTGTTTGCTTCCGTAGACCAGGGGAGCTACCTTGTTCTAAATCTGACCTGCCCTGGGTTATTTGACAGTGAACCACTGTCATCGGCTCCATGCGGACACCTAGATTGGTGTGATTTGTGCATTTATAAGTTCTTGCCAAATATGGCCTTTGTGCCTACAGTAGACGGGGCTTGTGAGCAGACCACTGAGTTCCCATCTGTCTGTCCCAGTGACCTCAAATGTGCCCTCCCTTTTAGTGCCAGATTACAGACATATTATTGTTCCTACAGCCCAAAGTCCTTGTCCCTACGGAAGATTAGTAACTGGAGACAGGGACACAAGGTGTGTCCACCGCAGGGAAATTCAGAGACAATGAGATTCTGATTCAAAAGGCACAGGTTGAAAAATCAGAGCTTAAGATGACAGATCTGTCATCCTCACACAAAATAAACTGTCCAAAATTGTAAAAAGCTCTGCCGTCCCGGCAGTCCCGGCTTTGCACGGTTCCAGTCTGCATACGTTTCAGTTACCACGGTTTAGTTAAATAACACCTTTTCCCTAGCAATATGGTTCAAATTTGAGCTGCCAGCAAATGCTTACTGTGAGTAATTGTATAAACTTCACCGCCAGCTCTTCAGTCCACAGATCACTCCATAAATACTGAACACATCATGGTCGTGACTAGTCATGTCCCTTTTTCAGGGTCCATCGTGGTTGGTCACCACGCTTTCGTTATTCAGTTCACACACATCTAACCAGCACAGAGCTGCGTTACTTCTTTGTGTCCCGGGGCAAACTCACATGGCATTTCACAGGAACAGATCAAGTTGCTGAACAAAAATGAAAGTGCAGCAAAGAAAGGAAAAGAGATAGTGTCGGGAGTGAAATGGGAATTGAATGTACAGGGGGTTATGAAATAGTTGGCGGCGGGCACATTGATGCTGCTGCCATTTGCTCGCAAGCCGGGCAGCAGGGACTGCTGGGCAGCCAGGGACCTCAGGGAAGGAGGACTTACCCAGATGAATGAAGTGGGTGTGCTGAAGAGGAGGGAGATGTCCCGGAGGAAGTGAGACTGGCAAAAATCTTCACATTTGTGCCAGGACTCCGTAGTTGGTGTCCTGAATTAAGAATAGATTCTGACCTACTGAATGAGGAGGCACGAGCCACCCACGTCAGGGTGGGCAGGTAGCTCCCTCAGCATCCGAGCTCCCACTTGGGGGGAAGTGAAAATGCTGGGGACATTTTGATGGAGCAGTTTCAATCCACCCACGCAAAGGAAGTAGAGTCACAAGATTTATCACAGATCCTAAAAACAGGGGTTGGGGGGTGGTGAGCCCAGCCCGAAGGGCAGTCCTCTGTCCCAGATTAGAGCATGTGAGAGAGACTGGGGTAGCAAACACCACTGCTTAACTTCTCAAGGGCTCAACTCTAAGTGGTTATTTTATTTACTTAATTTTATTTTTTAGGCCTTTTTTTTTAGGGGGGGAGGAGGTAATTAGGTTTACTTATTTATTTTTAATGGAGGTGCTGGGGATTGAACCCAGGACCTCGTGGATGCTAAGCATGTGCTCTACTACTGAGCTATCAGCTCCCCTCCTTAAGCAGTTATTTTTAAAGGTGCCCCGGGAAAAGCAAAATGGGAACTTGAGCAGGAATCCTCAGCTCAGTTCCTTATCAAAATGTCTAGATTCTGGGTGTGAGCAGGGTTGTCACACTGTAAACTCAGAAGAGCTGTTTTCTCATCACAACGTTAAAGGAACTCACAAAGATATTTTACAGCATTAAAAGTGCAAGGGATAAAACGCTGGAAGCGAATCCAGACTTAGAAAGGAGTCTGACATCCGCCAGGGCGTGGAGAGTACATTCTGTCCTAAGCTCTGTGACTAGAAGCTGGCAAGCACTGTTCCAACCACTCCGGATGAGTTTCTTTTACAAAGAAACATTTTAAATTCTCAATAGTTCTAGTGTTTTAAGTTACTGAGTACCAGTTAAATGTTAGTTTCACCATTACTTCAGTTCCTTATACATTCATAACTGGCATGAAGAGTTTCCCCAATATCACAAATCAGCTATACTTCAATTTAAAAAATTAATACAAAATACAAAACAGAGAGTTTCCCGTTGATTATTAAGATCCCTCTGTGCAACTTACACCATCAAAGTGAGTACTTCCTCCATGTGTAGATCACAAAATAAAGGAGGATTTAGTTCTAGAACCTGGACTGTGTTACAAGCGCATGTTTCTTCTGTATTTCAGATCCCAAAGAGATGTTTTGAGTTGATTCTATTGGTAATTTACCAAAGAAGCCACCGTTTACAAGCCAACATTTCTTCTGTATTTCAGATCCCAAAGGGATGTTTCGAGTTGATTCTGTTGGTATTTTTCCAGGTTTGATAGATTTTGCCCCCTCGTCCACCCCAGCGCCTGGCAATGCAGATCCTGTGCTCATCATCCTTGGCTGCTTCTGTGGATTCATTCTGATGGGGTTGGTTTTGTACATTTCTCTGGCCATCAGGAAGAGACTCCAGGAGACAAAGTTTGGGTAAGTTTCCCAGTTTAAAATGTGTTGCTCAGTGGCATTGCTCAGGCTCCTGTGCCGAGCAGTCGCGCCTTTCCCGCTGGCCTAGCTCCTCACATGGTACCGGCTGGGTCCCTGTCTTATGTGCGCCCTGGGGGCAGGCAGCTTCCTTACGTAGGCCAGCACTACAAAGGCAGCCAACAGTGAAAGCCGGCCTTGAAAGGGGCTCATTTACAGGAAACGGAATCAATAGACCTTCGCTGCTCAAACTGGGTCGCTGTTAAATGAGGATTTTTTTAAAAAGAATTCATTTAGAAATAATCCTAATTATTAAAAAACGAAACAAAATAAATTAAATATATGCATAGATAAAAATACTGGAAGTCAATTCACCCAAACATTAGCAATTCTGGATGATATAATCGTGGGTGAATCTGTGTTTTCTTTTTTTATTATTATCTTTGTTTTGCTTTTTTTGTTGTTTGTTTTTTTGGTGGGGAAGGTAATTAGGTTTGTTTATTTTCAGTGGAGGCACTGGAGATTGAACCCAGGACCTTGTACACTGTACCACCGAGCTATACCCTCTCCTCTACCCATGTTTTCTTTTTTTAACTGTATTTTATACGTTTTCTGTTATTTTTCTAATAGAGAAAAACTTTAGATTTTCACATTCAAATTTAAGAGAAGGCCTTTTTCTTATTTTCTCTGCATCTGGCTTTTATAACCAAAGAGTAGTTAAATATCAACAAAAATGAGAAGCTGTATTAGAAGAAACTGTGAAAAGGCTGTGTGTGTGTGTTGTTCCTGGAACTCAGTCTTCTACCGCCGTGCCTCTGCAGTGAGCTTGGATTTCCATGAACCCCAGTTCATCACTTCTGGGGTGGAGGAAGCATATTGCACGAGACAGGTTGTTGACAGCTCGGAACAGGACAGTGAGGGAGGGTGGGTGGCTATGTTTTGGAGGGAGTCAAGCTACCCCTCTCCCTGCTCCACCTAAGATGCTATTACAACGTTCCACTCACTCCAGAACTTTCCGCAGGCATGGGGAGGGAGCGGCAGAGTGGGGACTAGCCTGCCCTGGGTTTGTGTCCATTCCAGTCTTGGGGGTCAAGTACCCACAGCACTTACAACTCCATCCTTGTGATTTATATCTTAGCATTTGAATTCTAAGAATGACTATTTTGAAGACGTGGACAAGGGATTAAGAGGTACAAACTATATGTGTAAAATAAATAAGCTATAAGAATATATTGTACAGCACAGGAAAATCTAGCTAATATTTTATAACTATAAATGGAGTACAATCTATAAAATTTTTGAATCATTGTGTTGTACACCTAAAACTAATATTGTAAATCAACTATACCTCAATAAAATAAACAAACAAATGAAAGTAGAGTAGTAGACAAAATCTGATCTAAATCTTGACCACAGAGGTGACTAAAATATATCCCAGGGTCTAGGTATAGCATGTGGTCTCTTTATGAAACAGTTTTTGAAAGCCTCTGCAGAAGTTGCCAGAATAGCTCATTAATATGTATTAAAGGCTTCCACTGTGGTAACCTGGATACAATGGTGAACAAAAGCAGGCACTACTCCCACTTTTGTGGGGCTCAGAGTTAATGTGGAATCAGGCAGTAATCACACAAGTCAATATAAAATGACAACTGTGGTAAGTTCTATATAAAAGGACCTGTAAGAATGTATAACAGGAGAGTTTGAATGCATTAAGAAAGTCAGGAACAGCTTCCCTGCAGAGCTGGCACCTGAGCTAAAATCTGAAGAAAGAGCAGGTATTAATTAGGTTAGAGAAAGGGGAAGAGCATTCCAGCCAGAAAGAGCAGAATATGCAAAGGCCCTGTGGTAGCAGGAAGCCTGGCATACAGAGGGGAAAGCACTGGACTGGAAGATAGGATATCTGGATTCCAGCATTAACTCTGTCACTTCAACAATTATTTTGACTTTTCCAGGCTTCCTTTGTATGATCTATCTCTAAGTGGCCTCCTAGGTCATTACCAGTTCTAATTGCTATGATGCTAAATTGAATCTTTTGGGCCCAGTCCATAATTAAGAGGTGCTAAATCTATGATGCTAATATCCTTAAGAATTAGTGGCAGAAGGCAGTTTGTGTCATCAACTAGGAATTCATGGTTATCATTGAAACAATAATTGATATAGAATGATTCATAGATATACTTTCTTGAGACCACGTTGAACATAGGCTCAGTAAAGACAGAACCAAGAAAATGATGGCCAAAGCTTGATTGGTCCTGAGCTCCCAGGGGCCCAGGTAAGGGCTCTAGGTTGTGCAGCTGAGATAATCCTGGAGGGGTGGGTGCAGTACAAAAGGAAGCTCCTTTGTCTTTTGAGACTTGCAAAGAGTTTAGGAACAGCGTGTAACAATGCTATCCTTCCCAGTCTTCAGAAATTCAGTACCCTTCTGCGTCTTCCAAAGTCTCCTCTTGGCACCCTCCTTTCTTGCTTTCCTTTAGGAGGAAATTAATATCTTTTAGGACATTCAATGTTGTGGAAATATTTTGATTTTGATTTTAAAATACATTAACGTCAAAGTTCTGGAATGAGATCCCATCCACAATAGCATGAAAATCATAACATTCCTAAGAATAAAATACATGTGCAAGAACTTCATGGAAAAAGTTATTAAACTTTACCAACACTGCAGAAGAAAACTTAAATAAATGGAGAGATGTGTACCATGTTCATGGATGGGAAGGCTCGTTTTGTCAAGAGATCACATTTCCCCAAGTTAACCATCAATTCAGTATAATCATTATCTCAATTGCTGCAGGTTGTTGATAAAAGCTGAATATTTATCTTGAAGGGTAAATCAGCAGAAAGAGCTGAGACAGTTTTGAAATACACAAAGTTTGGGTGGAGAAGGCTAGTCCTATTAGGCATAAAAACATATTTAGTGATTGGAACAGTAATGTATTGTTGCAAGCAGAAAGAATGCAGTCTGTGGACATCACAGGGTGCCCATATGTTGGTGGGAATGTACAATGAAGATCTTTATTTCAAATCTGTGGAGAAAGGAAAGAATGTTCAAAAAACAGACCCTAACCTAGGCATTGGATGGAGAGATGGACAAGACAGACACGGGGTTGCCCACAGGTAGCTTACAGTCTTACAGTTAAGAAATGCAGAAGAAAATGTCCCATGTGAAATGTCCCATTCCTATCAGTTGGGCCTCCACTAACTCATGGTTCCATAGAACCCAAAGGCTTATCACCAAAATAGACCTCAGATTCAACCCTAGCTATAAAAGTTGGGGAAAGTTTGAGGTTGAACATTTTAGAATTTACCAAAAAGTGGGTCTGCCAGGTACAGCAAATCTATTAACAAGATTACAGTACAATTTCAGATATTTAGGAATGAAATTATCTCTGGGAACCATTAAGCTCAGCAGAAGCTTAAAACAAGTGAAAGTTTGATCACAGATTATTTTTATCCTGAAGTCAGTTCCCATGGGTCTTCACCACAAAACCCTATTCATTTGTTCATTTTATATAAGCACCTTTCATTTGTTCACTTTTTAAATGAGAAGAGCTTTATTTTCTACTTATACAAATAACATTCTTACAGTTTTTTAAATTTATATAGAAGAGACAAAAGTAGAAAATGAAATCCATCTGTAACTCTAGGGTTTATACATGGTCTGATTGCTATTTTGGCATAAATCCTTCCAAATTCTTTGCTTTTGCATACATATATATTATTTTTTTAAATGTGTTCTCTCTTTTAAAATAATCTATATACCCAAGGTAAAGTGAGGTAAAGTCTATAATTTATACTAATTCATAATACTCCCCCACCAATTAGTCTAAAACAGTGACTAAATGGATTTTTTTAAATAGACTTATGTTTTTAGAAAAGTTTTAAATTTTCAGAAAAATTGAGAAGAGACTTTCCATATGCCAGGGTCTCCTGTTATTAACATTTTACATTCATATGATATATTTGCTACAGTCAGTCAAACAATATCAATATAGTATCATTAACTAAAGTCTATACTTTATTCAGATTTCCTTTGTTTTTACCTAATACTCCATTTCTGTTCTGGGGTCCTATCTGGGACCCCCACATTACATTTTGTTGTCCTGTCTCCTTAGGCTCTTCTTGGCCATGGCAGTTTCCCAGACTTTGTTTTGATGAACTTGATAGGTCAGATATTTTGTGGGATGCCCTCTCTTGGAAGGTGTGTGCCGTTCTGCTCATGATTACTCCGGGGTTGTGGGTTATTGAGAGGAAGACCACAGAGGTCAAGTATCATCTTCCTCCCACTGCATCAACGGTACATACTCTTGGTGTGATTTATCCCTGTTGACGTTGATCTTGGTCACCAAGCTGTGGTGCTGTTTGCCAGGTTTCTCTGCATAGTACTTTTTTCTCCTTTTCCATGATGGACTCTGGGGAAGCAAGTCAGTCTGTGAAGCTCACACTTACAGGGTAAGGAGTTACGCTCCCCCTACCTCTTAAGGACAGAGTATGGAATTCTTCTGCACAGGAGATTTGTCTCTTTTCCATTTATTTATTTATTCAGTCATATGTGTTTCTGTGCACTTTTATATATACACACACGCACATACACATACATCAGTCTGGACTCATGAATATTCATTTTATAATGAATGGATTATAATCCAGTACAACGTTAACGTGTTGCTCAGAGTGTTACAGCTTTGGCCGTTGGGAGCCTATCAGTTGCTCTATGCTCTCGAAAGTTCATAGGCAGAGTTGCGATATTGACAGGTAAGCCTACAGTGGATCTAAGGCAAGAAACCTGTTTGTCCCAGAGGGAAGTGTTTCTGTCCTGGAAGAGCCCTTTTAGCAGCCAGCAGCTTAGTAGCGTCTTGTGGAATCAGCACCAGCCTCCGTAGCCCTGTTCTTCTTGTGCGAGACATCTGTTCTCATTGCCCCCAGGAGCGCCTTCACAGAGGAGGATTCGGAATTAGTCGTCAGCTATATAGCAAAGAAGTCCTTCGGTCGGCGAGCCATCGAACTCACCTGTAAGTTGGCTTTCATTTCTCTTTCTTGGCAAAACTTAAAATAGTTGAGAGAGCAGAAGGAACCACAGATTAATTGATGAGTTTCTGACAAAAGCCAAAGGAGTTGAAGGATATTTTTAATGTGCAAAATGTCTTCAGAAACCAACAAGGAGAGGGTCAGACATGGCCATGGCTTCCCAGCCGGCCAGTTTACTGGAAATATGGAGCTGGACCTGTGATGAAGTGACCGGGGTTAAGGACTCCTAATACCACGAGCAGAGGGAAGAAGGAACTCTCGGGGTGAGAGGAGATGCGGGTAGAGGTCAGGGATTTAAAGGAAACAGCAAAACAGCTGTCATCATCTTAGAGCTTATTTCCTCTTGTTTCCTGGCAACCAATTTAGAGAACAATTTGCTAACATACTTTGTGACAATTATGGTTTGAGTTTTTGCTGAATCAGAGAGCAGGAACTCTTTTAGTTTGAAGAATGAGAATAAACAGACAGTTACGTTCTTGAAGAATTTCAGAAAGAGTGTAGAAAGTGTGTGAATATTATCAAATTTGGGGTTCTGGGTGTTTGCCAAAAACCAGCAACAAACAACAACAAATAAAAATGAAGGTGATGGAAGACAGGTTGCTGTGAAACAAAAACTCACTAGATGTGGTGTGTTCTTAATTTCTTTACTTCCCCAATCTGGAAGTTTTTGATTTTTAGATGTCTATTCTTGCATTTAGTCTATTCTTGCATCCTTCATTTAGACTGTTTTCTATACTTAACTGGAGGACCATTTGGGTAAAGCTTTTTCACAAAGAGCTAATGTATTCTTTCTAATTATCCACATTTTTTTTTCCTTTCCAAGTTTCATTCATTCCCTAACCACGGCACAAACTGAATCATTAGTCATATGATTATTGAATTCATCTCCCTCTCCGGGTTAATACCTCTTACTGATAACACCGATTGTCAGTGTGTTATATCTACACCTTCTTAGAGAAAAATCTTAACTTTCAATACCTCCCCTCCACCCCACCACCAAGTACTCAACTGAACACTTTCTATGCCATTGTAATGACGGTCCACATACCATACATAAAATAAACTGTAGCTTGTTCTCTGAATGTTTCCTGTGGATTCTGTGCCACCTTCCCTGGCATAGGGGAGAGCAGAGGAGGGCAGGGGAGGTGTCCTGATGGCTTTTTTGTTTGCTGTTAGTTAGAGGGATAATAGTGAACACTCCACAGGGAAGAATATCGACTTAACCTTCCTCACTCCTTTGAGTCAAGGGCAAACCTCCCTGGCATGAATCTGATTGCCACCTGCTGCCGCCGCCACCTAATGGAAGGAGAAATAGGGTTCTGATTTCTTTAATCCTTCAGAATTAATCTTGCCCCGAAGGATTCATTTTACTTACTTGAGTCATAGTAGCATTCAGTGTGGTATTTTACCACTGGCATTTATTTTGCCGGGAGAGCTATGGGTGTAAAGTGAGAAAAATGCTTGAACGATTTTATAGGTCTTTATGTATAACTTTAATTAGACCCACACGAAAGGAAGCGCACTGACAGCTCATATATATTCTGTCACTCCTGTTACAGTACACAGCTTGGGAGTCAGCGAGGAGCTGCAAAATAAGCTAGAAGATGTCGTGATTGACAGGAACCTTTTAATTCTTGGAAAAATTCTGGGCGAAGGTAAGCAGTTTAATTCTTTTAAAATGTGAGTACAAAGGTACACAGTTTACTGTAATTATTAAATATATATATATATTTATTAAATAAAATGCCGTTCTGTGACTTTAAGTAATAATGCGAATAGTTCTATTTTATACCTTTTAAAACGAAAAAGGAAATAGTGGTTTTGGAAACTCAGATTTGGCGTATGAAAAGGGCTTCTACAGAGCCCAACAAACAGCCTGAAAACTCTTGAAAAATGTTAATTCCTTTCCTTCATTAAAAAGCATGCAATCATTGATCAGCTTCCTATATACTTTATTTTATTTTTTCCAGTTTTATTTATTTTTTATTTTTTGGTAGTGGGAGGGAGGTAATTAGGTTTATTTAGTTATTTATTTTTAGGGGAGGTCCTGGGGATTGAACCCAGGACCTCGTACATGCTAAGCATGAGCTCTAATGCTTGAGCTATCCCCTTTCCTCTACATATTTTAAATTTATTCCTGTAGTTCTTCAGTTTACTATCCTTGGCACCTTCCTAGTTAAATAGGAGCAGAGGTGAAAAAATATGTATTTGATTTGTCAAAATGATCTTAGGGTGAATGATGACACTATTAAGAGTCTGTACTTGGTGAAAGTCAGTAACAATTTCCATGTTGTCTTGTAAGTTTCTTCGATCAGTTATGATGCTTAATAAAGTGATGAGCTGAGCTAAGTCCGAGCCAACCAAGCTCGTGACAGATGAGCAGGAGGCTGACGCACAGCCTGTGCCCTGGGTGTACGAGTGTGGGTGGCCTGGGCCCCTCCGGGGCCACGTGCAAACAGCAGCTCTGGCGCCATCTCGTTTCTGTGGGCAGGAGAGATTTTGCACAAGGTCAACATTGATGTTGTTTTACTTCACAGGAGAGTTCGGGTCTGTCGTGGAAGGAGATCTTAATCAGCAAGACGGGACCTCGCAGAAGGTGGCGGTGAAAACTATGAAGTGTGAGTTATCCCTGGTTGAACCCATTCTTCCAGGGGTGGGCAGCTGCTTCAGCACCTCGTGCTCCGTCAGGCCAGTGATGGATGATGGAGTTCATGTGTCGTAATCTCAGTCACTGATGGGTTTAAAAGGCCATGAAGAACTGTCAGGTCACAGAGGGAAAGATACTGGATTGAGCTCCTCATACCTGCATTTTATAGCTGAAGTTTTCATTTAAATATAAAAAGGAATCATAATAACCAGTCAGTCAGGTGGGCTGGTGCTTTTTGCTTTTTAGAGGCGTTCTATGTATGTAATCACGGCCAATATGTATGTAGTTCTTACTGTGTGCCAAAGGACACTGCAGCCATGCCCACCTTTCACCAGTACAGCAGGAACGGGAAATCCATAAGACTAGGAAGTAGGTTTATCAAGTATTCTCCCCCAGAGACTGAGAAAACCCGAAGTTGGAATACTCACTGGGGCTGAACCCAACAGGGAGCTGAATCCAGGTGCTGAGCCACACTCAGCTCCGTTCCTCCCTCTCGCCTGGTTTTATTAACCTCACAGTGTGCCCACAGGTAGGCTCCTTCCCACATCCCACTCACCGCGTAGGTTCAGGGGCCCTAGAGAAAGGAGCTGGGCCTGGAACCTGTTTCCTCTCTGGCCTCCGCTCTGCTGTTCTTTAATTTGATTAGAATAACTTGCATATGAATTGCATCTGAGCTAATTATCAGAGACTGAAAGCCAGTCTCTGGCCTCCGAATCCCAGGCTTATCTACATTTGCCTGGAAGGGGGTTGGTCCCTGAGAGAGGGGTTTGCCCACCCACCTGGTCCTTTGGGGCAGAAGCAATAGTGAGGGCAAAGCTGGCAGACACTTTGCAGGTCTACAGAATTTCTTTTCTTAAATTTGCTTTTATCGGAAAATTAGTACGTATTAAGCCCATAGGATGTATAGACATTGCGCTCGATGCTCTCACATGTGATTTCAGTCAATACTTCCATCCTTTTAAAGGAGATTTTCTAAGGCACGCCTAGCTTCAGGTTTGATTTTAACTGTGGTGAAATACACATGACATAAAATACACCATCCTAACCATCTTTTAAGTGTATGGCTCAGTGGCGTTCAGTACCTTCACGTTGTTGTGCCAGATGAACTTATTTACAGAAAGGAAACTGACTCAGAGACATAGAAAACAAACTTACGGTTACCAAGGGGTCAAACCGGGGCAGCCAGGAGGGGTAATACAGGGATTTGGGATTAGCAGATATAACCTACTATATATAAAATAGATAAACAAGGTCCTACTATATAGCACAGAGAACTGTATTCAATATCTTGTAATAAACCATAATGGAAAGGAATATGAAAAAGAATATGTGCATAGCTATGTGTATAACTGAGTCACTTTGCTGTACACCAGAAATGAACACAACATTGTCAATCAACTACACTTCAGTTAAAAAACATATGAATCCACATTGTTGTGCAACCATCAGCACCATCCATCCATCTCCAGAGCTCTTTTCATTTTGCAAAACTGAATCTCTGTACCCATGAAACAACATCCCACCTCCTGCCCCTGGCAGCCACCGTCCTACTTTCTTTATGAATTTAACTCCTCTAAGTACCTCATAAAAGTGGAAGCATCCAGTATTTGCCCTCTTGTGACTGGCTTATTTCACTTAGCATAATACAGAACTTTAAATGTTTCTTTAAGTTGGCTTCTTTCCAAAAACTTAGTATGAAAGCGTATCTAGTTCACGTGGGGTGATTGAGCAACCAGACTTGCCAGAAATGTGCTGAGAGAAGCATGTGTTCTTTCTTTTTTTTTTAAGGCAAAAATAATTGCAACAGATAGGTTGGATTGGATTTTAGGGTTTTGTTTTTTTTTTTTTTTTGGCTAATATATTTAATTTTTTTATTTTTAGAGCAATTTTAGGTTTATAGGAAAATTGGACAAAAAGTACAGAGTTCCCTATGCCCCCTCCCCTCACATAGTCTCCCCTATTATCAACATCATGCCTGGGTGTGGTACATTTTTTATACTGGATGAAGTCTTACTGATACGTTATTAACTGAAATCCATAGGTTATATTAGGGTTCACCTTGTATTGTACGTTCTGTGGGTTTTGACTAATGTCCTACGTCCACCATAACAGTGTCATACAGAAGTTTCATCATCCTAAAATCCCACACACCACCTATTTTTATTTATTTACTTATTGAAGTATAGCTGATTTACAATGTTGTGCTAGTTTCTGGTGTACAGGAAAGTGATATATATATTCTTTTTCTTATTCTTTTCCATTATGGTTTATTACAGGATATTGAGTATAGTTCCCTGTGCTATACAGTAGGACCTTCTTGTTTATCTGTTTTATATACAGCAGTTTGTATCTGCTAATCTAAAACTCCTAATTTATCCCTCCCCCATTTCCTTTCTCCTTTGGTAACCATGTTTTCTATCTGTGAGTCTGTTTCTGTTTTGTAAATAAGTTCATTTGTGTCCCATTTTAGATTCCACATATAAGTGATATCCTATATTTTTTCTTTCTCTGTTTCATTTACTTCGTCTAGTGTGATAATCTCCAAGTTCACCCATGTTGCTGCAAATGGCATTATTTCACTCTTTTTGATGGCTGAGTAGTATTTCATTGTGTATATATTGTGTATATGTACCACATTTTCTTTATCCAGTCATCTGTCGATGGACATTTGGGTTGCTTTCGTGACTTGGCTATTATAGACAGTGCTGCTCTGAACACTAAGGCACCACCTCTTCATCCCTCCCCTGCACCAGAACCTAACAGCCACTCATCTCTTTACTGTCTATGATAGTTTTGCCTTTTCCTCATTTTACGTGTAGAGAACAGAATTGCTATTTCCTCCCCTCTCCCCTTCACCGAGTAAATTATTCATGCCTCACATTTTCTGTCTTTTCTTTTAGTGGACAACTTTTCACAGCGAGAGATTGAGGAGTTTCTCAGCGAGGCTGCGTGCATGAAAGACTTTAACCACCCAAACGTCATCCGACTGCTCGGTACCTCAGAGAAATGCGGGACTGGGGGGCTGGGGGGGGATCTGCTGATCCACTCTGTGCCAAAAGAAAAATCTCTGGGGCAGATAAGTTTTACACTTTGTATAATCCCAAAGTAATTCATAGCATTGGGTTTTTCACCCAAAGGACTTCTTACAGTTATGTTTTCTGAGGCTAAGCACAAAAATGGGCCTGCATTTCCTGGGCACTGGTGGGCTGAGGGACATTCAGTGTCCACAGAGTTCTAGGTGACTGTGGAGTAAAAGAGCCCCCAGTTTACTCAAAGGCAAGACACGAAAGCTGATCATGCTATAGTATTTATTGATTTAAGTTAATTAAATACCAGTGGGGTAAGGCCGAAAGTAGACAAATTCCACAGACCGTCTTTGAGAAACAATTTGTTAACATACTTTCAAGTACGGATTTCTTGGGATCTACACTGACAGTTTTATGGGACTTGATTTAATTGAGGCAGCGACTGAACAGTCAGAATCTGGTTTTGTGGCACCAGTAGCTAAAAAATACAAAATAGAGATCAGATATCAAGTGGTTGCTGTGTGATCCTTTTCCAAGAGGAAAGAGGGACCTAAAAGTAAATTGAATATTCTGCCAACGTTTTTGTTTGTTTGTTTGCTTGCTGTCCTGTGACTTGATAAATGCTAAATTCTTTGGGGAACTTGCAGTTTTCTTGTGACACTGCAGAGAGATGTGAAAACTTACGTTTGAAGACAATATTATATCAAAGAAACTGCTGTTACTCATTTGCAACTATTAACTTCAGCAGATTCTGAGAACAATGGTGCTTTGTAATTGTAGCACGATGTGCATGAGCTTTGTAAGCCGGATCTCAGGTGACAGACAGGCTCTGATCCTAGCATCCATGGCAAACGGTGCTGAGCTCCTCCTGTGTATAACTGTTAACATTTAGAGACATGGGTCTCACCTCTTGGCCCTCAGAATTCTACTGATCATTTTAAGCATTTGTTTGCAGGGGATTTCTTCGTATGATTAACTATTTAACCATCACACAAAACTAGTTTGCCCTTGAATTCTACCGCAGTCACTTCCCCTCACCTAGACTCAGAATAAACACTTCAGGGGGGTTTAGATGGTTATATTTGGTATCGATTAATTTTTGAGAGATTTCATGCAAAGATTGGCACTAATCTGAAAGAAAAAAAATAACCATGCGGTGGACTCAGTGTGTGTTCCATATTCTAAAACACAGTGTGTGAGCTATGAGTGTTTTTTTTAACTGTGTTGAGAGCACATGGTTTTAATTTGGCCAGGGGTCCTGCAGTGCTTTTTCTGGTCACTGGTAACAAGGGCTCTTTGTTACTCTTTCTCTGGTTTTAATTCCAGGTGTGTGTATAGAAATGAGCCCTCAAGGTATCCCCAAGCCCATGGTGATCTTACCCTTCATGAAATATGGGGATCTGCACACCTACTTACTCTATTCCCGGCTGGACACGGGACCAAAGGTAATTAATCACCCAGCTGCATTGCCTCTGAGCAGTTCCTGGGGCTCACGTGACAGGGCCTGGACAACCTCAGCGTGGGTTTTATTATTCCCATTTTATGGAGGGTGGAGCCAGCTGGGAGTGGAGCCAGTGGGCCCCGGGTGCTGTCAGAGTGGCCCCTTTCCTGCAAAGTCTCCTCTCTGACCTTGTTCCCTGTGAAATCACTGGATGCCGGATCCGTCTCGGTTCCCAGGAGGAAGCTGCATTGAGTTATTTCTCAGAGACCTTGATGGGGAGTAGGCTGCAACCGTCTTTCTCTTCATCCGGAGCCCCTTCCATCCTCAGAATCAGAAAGCGTGTTGGGAATTGGTGGGCCAGCCTGCCTTCCTTCCGCAGTGCCCCTGAGCGGAGCGGTGACCCCGCAGGGCAAACCCCGCCCCCAGCACAGAGAAGCCGAAGGGGAATGGGCCCAGCCCCACCCCCGCCACCACAGGTGGTGGAAAGAGTCGTGATGGTGATGAGGGGCCTGCATGGGAAGGGTCCTCATCCAAAATTCAGGTGAACCAGTTAAAACAGCCATTCATTTAAAATTTGGCCGGACAGTTGGAAAAAACATGAAACCTGAGACCCAATTTAAGGTGAACGTTTTCTGGAACCTTCTTTTCTGTGTCTTGCTGTCCCTGTGGGCGGCTTATGCCTGTGTGTTATGGGCAGGCCAGGCTGCGTTCGCTTTTCTTTTTCTTGCACGTGTTCTGTTCTTTCCAGGGAAGGTGTAAGGGGCCTAAGCAGGAGAGAGAGCCCCTTTCTTTGTCTCGCGCCCCCTGCGCTCCTGGGCTCACACGTGTGTTCTTCGTGGCTTCTTTTAAGTCTTCCACCAGCGCAAGTACTAACCAGAGACAGGAAACTGCAGCCACATCACAGAGCTGTTATGTCGCTGAGGCTCCTCCAAAGAGGTGAAGGGCCTACCCCAGTTGTTGAGCTTGGAGAGTTCTGTTTATATTCTAGATACAATGCCTTTGCTGAATACGTGACTTGCAAAGATTTTTCTCCCAGTTTGTAGCTTGTCTTTGTGTTCTCTTAACAAGAGCCAAAATTTTGCATTTTGATGAAGTGCAGTTCATCAGGTTTTGTCTTTTATGGATGACACTTTTGCCATCATGTCTAAGAACTCTTTGCCTAACCCCCTTTTTAAAAGACTTTTCTCCTATATTTTCTTCGAAAAATTTTGCAGCATTACATGTTACATGTAAATCTGTGACCCATTTTGCATTAATTTTTGTATAAGGTGTGAAATTTAGTTTGTTGCTTTTTTTGCATGTAGATGACCAGCATCATTTGCAAAACGACTGTCCTTAATCCATTCATTGCTTTCGCACCTTTGTCAAAAATCAGTTGTCTGTACATGTGTGGGTCCATTTCTGAGTTCTCTGTTCTGTTCCATTAAGCCATGCCCCATCCTTCACCCCTTCCACACTAGTTTTATTGTAAGTCTTAAAATCGAGTGGTGTGATTCCTCCAAATTTATCCGACTTTTTCAGAATTATCTTTGCTGTTCTGGTTTTGTTGCCCTTCCATATAAATTTTAGAATCAGTTTGTCTATGTCTGCCAAATGTACTGTTATCATCTCATGTTCCCTTGAACAAAACAACAAGTAAGGAAACAAGGACGGCATTTTACTGACTAATGAATAGTTTCTATTTGCAAAAACACAAGTATGTTTCTAATGGCCGAGCTGAAAGTCGCAAAACGTGTCATAGACAAACTGGAAAATCAAGCTTTTATGCAGATCTCTACTGCCTTATCAGTCAACTCCTTGGGAATAAATACCTTCTGTTCCTGCTAGGGGGGCCCAAGACCAGGTCTCGGTTACATAACTGGGCTTCCCCAGCAGGGCCTGGGCGCCATTCTGTCCTCCGTGTGAATCGCACCCCTGTTCTTCCGATCTGTGAACACAGGCCACCTTTCCATTTATTTAGAGAACGAATTTAATTCTTTTGTTCGGCAGTTATCAGAGTATACATTTTGCACTTCTTTTGTTAAATGTATTCCTAAGAACTTTGTTTCTGATTGTTTTGTAGATGAAGTTGTTTTCTTAATTTCACTTTCAGGCTGTTCATTGCTAGTGTGTAGAAGTACAATTGATTTTTTTTTTCTGATTTACATTCTTTTTTTTCTTTTTTTTTTTTTTTTTTTTACTGAAATATAGTCAGTTGCGATGTATCAATTTCTGGTATACAGCACGACGTCCCAGTCAGGCATATACATACATATATTGTTTTTATATTCTTTTTCATTAATGGTTATTGTAAGATATTGATATATTTCCCTGTGCTATACAGAAGAAACTTGTTTGTTTCTTTAATCTATTTTTATATATATAGTGCCTAACATTTGCACATCTCAAACTCCCAAATTTATCCCTTCCTACCCTCTTTCCCTCGGTAACCATAAGCTTGTTTACTATGTCTGTGAGTCTGTTTCTGTTTTGTAAATGAGTTCATAGTGTCCTTTTTTTTTTAAGATTCCACATATGAGTGATATCATATGGTATTTTTCTTTCTATTTCTGGCTTATTTCACTTAAAATGACAATCTCTAGGTCCATCCATGTTGCTGCAAATGGCATTATTTCATTCTTTTTTATGGCTGAGTAGTATTCCATACAATTGATTTTTTTGTTTTGTTTTGTTTTGTTTTGTTTGTATGTCAGTCAAGTATCCTGCTACCTTCTTAACTCATTTATTCCTTCTCTCACACAGTTTATCTTTTAAATGATTTTTGGTCACAGTCATAAGAATAATATAACTGTGCCTGAAAAGAACACAAATGAGTAATACCTGATATTCATTATACCTTCATGAATGTCAGCAGATTTGATACTTCTCAGCACCCGAATCTTTTTCTGGAAATTAGCATCCAGAAAATCAAATGCCCAAAATATACAAGACAGAATTTCATGCCTGATTTGCTTACATTTTTTTAAACCACTCCATTATGTAAGGGTAAAGGATAATTAAAGCATTTTATTATGTATACAGTCTGTGATTGACACGTGTCTTAGTTGGGAAATATAAATTATTAAAAATTCTGGGTCTTCCCGATACCACTTTGGAAGACTCATATGCCAAAGAGAATAAGCCATGACAAATCCAGTGCCTTGGGGAGACTGTATCATGGGTAGACCCATTTACGATTTCCAGGAACTTGGAAGCCCTTTTCTTTCAGGCTCTGACTGCACTGAAACACTGCGTTACTGCACAGAAGTCTTCATCAGTCATCATCCCCGTAATCAATCCCAACACAACAGGTTTTCTAACCCACCATCTGGTTTGATTTTTTACAACATAGAAAAAAACACTAGACTGTTCAGACTTATAGGAAGGCCCTAGAAAAACAAAAATGAAAATTCCCAATTACTTCCTGGTGCTATTTGGGTGCTGTGATGAGAGATAAAGACTGCCCTACTTTCTGTCCAGAACAAGAAAAGTATCTTTCAAAAAACTTCCAAGTAAAGTGATAGCAGATGTGGGGGCATAATTGGAAACAGCTCCTTCTCAGTGGGCTTTTTGCCATCAAAACATTAGACCCTCACATACATCCCTCCCCCACTGAGGCCAGACCACCCCTTTTTTTCCCTCTTTGCATATATGGGCACTCTGTCCTGCTGCCACTAAGAAGGATGCAAGAATCACATTTGACCTCATAACTTGTTTTATTTGGGGGTGGGGGGGTAGGTAATTAGGTCTATTTACTTATTTTTCTAGTGGAGGTACTGCAGCTTGAACCCAGGACCTCATGCATGCTAAGCATGCGCTCTGCCACTGAGCTATACCCTCCCCCCTTGACCTAATGACTTGTGAAAAGAATGTTACTCACTGTCAATACTTTTAAGAAACGGGGAGGATAAAATGTGATATTTGCCAAGAAGTTTTTGGATTTGTTGTTGTTTTTGTTTGTTTTTCATTCCTTTTTAAAACCTTGTTTGTGACATTCGTGATACGGAAATGAAAGATCTGTTTTGTTTCCTTGTTTGATGGCCACACCTCTGAGAAATAAAAACATCACTTTGCCCCTCGAAGGGAAGTCAACTTGCCTGGTTTTCTTTCGAAAAAATAATCTTTCTTTTTTGTTTCTTCCACCCTCTAGTACATTCCCCTGCAGACACTCTTGAAGTTCATGGTGGACATCGCTCAGGGAATGGAGTATCTGAGCAACAGGAATTTTCTTCATCGAGATTTGGCTGCTCGAAACTGCATGTAAGAGGCCTGGCCCTTCCTGGAGGTGGTTGGACCTTGTGGCGTTAGATATTTGGTGGCAGTGTCTGGGGAGGGGCTGCCAGGGAGAGAACTGGGGGTGGCGCATTGCAGTTACAGTATGGAGACGGGCTAGGTTTGGGAGGGGACAGTTTGTGTGGCTGACTCTGGAGGTGGGATTTCTACGGCTCTGACATATGACTGGGTTTTTGCTCAGGGGTTTTCACTACCTCTGCCTCCAAGAGTCGGTTTGGCCTCCAGAACTTTCCCTTGTGACTACTTGTTTCTTTTCAGCCAGCTAGGTGTAATCTCTGTGATCATTCCCCATTGCCATCAGCTAATGCGGACCCAGAGTTACATATAAGTCAGTTCATCATGAAGGCAGTAATGAAAATCATAAAGGTTTTGACCCTATGTTTTCACAATGCTACCTTGTGAAGAAGTTTTGTACTGATGACACCGAAACTGTCCTTTTGCAGCAGAGACATGGGCTCATATAAGGGCTTTGAACTTAAGCTCTCCCCATCTCTTCTGTCTGTTTCAACAGTGCCATGGTCAGCTGTAAATCTTCAAAAACAACAACTACTGCTTGATTTTACATTCACTACTGTAAGAAGAGGGAGCTCCTTATATACATATTGCTGTCGCTTGTTTCTCTTGGCTGGAGACGAGCCATGGGGCCTGTCCCCTCACTGCTCCTAACCAGCCCCGCCCCCTGGCCCTCTGTCACTTTCGCCTCATTTTTGAAAACCCAGAAGCGTCTTGTTTTTTGTTTTTTATTTGAATGATTTGTCTACCATGGAGGAAGAATTGTGAAAACCTTTTCTCTCCCTTAATATTTTCTTCATGTTTCTTCTGCCAGGTAGGGTGCCCACCTATCCAGTCTGCCTGGAACTGAGAGGTTTCCCAGGACATGGACTTTTAGTTTTAAAAGTCAGTGTCGGACAAACAGGGACAAGGTGGTCACCCTGCCTCCAGACCAGTCATCCCTCCTCCTCTTCTCCTTCTAGTCTAAGTTCTGTTTTAACAGCTTGACTATGAACGCAATTGTATTCCTTTAATTTTCCAGTTCATTCCTCAGGTACCCCCTGGCCATCTTAGCAGGAAGTCCAGTGTCCCCCCTCTTACAGCACATGCTTCCCCACCTCCGCCAACTGTCAGGAGGCTTACTTGGTCTCCAGACACCAGGCAGGAAGGCTGCTGGGGCTCTGGATGAGCCCCCCGGGGGCCCTGGCTTTGAGGGGCTCCTCCTCCCCTGCAGCAGCTCGGCTCCGTCCTCTGCGCACAGGCACCCTTGCCATCCAGATCCCCACACAGACCAGACAGGTGCAAGGTTATCACTCTTGGTTCCCCCTCACCTGCTCTACTCTTGGTTCCAAGAAAGACCCTCATGGGCTGATGGAGTCTGTATCTTTGGGTTCCTTATCGTGACTGCAGCTGCATGCGATGCAGACCTGTGACTTAAGGCTTTGCCTCTGAGGATCACTAAGCATGTGAACTTGCTCGCTCGCTCTCTCTCTGTAGGTTGCGAGATGACATGACTGTCTGCGTCGCGGACTTTGGCCTCTCTAAGAAGATTTACAGTGGCGATTACTATCGCCAAGGCCGCATCGCTAAGATGCCCGTGAAATGGATCGCCATAGAGAGTCTCGCGGATCGGGTTTACACAAGTAAAAGTGACGTGGTGCGTAGAGTTTTGATTCAGGGCCCCACACTGCTAAGATGAAGGGACACTGAAAGCAGTGACTTAAGTTGGTGCTGCAGATATCTTCTTCTTTGATAAACTGAGAATTGGGGCATATTCACATCTATTTTTTATTTATCCCTTCAGTTCACACTAGATTCTGGTGAACTATCCGGACATTCAGAGGATTTGCACAGACCCTTAATTTATTCCCACTTTTCTTTTCTACAGTATAGTGACTTATCGCCCGTAACTAAGATGCGTCGTATTCACATTAAATTAAATGAACTCACTCAAAGGCTCTTGGGAACCAAGATGCTACATCAGACGTGCTGTGTAACGATGCCCTTGACCACAGATTGGGAAAAGAAAACACTTGCCGACAACAGTGGGAAGAGCGGATTAAGCAGCACTGATGTGACAGAAGGCTTGATCGGCCTTTGTCAAATTTCCCAAACAGCTTTAGTAAAAACAGGGAACTGTGACGTTCCGACCCCACGTAATTGCCGTGTCAGGAGAGCAGAGTGTCTCAGACATAATTGTCCGCTTTGTGCCCGATCGTCAGGGCTCTGAGGCGATGACCTTTCCCAATGAAGAAGTCCATTCAGCCCTTCTGAAAAGACTTGCATCCTAATGTTGTCGCTTTGTCCTCAGTGGGCATTTGGCGTGACCATGTGGGAAATAGCCACACGAGGAATGACTCCCTATCCCGGAGTCCAGAATCACGAAATCTATGACTATCTGCTCCATGGCCACAGGCTGAAGCAGCCCGAGGACTGCCTGGATGAGCTGTGAGTCAGCTGCTCTGCATCACGGGGCACCCTGGGGATACACAGCCCCGGTGGGTGGGGGTGCACAGCCAGGCAGGTGGGGGCAGCAGGTGGCACATGCAGATATCCCGAGTCAGAAGCCTGTCCTGGTGCGGGAGGTGGCGTGTGCACATCTCCAGAGAGCCCGCACACGTTCCGAAGTTCTGTAAGTACCTCTAGGACGTACAGTCGGGCCTCCGGATCGGTGGATGCAGAATCCGTGGGTATGGAGAGCCAACAGTAAGGGGCTTGATCATCTTCAAGTGTTGGTATCTGCTGGGGGCATCTGGAACCAACCTGCCATGAAGACCGAGGGAGGACTGTCGATCTTTAGATAAATAGACTGACTTTATAATGTGTGAGGTACTTGTGTGATTCCCTGTTGTCTTTTGCTGCAGTCATGCTTCTTTTCTTGTGCTTCCAATGGAGGCACTGGGGATTGAACCCAGGACCTTGTGCATGCTAAGCATGAGCTCTACCACTGAGCTCTAGCCCGCACCCCATGCTTCTTCTTTTATTCAGTGTTTTAAATAAACCCAATCACGGGAATAGCTTGACTGAGGAAATTTAGAAATCCAAGCCAGTGACTCGGGACCACAGTGCACTTCCCGTCCCGATGGGCCCCCCTCCCTTCAGGGCGAGCAGTATGGGGAGAGGCCCAGGACCTGGATTCACACAGGCCAGGTTCTGCCTTCTCACCAGCCATGTGTGTGGCTATCACAACTGACTTGGCGTCTCCGTGCCTCGTGATCAGCCACCAAAAAAGTACAGTCACGTGTTCTTCAGAGAGGTATTGGGAGGGTTAACGAAGAAGTGTGTGGAGCCCTCAGCGGGCAGGGGGCACACACAGTAATGTCACATAATGGTGCCAGTTACTAACAGCACCACTGCAGACTGATACCCCTCCCAACACCTTGCTGACTTTTTAAAACTAATTTTTTAAAATTTCTTTTTAAATTTAATTAATTAATTTATTTATTTTTAAGCCAGTCTTTTTTTGGGGGGAAGGGGGTTATTAAGTTTTTATTTAATTTATTTATTTTCACGGAGGTAGTGGGGATTGAACCCAGGACCTCGTGCATGCTGAGCATGCACTCTACCCCTGAGCTATACCCTCCCCTCTAAGAATAATTTCTTGCGACATTGCCTCTAACTCGGTGATCTGATCCTTCCTAATGGTGAGTCTCTTCCCAACATAACAGGCGTCCTGGGCTTGGAGAGGGGCATTCTCATCACATTTAGCGGGAACATTTCAGGACAGTGGGACACGAGAGTGGGCCTTTGCAGCCCCCACCCCCACCCACTACACACACACACACACACACACATACACGCACTCTCAGAACTCACACTTGGGCCCTGCTTCCTAACCCTGATGAGAGGGCCTGGTCAGTTTGCACGTGGGCCTGCCAGATCCCATCCAAGCCAAACAGAAGGAAACTTTCTTGATCAGGGCTTCACCCTGCTTGGGGGTAGGTAGGTGGTGGTGGTGGTTATTGTGGTTTTAAATGTGTAACATGAAGAACAGAAACAAAACAAAGTAAGCCCTTTAAAAACATCGTGAAATCCTAATTAAATTAGAGCCGGAGTTTCACGGTAGCTGTTGAAAGGGCCACAGTAATGCAATGTTTGCTTCTGGAAATGAGGAAGTGATTTCCATCCAACAATATTGAATGAAGAGCATTGTTGCTGTTTCTTGGCTCCTGCTGGGCTCCGGGAGAAGTTGCAGTGATTATCTGGGGTCTTAGCAAGGGCTAAGCTGGGTCACATTGTGGTTTAGGTATTTTGCAGGGAGCCCAGACCAGGGAATGCTGAGTCGGTTTTCTGAGAGACTTTGTCAGTGAGAGTCGCAGCATCAGCAGTCGCCGGCGGCTGGGGAAGCCGAGCGAGCGGAGCTAGCAGCTCCGTGGTCCCCATACCCAGGCTGGCTCCTCATGCCTCGGGCTGGCAGGGGCTCTGGTGAACCAGGCCTGCTCCCCAGGTCCCCTCTTGGGTCTGGAGGCTGATGAACACCAGCATCCTCAGAAGAGGCCTCTGTGATTCCAGACGTGAGGCCTTTTCTTTTAAAAACGAGGCAGATACTTCTGACCTTCTCATCTGGGTTTGCCATTTAACCTGAGTTGAGATGAGCTGACTTCTGTGTTCAGTGGCCCCTTGGTCATTTTCAAGTCAACGCTAAGAAATACAGTGATGTCGGTGGACCCGATCTGACCCCTGGGCCATAGTTTGCCAACCTGTGAAGCAAAAGAAAAGACCTGAAATAGTCATTTTCAGCAAAGTTAGATGTAATGGCCACATGTGTCCTCTGTTCCTGGAGCACATTCCCACGGAACAGTTATAAAAGTGGAACAAATATTACATCACAGGGAAAACCTCAGTCATTTCCAAAAAGTAGAATTACTGCCGATTAAAATGTAGTCAAATCAAAGATGAGGGGAAAACAAGAGGCGAATTACGCTTAGGGTGCTGGGGGCCCTGGCAGGAGGTAACTCACTCTTCTTTGCTTGTAGGTATGAGATAATGCACTCTTGCTGGAGAGTTGAGCCCTTGGACCGACCCACCTTTTCCGTGTTGAGGCTGCAGCTCGAAAAGCTCTTGGAAAGTTTGCCTGCAGTTCAGGACAAAGCCGATGTCCTTTATATCAACACCCAGTTTCCGGAGAGCGGTGAGGGCCCGGCCGAGGGCTCGGCACTGGCTCAGCTGGACAAGAGCCTCGATCCTGGCTCCATCACTGCTTCCTGCATCCCTGGCGCTGCCGTCAGTGTGGTCACGGCGGAAGTACATGAGAACAGACCTCACGAGGGACGGTACATCCTGAACGGGGGCAGCGAGGGATGGGAGGATCAGGCTTCTGCCACCCCAGCGACGGGGACAGTGGGAAAGAACAGTGTGTTACCAGAGGACAGACCCGTAAGGAATGGGGTCTCCTGGTCCCAGTCCAGCACGCTGCCCTTGGGGAGCCCATCATCAGACGAACTTTTGTTTGCTGACGACTCCTCAGGAGACTCAGAAGTCCTCATGTGAGGGGAGCGGGGAGACATTCCCAAACCAAGGAAATTCCGCCTTAGAAGAATCCACGTACACTTGATGTTTTTGGTATTTGTCCTCCTTACCAAGTAAATGCTACGGCCCAAAAGCACCACGTGAATGTTGTCAAGTAAGTCATCGTTTAAAATACATAATATATATTTATTTAAAGAGAAAATATCTATATATATATGGTGGAAAGAGACAAAAGATTTTTCTATTTTAATAAAAGATGACTTAGCTCATGTCAGTGATCTCACAGATCTTAAAATTTAAGCTCTCACAGCCTCATCCCTACAGCAGTCCCTTGATGTTAACATTTGCACAAAGTTGTTTTTTTTTAAGGTTCTTTTCCTTTTTCGTGACTGTTAAATATTTGTAAAATGAAACGCCCTATTTGGCTTTGCTTCTGGTCTTAAGAAAAATCTGATACCCCTACATGAATCATGTATTTGATAAGCATGATTCATTTCATAGTGAAAGTTTTATAACTAATTAATTCTCTGATACGGCTTCCTAATAAAATATGAATGAGGAAGGATGTATTGTACTTACTTGAGATTTGGAAAGACATGGTCCCTGGCTGCCTCGGTGCCTTTGCAAAGGAGTTCCCTTGATGCTTGGCCCTCGAGATGAAACTGCTCTGACCATTCTTGGCTTTGTCTTTTGAAAAATATGGAAAAACCACTCTGGAGAGCCCAAAGATGAAGAACAACAACAAAAAAATATTAAAAGTGAAAAATACAATCTGAGTGGAAAGATTTCAAATAAATTGCAGAAGGGAGTCCAAGAGGTGAAGCCCTTTTCTGTGGGAAGGCGCGACTCGTGAGAGGGTGGGAGGGGGACTTGGGCAGTGGGCCGGGAGCAAGCTTAGAGTCAGAACCCCTGAGTTCATGCCCTGGCTCCACGGGGACATAACAGCCATCGCTGGTTGAGCACTTGTTACGTCTCAAGCACTTTATGTGAACTGTACGTCTCATCTGCACATCATTAATGTGGGTACCAGTGCCATCATCACACCTGGGCCAGAACACCGAGGAGGGAGAGGATGAGTAATCTGCTGCGACCCACATCTAGAGAGGGCTGGAGCCAGAATTCAGAACCAAGTCACCCAATTCTGGGTGGCTCTAAGCATATGATTTGGGGGTCTGTTCCAGAGCCTCCGACCTTTTCATGTTATTTAACAGTCACATAGATATCACTTACTATGTGGCCAGGCACGGCGCTCATTTAATCCACATAACAACCCTACCAGGTGGGTACTGTTATTATGTCCACTTCACAGATGGGCAGACTGAGGCAAGAGGAGGCTAACTTACTCTGCTAGTAAAGCAGTAGATGGATGCAGTCAGTTTCAGTGTTGAGCCCTCAGCCCTCAGGGCAGCCATGCAGGCCCAGGGCCACTGACATCCTCAGACCTGTTGCTTTTCACTTGTGAACAGCCTCACTCAAACCACCGCAGCCTGCAAGGATCAACATCTGCACTGGGCCCTCACAGCTTGGGTCCTGGTCCCCACTGCCAGTCCCAGTCCAGGGTGAACCAGCTCTACTCTTCTGTGGGGTACTCCAGACACGAAAGTTCTGAGTTAGGAAAGAATCTGCATTGTTACAAGAAAGGCCAGCATCATATTTAACCCGTGAAAGGAGGGGGAAGAAAAAGCTATTAGACCCTATAAAGATTATTTCTACTGTTGGAAATTTTTGAATGGTTGTCTAAAAATCAATAAAAATCAATAAAAAATGTTCTATCACCTACTTGTGCAAATAAAGTTTCTTGTTGATGATGACTGTTGAGAATGTGACTAGCTCACTGTGAAAGTCTTGGTCAGGAACTGCCTGACCAATTCAAGCTCAAAAACCCAAAAAGATACGTTCGCGTCTATAAGACGAGTAAGCAAATTGAAAGACGTACTTCGGAGTTTCATGTCCATTTAATATTAAATATCTGAATATGCTTTGTGTTTTATACTTCTAATTTTAATTACATAATATAAACAAATGTATCATGAGTAGTTCATTGAGTGCCCACAGCCCCGCAAACCCAGTGTCCTCAGTACTTGCCACATGGACTGAGGAGGGCTGGGAAGTCTAGGTCAGTTCTGCCCTAGAGAGAAAGCTGTGGCTTTTAGCTTTTTCTAAGACATTAGCAGAGAATTTCCCTTCATCCACCCCATGGCGATACACCAGGGCCTTGGGGGAATGGAACTTGACTGGTAGCACTTCCCAAACCAGCTTCCGTTTCCCAAGAGGAGAATGGAGCTGGACAACCTTTATTCAGACATTTAAAATCTCCTCGCTGAGACCATCGGAACCACTGTGTCCTTCTCTCAGCCACATTCGAATGTTTGAAAGTTTCTTTGTTTTTTGTTTGTCGGTGGGAATGGGGAGGTAATTGGGTTTTATTTTTAGAGGAGGGACTGGGGATTGAACCCAGGACCTCATGCATGCTAAGCATGCTCTCTATCACTTGACCTATACCCTCCCCCGAATGTTTGAAAGTTTCAAAAGATCTAACTTTCAGAGGAGTTGATCACTGGCAAACTGCTGCACAGTCTTCTGAGCACGAACTGAGAATATCCTCTCAAGTTCTCTTTTGTATAAACTCAAATTCCTTTTGTCAGTGGCTCTTACAGGCCAAAAAGTGGGGGAGAAAAACAAAAGAGGAGCAAGTCGGGTCATTCTCGTCAGCCTGGGTGGGACAGAGCTGGGGAGGGCAAGAGAAATAAACTAATTCCCAAAATAGCCATGACCAGCAAGGTGAGACTAGCTAGCTCTGCCTTGGGAGGGTTACTTTTTTCCCTCCCTTTCTTCCTTCCTTCCCTCCCTCACTCCACCACCCACCTCCCTCCTTTCTTCCTTCTTTCCTTTTTCCTTTCCTTTCCCCTCATCTTCTTTCCTTTTTCTGTTCTTTCTTTCTGACTAGAAAGGAGAAGTGAGGATGGCAGCCCCATGAGTCAGGCCACACAGCCAGCGGTAAAGGCTGGACAAGACCCAGTCATGTGAGCGCTCCTTGGGCAATCCTGGACAGGTCGAGTGCTTCTGCGGGAGCCCAAGTTTCCATCACAACCCCTGGGTGGTTGTGTAGGAAGGGGAGGCGGCAAAGTCTTCGAAAGAACTTTGTACTTGTTATAGAAGATTTTCCCAATTAAAGCCTTCCCCCAACTCCATTCACTTGCAGTGCAAACTTACCATGTGTCCTATGAGAAATAATGCCCCTGATTACATTAGCAGCTCCCTCCAAGATAATGCAAACTGATTCTAAAAGAAAAGAAGTTAATCTTTGACAGTGATGCACACAGTGGGAGAAGTTGGCAGAGTGAAGGGAGGAGACTGGCCCTCACCCCTCAGAGGCAGGCAACCCCTGCACATCGATGCCCAGATACCTGTCATCCTGGAATTTAGTTATTTGAGCCCCGGCACCTATCCCTCCCCGTATATGGGTGACGGCAAACAGTAGTGGCTTTATCAACAGGATTTGGGGACCCAAGGTGTCAGAGTGCCCTCCTAAGAGGGGAAGACTCTCTCTCTGCCTCCATCTTCCCCAGACCAAGCAGAGTTTCCCACTCAGAAGACGAGCCAAACCACAGCTCTTATCTTTCAAGTCAGGTCACTTCTGGCCAGACTTGTCCTGACTCATAAAAGACCTTTGTAACTTTTCCCAGTCAATGGCAAAAGCAAGTTGCAACTTCTGCTGAGTCAGTGGGAAAACAACTCACCCCAAAATAAACCAGTTACAACAGCAACTAAACTTCTCCAAAGACATTTAGTTACCTTGGGTGACAAATGGGAAAACGGGAAGTTTAGTTCCTTTAAAGAACATTTCAGTAACACACAATGTTTCTATTTTCTCCCTTTTAAATGTCTACGAACAGAAGTAAAACTGCCAGGTCTATTTAACTTAAAAAAAGCTTGTCTAAATTACTTACTTACATTTTAATGTTATGATTATTTCTAGAAACTATAACCCAAAGACCACTGCTTTAGAATATTTTCATGTACAAATCATCTATTGAAACAGGATTCCATGTGCAGATATTTGTAAAAGACACTTGAGAATTATATATATTTACCCTTCCTACCTTTTAAGGACACAGTAATTTTAAATTAATCACTGGATTTATTGAGGCTGCACAATTATAAATTTTAACCGAGAGAGTTTTCAACCCTCAGCGAGGTGAGGATACCTACAATCAATTCATCTCTTGACTGATACTCACTGAGAATATTAGCAAATATATTCTGAACTGAATTGGGACATTGGGATTTGCAAAGAACAGCAATCTAGGCCTTGCTGTCTTGGATAAATGTAACAGCCAAAACTATGAAACTTCTGGAAGAATACATAGAAGAAAAGCTTTGTGATCTTGGGTTAGGCAAAGCATTGACCTTAGCTACAACACCAGAAGCACAATCCATAAAAGGGTAACTTGATAAACTGAACTTCATTAAAAGTGTAAAATTTTGCCCTGTGAAAGACACTGTTAAAAGAAGGAAAAGACATAAAAAGACTTGACATTATTAGCCATTAAAGAAATGGAAATCAAACCACAGCTAGACACGGCTATGTGCCCACTGGAATGGTTACAATCAGAAAGCTAAAAAGCACGCGGTGCTGAAGATATGGAGAAACTGGAAGCCTTGACACATTGTTCTTGGGGAGGATGTTAGAGCTGCTTTGGAAAATAATTGGCAGTTTCTTTAAAAATTAAATATCATAATCCCAAGGATTTCCATTCCTTGGAAACTACCCAATAAATAAAAACGTGACCACACAGAGACATGCGTGAGAGTGTTCGTGGCAGCATCATTTATAATAGGATAAAACTGGAAACAATCCAGATGTCCACCGACTGGTGAGTGCACAGACGAAATGTGTTGTATCCAAATAGTGGAACATGATTTAGCAACAAAACTGATGAGCAACTCATACGTACTACAACGTCCATGAATCTCAGAAACATCATGCTGAGTCAGAGACTGCATAGTGTACGATTCCATTTATATGAAATGGCCAAAGAATGGGTGATGGAAATATTCTAAAACTAGATTGTAGCGATAATTGCAGAACTCAGTAAGATTTCCTAAAAACTATTGAATTTTAGCTTACAGTGGGTGAATTTTATGGTCTGGAAGTTACACCTCAACGAAGTTTTTTTTAAGTTTTAAAACTTTTTTATCGCTGATGTTTCAAATCTTCCTTTATCTCTGTCCTTCTGATCTAGTAAAAAGCAAGGTCTTACGGAGGCCTCAAGATGATCAACAGATAATTCTTAATTTTTGCCTAACCTTTCAAAAACTTGGACAAAACGTGCCATTTTTACAATGTTTTAAGTTAAAACATATTCCAAATATCTGTAGGCCCCTGACTGTGGGAACAAAGGAACAAGCCTTGGGCCGGAATGGTAAACAAGTTATAAAAAGCTGCAGACTCAGAGGTGAGAAGGCTGGTTAGCCAAGGACGGGTAAGATCCCCAGAGGGGGGCAACCTAAGACAGGCACAGCCACCTGAGTCCAAGAAGAATGTTGTGAAGCAGCCGTTTCTCATACATTCCGCCCTGATAAGCTGTAAGGCTCGCTGGTGCCAACACGAACATGATTTACCAAAACATAAAGGGTCTTCTGACCTTGAGCCAGACGCTGCCTGTTAACCATTTCCCTTGTCATTCTTCTTTGCTATATAAGACTGTGTAACTTAATAAAGCTTCAGAGTAGCCATCAGCTCTCCCCGCATGCGGTGTGTATGTGTACATGGTATCGCGACACCAACAATATCTAGAAAAATACACATATTAATACATATAATATAGGAAATTGAAATATTCCACCTCAAAATTCATCATTTTGGTGTAAGGATTCTTTAGAGCTAAAGGCAAATGAGAATTAGCAGATGCAGAAAGAAAGCCTTCCCTGACCCTCCCTTATCTGACTAAAAGCAGAAACCTCTGAAGAATGAGGACTGCCGTAAATCTCCTTTCCAGGGGGAAGTTTTGTGGCCACAAATAAGAAGGAAAGTGGGCTCTGAGAGGGACCCACACAAACAAACCTTACTCTGTTACCTCCCCCCATTTATTGACCTTCCCACAGTTTGCCACCCTTGGAACCCTAAAACCCCTTTTCCTGTTTCTTGTCACTTCTCTACGAATGTGCTGTTCTTTATTAAAATGCTGTCCCAAGTACTAACCATCCCTTTGAGTTACTCATCACCTAGTTCTCCTACGTGTATATGTGACATATGTGTTAATAAACTGTTTTTCTCTTGTTACTCTTTTGTCAGTCTAATTTTCAGGGCCCCAGCTGAGAAAGCTAGGACCATAGAGGAAAAATGTTAAGTTTTTCCTCCTCTATAATAACAAACATGCATGTACCCACTGCCCTAAATTCACCAGTATGAACATTTCACCAGAGTGTGGTCTATCTTGGCAAATGATCTGAGTGAACTTGAAAAGACTGTGTATTCTCTTGTTTGGGGGTGGAATGTTCTATTAAGATTAAGCAGGTCAAGTTGGTTAACGATGTTCAAATCCACGATATCCTGACAGATTTTTTTTTTGGTTTATTTTTTTCTGTCCATTATTCAGGGAAGGTTATTGAAATCTCTGACTATAATTGTGGATTTTTCTCTATTTTCTACTAGTTTTCTCTTCATTCATCTTAAGCTCTGTTAATAGGTGCATAAGTGGATAAGGCTGTTCCATCTTTCTAATGAAGTGACCCCTTTATCATTATGAAATGACCTTCCTATGTTGTCTTTTGTGAAACCTCTGCTGTGAAATCTACTTTGATATTAATACAGTCACTCCAGCTTCCTCTTTGTACTATCAGCATGTCATATCATTCTTCATTCATTTAGTTTTAACTTACTTGTGTCTTTATATTTAAAGTGCCTTTCTCATAGGTAGAATACAGTTGGGTATTGTTTTTTTCCAACCAATCTGACGTTGCTGCCTTTTAATTAGGATAGTGAAACATTTGCCTCTAATATGGCTATTGACGTGGTCAGGTTTCAATCAGTCATCTGGCTATTTGTTTTCTATTTGTTCTCTCAGCCATTATTTCTTCAAATATTTTTTTCTGCCCCTCTTCCCTCATGGAGAGTCCAGTTACCCATATATTGAGCCACTTGAATGCTCACTGATTTTTTTATTCTTTCTTTTTCTCTCTGAGATTTTGATGGATTTTTATTCCTATGTCTTCAAGTTTGCTAATCTTTACTTCTGCAGGAGTCAATCTGCCATTAATCCCATTCAGTATATCTATATATGTATATATTTTATCTCAGTCACTGTTTTACATTCCTAGAAATTTGATCTTTTTTATTTTCCATATCTCTACTTAATTTTTGAACATATGGAATAAATAGAGTCACAATAACTTGCAATGTCCTTTTCTGCTCATTCTGACATTTGTGTCAGTTCTAGGTCGGTTTCAATTGATTCTCCTTCTCTTTATGGCTCAGGTCTTCCTGGTTCTTTCCTTACCGGGTAATCTTTGATTGGGTGACAGACACTGTGATTTGACCAGCTGCAGGTTTTCATACTCCTGTAAATATCCTTGAGCTTTGCTCATGGATACAGTTACTTGGAAGCGATCTGATCCTCTGGGTCTTGCCTTTTGAGATCTGTTAGCTGGGATCAGAGCCCTGCTTAATCTAGGGCTAAGTATTCCCCACCATCGAGGCAAGCACGTTTGAGCACTCTGCCCTGTGCCCTGCGAACTATGAAGTGTTCTAGGTCTGCTAATGGGAACAGACACCTGCCTGTGGTACTGCTCCTTCTTATTCTTTGGGGTGATTCTTGGCCTCAGGCAGTTTCATCATATGCAGGAGCTGATCAGTTCTCTGCTGAGGATTTGGAGGACCTTCTAGTGGGCCCGGGATTCCCTCTCTGTGCAGCCCCCTCCTCCCTCTATTCAGCCCTGCACACGAGCTGCCTTACTCACACTGGACTCCCAGCCTGTCTTCTGGCCTCAGGGAGCCTGCCAGGCTCTGCTTTGGTTTCTCCTCGCCAAACTGTGGCCTGAAACCTTTCTCAAGTCAGTAAGCTGAGCCGATCATAGGGCTCATCTCTTTTTCTTTTTTCTTCCTTTCTCTCAGGAATACCTGTTCTCCACGGCCCGATGTCCAGTGTCTGTGGTTTCAACGATTTGGTCTATTTTGTGGCTGCTGTTGTTTTAGGCAAGAGGCTAAGTTTGGTCTCCTATTACTCATCTAGCAGAAGTCTTTAATGTAATTTTTTTTAATTTTATGGAAAATTCCAGGCATACACAAAAATAGACAGGATAGCCATGTAAATGCCTGTGCATCCATCTCCAGGCTGTAAACAATGCTCAACTTGTGGCCAGTCTTGTTTCTTCTGTGCCCCCACCCACTTCTCTCCCTCTTGTATTATTCTGAAGCCTATCACAGACATCATGTAAACTCACCTGGAAACACTTCAGGGTGTTTCCGCAGTGCTCCTTCATCTCCGTGGCCCACCCACGTCCCTCCTGACTTTTCACTTCATTGTGCCTGACTGACTTCCAGCTCTCACTCTCTGCATCTCCTGGCTTAAAGCCTTTCTTCAAAAGTGAGGAAAGCTACTGTGCCCTGCTCACAACAGGCTAGAATTGCCAGTGTAATCGGTGCCCTCCACCAAGGACTAACGGGTGTGAATAAATAAACGCCCCCCTCCCACGTCCCTCATGTGAGATGACTCTGGGGCATGTGCTTCACAACTTTCCCCCAAGTCTCCTGGTGGGATGTGTTTCCTTTGCCCGCCGGGATAGCTGACGTGATAACAGCCCCTGTGTTATCTGCGTTCCCT
Organism: Camelus dromedarius; assembly: GCF_036321535.1. Classification (NCBI taxonomy): domain Eukaryota; kingdom Metazoa; phylum Chordata; class Mammalia; order Artiodactyla; family Camelidae; genus Camelus; species Camelus dromedarius. Next base: position 12,943,346 of record NC_087468.1, read on the forward strand.
CCCGGTCACGTTTGCTCACTCCTTGTATCAGTCTGCGAGGGCTTTATAACAAAGCACCGTAAGCTGACCAACTTAAACAACAGAAGTGTATTTTCTCACAACCCTGGAGGCGAGAAGTCTGAGATCAAGGTGCTGGCTGGGCTGGTTTCTTCTGAGGTCTCTCTCCTTTGTTTTCAGATGGCTGTCTTCTCCCCAGGTCCTCGTGTGGTCTTTTTCCCTGCGTGTATATGGGTCCTAATCTCCTCTTCTTATCAGGACCCAGTCATATTGGAGTAGGGCTCATGTATATGACCTCATTTTTACCTAAATCACCTCTTTTAAAGGTCCTATCTCCAAAAACAGTCACATTCTGAGTCAAGGCAGGGTGGTTAAGACTTTAACATATGAATTTGGGTGGGGCACAGTTCAGCTCAGAACACTCCCCGACTGGTGTTTACTGCACCTCCCAAATGAACCACTTCCTCTCAAATCCTTATCTCAGGATCTGCTTCTGGGGGAACTCAAATGAAGGAAATCTCTAAAAGAAAAACTCTTGGAAAAAAATAACCACGTTCCCCCAGTACATCCTTGATAGCCACACTTCAGGGCTTTACCTTGTATTGTCTTGTATTATTGGCTCTTTACAGGTGCATCTCCTCACAGTGATGGCCGGGACCACATCATAGTTTCTATCCTTTCTAAGCAGTGCCTTGGATGTAGGAGGTACCATTGCTGCTTGATTTGCTTAAGTCAGTGATGTTATTCCTAATCTTCCTTGGAAACTGGATTATAATAGAATAGCAAGCAAGCAAACAAAAATCCTAAATAACAAATAAAAGCATTTGTTCTGTAATAATGTAAAATCCCTGCCTGCTGAGTCCATTCCCAGCAATCTGTACAAATGTGTGATCCTTAGCACTGAGTCAGGCACACAGTGCTTGTTGACCAAGTTAAGATTTTAATGATTTACAAAACTACAATGAGGTATCACCTCCCACCAGTCAGAATGGCCGTCATTCAAAAATCCACAAATGACAAATGCTGGAGAGGCTGTGGAGAAAGGGGAACCCTCCTACACTGCTGGTGGGAATGCAGTTTGGTGCAGCCACTATGGAAAACAGTGTGGAGATTCCTCAAAAGACTAGGAATAGACTTACCATATGACCCAGGAATCCCACTCCTGGGCTTGTATCCAGAAGGAAATCTACTTCAGGATGACACCTGCACCCCAATGTTCATAGCAGCACTATTTACAATAGCCAAAACATGGAAACAGCCTAAATGTCCATCAACAGGTGACTGGATAAAGAAGATGTGGTATATTTATACAATGGAATACTACTCAGCCATAAAAACCGACAACATAATGCCATTTGCAGCAACATGGATGCTCCTGGAGAATGTCATTCTAAGTGAAGTAAGCCAGAAAGAGAAAGAAAAATACCATATGAGATCGCTCATATGTGGAATCTAAAAAAACAAAAGCAAAAACAAACAAACAAACAAACAAACAAAGACAAAGCATAAATACAGGACAGAAATAGACTCACAGACAGAGAATACAGACTTGTGGTTGCCAGGGGGGGTGGAGGGTGGGAAGGGATAGACTGGGGTTTCAAAATTGTAGAATAGATAAACAAGATTACACTGTATAGCATAGGGAAATATACACAAAATATTATGATAACTCAGAGAGGAAAAAATGTGATAATGAGTGTGTATATGTCCATGAATGACTGAAAAATTGTGCTGAACACTGGAATTTGACATAACATTGTAAAATGATTATAAATTAATAAAAAGTGTTTAAAAAAAAAAAGATTTTAATGATTTAAATTAGAGGAATATACAGCATCATCACCTGAAGTTGGAAGATGAGATCTCCATTCAAAAGCCTTTTAAAGTAGATACTAATTTATAAAATATCTGCAGTCTGCTAGTGACACCTACTGGTGAGGATTAGCTAGTGTTCTAGAAACAAATTTATTTCTCAGTGCTTTTGAATGTTGATGGTTGCATTACAAGGGGTCTGTGTAAAGCATTAGTAAACAACAGAAATATTTGTATGGCATATAATTACAAGTTTCTTGTGAAAAGGACCCATTAGAAATTCAATCTCCTGAGCCTCAACTCAAAACTAAAATCAGAGTACTGTTTAAAAAAAAAAAGTTAAATGAGCGTAACTGGATGAATGTGGGAAAGGTGCTTTATATAATAATCTTTCAACATTTCTCATAAAATCCAAATATTTTAAGTTAAAGTAATAAATCAACTGTACTTTTTTAAAGTAAAAGGTGAAAGATTTATTCGATCTGAAAAGAAACCAGAGTCAAATGTACGAATTTTAAATGGAAAAAATGCACTTACTCATTTTTGGTGTTGGTCATACCCAGAAGTTTCTCATTAACAGTATTGGAGTTCAGTGTCAGCTCAGCTGCCTTTCCATTTCCTCCCACAGCAACGTGTGGGTCATGTTGCAGTTTCACACCAGGTGAAAGAAACTCCACTAGAGGAAAAGCTAGTCCAGCCGTTCCTGCCTACAGTTAGTTATTCACAAATCTTTGCTTAAATTTTTTGGTCCTTAGATGATCTCTGTCCTAGGATCTAAGTTTGTAAATTGAAAATTATATTGTAGCTTTTTTAAAAATCCCAGAAGACTCCAAAGAGAATGCATAGAGAAAGCACTCTGCTTGGCAATCAATCAATCAATCATCAAACAGTTTTTATCAAAAAATCGTAAATATTTCATCCATTGTGGAGGACACGTAGGTGCAGATCCCTGTAGGAGATTTGGAAAACATGAGATGCCCATCCTATTTTTCAGTTTTGGAACTTTTTTGAATTTTGAAATGGCTTTCAGACATATAGAAAAGTTGCAAGAAAAATACAAAGAATATCCAGATTCCCCAATTGTTAACAGTTGCTTAACTGGTTTTACTATTCTCTCATTCTGAGTGTGTATTTTTTCTTCCTGAACCATTGGAGAGTAAGTTCAGACATGATGCCCATAGCCCGAAATACTTCAGTGTGTAGTTCCCCAAAATGAGGACATTCTCTTACAGTGTGATGACAGTACAGTTTTCATGTTCAGGAAATTAAAATGGATAGAATACTATTTTCTAATATAGAATCCTTATTCAAATTTCACCAATTATCCCAATAATCTCATTTATAACAAAAACAATTTGTTTTTCTGGTCCAGGATCCAATCAAGGATCAAAAACCTCATTTAATGATCATGTCTCTTTAGTCTGTAAGTGTTTTTCAGCTTCTGTTTCAGAACCTTGACAGTTTGTAGGAGTACCAGCTGGTTATTTTGTAGAACATTCCTCAGTTTGAGTTTATCTGAGGTTTCCTCACAGTTTGACACAGCAATGCATTTTTAGCAGGAATACCACAGAAGTGATGCTGTTTCTTTTCAGGGCACCAGGTTGTGAGACATGTCATGTCAATCTGTCCTACTCCTTGTGGTATTAACTTTGATCATTAAGGTGGTGTCTGCCAGGTTTCTCTGCAATAAAATTACTATTTTTCTCTTTGTAATTAATAAGCAGTTTGTGGCAGATACTTCCTTGTTAACTTTTACTAATTTTAGAATCCGATTGATGGTTCTGAGTCAATTGTAAGTATGATAGTTAACAAATGACAATTTTCTAACTTTATCATTCCTTCTATATTTATTTCTTGGTGTCCTACTGTAAAGGAAGAGGTTTTATTTCTCTCCTATTGATTGATTGATTGATTGATTGATTGATAATAGACATCCTGATATGTGTGAGGTGATATCTCATTATGGTTTGAACTTGCATTTCCCTGATGATTAATAATGTTGAGAACCTCTTCATGTACTTGTTAGCCATTTGTATGTCTTCTTTGGAAAAATGTCTGTTCACTTCTTTTGCCCATTTTTTAACTGGGTTGAGGGTGTATTTCAAGGAAATTCATAGAAATGAGATTTCTGGGATAAATATAAACGTTTATGAGATGTCACGGGTTGGGTTTCCCAGGAAGTTGACTCTGGGATGGAGATCAGCATGCAGCAAGTTTATTAGGGAAGGCTGTTGGGATCTACCTGTGGAAAGGGGAATGGAAAGAAATCGGATTAGGCAAAGGGAGAAATGAAGTAGCTATGCTGTGTCAGTGGAGGCCTCAACCAGCCCTCCTGGGAATTCTGCTGCTGGGCTGACACTTCAGAGTCATTTGGACTTGGAACAGGCGGTGGGCATTTGCATCCTCATGTCAATCAGTCATTGGATGCAGGGCATCCCAGGAAGGGATGTGGCCTTAGATGAGGTGGCTCTCTTCAGCTGAAGCCAAGTCCTCCAGTCCTGCATGGATGTCTGGGCATCCCGAGCATCCACTACAGCCTACCTGTTGTGATGCCTGAATCAACTGCCTTGCAGGAAGTTCTGGGAGCAGACCTCTCACCCCCGGATTCGGGTGGGCCTCCTTTTCTGGGGGAAACTCAGTGAAACACACTACAGCTCCTGCCACTGCATCTGGTCTCAGAGCCCCAAACAGTACTCATAGTCACTCTCCTCACCCTCAGGTAGCGCCCCTGCCCGTCTCAGTGTCTCACCTGTTTGCCTGGCCCAGACCCTCATAGTGAGGAGTCTCTGTGCCCTCTAAGCCATGGCTGGTGCACTTGTCTTTTCATAACCAAAATGGGCAAAGAAATAGCAAGAGGCACCCAAGTGAATCATTTTGGGGCCAAACATACTTCTTCCCTGCCCCCAGTATAACCACTGTCTTGCCTCCCGGAGGACAAAGGTTATAAAAAGTGCCCACTGAACTGAGAAGTCATCTTGAGACTGAAAAATAAGGCAGACCGCTCCATATAACCAATGAATCCGTTTATTTGGGGTAATTTACTCACAGGATGGGATCGGAGGACATGATCCGCAAGCATTCGCAGCTGCATTCCCCACCACCCAGGGGCCACTGGGACAATTTTATAGTTAACATAGGGTATGGGGGTACATGCTTGAAAACAGAATGGGAGTTCCCAAGTCAAGATTTATAAATGGGCAGCTAGTCTCGTGGGTGTTAGGAATATGTCAGAAAAGGGTTTCATCATAGTTTGGGGGCTAACAGAGCATAGAAGCCATCTGGTTCTAATGATTATTAAATAATAGGTCTCATTTGTTTATTTTTGCTTTTGGTTCCTTTACCTTAGGAGACAGATCCAAAAAAAATATTGCTACGATTTATGTCAGAGAGCATTCTGCCTATGTTTTCTTCTAGGGCTTATTGATAGCAATGGGGATAACAGTTCTTGGTAAATGAAAGTTCTGTTGTTGGACTTCAGCATAGCCTCCATCCTTGCCACGGTGGCTACTCCACTCATGGCTAGCACTGGAATGTCAGATAAAGAGGCTGGCTGATAGCCACCGGCCAATTGCTTTTTCTTTCCTTTGTTTTTCTTTTTAAATATTAATTTTATTTATTTATTTATTTATTTTTTAATGGAGGTACCGGGGATTGAACCCAGGACCTCTTGCATGTTAGGTATGAGCTCTACCACTGAGCTATACCCTTCCCCCACTGGCCAACTGCTTTTGTCCATTTATTTACCAAGATTAATTTAGCTACTACAATGCCAAATGTCCAGCTTGCCAGAGTCAGAGGCCAATGCTGCATCCCCAACCAGCTAACTATATTCCCTTCCAGCCCAGAAGGTGCAGCGGTTCATTTTGTTAAGTATAAACACATATTCTGAGGATGGACTTGCCTTTCTTGTCCACAGGGCTTCAGCTGGCACCTCTTTGAGTGTTGGAGTTTTGGTTTAGAATCCCACATAACATTGCATCAGACTAGGACTCTTTCTGGTAACCCCATTCTCCTTGCTTAAAAACCATCATTGCCTCTTTGATGTTCTTAGACTACAGTGCTGTCTTCCTAACATGGCTTAGGAGGACCTGGATGTTCTGGTACCATTTAAATATTCCCAGTCTTGCCAGCGTCCATCTCACACCAACAGCTAGTCATCTGGTAGGTCTTTGTGTTCCTCCAGGCCTCAGCACAGGCTGTCCTCTCATAATTAAAACACCTTCAAAGCTACCCCTTGCTCTCACATCTAACTTACCCTTAAGTTTTACTGTAAGATTTAAATGTCATGTCCTCTCCTCCCACCTGACTTACATTCTAAATCTCTGGTGAATGTTCTTGTGTGACCCGGCTACACTATTATCCCTGCCCACATAGAAATGATCACACTGCTTACTGAGAAAGGCACAGATGGATGCATGTGCAATCTTTAATAGACTGTATTGGGCTGTCAATAATTCCTGGCTGACAAAGTGACCAGATGACTGATAAGGCCAGGTCCTCATGACTATAAATCGATCCTATTTTACATTAATGATAACGTTAAACCAGGACTGTACTCTGAACGTTGTTTATATATAAATAAACTGCTGTAGTTCTCTTTGACAGCAAGACATTTATTCAGCTCTCACAGTCGAAAATGCCTGGTGAAGTACACAATTAGACAGACCCAAGCTCTGCCCCTCTGAGCATTAAATAACAAGGCAATTTTATGTGTTCTAAAAAATAGTAACTGCCCTACGGACGTTATGCTCACAACACAATGCCTTGGGTTCAATTGACCCGACCTCAAAACACTTTCCAGGCACTTACTGTGAGTTCAGAGAACAATTTGTTTCCCCTGAGATGAGGGGGTTGGGATAGAGGTAAAAGCAGCGGATTCAAGAAATTGAAACACATGGAGCAGAACTTTAGCTAGCAATGCCATCCCACATTTCCTGCTAAGCATCCGACCATAGTCCGGTGGAGTCTGGGACCTGAGGTTTCTGCCGCTGGCTGAAGCCGCCTCGGGCTCCGACCCAGTTGAGTCCCGCCTCCACACTCCCGCTAGGCCCTGAGCCCCGCCCCTCGCCTCCACGCCCAACCCTGCCCCTACACGGGCCTCGTTGCGAGCCCACCTCCCCTCCCACCCCGCCTCCCTCCTCGCTCCGCCTCTTCTCTCCCGGTCAGGCCCTATGTCCCGCCCCTCGCCTCAACGCCAGCCCCGCCCCTACACGGGCCTGGTTCCGAGCCCCGCCTCCTCCCCCGACCCCGCCCCTTCCTGGCCCTGCCTCCACGCTCGGACTCCCCCCTCCTCCCCCGCCTTCCCTGTCCTTTCCGCGCCCGGGCCCCGCCTCTAGCTCCACTCCCAGCCAGCCCTGCGCCCCGCCTCCATTTCCCGCCACACTTCCCGGACGCGGGCCCGCCTCCCGGGGGCGGAGCTGCCCCAGGTGCGGGCCCGGGGCGTGGCTGGCGTCGTGGAGCGCCAGGTGCGGCTTCCGCGTCGAGATGGCCGTCGCCAGCCGCGCCGGGGTCTGGCTCCCGCCCGGCCGCCGCCTTCCCGCCGGGGGCCCGCTGCTGCGCGTCGCCCTCTGCCTCCTGTGCTGGGGCCCGGCGGCCGTGGGCGCCGTCCCCGAGCTCGGGGTCTGGGCCGCGACTGTCAATGACGTAAGTGGAGTGTCGGGACCGAGGCAAGGCGGATCTCGGGCCCTCAGGGTCCTCCCGGGGCTCGCTCGGCCCTAGGAGCCCGGCGCCGGGCTTGTCCATCTGGCCGGGCCTGCTCGGGGTCCCCTCTGGGCCTTTTGTCTGCTGTGGGCGGGGAGCGCCCCCTCCTCAGGCCCGACCTAGGCGATGGGGAAGATCTCAAGCCCGTGTGCGCGGGGCGGCTCAGCCTTCTGAACCCTGTTACTGCTGATGAGGATCACATTTCCCGGAGTCCTGCCCCTCGCTCGGCTCTGACGTGCTCTGGACAGATCAGGTCCTGCTTTATTCAGACCTGAGCCCGGAACCCCTCGGCACGCCTAGAGGCATCTTTGGATTTGACCCTTCCTCGGCCCGGGTGCAGCCACAAGGCCACACCCGTGAGGCCACAGCGTGGCCACACCCGTGAGGCCACAGCGTGGACACTCCAGGGCTTCAGTTTCCGCATAAATTTAGAAAGCGCTTGTGCCGCTTTCTTTTTTTCTTTTCTTTTTTCCTTTAAATGAGAAGGGAACTTGCAGTAGTCACCCTACCCCTCTTTCCGTCATCTTGGGTTCCTAAACTTCTCCAGGGCTCCTGTCACAGTTCCGGGAGTGTGTGTGTGTGTGTGTGTGTATGTTTAAATGGGGCGGGATGTATAATTAAGGGATGTTTGCAAGGCTAGTCTGGAGGCATGAGTGCCTGGAAACTTCCTTTCCAGGGCAGGCCATTTGAGAACTTGGCATCCAGTAGTTACATGAACTGATGTGGGAGGAATGCCCGGGTAGAAATTTGGAAAGATTTGCTAAAGAGGGACAGGAAGTCGAAGAGGCGTTATCTCTTGCGTTTCTAGAGTCAGATGATTCATCCAGCTCTGTTCGTGATGAGTATTTTCCACATGTATGGAATCGATGTCCGAATTCTAAGGGGCAGAACTTATATTTTGATTTTCTCAACCAAAAAAAGAAAATAGTGCCAGAGGCTACGCATTCTTCCTACAACAGGAAAGCTACATGGAAGAAAGAGCAGGTATCTCTGAATCTTTAAGACCCAGTGCAACCATTTCTCTCAGGATTCTCCTGCGTTTGTGCCCTATTTTGTATGCCAGTGTTAGAGCCTGCATATCTCCATTATTGAATTTCTCTGAATGGCAAAAAGCAGAACTCAGAGAACCACACTTATGATCTCTCATGCTGCTTCTGTAGTGAATGAGCAATAGCATAAACTAAGCCAGAATAAATTGGAAGCAAATCGGCTGCATACAGATTACTTGTATATCTGAGAAGATCTTTGCCAAGTAGACTTAAGATGGTGTGACTCCAAAGGCCATGGAGAGAAAATGACTTTGCTTCCTGCATGAAGGAGAGAGATTTGTCTTTGAGTCCTGCGTAATCTGCAGTCCTGTGTGACTCAGACCAGTAGCAGTCCATGAAGCTCCTCTTTGCAAAGAGTAGGCTGATTTTTTTCCCATTTCAAGTTGTCAGAACTTCAGAACAGGAAAGTGGAGTTTTCTTTCATTTGTACCGCAAATCTATCAAGAAATGGTTCTTCTGACTGTAAGGGCACCAGTTTGAGTGCCTGCCATGAGCTCTGTACTGCACTGCCCACTACTGTTGCAAGGATGAGTTTTAGACACAGTGCCCTCTCTCAAGAAGCTTATGCAATAGTAGGGACAGCATCCTCTAAGAACAGATAAATAAACCCAATTACCTCTCCCCACCAAATAAATAAATAAATAAATAAATAAATAAATAAATAAATAAATAAATAAATAACAAAGTAGGAACAGCAGATCTGTGAGTAGTAATTACACACACAGTGGCATTCTAGGGGTATGACTGGAGCACTGAGGGAGTCACCTAGCCCCACTTTCTGGAGTTGGTGCCTGGCCGGGTCTGCAAAGACATTATCTTGGTAAAGAATGAGGGGAGGAGAGAAGCAGCAGTGCGGAAACTCTTGGTGTTTCTGCTGATTGAAGGCAGAAGTGTTCGAGGGGATTTGGGCCACCATAGCCTTCTGTGTGTGAATTTGACCTTGAGCCTGAGGCCAAGGATCTAAAATTAAGGCCCTGTGGGGGCTGAGGCAGGTCACATCAGTGAGGGAAGTGAGCTGGGTCTGGGACGGGGGGCCTCGTGGGGAGGTGGTAGACTGCAGATACATGGCCCTGCTGAGGATGGCAACTGTAATTCGTCTCCAGCTGGTGGACGCTGCAGGGTGGTCACTTTTTTTAAAAAAAGTGCGAAGCCAAAATCCATATTTTTATTATGTCAACTAATTCAAAGCTTTTTTAAAAGGCCCCTTGTGGGCCCAACAAACCCCATTTATAGTTTGGATTAGCCCCCTGCCCCAAAACCCCAGTAGCAACTTTGGGGTATGAACGAGGGAGAGTCATTGAAGGGTTCTAGACATGAAGGCTCATCACCGTGGATGCTGTCTGAGGATGAATTGTAGGCTCATGTCTGGAAGCAGAAGTACCAGTTACTGCAGAAGCATAGCAGGAAACGTCAAGGGCCTGAATTAGGACAGTGGCGGCAGGAATGGTGAGAATGGGAAGTGTCTGTGAGACAGAGTAGGCATGCCATGGAAACTGGGGGATGGAGGTGAGGGACCAGAAGGAGCCATGGCTTGGGTGGCTGGGGATGGCATCCTCCACAGTCAAGGTGGACGGTGCAGGGAGGGTTGCAGGGGAGCAGAAGGGACGGCATCTGGTTTATTGCCGGTGAGTGTGGAATGTCTGTTGGACTTCCCAGTGGATGTGACCTTTAGGTGACTGGGTGCGTGGATGTGCAGCTCAGAGGCGGGATCTGGGCTGGGAGTTCTATTGTTTACTGTGGTTGAAACTGCTTTGAGAAGAGGGAAGAGGTGATAAAGAGCTGCTTGTCCTATCTGTTTTTCTTTCAATCCTAAACATTTGTTCATTTAGTAAAAATCTCACAGGATTTTTATTTTTGGTGAGGGTAGACATTAAATAAGTAACAAATGTAGGGGCTTTTGAACGGGGCTTTCAGGGGTAAGACAGAAATAACTAGATGAAGAAAGAGCAATAGGGAAGGGTTTTTAAGTAAGTTTCCAGCTTGACCTCTGAGGTTCTGCGGGCAGGAAGGAGTATCGTGTTTTTGAGGAACTGAGATAAGGGCTCGAGAGAGGTGGACAGGCCTTGGTTATGCAGGGTGAGCCGCAATGGGAACTGGTCTGTTGTAAGGACTGAGTGATAAGCCATAACGACATGGGCAGAGGGCTGGTTGTTTTAACCAAAGTGGCTTTATGTTGTGGTGGAGGGGTGTGGCTGAGCGGTAGAGCGCGTGCTCGGCGAGCACGAGGGCCAGGGTTCAACCCCCGAGTGCCAACGTTAAGGAGGGAAAAAAAACCCCACAAAGTGTATTTATGTTGATACCAGGAGAGCAACTGCAGGTGCACAGACAGGTCCTCTATCCGAGCAGCCCCTACCTCCTGTGCACTGCTGGCCCCTGGCCCCTGGCGCCTCACAGCCACTGCAGGGAGTAGACATGAGGAACAAGGCTTTACGCCAGTTAGTGATGTGATCAGATTTACATTTGAAAACTAATCACTCTGGTCATAGGGAGGAGTGAAAAGATTAGAACAATATATTTTCCGCAATAAAACTGTACTCTTAAACAGTAGAGAGAAATTTTTTGACAGAATCTTTCTATAATTCTTTGTTTTTCATTTTAGAAATCAGGACCTTTGATATTTAGGAAAACTATGTTTAACTCCACGGAAATCAAGTTTTCTGGTAAGTGTAATAAACTAGTATAATACTAAAATAACAATAAATTGTAAATGAGTAATATGTAATATAATATATTATAAACTAATACATTAACTTTACAAACTAATATAACATAATATTTTATATTGTAAACTAGGCAAATGTTTTGTTTTTAAGTGGTTCTGACATTCTTTAAGTGTTTCTTTTGTTCCCATCAAGTCTTGGTCATTTTCAAGAAGGGATTTTTCTGATCCTTCTCAGGATCCTGTCTTAGAAAATGTAATATGAATCATTCTTTAAAAATTATAGTTAAAGTCTAATAAAGTAGTTCTCAGGAAAAAGTATTTGACTTCTGTGGAATTTGATTCTGAATAAATTTCTTTTATTAATATGTCAAATGCCATGATTGTGATGAAACCTTGGTACCCCTGAAATTTTTCTAAAAATACACATGATCATAGTATGAAATAAAAATTCCTAGACGCTAACAATTTAATTAGGATTTTAGGTCTTATGAAAGTGAAAATATTTGCTAGAGACTGTGTTGTCTGTATAAATTCTGATGTGTCAGGGCTGCCAAGTCATAGATCTGGAGGTTTTCAGTATTTTTAATGGGTTTACATTGGATCATTTACTGTGCTCGAACTCCTCTTAGTGTTTCTAGTAACTTGAGTAGGTAAGTTGGTTGCCAGGGTTAAAGTTTTGGAATAAGGAATAGTTTTTTGTCCAGTAGAGCAAATTGGCTTCGTGGGATCCACAGCCATGGTCCCTTTTCCCTCCCACACCATCCTCTGATCATGTGTGGTCTTTGCTGACTGAGGTAGGCCGGCCATCAGCTAGAAAGCAGAGGCGGTTCAAAGCAGCTCAGTGATATCATAGATCATCAGTGGTGATAAGAGCCTGGTAAGAGGAAATTGAAGCCCATGGTGGGTGAGGAAAGCAATTGGGCATCTAATTGCTTTAATAAATTGATGTCTCAATGTCTAGACAAATAAAATTTAAAACACTAGTGCAGACCAAAAGTAAATTTACGTGGGGGGAAAGAAGTTATATGGACCGATGAAGGACAGAATTTGATTTTTTAAAAGTCAATGTGTAATGTCTGAGATCAGCCTAAAAGGAGACCACAATCAAGACAGCGGTAATAACATATCTAAAGAAAGAAAGAATGAGGCAGCAGAAGGGAGTTAGGAGCCAAAGAATTAAAAAATGAGGGTTTAGTCAGGTAAAAGCTGGCAGTCTCCCAGTGTTGATGGGAGAAGAGGTCTTTCTTGACCTGTGGCTGCGGCTCTAACATGTGGCTGGCGGGGGTGGATGCAGTCCCCGGCGGAGCCTTGTTGTCCTGCTGCCACACTCACCAAGCAGCCTCCTCATCACACGGGCATCCAGGAGGGCATGCGGAAGAGAGAGTTAGTTGATCATTATACTTTAACTTTACAGTTATTGTTTATTTTAAGTGAGTAACTGGGCATTCTAGTTTATAGGTCTACATCCGTGGTGTGGTAAAGGAGTGACTGAGTCTCTGTGTTCTCACAGAGCCAAACTTCAGTGCCTGCAAAGTTAAGCCTTGGTCCCTGGGGTATGTGTCCATGCTGTTTGGTGGATCAGTTGTCTGGCTTTCCTCTTAGCTGCCCCATTCAGGATGCAGTCATGTGGAGCCACTGTTGAAAATCTCTCGGTGTAGTTCATCATATTAACAGAATAAAAGAAATATACCAAATAACCATCTCAATAGATCCAAAAATCCTTTGAAAAAACTCAACACCCATTCATGATGAAAACTTAGAAAACTAGAAATAGAAGGAAACTTCCTCAACCTGATAAAGGACATCTGAAAAATCTATAGATTAACATTATACTGTCAGTTCTTCCTAGACTGATATATAAATTCAGTTCATCCCAATCAAAATCCAAGCAAACTTACATAGAAATTGACTAACTGTTTCTAAAACTTATAAGTAACTACAGAGGACCTAGAATAGCCAAAAGAAATTTTAAAAAGGACAAAGTTAGAGGGCTTTCACTATCTGATTTTTTAACTCAACAAGAAACTACAGTAATCCTAACAGTGTGGGACTGTCATAAGGACAGACACATAGAACAGTGAAACAGACTAGAGGGCCCAGAAATAAAGCCACATACATAAGGTCAATTGATTTTCAACAAAGGTGCCAAGGTAGTTCATTAGAGAAAGGATAGTCTTCTCAACAAATGATGCTAGAACAGCGGGGTATCCACACTGAAAACAATCTCAGCTCTTACCTGGATCTTGGACTGAGACATTCTCTCTTCACCCCTCCTCTCCCCTGCTGAGGCTCATTTACACATATGTTAGACTGCTTGATAACTGTCTCACGGGTCACTGAGGCCCTGTTAATTTTTTTTTTTCAGTCTTTTCCTCTCTGTGCTTCACAATCAGTATTTAATAGCTGTTTTCGCATTCCTTTTGTTTGTTTGTTTTCACATTCTTGTCTGCTAATTCTCTCATCTTTGTCATTTCCATCATCTTTGTCAAATTGACTGATTCGTATCATGTTATGAGTCAAATTTTCCTGCTTTATATACCTGGTGTTTTTGTTTGGATGATGGATATCATGAATTCTACATTCTTGAGTACTATGATGTTGTATTCCTTTAACAGCTTTGTTCTGGCAGATAGTTAAGTTTCTTTTGGGTCTGTTTGATCTTGTCCAATTTTGTTTTTAATTTCTTTTAGGATGGATGGGGAGTAGCCTTTACTCTAGAACTAACTTAGCACCACTGATAGGATGTGACTTTTCTGTGTCTCTCCTGCTTGGTGTGTTTAATGAGACCTCCCTGCTCTGGCTAGTGGAAACTCTAGAACCAATACTGGACTTAACATATAGATGAAATGAACAGTAGTACAGCAATTTTTGGTTAACTGTAATCATTTAATTTAATGAATTTATCTGTCTCATTTTGCATTGACTTTTGGGGGGAATTAGGTAATATTTTCCTTGTTGTTTCATTAAAGTAGTCTATTTTAAACTAAGTTCTTGAAACCTTAAGTTTATATTGGAATGTGTATATATATATATATTTTTTTTCATTTAAATGAGACTTTCTTTTTCTAAATAGTTAAGTCATTCAGCTGTTCCGGGCCTGTGAAGTTTACCATAGAGTGGTATTTGAAGTACCATACCTGTCACAATGAATATCCTGAGCTAGAAGTAAGTAAAACCGGTTTTTTTTATGTATATAATGCTATGAAGGAAAAATTATAAGATCTATTAGCTTACCAAGTGAGGAGGCTAGAAATAGAGATTGTGGTTTTAGAAGTGCCACAGATTTATTTTGGGACTTAAGACGATAAATGCTTTAATTGTATCAAAGTATGTGCTTTCTGAGAATACAGATCTTTTCGTTTACTTGCATCTTATGAAAAATGTTCGTAAACGTTTAAATCAGACTTGTAGGAACCATCGATAAAGGGACTGTGGGTCACACACAAATAAGAATCAACTTCATTTAAGAAATGCAGAAGTTTCACTTCCTTCAAAAAATTAGTAATAGGGCACCTAGGACTTGAGTCAGCAGGAGTAGATTTAGTGAGTTTAAGTAGGTTTGAGAAAGAGGTGAGGAGGGGAAGGGAGACATCGGGGCAAAGAAGAGGGGGGAGTGTGAGAGGAGGAAACAGGCTGGGCTCGGCTCCGTGTGCATTTCCTGAGAACGAAGCTCCTCACCTGGATTACACAGCACAGTTGTCAGAGTCAGGAAATTTAACATGGGTAACAATACTGTTATCTAATACACAGACCTTATGCATGTTTTACCAGTGTCCCAACAACATCCCTTTTAGCAGCTTTTATTCCCCCTTTTCTTTTTCTGGAACCAGATCCAATCCAGGATCACATTGCATTTCTGCAGGTTTTGTTTTTTTTTTTTGGAGGTGGGGGTGGGTAGGGGATGGCTTGCGATACAACATTGGTATGTTTGAAGTGCACAAGCCATTTATTTTTACAAAATATACCTCAATTTGAGTATTTCTCACATTTCCTCAGAACTAAATTCAGGTTACATTTTTGGCAGGCATACCAGAAAATACCGTTTTGTTCCATTTTTGGTGATGTTCACTTTGATCAGTTGGTTAAGGAAATTTCTGCCAGGTTTCTCCACTGTGAAGTTACTACTTTTCTCTTTGTTATTATGAACAATAATTTGTGAAGAAATGCGTTTATATTTGTATGGAAATGTCCTGTTTTATCATCAGTCCTTGTTTTAACATTCTTTGATTTCTTGCCTAATGAGTTATTTCTATGATTGTCAAATGGTGATTTCCTAATTCCGTGTTTTCGTATACATTTATTAGCATTCTGCTGTGAGGATGAGGGCTCTCTTCTTCCCTGTCTTATCTGTCAATCAGTCAATCAATTATCAATATGGAGTCATTGATTTTTACTTTGTTGTGTGATGATAGTCTTCCTATTTCTATGTATTTTGCATAAATTGTCCCATATTTGGCCAGTGGAAGCCTCTTAACCTTTCCTTGATGACTAGGAGCTGCTATTAGAAGCATGGTTTTAATCATCCATCTAGGAGCCAAGAACCTCACTGTTAGTTGATGTGAATGAGTGTCTTCCCTGTACCAGCTGGGTTTGCCTCCTTTGCTTTATGTTACTAAGTGTTTGATTTATCTTTCCTTGAGTTAAATGCTGCTTTCTTTCTCTGTAAAATCTTTTATATGTGGGATAAAATGGAAGCAGTCCTAGGACAAAATATTTTTTATTTCTCTGTTTACCGTTTCCTCATAGTAACATCTTAATCATTTTTCTTACTGCAAGAGAATGCTTATATTATGTGTTACTGTATCTGAGCACATTGAAATGGCTAAAATATTAATGATTACCTCAGCTGTACTTAAAATTATGTTCAAAGCTTTTTTCCTTTCTGTATTTTGTTCTACCACATGTTTCCAAGTGTCCCAAACTGAAATAAATTTTTGTTATTATTTAGATATTAAGTAGAAATAAATTATGGAAATAAATGATAACAAATAATTTTACCTTGGGTAGGAGCTGTCACAAAAACATAAACTTAATGCTGATGAAGACTTTTGTGGTCATTATTTCAAGAACACAGAATGTTGGACAACAAAAACTGAAAACCTAGATTGCAACAGCGACTTACAGGTGTTTCCCTCATTGAATGTGAGTACTCGTCTCGCCATGTTGAAATAGAATTTATTTTTCTCCAGTGGATAGAAGTATCAAGTTTAATTATGTTTTATCAGTATTTTGATAAAGGAAGGTGCTTAATTTGTTGATTTTTAACATCAGTTCTTCTGTGTGTGTTGCAGTCATCATAAGAAAGATGTCGGCACCATTGTTCCTTTTCTTTACACCTCTTTGCAGCAGCCTCCTTGAGAGGGGATCCTTTTACCATCCTTCCATGGTCTGCTGTCACGCCATCTCTCACCTCTCTTCTGCCCACCCGAGTCGAACCTTTGCCCCCACAATTCCCTCAAAGCAGCTGTAGTCAAGGTCACAGGCCGTCAATGCTGTTAGATCTCGGGGTCTGTTCCTCTTACTGAAGCTCTGTCAGCATCCTGGACCTACCAGCACTTAACATGCTTGAGCACCCTCCTTTTTTACACTTTTGTTCTCCTAGCCTAGAAGACTAGATTCCAAAATGTTAACAGCAGTCATCCTTGGGCAGTGAGGCTGCAGATCATTTTAACTGATTTTTTGTTTTCTGTACATTCTAAAATGAAAATGTCTTTAATAAACATTTTTAAAAGGTTGTGTAAAAAATTTTGTTGAGGTGTAATAAACCTACAGTAAAATGTGTGTATCAGAAGCATAGAGTTTGATGAATTTTCACACTCTGAACCCACCCGTGTAGACCCAGATCGAGTACAGTGCATTTGAGCACCTCAAGCCCTCTTTGAGTTCGCAGTTCCCTCCCCTCCAGTGGTAATCACTGCTGTAATTAAGGAAATAATTTTTCAAAAGTAGGATTTTGTCATGTTTGGGCTGCAATGAAGTTTGTTCTCTGGTGTTCAGCTTTCAAATCTTTACTTTTCTCATAACACGTTTATTTTCTTGATCTTTAAACTATCTTTTTCTTATGGAAATGCAGCAATATAAAATGGAATTACTCTATTCTTTTTTTCCAGAATAAAGAACTAATAACAAATACCAGAAATGTTTCAAGCCGGGAAGGGTCAACGGTAAGTCTTTTTATTTGTCTTTAAATAAAATATATACAAGTTGTAGTAAGACAGAAGAATCTGCTGATGGAGAGTGATATAAAGGAGGGTTAGTAGAATTAGGAAAGAAAAAGAAGCATTGTTTAAAACATACATACTTGTCTCTGTCTTTGTTTAAAAATCTCTTTGAAGTTGTGCTTTAAGGTTAACTTCTATGAGTCTTTCTTTAAAAAATAGAATTCCACTTTCGAAAGCAATGGGCCAGTATGCATCAACGTTAAGGAACAGAAACCTTGATGCAGCATGAGGGGAGATGGAGATTAGGTATTTTGGGGAATTACTGAAAATCAGAAGACTAAGAGGCTGAGAAGGTTCCAAGGAGTGGTGTGTAGGGACCGAAAGCAGATTTGGGGGAGCTTGATGTTTGCTTTTATACGGTGACTCTCCCCGTTTCTTGTTTCCTTCAGCATCTGACAGAGTAGCCTGGTAGCGGAAAGGCATTCACTTTGCAGAGACAAGAGCAACTTTTTGCTTTGCACAAACTCTGTCTCAGGTGGAGGAGCAGGATATGGGGGGAAGGATAGAAAATACTCAAGAAGGAATAACGTCAAGAGTCCGGCCCCATTACGTGGAGGCACGGGAGGGTTCACTGGCATTCCAGTGGGCAGTATCAGCCCTCAGTGGGATTGCCGTTAACATAGTGCCTTAAGGAATTTAAACAATTTAGCCTGCATATTGAATCTGAGTCATTTCTAACAATGTTATCTGATATCTTTCTCCCCCATTCAATTAAAGAAAATTCAAAAACTGAATGCTTGATGACATGAGGATAAAACATGGGAAGAGCAATATTAGAAAAACCATTTCAATGGTCACATTAGGGGGAAACCTGTAGAAACATAAAAAGTAGAAAACATCCCGGGGGGAGGGTATCGCTCAGTGGCAGACTGCATGCCTAGTATGCGTGAGGTTCTCGGTTCCATCCACAGTACCTCCATTAAAAAGACATAAATAAACCTAATTGCCTCCCCAAACAAACAAACAAGCAAAAATAAACAAAACAAAGAAAACATTGGAGGGTGGAAAAGGCTTTTTTCCACCTTCATCCCTTTGGGTTTGGGACGATGGTGATTAAAAAAAAAAAAATTAAAGAAATCCTTTCACTGCCCACTGTCCTCCCACAGCCCACCACTCCTTTTGTGTGTGTGTGTGTGTGTGTGTGTGTGTGTGTGTGTGTGTGTGTATTTTAAGTACCCCAATTCAATTCTTAAAAGTTGTTTTAGAACGTGGTGAATAACTGTTTTATCTGTGTCTTACATAGCAATCTTTAAAAATAACAAAGGATTTTTTTTTTCTGTTTCAGGATGTTATAGCCAAAACACAGAGAGATGGGTTTCATATCTTTATTGTTTCAATTAAGACAGAAAAAACAGATGCAGACTGGAATTTGAATGGTATAGTTCAACTGCATGCATGTTTATTGTCCGCTTTTACTACATTCTGTATTTTCGTCATTGACCCAAATCTGTATTCTCTGTTAAGACACATCATTCAAAAATGAATTTCTGGTAATCACGAAAATGAATATGTTTGGGGCACTTAAAACTTTATGCTTATCTTAACTCTAATTTTTTTTAATGGAATAGAAATTTGAAAGTAATTTAAGTTAAATTCTTTAAATGTCTAACTTCAGAGAGGGATATATAATTCTTCATCCTTCTAGATTAAAAACAAATTTTTTTTTAACACAGAAATAGGTAGGCATCACCTTAATTGTATTTGAAGGAGATCATATTCTGTTTATTGAAAATGGCCATTATCAGGGGCTTAAAATTTTTGTTCTTTAAAAAAACATTTTTTTTAAAAAATAAACATCTATTTGTAGCCTGAGAGTAAAGTCGTGTTGCTGGCAAGCGTGGCTTCTGTGGTCTTTGAGCTCTCCGCCTGCCCAGAGGCAGACTCTCTTTGCTTCATTAGGCTGTGGGTCCCAGCACGCGGGTGAGCCCGCGCTCGCACTACGCAGTTTTCAAGGGAGTGAGCGCTTTTACATGTCTGAGAATTGCCTTGGCTGTTGTCTTCTAGGGTGGGTGTCTGCTGGGCTGACAGTGGCCAAACAGCATTTGAGGATCCTGGGGATTTGCAGATGGGGGACACAGAGTGACTGAAGCCAGGCTCTGTCCCTGAGGGGCACCCAGTCCGGTGGGGCTGGAGGAAGCAATGGGGCGAGTCAGGCGTGGCTGCAGAGGAGGCACTGAGCTGGGTTTCCCCGCGGGAAGCTGGTGGAGCTGGCTGCTCTGGGGGAGTGTGAAGCAGGGCTTCCTCCCGGAGGTGCCATCCCGGGCCAGGCCATGCCAAACAGGGGCCGGACCCGGTGCCATTTTGCCACTCCTTATTCCTGCTCTGTCGGACCACAAACCAAACTAGATCCTGGAGTGCAGAAATGTATCCAAGTTACATGAAGCAAGACAAAGTCCTCCGCTAGCTCAGTGACTCAGCAAGGGCCAGTCTAAGGCCAGGGCTACTTTGCTGGCTGCCTAAGATCCGATTTGGCCCACGTTTTACAACAGCATGTATACAAGTAAAGGCGTCTTGTTAGGTTACATAATCCCACAACGGGTAATCATCCAGTACTTTGTGTGCGCTAGGGGGAAATTCATCCATTGTTAACTAGGTTTGGATTCTTGGAGCCTTAAGATGTGCTTATGTTTAAAAACTTAAGAAGAACTAATTGTTCATCTAACTCCTTCGTTTCTTTGCCCCCACCCTACTTTTCGCTAGTTTCTCTTTCTATGATGGGGCCTCATGGATATATCTCTGCATCGGATTGGCCTCTAATGATTGTGAGTATCTCTCATCATTTTGTTCCTTTTTTTAAAAAATGAATTTTATATTCTAATTGGAAAGTTAAAAAATTTTAAGAGCTCAGTGGTGGTAATTCCTTAGTAACTAACGTTTTGACGTACCCCCCATTTCTGGTTCCACGGTGACTGGAAAATAAAGGATTACAAACCTGAATGTAGAAATGTCACTTTCCAAATGATCAGAAGGCGTTACTGATTAAAATTGCTTCTCTCCCCACAGTTCTACATGGTGATGTGCATCGTGTATATTTTATATGGTGTCCTCTGGCTGCTGTGGTCTGCCTGTTACTGGAAAGATATATTAAGAATCCAGTTCTGGATTGCAGCTGTCATTTTCCTGGGAATGCTTGAAAAGGCAGTTTTTTATGCTGAATACCAAAACATCAACAGCACTGGGCTATCAAGTAAGTAGTGACTGTGTCTATAAGTGTGGTGTGAGCCACGGGCCTCAGAGCATTTGTGAGCAGAACTGTGGGACCCCACCCCACCCCTTCCTACAGTGGTCTGGGAACAACCATATTGGAGATGAAGAGGAGAGAAGCCAAGAGGAGAATGTCGGAGTAGGACTGTGATGTAGGCTGGCATGTATGTTGTCTTCATTTTCTCTTCCTTCTTGCTGACTTTCCCTCACTCTCCTCCTGGGGAGAAGAAAGTTCCCGTTCCCGAAGGTTCAGCTACTGGCGATTGGCTTTAAACAACACAAAGTTCTGGACCAGGGACGTTAGGTGCTGCCAATCCTTTTAATTTATTTCTCCATCCCCGCCCTGCCCCTCCATCCTCTTTCTTCTCCTTTTCTCTATAAAAAAGAAAAGAAAATTTGGCCACAGGGAATAAAATCAGAGGTGTCAGGATGGATGGTGTCTGCAGGCTTCTTGCAGAGAACTTCATGACCATCAGAGGCACCATCGCAGTTTACACAGTGGAACATGGGATGCGGGGAGGGCGTACCGTTGGACATCCTCAGATGTGTGCCCCAGACTTCGACAGACAGAGTCCAAAAGGGCCAGAGAAGTAAAGGAACGGCAATTCCTTCGAAAAGGGAGATCACTCAAAAGGGTAGAAGGCGTCAGGAACGTGCTTCTGAGCGGTCAGTGACAGGTGATCGTGGTACAGGCTTTCAGATGGTGTGGTTGTGCCTGCTCTTTATTTTAAAATACTCCAGGGAAAAAAGCTGAGTTGGAATACAGATGAAACAGATTTGGCATCATGTTGATAACTGAGGAAGCTGAGTGATGGGTACGTGGGAGTTCATTGTATCACTTTCTCTCTGTTGGGGAGTGTTTGTAGTTTCCCCAAATAAAAAGTTTAAAAGGACATGTACAGAAGAATGAAGAAGGGAGAAGCATCCAGGGAGGCATGCTAGAGGCACGATTGCTCTCTAAGAAGTGGTAGTGATGTGTGTGTGCCCTCAGCCAGCCATGGAAGGAAGCACAGAGCTGCTGCCCCTGCCTGGGGGCTAAAGCGTCCTTGAATGTCAGAGAAGGCTGGTCGGCTCCTTTGCTGCCAGTGGTGGTCCTCTTGTCTAGAGAGGGTGACGGGTGCTGTGAACTCGGGTGAGGGGCAGCAAAAGCCTGAGAACCATGCAGAGAGGAGTGATCACCTGCCGTCCTCTGGGACTTCAAGCCCTGTGAGATGACACCATCTGGGGGGAGGAACCCCAGACTCCTCTGGAAAAGGAGGGGTGCCGGCAGACTGGGCCTGGGCCGGTGCCGTTTCTCATTTCCCAAGTGTGAATTCTGTCACCCAGGCTGTCTTGCTTGCCATCAGTCCTGGGAGGATAGAATTTAGAAGAACCACAGCAGGGATGGGAAGTGGTGATCGGCAGGCCCCAACGAGGGTAGGTTAAGAATAAGCCATGTCAACTGACTTCTTTGTTCTGTGCTCCTGGGTTCGGTTAGGGAATGTCATAAACTTAGCGTATTTGGACTTCCTCAGGGTCTCTTGAGATTTCTTGCGGAGAAGGTGGAGAAATGGGACCTGAAACACGACTGACTAGGTGCGGTCACAGCTGGTTCCTGGGTGTCTCTCTGCTTCTTGCTGTCTTCCCTGCCAGCACACTCATCATCTCTTGCCTGGACTTCTCAAATAGCCTGCTGACCAGTTTTCACTCCTGCAGTCTAGTTCTTGTCCAAGCCTCTAAGTAGAGCATTCTTGATAATTCTTCTGCCCTTGTAGCATGCAAGCAGCCACAGACAACACATGGGCATGGCTGAGTCCCAATAAAACCTTATTTACAAAACAGATATAGGGCCAGATTTGGCCTGCGGGCCATAGTTTACCAGTTCCCTTTTGACCCCCTTGTTTACTATCACAGACTTCCCACTGCTCTTAGCATCAAGCCTAGACTCCTGGCCCGGCCTAAACCCCTGGGTGATGGGGCCCTGCCTCTGTCCCAGCCCCTTTCTTGAGACCCCTCGTTACACGCTCTGCTGCAGCCATGCCAGGATTTCACTTCCTGCAACGTGTTTTACTTTCCTCTTTTCTCCTCCTTGCCTCTGCGTGTGCCTCTCCCCCCCCCCCCCCAAATAGCTAACTCCCACTCGGCCTTCAAACCCCGGTGTAGACGTCACTTCCTCTGAGAACCTTCTCTGGGCCCGTTTGCTGTCCTGCCACGTGGATTGGGCTGCTTTCCTCCCGGTCCTGGGAGATGCTGTGTTATCTCTGCACCTGCCGTGCTGAGTTCTGTTTGCTTGTCCAGCCAGAGTACAAGCCTCACGAGGGCAGGGATCCTGGTGTCTCTTACTGTGACAGCCACAGGCGAATAATAAATGAAGACGGCAGCCTGGAGAAAAGGGAACTCTTGAGGATGTGGTGGTTTTCAGGTATTTAGAGGACAGGAAAAGGGTAGCCCAAGGGGGAGAATAAGAACAGAGGGGCTCAGGGAGACAGATTTCTGGTGCACGTGAGAAAGCTGTACCCATCAGTCGATCAGACATGGAGGGAGTTTTCAGGAGGTGGTGAATCCCCTTCACTGAGGTTTCAGGCATCACTCGGATGAGCTGACTTTGAAGTTAAGCGTGGCCAATTCGTCTGAGGTCAGAATGTCGCTGTACACAGCACACGTTTAGACTGGAGGCGGCCGGCCTCCAGAGGCCCCCAGAGTGAATGGGTTTTCCTTCTCCCCCTCAGCCCAAGATTTGCTGATGTTCGCGGAGTTGATATCTGCAGTTAAGAGGACGCTGGCTCGCCTCCTCGTGATCATCGTGAGCTTGGGTTACGGCATTGTGAAGTAAGTACCGGGACCTGGAGAACAGTCTCCAGTCTTGTGATCCCCTCCGCGTGCATCTGTGAAACTGGGCACCTCTCAGGGTCACAGCAGACCCCACAGGGAAGCGTCTGCAAGGATGTGTTTCTGATTCTAAAGGATCTCCATGCACTGGCTGTTTCATACTTTCCTCAAATAAAGATCCTGAGTTTGAATTCCAGTAACTTTTTATAGTTAGATGAATAACCAACTTTAAGGATAATGGAAAATTTTAAATGATTCTTGAAGTTCAGACCACTTTCCATTTCCTAGACAGCATAGCTATGTGATGTGATTGTGTCTGAGATACCGTAAGCACTCTGATCAAACACCAGGGCAGCGGAATTTCCTGACTGAAACCTGGCTGCCCCCCGAGCACCCGCTTCTCTGGGACCCTCTCCAGCAGCTCTTTTCTCTCTTACCCGTGAGTCACTGGGCGTGAACACGGACGAGCCTGTCCTCTGCACCCTCATTGCCTTTTTCAGACCATTGTTTTTCTTTTTCCCTAAGACCTTCTGGTTCCCAGAAGCTCGAGCCTTCAGACAAGATCACAGCTACGTCTTCTCCCTGGCATCTCCCAGCCCTTGCGTCCCTGTCTTTCTCCTCCTCAGCACTCATCCGGCAGGATTCCCTGTGATTTCAGTGTCCATGTGAGGATCCTTTAAGTAACCGGATCTCACTGCCTCCCCTCTGCTGCCCTTACCTGTCACCCCTCAGCTCCCGAGTCCCAAGGCCATTCTCTAGACTTGATTATTATTTATTCATTATTGTGTCTAACAGCACCTTCGTGTGGCAGATTTCAGCAGTCCACTTTCCAACCGTCCCTCCTCTGCTTCCTGTTTACCTTCTCTAACGTGTCAGCTGCAGTCACTCTTCGTCCCTGCTGTGACCTCTGGCCTGTTGATCCCGCCGCCTTCCTCAGTCCAGCAGGGGACTGAACACCCCTGCCACTCCTGAGGCCTTTGTCAGCGTCCCTTGGGCCGCCTTCCATCTGTGCAGGCTCAGCCCGGGGCAGCAGCATCAGCCTGAGAGGAACACCCGGCCCCGCTGCCCAGCTCATGTCATTTCACAACCCTGAACTTCAAGTGCACCCTTAGTGCTGCTGGCAGATCCAGCCAGCTCCAGTTTGGCTTCTCACTCTCCCATTCTGCACCATGTACCCCTTCTCTCTCCTCACAACTCCCTGCCCTCATCCATCTCAGCTGATCTTGGCTCTTTTCTCTCTGAGGAAGTAGAAGCCATCAGAAGGGAGTTCTGACACGTTCCTGCCATCCGATCTGTGTCATTCTCCCCATCTCTGGACGACACATTTACTCCCTCCTAAGAGGCATGGACTATCCCTGCGTGGTTAGGTCCTGCCCTGGCCTTGTGCTCTGGATCCTGGCATCTCCTCTGTCAGCTGTCCCAGCAGTCCACCCTGCTCTCCTCTGTCACAGCCCTCCTTGGTGGGGTCATCCCCATCAGCACGCTGTTATTTCTGTCTTCTTCAGGAACAGAACCCTCCCTTGAACCCAGATGGCCCTCTACTTGCTTCCCCTCATTCCCCTCACGTGGGTGCAGCAGCCTTTTCCACTGGGTCATCTGTACTTGGCCACTTCCACTTCCCTAATCTTCTGTCCTGGTGAGGTTTGGCCCCATCCCTCCACTGAGGCTGCTCTGTTGGGTCCTGCTGCACCCGAGGCCCCGCTGCAGTGAGTGGCACAGAGGGCACTCAGGACCTCAGCACGGAGCACACGTGTGTGTGCATGTGAGCTGCAGCCTGCTGAGTTAGCGAGCTGTCCGCCAGGAAACCTTCTCTTCCTTGGACTCATATTATGATTCTCTCTCATGTGCTTTTTAAAATTTTATTTATTATTATTATTATTATTATTATTATTATTTTTTTTTTGCCTCAGTACAGTGTACAGAACACAAAACCCTCTTGTGGAATGTTGTGACACCTCCCAGTTCTAGTTGTGAACATCAGGTGCCAAGGTGTGGAGGGTGGTGGCTGTAAAAGGAATGGAAGACTGGGCTGGTGTGTAGGGCACAGCCTTTTTTAAATGACCCCACACCATCAGCTTGTGTTTGACCCTCGTAAAGCGAGCGCAGTAACAGTTCTGGCTGTCGGGAGGTTCCAGTAAGCTGGTGCAATGAATCAGAATTTAGGTGAACTAAATTAGATAAATAGTCTTAAATATGAGCTATGAGTAATAGTTCAGTTTTTATCTAGATTTGTTTTAAAATGACTATCATAATTATTTTTTTCAAAACCGGCCTCCACTTCTAATTACTCTGAGAAGGGGTTTTGAACTAAAACATGTTAGCAGGTAAATTCTGATTTGCAAATATGAAATTTCAGTTCTGTCTTCAAATTACTAATTGAAAAAAATTATCATCTTTGCCTATTCCCAATTCATTTGTTTATACTTTTAAAGAATCAAAAATGTTTTAATTCTTTTCAGTTTGATGAATGGAAGCTGGAGCCTGTTAGGACTTCCATCTGGGGGTGTCAGGGGGAGGAAGGTGGTGGGACATGAGCCCCTGACATCCTTCTCTTTGTCTGCCCGAGTCAGAGAATCAGTGGGTCCCCTCTGACAAACCACATCTCAGTATGGTTCGTAATTAATGTTGGCGACAGAGTTAAGTGACTGTTTCTACCAGCGACACTTAGAAGTTGGCACTCACCTTCCTGGGTTTCATCAATCTTCGTGTCCATTCTATAGAAAAAAACAGTACCTGGGCTATGTTCAGTGCATGACTTGGATTTCAGCAGCAAAATCCTCTGGCCTTAAAAATGTTGCTTTCTGGGCATCAGTACAGCTTCACGTCCTAGAGAAGGAGGCCCGCTTTTCCTCAGCCTGTTTCTGCCATGTTCCCAGATACGCTATTTCCTAAAACAGCGGGCCTCAGAGGCAGGAGAGGGGGGCTTGAGTGGGTAGTGGCTTCTCTGGTGTTGGAAACGGGGCCAGTTACTGTATTCAGGTACGCTGTACTTACCTTGCTTTTTGTTTTTCTTTCTTCTGTCACCTCCTCCTCGTTCCAGGCCCCGCTTGGGGACCGTCATGCACCGGGTCGTCGGACTGGGGCTGCTCTACTTTGTCTTCGCGGCCATTGAAGGCGTGATGAGAGTCATCGGGGTAAAACTTAAATAATTCCACTAGTGCCTTTTTTGTTGTTGCTGTGCAACGTGATTTTCATTTATATCTACTGAGATGAATTTTTAAAAATAGGAAATTTGTGAAAAAGGCTCAACTTGAGCTTTTTTCTCCCCCTGTGTAATATTTCTCTCTCTCTCTCTTTTTTTTTTTTTTTTTTTTTTGGCTAAGCAGAGCATTTTTTTAAAACGGTATGGTTGTGAAGGCATCACTTGGTGTCATCCCAGGAGCTAGCTCCATCTTAAAAATGTTCGCGGTGGTTCTTTATAACGAACGTTTGTCTTCATCATTATGCACTCTGAACGCATTAGTCTCTTCCCTAACCCTCGGCCTAAACACGAGTGAATGAACAGAAAGTTAGTTCCACCTTTCACACATACAGACGTGACTCGTCATCGCTCTCCCAGGTCTCATGTGGTTGTAAGTTTTCTCTGACCCTGGTGGGCTCAGTGTTTGGAGAAGTCAGCAGACCCCACTCTTGGAACAGCCAGGAGAAGGTGGTGTGCGAGGGGACAGTGGCCCTGGCGATGCCTGCAGCGATGATTCACTCTGGAGAAGAGTCCGAATATTTGCACCTGTAAAGACCCCTAGATTTCTAGCTCTCAGTTTTCCTTAATAATATGGTTGATGACTGAGTGTTTATGAAGTTTATTAAATTTTTAGCTGATTCAGAGAACCTTGTGATTTTACTCAAAATGTCTCCTGTATTAGATGTTTAAATCAGATAACCGTGCACAGAGTGACTGATCCGTATGTTGCCACATACGTTGACTTCACATATTTTAATCTGACCCTCAAAGCAGGACATTTGTCCATTAATGGTAAAAGCTTCATTTTTCTTCCGGTGTCTTTGATCCACCTATATTCAGTGTTAGATACGCCTGCTCTTTTCATCTTTGACTCCTTGAAAGTTACATTTATTTTTACCTTTACATAATAATGAAGAACTTTGGTTTGCATTTATATATATAATTCACAGGAAACGAATCTTAGAAAGAAAATAGAACGGATAAATATGCCCCATATAGATTACATTGTATTTCTTTAAAAGTTTACATACTCAGCATCTTAATGTAACTGTTTTAAATATGATTACCTGTCAGGATCCAATCTATGGTTTGTTCATACCCTTCCACTCAGTTCCTTTTCCTCGTTTTACTTTCTTCCCTGTCCTTTCACATGCATGGGGAAGCTAAGGAGTCCATTTCTTTAGGGGCTGTGGCTGCAGGCTTGGTGTGGAGGGGGCAGAGATTGAAGCAGCTGACCCAAGGCGGGTGGGACGTGATCTGTTTGATTTGCCACCCCGTAATGCAATTTTACATTATTGATGGACAAATTAATGACAAATTAACATTTGTTGCTGCCAAAACATATCATCTCCATGTGCTTAAATACAAGTCTATTAGGCAATCAAATCTTTTATGTGGCTTTTGTAAAATGAAATGAGATGAATCGTTTTCTTCATCAGTTGATAATTACTATAATACAATGAAACTTGGACATTCAGGTTTTTTCCCCTGTTTTTATCTTTCAGGGTTCTAACCATTTAGCTGTTGTTTTGGGTGACATTGTTTTAGCAGTTATTGACTCCATTTTTGTATGGTTCATATCCTTTACTGTGTCCTAACATAGTTTGTCATATCATTAAAATCAGGTTATTTTTAATTTGTAATAATAATAGAAAGAAACCTAGTTATGTGTTATGGTTACCTCAATATAGGAATTTGGTTGAAGGTGAAATTCCTTAAACAAAGAATATCCTTATTTTTTCTGTTAGTTCAGCACATGTAAGTGCACACACTGAGCAGTCAGGTAGGGGAGACAAGCTGGTAACTGAGAGCCACACAGCAGTAGTCATTGCCATTTTAGGGAGGTGCTATGCAAACAGGGAAGAGAGGCATTCATTCTGGGGTGAAAATCAGGAAAGACTTCAGGGAGATGGTGACATTTAGACTGAGATTGGGTGGACAAATACAGGTTTACTAGGAAAAGAATGGAGGGGGGAAAGCATTCTGGGAAGAACTGAGGGGACTTTCAAATATAGTCAGAAGCATGAAAATATAGGGACAGTGGCTCATGTCCCAGAGTAGCTTGCCTGTGGGTCACGTGTGTGGGAGAATCATGGAAGGTGGGGCCGGAATGACACACTCAGAGTTTAGAGTTCCTTGTGAAGGCAGAAAGTAGCGAGGAGTTGAAGCTGCAGAGGTGAATGTCGTGATGAAATCTGTGTTAGAAAGAACTTGAGGATGGCATTAAAAAAATGACCTGGAAAGGAGAGTCTAGAGATGGGAAGTCTGGTAACAGTCATTTGCAGTGGTCCAAAGGAGAGACGGTGAGGGTTAGAAATAGGGCAGAGGAAGTAGAAGACAGACTCCCCGTGCTAGACTTGCTAAAAATGGGCGGAGAAAGGGAGAGAAGGCTCCAAGAAGCTGTCATGACTCATTTGAGTGGCAGGGGCCAGTTCTTAGGGCCAGTTCTCAGGTAAACTTGGAGAAGGGACCATGATGGGTGAGATTTGAGCTGCTCAGGGCATTCTTGTGAAGTCAGGGTTGGCAAGAGGAGTCAGAGCTGGTGATGAAGGTGGGAGTCGTCTTTGTGTGGGAGAAGGTTGCAGCTGCAGGAGGGACCCACGAAGAGCATGTGGACCCACGAGAGGGGAGGAGCCAGGAGGGTGCCTGGTGCACGGGAGGTGGAGGGAGGTGGGAGAACCAGGAGGCTGTCATGGGGTGGAGAGCAGGGGAGCTCTGGTCTGGAGGGGTGGTCAGCAGTGGCTACGACTGCAGACAGATGAATTCCCGAGGTGCACCTGCCTGGCTTTGTTCATTCCAGGGTCACCGCGGGCCAGCAGGTGAGCGCGGGCAGTGGAGGTGCTGGGTCGGAGGCCATGCTGTGGCAGGAGAGGTTCTAGCGACAGTGTCAGCTGACCATTGTGGCGCCCCCCTCGCTGATTCAGTGACTCAGGTTGAGTCTGGAGAATTCCACTGTTTTTTTTCTCCAAGGCAGGGCCCTCTGAAATGCATTCCTGGAAATGACAGGGAGTCTGGAGAAACTATGACCTGGTCAGAGCAGGATGCAGGGATACACAGATCCAGAGCATCATTTGTGTCTGTTGCTTCAGCATTTTTGCCTTCCCTGAAACTCATTCTTGTAGCTTTTATTTTCACAAAGTTCTTTTTGTTTTTACTGTCTTTGATACTTGTCTTTTAGCTTTTAACATTAAATGTTCTTTTGTTTTCCTGTGTTTCTTTCCATTTTCTCATCTTTGTCTCTCACGGGGAGGGCCAGAGGGCCTCAAATTCAAATTTGCCTGTGTCCCTTCTCTACAAGGAAGCCATCCCCTTTCTGCCGGGGTGCTAACGTGGTGTTAATAGGCTTTTCGGAGTCCCTTGTGGGTCATTTTTCTAAGCCTGGTCTACCTATTTCTAAAATTCCCTGTTGTGAATTCTCAGTGTGCTTCCAAGTTAAAAAACAAAACAAAAATCTTTTATTTTTATTCACAAAAATCTTTTATTTTTATTCTCAAAAAAAGTAGATCTTACCCTTGCTTGGGTTCTGTCCCCAGAGATGCCTTTGAAAATCTAATGAAAGCTGTGAAGCCTCTGCACAGATTGTCCACACCAGCCTCACACGAGGAGCTTTTCATACAGTGAGGCGTTTGAAAGCCTCCTCAATTATGTCCACTTGTCCCCTAGTGTCTGAGGGGTGTCTCATAAAGGACAACACCTGATTTAAAGAATTGTTTCTGACCAAACTTGCTTGAAAATTGGATTCTACTTCTGTTGAGAGCTACCAGTTTAGAATCCAAGTCTATTGAATAAAATCATAGTTAAATAAATGTGACTTTTTCCAAGGCATATAAATATCTTGCTCTAGTATAATTTTCCTATGTTCTCCCCTAAAAAACATGTGAAGTCATTCAGTTGTTTCAGAGGTGAAGGACAGGCCTCAGCTCTGCACGTGAACAGGGGTCCGGCTCTGAGTGCTGATCCCCCCTGGAGAGCCTGCTCTGCCGAAGCCACAGCCTCATCACTTGTCAGGGGCTCTCATCTGCCCTGAGAATAAGGGGCAGGTGGTTCGAATGTACCTGGAATCTGGACAGGAGAATTGCTCAACATTACTGTCTTTAATCTTTTATCTTCTCTTCTGTTGTGGACTAAGAAGATGAGCTTAATTTATCTGTTCAGCTTGGAGCTGTCATTTCTAAAATTGTATATTCTTAGAGCCTTTAACAAGTTAGGCAGTGTGTATTCTTCAACTAATTGAGCCTGTAGACGGTGAGTTTTAAAAATCTGGATTATCTTTTTTTCTGGTAATTTACAGATACATATTTCAAAGAATTCTTGTTCTTAACCATCCACAAAGTAGTTCATTGAGAAAAACACACAGTAATGCAACTTGGCAGAAAATTCCAGAAAAAAAGTGGCTGTAAAAGCTATAATTCCACCTGGATTTGAATGAGGATAACTTCCCACCTTTATGGACAGCACTGCAGGCTGGGGTGGGGAGATGAGGAAAAGAAGAGCAAAGATTTAGTTTGCTTAATTATTAATATTTTCAGTTAAGATGTTTGAGATAAAAGTCATGAAGAAATCCAGAAATTAAAATTCTCTTGGTTAGTGTTTCATGGCCTCATAGGAGAGAAAGGAAATTTAGTATCCATTTCTGCTTCAACCTGAATTTCTGACATTTGCTTTCAGATTGCTGTTTGGTAATTTTCATTCCTGAGATGAAAAGCCTGCTTTCTTTGTACAAAAGGGCAGTGGGTTTCCTAAATGATCACAAATGACACGCAGGAGAAGCAGAAATACGTGCACAGAGAACTGAATGCTGGGATAATGGCCCTGCTTCCTTCTCTTCTGCAGAACCTAATACAGCCCCTCCTGTAAAATCTGGTTCTACGATGATAGAAAAAATAGCCAGAAAACTGCAAAAGCCATAGCCTCGCCCCTCTTTTTCCTGCTTGTTTGTTGTATTTTTTTGCTGTTTTGCTGCAGGCCAATGATTCTGATCTTGTGCTTCTGGCCAGCCTCCCTCTGTCTCTTCTTGACTCTGGCTTGTGCTGGTGGATATCCTTTTCCGACCGCAGCAGCACGTGCAAGGTGATCCTCACTTCAGGGAGATGGGGCCTGTGCGCTCTCCTTACTGCTTTAAAAGTATTTGGTCTTGATAACGTTTGCTGAATAAAGCCCATTTGCATTTTTATAAATTCTGACAGTAGCCCTAACTGATTGAATTGTGTTATTTTAGAAATTGGTCTTCTTTTGCAACTTACTGGTCATTTAGAAAGATTGAAAAGCAGCTTTGGTAGTCTTAGTACTAAAATGAAGTTTTTGATTAGTGGAGTATTTGAAATTTAAAATAGGAGGCATAAATCCAGAATGTGCCACTTCTGTTCTTTACTCAATGTTACATGCATTTTTGTGGTTCCTGAGCAGAGCCGGGCGGGCTGCACAGAGGAAGCAGCTCCCGTTTATAGAGCTCCGGCCCGGAGCCCAGCTGCACTGCCGAGGAGCCAGGGAGAAACCTCTCGTGCCTGACAGTTTTGCACTCCCCCTGAGCCCTGTGCTCCTGGAAAACAGAAGTGGTTAAGACGGCCTCCACCTTTGGTGTTCCGGGAAAAGGCTTACTGTAAACAACTCCGTTTCCCCTTAGGACTTAGGTGGGACTCCCAGATGCCCCCTTGTTTACTTAGGACTAGGCCAGACACAGGCCTATGTACCAGCTGACCAGTAACAGCAAAATACCAGCCTGGACCAAGCTGCGCCTTCTCCTTCCCCTCAGTCCCTGAACTTTGCTCCACCCCCAGCCTTCCTTCATGGCCCTTCCTGAGAATCTGCAGACCTCAAGGAAAGGCATGTGCTGGTCAGCTGTCCAGTCGGGCCACCCACTTCCCACAGCTGCTGCTTTCGAGGCTTGTTTATTCCTCCCTGCAAAAGCAGAGCCCTTTCCTGTCTGACCTCTGGGACTCTTGCAGATCTCACAGTCAGAAAGTTCTCCCTATTGCAATGATATTTTGAATAAAGTCTCTCCTTATCTAAGTCCAGGTTTGTTTTTCTTGGACATATTTCAGTTTTTGAAATTTATGAAATGGAATTGATAGACAGCTTAATTTCTTAATTATGATCATTCTAGAGGATAAAACAAGAATAGACCAGAAACAACAAAATAAGAAACAGAGACAGAAAGGCACAAGCCAAATGGCATGTCACGACGGGATCTGTGAACAGTGTCTGGTCTGAGGGGGACCCGGCGTTCAGCGCGTGTAGTGCCCTGCCCGGTGCTGAGGGAACCTGGCATTGAAGGAGCGCGCCATAGGTCTTCTTGCTCGTGCTTTTCCCCTTGAAGTTTGTTTACTTCATTCAGACAGTGGTAAACCATAATGCAGAATCAGTGACAAATCAGTATTATGATTATACAACATTGGATAAGGTAACATTTTCTGTGTTTTTATTAGTTTTAAATCATGGGAACTATATTTAGCACTACTCATTTTGGAAATGTGGCCGAAGATTCTTATTTTGTTTTTTATCTTAACTGTGTTTTACTATTTAAAATGTTTTTCCTTAACTTTGTTCACATTTTTATAAGTTTGGCACAAACTATGAAGGCTCTAAGGCTGAGAAAGAACACAGTGAAGTTTTCTTTATACAGGCACTTTACAAATACCCTGATCTTTGCCATACTGGGTAAGCTATTTAATTTTTCTTTTATAATAAATTATTTACTATTACATGTTCCTTTAAAGGTTGACTTTTTTTGATGTGTTTCAGCTTCTGTAGTGTTTATGGTGTGGACAACTAAGACATTTAGAATGGCAAAATGTCTGTCAGTAAGTATAATATTCCTATTTAAACAGTTTTCATTCTTAATATACTACTTTGTTTCGAGTAAGTTTGAAGAAATTAATTTGTGTTTGTAAATAGAGATAATTTTAGTGGAGAGCTTCTGTTTACTTTGAATTATTGTGTATAGAATTATAAAAAACATTTGCCTCCTTTAAATGACTCCGAAAAAGTTCCTCCTAAATCTACGTTTTCGATTATGCCCTTTTCTCAACTTCTTTCTGTATATTTTGAAAAGTAATTCTCTCCCTGTATGATCTAAGGTAACAAGAAACCTTTTTTTTCCAGTACACCATGTAATTGGGTTGTCTTGTATCTAAGTGAGATTGTAAATCTTAAATCTGACATGTTTCTAGGGTGGTAGACTCTTGAACATTCAGGAGATGCTCTCCATGGCTTCTCTGGTTAGAAGAAAGTATATTTCTCAGACTTAAAATATAAAAGGCCTTCTTGGGGGTTTCTTGATTTGGAAATAGTCTCTAGTTCTGTATAATTATTAAAGAGTCCTCTGAAAACCCTCGACTTCCATTGCCTTACGGGTAATTTAGTGAGAGAAGAAACTGTGTCTAGAAAGTCAATTAACTGATCTCTAAAGCCCTTTTAAACTCTCTTTATGATACTATATAATTTGTTAGGATTTCATTCATCTGATTGGTTATAAGGCTGAAGTAAGCATTGATGATGACTTGATAAAGATAGCATTTCTTACTTTTTATGTTTCTTGGAAAAATAGGTACGTATTTATTTGGAAGACTAACTGGTTGGAAAGATTTCATAGGTACTTGTCATTACATGTGGTTTGAGTGAGAAATCTGTATGTTTATCAGAAAATTAACTGTTCTTGTTTGAACTGTCCTTATTGTAGGATTGGATGGAGCGCTGGGTTGATGATGCATTTTGGAGCTTCCTTTTTTCGCTTATCCTCATTGTAATAATGTTTCTGTGGAGACCGTCCGCAAATAATCAGAGGTACCTAACGTAGGAAGTTCAAGTTTGGCAAGGGTTTGTTCATCTCCTGCTACCGTGTTAAAAAACACATTTATAGAAACTGGGTCCTTGCTGCTAAGGAGTGTACAGGCAGGTGGGGAGACAGGCATAAATGCAGGACAGTGAACTGAGAGATGCATAAACCGAGCCCAGCAGGAAGGTGGAAGAGGGGTGAGGAAGACCCCAAAAAGGCAGCGTTTACGTCATGTCCTCAAGAAAGCAGAGGGACAGTGGATGGCTGCCCTGGGACAGAGTGCACGTTTTCTGGGGTAGTGGGAACAGACATGGCATGCTTTGGAGGTCCTTGAGGCCTGCAGTTTGGAGGGACATAGAGTGGGAGGGGAAGGTGGCAACCAAATTGTAAAGCGTTTAAACGCTGAGTCCAGAAAGCTGTGCTTTAGACTGCCCGTGACAGGAGGCCCCACAGCTCCCCTTGCCTCATTCCTCCTCCCAAGGAAAGTGCTGTTAAGTTTCTTCCTTCTAGGAGAAAATGACAAAGTATATACTAGTATGTGTGGCTCGCTCGCTCTCTCTTTAAATTATGCAATGACAGTAATAATAATACATGCACACATACATGTATACACTGTTCTGCACCTTCTTGTTTAAAATGTATCTTTCCATGTCACCTTTGTATAGATCTGCCACATGACTTTTAATGGCTATGTGGCATTCCATAATAATGACTGTAGCACAATTGATATAAGCCGTCCCTAATGACTAGACACTTGGCTTCTGGTTTCCCCGCTGTTATCAGCAATTGCTTTTTGAAAGCTGCTGGACTTAGTACATGTGGGTCAGCCACATTTCACTTTCACCAACTTCAGTCACGTTCACCAGTCGAATTAGCAGTTTCTCCTTGTTAGGGGACAAGTTAAAGTCGTGGGCAGGGAGGTAGAACTGATGTGGAGAACAAAGTACAGCAGCAACCTCCGTTCCCTGAACATTCTGTCCTGCAGAGTTCTTTGCAGAGAGATCTGATCCATTTCCAAACCCTTTT
Organism: Camelus dromedarius; assembly: GCF_036321535.1. Classification (NCBI taxonomy): domain Eukaryota; kingdom Metazoa; phylum Chordata; class Mammalia; order Artiodactyla; family Camelidae; genus Camelus; species Camelus dromedarius. The sequence goes on from NC_087468.1 coordinate 12,978,780, forward strand.
ACCAGCAGGGCTTGGGAACTCTACTTTCATAGTTTCTTCACAATAACCTTTGCTAACTTGAGAGGAAGATAATCAAATTTTTATCATTTCAATTTAGATGTCAACGGAAAATTGAACAAGTTTAAGCATGCTAGTAAAGCTACCCTTGTTTTTGGTACAGATATGCCTTCATGCCCTTAATAGATGATTCTGATGATGAAATTGAAGAATTCATGGTAACATCTGAAAATTTAAGTAAGTGATATATTTTCTTGTTAAATGACCATTGTATATATTGTAGCAAAGAAGTATCATCCCTTTACCTGGGACACAAAGTCAGATACATTTTTTTTCCTGAAAAATATTTTAAAAACCATTATCTGGCAGCTCATAGCGAAAAAGAATGTGACAATGAATAGATGTATGTTCATGAATAACTAAAAAAGTGTGCTCTACGCTAGAAATTGACACAACATTGTAAACTGACTATAACTCAAAAAAAAAGTTAATAAAATAAAATAAAAAATAATTAAAAACCGTATCTGCAGAAACATCTATTACGGTAGATAGTCTCAAGAAGAAAAGTCAGTGATGAAATTTTCAAGATCGTTAATGTAGTTTGAGCTTTTGTTAATTGTTCACTCTTAGTGTCTAAGTATTGAAGTAGGTCCACTGTTTCCCGCAAGAATGATTTGGTATATGTTGTGCTTAGCTCCTAAATAATGCTCATTTTCTTAATGACAGCTGCTGAATTTCTTCATGTCACCCCTTGCTCTTTAAAACTGTGCACATCTGTAATTTCCTGGTCATGCCCAAAGTATTTCTAATTATGGTCTTAGTGCTATTTTCATCTTTCTATTTATTTGTACATAGCATTTTATCACTTTGTTAATTTTACACTAACACTGTAATTAAGCATTTGTTAAGGCAACATATATACGTAACTCAGATGTTGAGAACTATTTTACTTTTGTTCCATTTTCCCTTCCTCTTACTTTATTTCTCTTATTAGTAACATTCTTTTTCATAATTTTTTTTTGTTTCTCTACTGTGAATATTTTATAATCCACCCAAAAATTGCAACATAATCAGTATGTCTTCGGTGTCCCCACTTCCTTTTACCTCCTCTCATCAGATTACCTACAACTAATTTTTTCATTTTTTCTGACTTTCCTATTAAGAAAGGAAACCTGAAAATCATATTCACAGCAGAAATATTAAAATTCAGTGTGCTAAGGTTCTAGCTTTAATAATGATGGAATGAATTATATTGGACTAATCTTCCTCTGATAGCTAGAATAAACTCTGGACAGACTATTTTTTAAATTAATTGTTTGAAGGCACTGGAGAGCAACAAAAGCAGGCAGAAACTGGAGGAGACTTCAGTGTTGAAAGAAGAGAACCACACTTAATAACTTCCACATTTATAGAGCTTTGTCCAGAGTGCGTGCCCAGTCAATGAGACAGTGCAGTGGCTGGAGCTCAAGTTGATAGGTGTAATCTCACTGATGCAAGGAATTGGAGAGGGAAGTTTGGAGCTGTAAGGATGCCTGGAAATTGAGGGAAGAAATCCAGAAAAGAGAGAGCCACAGAGGGGGAATTTCCAAAGTCTGTAAAGTCTCTCTGGTCTTATCTGGTGCCTGAACTGGGAGTGTGCAAAATGCGACTCCAGGAGGCCAGTGAGAAGACAGTAGCTCTTAGGGTAAGAAGCAGAACAGATATTTCAGCAGTTGCCCACTGCTGAGTTTGAAATTCTGATCTCAGCAAGTTAAAAGTGCTTGGGTAAACACCCTGGACTTTCCATTAAAACCCCAGAAGGGCCACTCCTTAGAAGTAAAGACCACAGTCTAGGGCCCCTGGAATTTACCCTAGGACTAAACTAACAAATCAACCCTAATAAAATCTAAAAGCATATCCCCAAGAGATCAAAGTGATCCAGCAAGTATTTGAATGTCTACTAGAACAAAACACACTTCCTGGAGGAAGTAAGAGAATCTAGAGTCTGTGTAAGATCCCATTCTCAGTGTCCAGTATTCAATGATGAATTACTAGACATGGGATGAAACTGGAAACTGTGACCCCTAATTAAGGGAAAAATCAATCAGTAGAGATCTGAAGGTAGCCCAGTTGTGACAGTTAGCAAGAAAGACTTTAAAGTCTTTTGAATTAACTTTTAAATAATTATTATAATATGTTAAAAGAATCTATAGGAATAAATTGGTGAAGACAATTTGGGAAATTTAGGAGAGGTATGGAAACTTAAAAAAAGAAGAAGAACCAAATAGAAATACTAAAACTGAAACGCAGAATATGTGAAGTAAATTCACCGTTTGGGATTAACAGTAGACAAGTAAATTGGATACAACCAAGTAATAGTCAGTGAACATTTGGAGACAAATCAGAAGAAGTTTTACAAAAGAGTGGAAACAAAGTGAACATAACTTCCATGACCTGTGGGACAGCATTAAACAGTCTAACATACACATCATGAGCTCTAGAAGAAGAAAGAATGGGGGCATAAAGAATATTGGAAAAAATACTGTATATGACAAAATAATTAATTCAAGGTAGGTCACAGACCTAGATGTAAAAAATTAAATTAATTAAATTATAGCTCTTCTAGAAGAAAACAGGAAGCTATCTTCATGCCCTTGGGTTAGGCGATTTCTTAGGACACAAAAAGCAGTTTCCATAGAATTAAGTTTGGTAAATTAGCCTTCACTAAAATTAAAAACTTGTGCTCACCAAGAAAAGTAAGAAAATGAAAAGACCAGTCCTAGACTGGGATAAAACATTCTCAGTACGTATGTCTGATAAAGGATTCGTATCCAGAATATAAGAGTTCCTCTAAAGCAATAAAAGATAACGCAATTTGTAAAAACAAAACAAAACAAAAACAAAAAACAAAAAAACTTGGAACAGACACTTCGCTACAGAAGACAAAGGAATGGCCAGTAAAGCACACAAAAGGCCGTTAGGGAAACACAAATTAAAACCAGAATGAAATGCCACCACATGTCCACAAGGGTGGTTAAAATTTAAAAGACCGACAGCATGAAACATTGGAGAGGATGTGGAACAGCTGGGTCGCTCATACACTACCAAAGAAGTCTTAATTTGACAAGCAGTTTGACAGTTTCTTAAAACGTTACACATACACCTACTGCACAACCCAGCCATTCCACTCCAAGGTATTTACCCCCAAATGAAAGCTCATGTCCACAGAAAGACACTAATGTACATTACTGTTTACAGCAGCTTGATTCTTAATAGTCCAAAACTGGAAATAGCCCAAGTGTCTGTCAACAGATGAATGGATAAAGTAGTTGTGCACGTACACAATGAAATATTGCTAGGTAATCAAAAGTAACCAACACTGTACAACATGAGTAAATCTCAAAGCTTTATGTTGAGTGAAAGCAGCCAAATCCAAAAGAATATTGAATCCATAGATTGTGATTTTATATACAAAGTTCCAGAATAGGCAAGAATAAACCGTGGTAATTTTTTTGTAAATCAAAATTTACAAAATTTAAATGGTCGCTTCTGGTGGAATTGGGAGTGACCAGAAAGGAATTTAAAGAACTCTCTGTGATGATAGAAGTGTTAAATGTCTCGATTGGGGTGGTTGTTACCAATAAACAAGAGTTTGTAAAATCTCTTCAGACTGTACACTTGAAATTTGTGTATTTTATTATATATGTTATACCTCAATTTAAAAAAAAAATCAGTGTAATTCTCCTTTAAGAGGACAATCTGAAATGTTGGCATGTCAGATGCCCCATGGCAACATTTTCAGATTGAGGAACCTCCTTTTCATTCATTATATCAATTTACGCTCTTGATCTCATCATACTGTACCAGTTGTCCTCGTTGATGGAGAAGCAGGTTTTGCAAATTATTATGGTAACAAAAGTGAATACTTGCAAGACATAGATTTATGTATCAGATACCTTGTACGTGCTAATTTGTTTAATGTTCATCGGAATTGTATGAGGTAGACATTATTATTCCATTTTATAGATGGGGACACTGAGTCACAGAAAGTTCGCTGCTTTGCCCAAGGCTGACATAGATAGAACCTGAATTCCAAGTGAGGCAGTCTACTTTCAGGACTCATGCTCTCACCTCTCCTCTGCTGAAACTGCTGACATAAAGGAGAGCCTTGGTGAAATACGAAGAAAATATTTTTCTTCCCTGTTTTATTTATACCATGAGCACATTCTAACAATTTATACATCAGAGAAGTAAAAGCATTAGCCAAAGATGTGTTTTATCCTGGAATAAGATATTGCAAATCCTATAGATTTTTAAATCTATAAACTTTAAAATGTATTTAAATTCTCTAAGGAAATAAATATGTGTGCCTGTATGTATGTTTGTTTGTTTAGACTCCTCTAAGACTGGATTTCAAACTGGCAACTTGAGAACCTGGTGGTTGTTGCAAGCAGTAGTGACATTTAAAAATTTTTCCATCCCTCCTGGGTTTCCAGATGGTGTATTAAAACCAGCACCCAGACCCAAACTTCCACTACTAACGCTCTTTATAAGGTTGTTAAATGTGAGGCTACAAAGGAAAATATTATTTTATAATTTTATATGTTTCTATCATGTTTCTCATTATAGCTGAAGGAATAAAATTAAGAGCCTCAAAAACGGTTTCCAATGGAACAGCTAAACCTACTACTTCTGATAATTTTGTGAGTATAGCATATATTTAATGGAGTCTCAGTATTTAATGTGCCTCATTCATTGACCTTCAGGAGAACATTTGTCACCAAGGTTTTTTGTTTGAAAATAAATGTTACCAAGTAATGATACTAGTTAAGTCTGTGACAACTGTAACCACTGTAAACCCTCACTTTTCAAGTGCTGTCTTTGGACCAGCATTGTGGGCATCACCTGTTAGAACCACAGAATTTCAAGCCTACACCAGACCTACTGAATCTGAACCTGCTTTTTAACAAGGATTCCAAAGATGATTCACATGCACATTAAAGATTGAGAAGCTTTTTTATAGTAAAGTTTGTGTTAATTTTTCAGCATTTTAAAGTGCTTTAAAGTGATTTTTGAAGCCATTTTAGGTAACATTTGTTATCTATTGGAAAAGGACTTTAAACCATGTAAGCTTGAATAAAATAGTAAGATACAGGGTAGAGATGAGTTTTTAAATATTTAATGCATATTATTTATGCATTACAGTCATAATTATGAAAGTAAACAAAATGGAAATTCTGTGATACAGCTTTATATTTGGCTTTCTTACAATTGCATATATTGTGATTAGTGAGGTGTAAAAATTTGCTACCCACCTAAGTTCTGACAGGACAGATGGTATATGAAGCAGTTTCATTTCCTGGATTTGGTAAATTCTCTCATTTTTATTCTTGGTAATTAATAATTCTTAAAATATGTTCTTTGAGTAGTCTTATGGTAATTTAACTAAACTTCAAAAAATATAGTTTTAATTATCTGGTGTTAGAACTGTTAAACTTCCAGTTTGCTAAGAGATTTTCCTCTTATTTTAGGGTTATATCTCAGTTTATTTTAAAGCTCAATTTTTGCACACATATTCAGGGAAAATGTTATTTCTCTAAATTAAGTGTAGTCAGCTCTTGATCAGAAGTTGGGGCCTCGACTCTCATTGACTCATTTCCACCGGAGGCTCACTCAGAACTGGTGTTCCCCTTAGTACTGGTAAGCAAGATATAGTTAATGCTAAAACTAGAACATTCCATGTAGCCAGGTAGACCACAAAGAAACATTTGATTTATTTTATGTTATAAACCAAAGCATTCAGTATACCTTTTATTTTCCTTACTTCTAGTGAGATAAACTATAAGCAAGTTTTTGTTGAGAAAAAAAATTCGGATACCCACAACTGACCTGCTTTCCTTTTCTTTTCTCCTGCAGAGAGAGGAGCAAGTGATAGAAATAAATAGGCTTTTGTAAAGTTAGAATATTTATACTGTCTTCTTTTTCCGTTGAACAATTACAAACTCAAGGCTGATATAAATAAAACCTTGAACAAATTCAGAGACATAAGGAATGCTGGAAGCAAAACATCGACACAAATGAATGAATATTCATGCTGTTGTCTATCTTATGAATCAACTCTTTGTATTTTTACTGTTTTTTTTTTCCAAAACAGAAGATAACACCTGTGCATCTAACTAAAACCAGGAAGAAGAACAAAAATCCGAAATCCAAATGTTTGTTTGCCTGTTTAAGAAAATACTGGTGTCATTTCTGTGTGGCACAAGTGCCAACTTCTTAGGCTATGAAGAAATTAAAAGAATGTCATGCATTTGAATTGAAATGCTTAAATTTTAGGTGCATTTTATTATTAAAATTTGCTTTTGGGTGATATTAAGCAAATTCTAATATGGAAATATTTATTTCTACAGGATGAAGATTTGAAGTGGGTGGAGGAAAACATCCCCTCTTCATTCACAGATGTGTAAATATCCTCTGTTAAAGTTTAAATCTAAAATTTAGGCTATAATGTAAAGGGGTAATTTTCACACTCTGTTGTCTGCTTTTCCAAACCTCACACCCCCATATGATTTTATAGGCCCCCGTCACTGTTGAATAACTGACTGACTTCATATCACAGTGCAGACAAAACAGAGCCCTGCCCTGGTCTTTCTCCCTCCTTTTGCACTGCCCAACAGCTCCACCCGTGCCCTGTAACCAGCTCCAACCGTTTCTTATCTAAGTTTTTCAGGATCAGAATCATTTTATTTTGTTTTAACTGTATAATATGAAAAATTCAAATTTTTTTTTTAACACATGTAACCACAGTACAATGTATGAGGGGGAAGCCTTTGGAGGAAAAATGTGAGTGTAGGAAACTAGAGGAAGGCCCTCTGGGAACTTTGAACTATTCAGGTCCTTCTTTATCAGTGTTCTGTGTGTCACACGAACTTCGGGTAGCTGTGGGCACAGCACACAACAGGTTAGCCGAGCCTGATGACGTTATCACGAACTGTTCTTTCCTTTCCCTGCTCCCAGTTACCGCCTATTTACACAGTTTCTGTCTACTATAATGTTACGTTTGCCCTAAGAATTCCTCTGTGTTTCTGTTAGTACAAGTATTTGGTGATGAATCTCTCAGGTTTTATTTGTCTGAAAAAGTCTTTGTTTCAGCTCTTTTGAAAGGGATTTTTGCTGCATGTAGAATTCTCAGTTGACAGTTTTTTCTTTCAACACTTCAAAGATTGTCACTTGAACATCTTCCAGCTTTCATAGCTTTGGAAAGAAGTCAGCTTCGTCTTTATTACTTCGTATGTTATGCGGATTTTGTGAATGTTTTGAGGAAGTGCCAAGCTGTTTTCCAGGAGCTGAACCATTTCATAATCCTGTCAGTGATGTGTGAGATTGGTTTCTCCACATCCTTGCCAACACTTGTAATTGTTCACCTTTTGGATTTTAGCTCTCTCTGTGGCTGCAGAGTGGTATCTCGTTGTGCTTAACTGAAATATGTACCGTCTTGTTGAGGGACTGGCGTTGTTTAGCATCAGATTCATAAAAAGTAAGGACTGTCTTTACATTATGAAACTAATAGTACACTGTTGTATTCCTTTCTTTTAGCAGTCAGGAAAGGAAAATAGGTGTGTATAAATCCTTTACATGCATTCGTTATTTCTCCCTCCCTTCTTGTATATCTGAGTTATCACTTCCTCCTATACATCTTTCTTTAGTGTTTCTTACAGTATAGGTCTGCTAGAAACTAATTCTCTGAATTTTATTTATGTGAAAATGTATTTGTTTGCCCTCCTTTTTGAGGGATGGTTTTGCTGAATATAGAAACCCTGGTTGACTTCTGTTTGAGCACTTCCAACCCATCCCTCCAGTCTCTTCTGGTTTTTCTCTCTGTTGTTTTGAAGAGAAGTCAGTCTTCAGTTGTATTGTTCTCGTGTGTATACTGTGGGGTTGTTTTTGGTTTTTTGGGGTTTTTTTTTTTTTTTTTGCAACTTTTCAGATTTTTTTCTTTCTGTTTGGCTTTCTGCAGCATATGTATGACATGCTGAAGTGCGGATTTCTTTTCACCTATTCTTGGAGTTTGTTGAGCTACTTGGATCCATATCCTTGCTCCCTTTGGTCATTTTCCAGTTCCTTTGACTACTAATTTTTACTATTTTTGTCCAGGTTTCATAAAATTTTTTTGAGGGAAGAATCATCTGACTTCTTCTATCTACATTTACCTGCTGTCTTCCATTTTTTTTTTTTTTTTTACTAGTTTCTCTGTCATTCTTTTTACTTCTTTCTTTATAGAATTTTCACCCTGTTGGTAGTTTTCCTGCCACACATTAAATTTTTATTTAAATTTGTTCTCCCTTGGGCACCTTGTAATTTTTTCCTTCATTACTGGGATGATTTTGTCTTTTTCTTCGTTTTCCAGAATTTGATTGACTCTTGGCTTTTCTTCCTCTTTTGTTTCTGTCCATTTTTGCTGTTGGCTTTTAAATTTCTTATTATAGAAAGTTTTTAATATCACTAAATATTCTTTTCAACTCATTTCATTTAACTTGGAGTGTGGTGGTGTAGCTTTCTTCCCTCTAAAAAGTTTTGATTTTCACTTTCCTTCTTTTTTCCTTCCTGCACCGATATATGGAATTGGTTTTCTTTGCTTTCTCCTGTTCCTAGGGCTTTGGTAATGAGAGTTCTGGGTTTGAGTGCTTTCTTCCATCAGTTTGCATAAATTATAGTTTTATTTATGGAGAGTGTTGACAGGATGGGGGGTGTGGAGAGAGGGAGGTTGGTGTTGTCTTATTTTTCTTTTATTTCTGCAGGACCTTTAATTTTCCCTTTTACTTCCTTCTTATTAACTGTGCTGTCATAGCTCAGGAAGAATTCTCCTCTGTGTATCTGATTCTCCCCAGAAAACCATGATTGTTCATGGCTGCTACTTTCGGTTCCACTCATGTTAAGCCCTTTCCCTGCAGCAGGTGCTGTGAACTACCAGGTCACTGGCCTTTATTCAGTGTTTTGGAACCTAGTGTTGGATTTTTGGGAAGACGTTCATTTTGTCTTTTCTTTGTCTAGGTCCTCCTTCCCCTCTCTCTTTCACACAGTCCCTCAGAGCTCTCTCTCCCCACTCTCAGTTCTCATGAGCTTGCAGGGCCCACAGGGAATTTGTTGGAATGGACATGTATTTCTCTACTTACATATAATTTCAGGTTTGCTGTGTTCCTCTTCTCATGCTGAAGACCAAGAGTTGTGTGTGGTTTTGTTTACAGTCCTTAGGGATTCCCTGGGTTATTTGAGCAGCGGGGTGTGTGGAGAGTTTCAGATGAGGTGGCAGCCATATCTTCTGGATTTGGAAATTCATTACTAAGTACTTTAGAAGGAAATCATCTAAGTAGAGCAACCCCGTCTTGGGCCACCACTTCTCGGCAGAAAGCAGTGTGGCTCCTGGGCAGTCCTCGTCATGTGCCAGAGTCATCCCTCTCTACACGTGCTTTCTGTAAATAGAATGTCTGCCCGATTACAGAAATTCCTCTGGAATATAAAAGACTAAAATGTCTTCTTTTATGTTCTCATGAACCATTTCTGTGAAACGAGTAGAATCGTTTAATCCAAGATAGTTTCCAGCATTTTAGGTTCTTAGGAACCTGTGTGTGTTCACTCTGAAAACCTTAACACAAGAAATTTAGCACCAGTGCTACCCAAAATTAACGTACAATTTACACAGCAAGCTTAGAAATTGGACTCCATGCACAGATAAGCCCTTTTTTACACCTCTATGGAAGTGGCACAAACATTTGATTCCATAAATACCACCTTCCATAATATGTTAACACACATATTTTTAAAAATTTGAATATTTTAGTAAAACTTGTATTCATCCAAGGTGTCCAACATGATTGTTTGATATATACACTTATATAGTGAAATGATGACTACAGTCAAGCTTTTTCATCCCTCTTAAGTTCTCACAAAAGCACATGATATTGTGGGTTTTCAGATCAGAAAGCACATCACTAGTCAAGGTATTTGTCCAACTATTCCAAGTACAACAGAGCAGGGGCTTGAGAAATAAAGATGTGCTTGGATGCTCATCGTGTCTGGGATTAATTCATTCATAGTGGGTTAGTCATTGATATTCTGCCGACATGTTCTCCTCTAGAATTGTTGATCTTGCTTTATTGTTGTTGTTGTTTCCATTTTGAAGTTATAATTATTTTCAGATTTCAGTTATTTCTTAGAGTATAGCACACACATCCTGGAACGTGCACAGATTCTAGTTAAGTGTACACAGCTCAGTCAGTTTTTAGTATAAGCACACTCATGTAACCAGCCCCCTGATCAAAAACTAGAACATCAATAGTACCTTAAAAACCATCTTGTTTTCCTCCCAAACCACGACCTCACTCTCCCAAAGGTACTGCTGCACTGATGTCTATGACTGGAGATTACGTATGTCAGCTTTTAAAATTTGGTCCCTCAACAGTTCATACCTCCTTTTTTGGCAGTATAGTATTCCATTTTAGGGACACACCAGAATGTACCTGCTTGGAGCCTATTAACAATGCTGCTATGAATATTCTTCTCTGTGTCTGTTGGCAACACTAGGTATGCATTTCTATTGGCTGTGTCTTCCAAGAGTGAGAATTGGAGGATCATAGAATGAGCTCATATTCAGCTTCTGCAGACACGCTGGCCTATTAATAACACTGTCAACTTTTTTTTTTTTTCTTTTATTTCAGAGCTCTTCCAGTATTAGTGGATTCAGATGAGGTAAAATAAAATGTACTTTTGCTTGTTTCCTTGGAGCAATTATAAATTGGGCAGATTGAAAGATTATGCATTGACCTGTGGGTAAAGTTGAAAGGAACTGGGTCCTCATTTAAAACAGGGCAAGATAAATGCTTATTGGTGTCAAAGGAGGGAGAATTATTTTATGAGATTTTGAGTATAATTTTCTAACATCTCATATATAGGTAAGAGTTTAGAAGACTTCAAGATGGCAGTTTGTCTAAATTAATCTCTTATACTGGTAATTATTTTGCTGGGGTATTAAACAGAATTTCTAACTGATTTACATTTACTAAGTAGGAAATTTGAATAGAAGATATGGATTTAGGAAGGTTTGGGTGAGGGGAATTAGTTGTGGATCATTTGGACACTGCAGGTTGCCCAAGACAGGAAGAAGTCTGAAGTGTAAGAGTTAAAGGTTGGATGTGGGGACCATTAGCTTATACAAAGGAAGAGAAGAGGGAAATGAGTGGCAGCTAAGGAGTCATTTATGTGGTGGCTGGAGAATATGAGAGAAGCTGCAGCCTGTTCATTGAAAGGTGAGGGGAAAGCCTGGTACCAGCGTGTCGATGTGACTGCAGTGGAGTGGGAGGTTTTGAGAAGGCTGCAGTATACACGTTCCTTGCTACAAAACTGTTGAGCTCTAGGATTTATAACTCTGCAGGAAGATATGCCGTGGAATTACTTTTCGAGGGGTATTTATATAGTATTCACTTGGTAAATAATTGGCTTGTAATTTCAAAACTACAGTAATTGGTAAAGTCAGGCAAATCCCTGGACAAGCTATGCCTAAGAAACCCGCTTTAGCTCTGTCCCCACCTCTCACTGGTGATGCTGAACTAGAAGTGTTTTGTGGCTGGCAGGATGTTCAAGTTTTCTGAACAGATAATTTATTATACTCCATTGCTAGGAAGTCTGGATTATACGGTTTTTATTTTCTGTGTCTAATACTTCTGTGTGTGTCGTGCAGTGTGTCACAAAGTTGGGACTACCCTGTAGAGACTCTGTAGAGAATTGTTAGGATCTGGAAGGACCATCAACATGTTGATAAATATCTTCTTTTTTTTTTTTTTAAGGAAATTATGACCAGATCTGAAATGGCAGAAAAAATGTTCTCTTCAGAAAAGATAATGTGATCGGAACACAAACACATGAAACCTGCATAATGGTGAAGGACTTCAAGACTGAAAGAGAACTTTGTTTTGATATAGTACAACAAGTTTTTATTCCATTATCTTGGAAATCTGTATACTAAAATTAAGAATTCAGATGGTGGGAGGGTTCTACAACCCCTTTTTTTTTTAATTGAAGTACAGTCAATTACAATGTCAGTTTCTAGTTGCAGCCCTTTCTAAGCTGACTCTTGAATGCGAGCTTAATGTCCATTAAATTGCCTAGACCTGGCAATAATCTGAGAAAAGTATTATAATAAAAACAGGTGCCCAAATGCCCTAAGCTGATGGATGGCAGGCATGTGAATTTGGGTTCTGCTTTATTTCTGGGAAACACGGTAATTCCAGATTGAAATAATTTTTTTTACATACACTCCTACTGTTCTTTCACTGACCTCTGAGACACGTGATGTGATTCTTCTGAAGTGTCTCCATCTCTTGGGTTCACAGTTACTAGATGCAATAATCATTTTATTTGAATTTTACGCTGAAGTAATTTGATAATAAGTAAAACTTGGTTAATGTTGGAACATAAGGATGTTTATTTAGTTAGTTTGGCTCTCTGTGTGTGTATGTACATGTCTGTACAAAGCCTTTGTGTGTAATTATCACCACACACATCGAATCATGGCGTTAGGCCTTCTCTGTCTGAGCTCAGGGGAGCACAAGTACACGGAGAGACAGGTCACTTCCAAAGATCTTCTCTGCCATTGTCCCCTCACTCAGGCCGATGTCCATGTGCTGCTGCTGAATCTGCCTGGGGCAGGTGGGGTCACCTGGCCACGTGGCTCCGCCAGGACACTTCCTCCCTGGCAAGCCAGAGACTCATTACCAGTGAACCTCGAGGAAACTAGAACCTTCTGTGTAATCTTAGCATATTTGGTTTTGTAATAAAACATATATTTAGCTACATAGTCCAGCACCATTAATCTTGTAATTAATTTTTTAACCTTAAACTGTGTTATATACATTATTTTATTATATTATATAATGTGTGATTTGAGAATTTTTAATTTTTATTGTAAAAAAATACAGGATGTTCTAAACTTGAAAAGCAGTTGAATATAGTGAGATGGAAATGGTGACTGCTGCTCTCCTGACCAAAGATACGGGGCTAGTGGACACTTAGAATAGGAATTAAAGTTAGACTCTTATACGTCTTTCTTTGAAGGAGTCCTAACCTTGTGAATTGAGGATAACTTCAGAGTTTTTGATTAAGAAGCATTTAAGTCTTAACCAGGACAAACACTCATATTATAACCTTTCATTTTTTTTTCCGTTGTGTAGCCGCAAAACAAAATTCTTACTTTCAGTAGCCTATCTTTTGAACTGATTTCTCATGTACTCATTTCATAGGGGTTAGTAAAAAGGTTTCTAGTAGTAATGTCTCTTGGAAGATACTTTCAGATTTATTTACAGTAGTGAATATTGAACCATGTTGTACTGAACAAGGCACGGTTTTAATGACGCCGTTGCTTTGGGACATCATTCCAAAGGGAACAATGTCTCATTAACAGTGTGGGTTCCCTTCCTTATTTCTGTTTCTGTCACAGTAATGGGGTCTGTTTCCCAGCACTTCTGTCCATTCTGGTTTTGGTGTATTTTACCCTCAGCCCAGCTGTTTCTGAGCTGGGGGTGACCAGTGCCTTCTTGTTCTAACATTCTGATCTAATGCCACCCCCCAGATTTTGAGGCAGATTGAGCCCCGACTCTCTCATGGCTCTAGCTGGATTTTGAAATGTGGAATCCTGGGCCGCCAGCTGCAGACATAGTGGAGCGCGAGTGGGGAGTTGGTGGTAAGTGTAATAATAAGGGAGACTGCCCCTGACAGAACCTGGAGAGGATCTGTGAAAACACTTCTTTCTGCAGCTGGCAAGATAAATGATGCTACCTGGGCAGCTCCGGTACATGCCGCATGCAGACTTTCCTCTTCAGCAAAGCTGCATTTTCTCCTGATCGCCTTGTCAGAAATGCTTTTCAAATGGCTTATACCCTGTCTGCCACATTCAGTGACAACCGTGTTGTCTGTTGATGGCTCGTGACCTGAATTGAGTATTGGTTTGGAGGGCCTTCCTTCCTAGCCCCTCGCGTACATGGGGGGGGGGGGTGCCCAGAGCTGTAGCTGTAGTTCCTGTGAAGGACGCGGGGCAAGGTGGCAGGGAGAGGTGGCACCCAAGGCCGCTGTACGCCCACCATCCCCTCTTGTGCACAGAATTTCCTGAAACCAGGCAGGTGATCTCATCGATTTATTCCTAGGATGCTTTCAAGAATGGGTCTCCCTCTTAATGAAGGAATCTGAGGATAAGAGTTGGATTTTATATGTTTCCAGGCAAAATGCTTAAGTGTTCTTTTTATGCACTTCATGTTTGGTTTATGTGATGTGTGCATTTACTTAAAAGGGAATTTTCATGATTTGAATTAGTATGAGTATGTGCTTTAAAGGATAGTTAATTTAAAAAAAAAAAGGAACGATAGATGAATATGCAAATTTTCAAGCCCAAGAGATAAGATGTCACCATACTTTTCCTGTAAAAAAAATCATATTTGAAACCTGCTGTCTGTAGAGAGTATTGACTTTCCCCGCTAATACAGTATACTATGTTTGCACTACTACAATGTGAAGGCTCAAAGTATAAAAAGTGTACATGTAAGATTGATTTTTATATCCTTTTTTTTTTAAAGGAGTTTGAGTCTATACGTGCACAAGGCTATACGTGGCTGGTTTATGAGACATGTTATGCTAGATTTCTGAGTCCCTAGTTTTGGGTCTTCATATGATCGACAGCATGCAATAAGCAATACGAAACACCATGCCTTATAAGAAAGAAATTGAACGTATTGGTTGCAGTTACTAAACATAGCGTAAGTGACAAAACTAGATTTTTAAGGAAATGTACATTATAATATAGGAGCGCAATAAGAAACTTCTTTACAACTAGTAAAACATGTATTTGGGGAGAAAGTTTCAGGGTTTAAGAAAATATATATATTTTTTATTTAAAAGGTTAAGTTATTGCATAATTTGGAAGAAGTTGCCTTGAATATAGGACAAAAGTATTTCAAAGATTTTTGTTTGAAAAAAAGGATGTATTTTTGTGCCTTAATATATGTTGTGACTTAATAAAATGCTTTCTGAAATTTGGTTGATTGATTCCTGATAATACCGATTATGCTAAAATTGCGTAAATCTACAGGAAATGTGGACTCCAATAGGTGGCAGGACATAAAATTCTCGAAAGAGGAAGTACAACTAATTAACAAACACGGAAAACTGTTCAGCCTCCGTAGTGACCAAAGAAATGCGAAACAAAAGGGGGAAATTTTTTAAAGTCAAATTGATTCAAGTTTATATATTAAGTATTTGTAAAAAATCCTTTTGCTTTCAGTGTCTGATGAAATGAGCGCATCATTAATGACGGTAATGTAATTGATTCAGTCTTTGTGAAAAGTTTAACAACGTGTTCACAACCTTTGAATAGTACCAATTCTAGTGACTTTTAATAAATGACTTAAAATATAGAATAAGGCTTCTGCACAACAATGTTTATTATAGCACCACTTAAAATAGAGAAAAAATAAGCAAAATAAATAATAACAGAATGATTAAGTGAATTATGGTTTAACCAGCTACATTATGGTACTCTGCAACCGCTAAATCATTATGAAGAATATATGATAACATAGAAAAGTGCTCATTATAGGAAACATGATACAAAGTCACATAGGTGAACGCATCTGTGTAGACACCTGTGTAGACAGGACTGAGCGGAAATGCAGCCCAGTGGCTCCATAGTTAGTGTTTGGGTTCAGCTTGGCTGCGGTCACAACTCGATTACACTGCAGTAGGTTGAGACAAAAAGAAGTTTACTTCTTGATCTTGTAACTGTTCCAGGACAGGTGGGGAGGTGAACACGGCAGTCCTCCTCCACGTGGTCCCTCGGGGACCCAAGGTTTTTCATCCTTTGTGCCCACCATCCCCTAGGGCCTGTCGCCTGTATCCAGCCAGCAGAAGGGCGAGCACCAGGCCTTGCTAGGTGTTGTAGTCTCGTAGTACCAATGAGGTAGGTATAGCCAGTTTATAGACCAGAAACAGAGACAGAGCGGTCAGATAACCTACCCAAGGTCACCCTCCTGGCAAGTGGCAGAGCTGGCGCATTGCCAGCCTTTGGTGAGAAGCACCCTTGAAGGCTTGCCCCCAGAGTCCTGGGGAGAAGGGAAATTCCTTTCAACGAACATGTATGCTCGCTAGATGATTAAGTAAGATAATGTATCTAAAGTGCCTGCTGCACAGGCCTTCACAGGATGGCTAAGCTTAGCAGAAAAAAATGCAATGGTGATTGTCGTCGAGGCGCCGAGACCCAGCTGAAACAAATGCCGTATGAAATTCAAGCACATTCTAAGTTTTGTTCATTGTGTCAAAATGAAGTTACCCAGGGCGAGTCCTGTGCCCCTTCGGTGAGTGGATTTACAGCTAAATTCCTACTAACATAAGCTGCAATGGTACTGAATTCAAGTGTAAATAATTTTGGCAGTATTTCCTTTAAATCAGTTTGGGAAAGTGATAAGGAACTGCAGTGAAAGTTTATGTACAGGAATGCTTTTAAACATTCTCCAGCAGATGGTGCCAAAGTAGTGTCTCTGAAGAGTTCTAATCTCAATACTTTCGATCTCTAATTCTTGCCTTTAAAAAATTTATAAATTTACTTTTACTTACCAAATACCAATTTGGGGATGAAATTTTTAAAAGTTTTTAAAAATGTGCGCTACGAGTGTACAAAGAGTACCACCATCCTGGCCAGAAAACAAAACACTTATCATTTTGGTATATTTCCAGTCTCAGAATTAGAACTTGAAAGCTAGACGAGGCCTCTGAGCTCATTTTACAGAAGAGAAGTTGGGGAACCAGGGAAGCATCATTGGCCCCAGGTCCCACAGGCCAGAGCTGAAGCCTGTCTCCTAGTCTGCTTTTCAATTCTGGATCCTCAGAGTCAGAGGGACAGAAGTACCACAGGAGGGCTGAACTGCACATCAGAACTTAAAATATACTTTCTATACTTCGGTTATGCCTTGCTACATCATTTTATATTCCTGTGTTGTCTTTCATTCTAGCCTCCAAATTCTTGTCTCTACATAGGCATAATTCTGATTCTCTGCTTCTTAATTTGATAAATGGACATTTCCTTAGGACATAGTAATGTCCAGAGAGCTAAACACAGTATCTATTTTATGTTTACCGCTACTGAAAACACTGAAAGTAAAACACTCTATTCCTAAATTTTATCTTCTTTTAAAAAAAAAAAAATTGGGCATTAGTACATCCACTTGCAAAGAACTTTTTTGCATATTTATATTACATGGAGAATGAACAAGCTGACCTTTTCTCTAAGAAATTGCTTTTTAAATAACAAATTTATTATTATAAAATGTATTTGTGGATCTCAAGTTCTGATAATGGAGAAGTACTTTCTATTGGACCAACCTTCCCCACAGATAAAAACTCCAGATAAAATTAAAACAACAACTTACGTGAAGACATTGGAGAGAGACAAAAAGCAGGGAGACACTGGAAGGGACTCAACACTTGGCTGAAAGGAATTGCACTGGATGCATTTCCCATTTTTATGGCTTTTACACTGAGAACAGAGCACAGTTCGTGCCAAGTGGAGGTTAAACCCAGATATAAAACCTGAATTTTACTTGTTGAACTGGAAGACAGAGATTAGAAGAAACACAGCAGCTGGAAAGTGAAAGAACTACCGAAGGAGAGAACCAGAGAAGGTAAGCACCACATTCTGTGTATAAGCCTCCCAGATCACGAGCTCTCCCGGAATTGTGCAAGTCTGGCGCAGGCTCCATGCGCCTGTCTAAGACGAAAAAACTGAGACTGAGATTTCTGCTAACATAGGAGACAAAGTTTGGCTTGAGTCCAACTGTGTAAACTGCCTGCTTAAAAAAATAATGTGGGGGTGACATCAGAAAATGGGGACAAAGGACATCCAAAGTTTGTCCCTTTATTAAAACAATGAAAAAACTCATGAAAACTTTCAGAATTCACCTTTTCAGAACTCAACCTAAGTAGCATTTATGCAAGAAAAATGCCTGAATTTCAGTACGAACATCAAGCTTGATGCTGTTTTAATTTGTCCTACTCCCCTGCCCTGTTCCCCAGCTCAAAAGCAGCCTTCAAAATTAAGGGTCCACACTCCCAGTACTGCAGGGAGCAGAATGGATCTGGAGATCTTTCAAAACCTCATTTCCAAAGAATTGTCATCATTTGACAATTCAACAGTCATTTTAAACAGGCAGAATAAGGAATCAATGAACTTGAATATAGGTCGATTGAGCTTAGTCTGGGGAATAAAAAGTAAATAGAATGAAGGAAAAATGAGCAGAACTCAGAGATCTGTGGGACATCATTAAACATACATGCAGATGCATAATGAGAGTATCAAAATAGATGAAAGAGGCAGAAAGAAAATTTGAAGAAATAAGGGCTGAAAATTCCCCAAATTTGATGCAAAAACCTTAATCTACACCTCCAGGAACGTTAACAAACTTCAAGTTGGATAAACTCATAGAGCTCCATGCTGAAACATCATAATCAAACTGCCAAAAGCTAAAGACATAGAATTTTGAAAGCAGCAAGGGAGAAGTGAATCATTACATCCAAGGATAACGCGGTAAGATTAAAAACCGGTATCTCATCAGAAACCATGGGGACAAAAAGGCAATGAGATGACATACTCAGAGCACTTAAAGGAGAAAAAAAAAATCTGTCAACCAAGAATTCTACCTTCAGGCAAAGTATTCACCAAAAATGAAAAACAAAAAAACATTCCCAGATAAACAAAAGCAGAGCATTTGTTGCTAGACAGTAACTTGAAAACATATGAAGAAGTAAATAGTCCAAGGAAAGTTACTATGTAGATAAATATAAAAGACAGTTTAAATATACTTTTTTTAACATTTTTTATTTTCATAATCATTTTACAATGTTGTGTCAAATTCCAGTGTACAGCACAATTTTTCAGTTATACATGAACATATATATCTTCATTGTCACATTTTTTTTCTCTGTGAGCTACCATAAGATCTTGTATATATTTCCCTGTGCTATACAGTATAATCTTGTTTATCTATTCTACAATTTTGAAATCCCGTCTATCCCTTCCACTCTTCCGCCCTCTTGGCAACCACAAGTTTGTATTCTATGTCTATGAGTCTATTTCTGGTATATATTTATGCTTTTTTTTTTTTTTGCTTTTGTTTTTAGATTCCACATATAAGCGATCTCATATGGTATTTTTCTTTCTCTTTCTGGCTTACTTCTCTTAGAATGACATTCTCCAGGAGCATCCATGTTGCTGCAAATGGCATTATGTTGTCGGTTTTTATGGCTGAGTAGTATTCCATTGTATAGTTTAAATATACTTTTTGTTTATAACTTCTTTTTCTCCTATCAGATTTAAAAGAAACTTTCATTAAGAAATAACATAAATTTTTTTCCATCCCCTCGTTTTCAGTCTGCATGTTTCTTTAGGTCTGAAGTGAGGTCCCTTCTAGGCAGCATACATAAGGGTCTTGTTTTTGTATCCATGCAGCCACTCTGTGTCTTGACTGGTGCATTTAGACCATTTGCATGTACACTAATTTTTGATAGGTGTGTATTGCCATTCTGTTAATCGTTTGGAGGTATAGTTCTTTTTTGTTCCTTTCTTCTTTTGCTCTCTTCCCTTGTGGTTTGATGACTGTATTTAGTGTTATGTTTGGATCCCCTTCTCTTTTTTGTGTGTGTATCTATTATAGATTTTTGGTTTGTGGTACCATGAGATTTATATATAGCAATCTAGATACATACGTGATTATTCTAAGTTGCTGTTCTCTCCAGTTCAAATTCATTTCAAAAACCCTGAATTTTTACACCCCCACCCCATGTTTACTGTTTCTGACATCGTATTTTATATCTTTCTTTTTGGTGTATCCCTTAATGACTTATTGTGGATTTAGATGATTTTAGTTCGTCTTTTTAAACTTCCTTCTAGCTTTGTAAGTGATTTGCAACATTTTCCTCCTTTCAGCAGGTGTTAACTGGTGCTGGATCTTTATTCATGGCACAATTAAATGTTTTCCTACAGATTTTCATTTTGTAAAATTGGAGACAGTCTTCTAGGAGGCGGCAGTCTCTTTTAGTTGTCATGATCTCAGACATAAGCAGACGATCTCGTCCAAGTTCAACACAGGACTGCACGGCTGGGGCTCGAGATGTATGTAGTATGAAAGCAAAATGCAGAAGCACACAGGGTGGTGCTTGGCGCTGGCACTCAGTAAATGTTGGCGTGAAGAGTAGATTGGACTAAGTCACTGCACTCCTGCTCGACCGCCCGCCCCCTGTTCCTGCCCTGTGATCCTGGCCCAGGCTAACATGTGGGATTTGCTCCTGGGCTCCTTTTAGGTGCTTCGTGGGGGCTGATTCCACGTAGAATCACAGATAGAGGTGTGTGAAGGAGGCAAAGGGAGAGAAGCAGCTCAGAGGCAGACGACAGGCTCGATTCAGCCACAGAGAAGCCAAGGAAACCCAAAAGAGAAAGCCACATGCTATGGGAGGGACCCCACAGGCAGTTCTGAAACAGCTGACTTAGACTGGGTGCTGCTTCTGGTCGGGTCTCACGCAGATTTCTGTGGCTCATCTTCCTGCCTCGGTTTGTGTTCCCGCATTACACAGGGAACATGCGTGGACCAGAGAGACCGCACTGACCCCAGGAGCTGCCAAAAAGCTTTACAAGTATTTTCATTAGATATGCAGATCCCCACCCCCACGCCCGCTACCAATCCCGTGACATTTCAGAATATTCTCTTGAAAACTAAACACAGAGGAGACAGAAGAAGCAATATCGAGGAAGGCCCATCTTATTAAGTCATAGGTTAGTTTTTGGAGCCCTGACTGGGGAGCACATGGCTTATTCTCACGGTCTGTCCACTCTTAGCAGCCCTAACACGTCTGGGCGCAGGTCAAGGGCAGCTGAAGACAGAGAGAGAAGGGGCAGTATTGCTGGGCCAGCGGGGCCTCGGGTTAATTCAGACCAGACGCCAGAGCACGAAATGGAAATCGGCCACAGACAAGGGAAAAGTGGAAATTGGTAAACAGGGAAAAAGAAAATCCACATTGAAATTCAAAAATGCTTGAAGTTAAAAAGAACAAAAAGGAGGAGGAAGAGGAGGAGGAGAAAAGGAAAACAAAAAAATCTAGGAAAAACTATGTTCCTGTAAATAAAATTCCTGAAATCCTATGATCCTGTATTTAAGTGAAGTGTGGGATAAGGTTGAATGGAGCGTGTGCTGGAAACAGCCCTGCTCCAGGAAGGCCCTGAGACCTGTTGGTCTGCAAACCTTGGGCAAGTCCCTCAGCCATTTCCTGCTGCTGTTTCTTCATCTGTGAAATCAGGCGTCTCTTCCAGCTTTAATAAATCCACTCAGAGGGCACAAGAGGAGAGAGGCCTTGCCCACATCCGTCCGTCCACGTCTGGGTTCCAGCGTGCAGCCAGAACTGGGCTGAGAAGGCTTGGCTTCGGGAGGACGGGGGTGACCGTGTAAACACCAGGTGGGATGAAATACAAAACAAACACGGCCACACTGACCAGAAAGAATCCTTCATGAGTGGCAGGGGCGGAGAGGACACTGGGCTTTGGCACAGACAGCAGACAGGAGAGACTGAGGCCGAAGCCCACAGTTTCCACAGGCGGCCTGGCCCCTCCACCTGGACGGGGAGAAGCAATGTCAAGCCCGCTGCTGGGACTAGAGTGAGGGCCACAGGCCTGCTCCCCTTCCTCCGGCAGGAAGGTGGAGGGAGCAGCCCAGCAGGATTTCCTGGGTAATCCAGCTCAGGTGGCCTGCCGGCACCAGGCCCCGCGCTTTCCAGGGCACTCCAACTTTCCTTTCTGCTTTCCAAAGGAAAACAGCGCCTGCTCCTCCGAGGTTGCAGCCTTCTGAGCTCCGTGCCTTGAACTCTGAGTGGGCTCTGCTAAGTGAAATTCGGAAAAGGAAAAATAGATTTGAGGGTTGGCCAGACTTGGTGTGCACCATGACATCTGCAGTGTTGCCTTCCGAAAACATTCTTCCAGTAAGAACTTAAATAATGTTTTCCAGGAGCTTGGGGCTCAGGCCATCTGGTTCCTCCCAGCCCCTGGATGCAGGGGACTTCAGACTGCTAATGTCTGCCCTTCCCAGGGGCATCTCCCACCCGACCTCTGCAAAGCATCCAGGGTTCCCATCACCCGGCCTCCATTTCACACTGAGTTTCTCCTTCCGTCTGGGGAGTGGAGACGGGGTGTAAGTGAGGAGGGCTGTAGATTCTTAGTGACCGGGCGTGTGTGTTCTTCTACCTCATTGCATTAGTTAAAAGGACGCTAGTCACTCGGATGGAGAACTTCATGTAAGTCTCTGAAACCATCTCCCGGCCAGACTGGTCCTGCCTTCTGAGGGCCGTGGAGGAAGGTGTTGGTGCGGCGCGTGAGCTCTGAAGTTGGGCAGACCCGGCTTTGGGCTGCCACTCGGCCACTTGCGGCCCGCCCTCAGCGCCTCCGGCGGGGGAGGGGGCGGGGCGGAGCGGCCCCGCGCGGGGGGCGCCCCCAGGCTCCCGCACGTGTGCGCGGCCCCGGCCGCCTCCCCGGCCGGCCGGGGCGCGGAGGATGCCCGCGCTCGTCCTCGGCGTCGCGCCCGGCCTCCTCGGGGAGCCGCGCGGGTTGGGCGCGCTCCCAGGCGCATTCCTGGCCGGGCAGCCCCTCCTCCTCGGCCTCGGCCAAGGGGCTGGCGCCTCCCCGCCTCGCCGGGACTGTCTCGTGCGGGCGGCTGCGGACGCTCGCGGCCGCGGGGGCTCCAGGTCGGCGCGCGGCGCACCTGAACCCGGAACTGCGCCTCCCGAGCGCGGCGGGCCGGGCGCTCCGGGACTCCCGCCCCTCTCCCTGCCTGGGCCGCTCCGGGCCGCGCGGAGCCCGCTCCCTGCACGGCCGGCTGCGGCGTCGGCGGGGACAGACTCGGCAGGGAAGGCAGACAAAGTTGTTTCCCCTTCCCAAGCAGAAAGGTTCCGATTGGCAAGATGGTGCCCAACTGTCCCCGCGCGCTCTTCCTTCTGCTGCTTTTCCTCGCCTGCCCCGAATCGCGGGCTTCCCAGGTCAGTGTCCCTCCCGCCCCTCCCCTGTCCCGCTTGCAGGGGTGGCCACGCCAAGGCCGGAGGACCTGGGCTTGCCACATTCCACTGGAATGCCTGGGCTGGGGGCTTGGAGCGATGCTTGGGCCGGGATTCAGTTTTCAGAGAGAGGCGTGAGATTCCCCCATCTGTCATCTGATGCATCGCGGGCCGGGCGCCTGGGAGGACCCGGGCTGATCTCGCCGAGTAGTTTGTGCGGAAGCCTCGCTCCGCCGGGGAAGAGGGCTCCGCGTGAGAACCGTGGGTGGCAGAAAGATTGTCCCTGGGATTTAGGAGACGTCGGTCTTCCCTGAGTCTCCAGGAGAGCTCCTGCTCACCCATTAGGGTAGAGAACGTCCCCTC
Source organism: Camelus dromedarius (assembly GCF_036321535.1). Classification (NCBI taxonomy): domain Eukaryota; kingdom Metazoa; phylum Chordata; class Mammalia; order Artiodactyla; family Camelidae; genus Camelus; species Camelus dromedarius. The sequence goes on from NC_087468.1 coordinate 13,002,237, forward strand.
TCTCCAACTTTCAACACTGACATTTCGAACTGAAATATGCTTCTTATCACTACCAACTTTGAGACGCGCAGGACTTTTCTTAGCAGCGCTTCCCAGGCAGAGGGGGGCCGGGAGGTTTCCGAAGCAGCCTTACCCAGAGCCTGTGGGGCCTTAGATCTGGGACTGCGTTTCTTTCCCACATTTACAGGCAGCTTGCTGTTTAGTTTTTCTCTCCCTGCCGTTTGGGTTTGTTGGAGTCCCTCTGGATTTATTTACCTGACCAGATTCACTTTTACATCAACCAGTGAGAAGTGATGATTAAAATTAAGATGAGAATGCAGATAAAAATGCTTCTCTTCCGAAGGTGAAACAGGAATTGCCGAATTCAGAGCCGGCTGTCACCAGACTGGCCCTGGAAACTGGAGAGCCTTCCCTCTGTGACGGGCGCGTCCTGTGGGCTGCGAGGCAGCCAGCCCAACAATACCGCCCACAGCAGTAGCAGTAACGGCAGGCGGAGGGAGAGCCCCGCCGAGCGCCTGAGGAGGGCGCCTTCTTTGCTAATCATCTTCCAGGCTCTTAATCCTCAGAGCAGCCCTGTGAGTTGGGAATGGTTGTCATCCCCATTTTGCAGATGAGGGAGCTGAGGGCCAGGGAGACTGTGACTTACTCAAGGTCACAGAGACAGGAAGGAGGGAGTAAATTTAGTTTCTCTCCTTAGGCTCCAAGCCTTTTCCCCTTTCCCCGCAGACTCTCACCCATGGACTCAATGCCTGAACCTAACAGCACATCCGTGGCCACCCAGAAGCCCCTGGGGTGCAGGAGGGGATTCCAGGCAGGGAGAACTCAGCTCAGACCAGACATGGACCACGTTAGTGCATTAGGCGGTCAGTTGCCACTGCAGGAAGTCACTCAGCCACCAGGCCACAGAGGCCTAGTCTGGGGCCACAGTGAACCCAGCCAGCTGAGCAGTGGGGTCTCCCACCCACTTTGCAGATTACAAAGCAAAACCTCAGGCCAGGAGCCCAAAGCCAGAAGCACAGGTGGGAGCATCCCTAAGCCCCAGCAGAGGGGATGAGGTGGATAGGACGTTCCAGAAGGGGGCCTCTATCCTGCCATTCCTTGCTCTTGGCAGGTGGAGGCTATCGCTGTCTCTCAGGGTTACCTGGTGAGACCTTGGCAGTTCTCAGATGTGTGCGGCGGCTGCAGAGGCCGGGCAGTGTGCTCTCCCAGGCTCTGTTCCCCAGAGAGACCTGGGTCCAGTCCCTGCCCTGCCCTTCCAGGCCATCTCACAATATGTATCCTCGAAACCATGGTTTCTTTACCTGCAGGAGCACCTGCCTCACTGGCTCTGTGAGGGGGAAAGGGAGCAGAAGGGATTCTCCAGAGAAGTTGGTTTAAGAATTCTAGTGAAACTGTTCTTCACCCAAAGTCCTCCGTGGTTGGGGGACTCTCACCCCCAGTCCCTGCCTGGCTTTTCATTTGTGTCCCTCTTGTCAACACATCTGTCCTGACTCACTTCGCAAGTTTGCGATGACCTGCTGTTGGAAAGCAAGTACTCGTGGGGAAGGAGGGGAGGTGGAGCAGTGTGAGGATCCCGCAAGCAGGGTCCCTTCTTTAGCACTACTGCCCACTATGTGGCCTTCCCCCAGGGGGAGAAATAGCCTTGTTGGGGAGGCAAGAAAGAGGACATTTAACAAAACCCCATGCCTCACCCTCTTCCCCCAACGATGGCTCGTGGCCTCCTCCTCGCCTGTGGGGTGGGGGTGCTATGGTGTTTCAGAAGGTCTTTCTCTCCCCAAAACCTCTCCTTGTGATCAGATGTCAGTGGGTTCCAAATTCCACCATTAGAGATTCATTCTTTTGGCTGTCTACTCCCATTTGATACACGGCTTTTCACAGTTTAATGAAAAAAAAAGATTTTTGGTGTACATTTCCATGATTTTAACCATAGAACTATGTCCTAGATGTGGGCAACATCACTGTCAGGAGACAGAACTGTGCCACCACCCCAAACCAACGTCGTGATGCACTTTGTAGTCACACCCTCTGCCCACTCCAGCCCCTGGCAACACCCATCTGTTCTTCATCATTATAGGTTTTTCTTCTTCACAATATCATATAAATGGAAGCCAAAAGCTCATGGACTTTTGACTCTGGCTTCTTTAACTTAGTGGAATGCATTTAAGATTCTTCCGTGTTGTTCTGGAGAGGCACAGTTCCTTCTTATTGCTCGGTAGTATTCCACTGTGTGGACATAGCACAGTTTGCTTATCCATTCAGCCACTGAACTGAACGACACCCATGGTGTCAGTTCCAGTTTTTGGCGATTATGGCCAGAGCTGCTATAAACATTCCCCTACAGCTTTTTGTGTGAATGTAAATACTCACTTCTCTTGGGTAAATATCCAGGAGTGGGATTGCTGGATCATATGGTAAATGTGTCTTTAACTTTGTAAGAAACAGCCAAACTGTATCCTGTTATATCATTTTACATTCACACCAGCAACATATGAAAGATCTGGTTTCTTTGTGTCCTCACTAGCTCTTAATGCTATCAGGGGTGTTTGGTTTTTTCTAAGCCACTCTAATAATAGGTAATGGTATCTCATTGTGGTTTTAATTTCCATTTCTCTAATGACTAATCACATTGGCATCTTTTCATGTGCTCATTTGTCATATGAATAGTTTATTGGGTGAAGTGTCTGTTCAGGCCTGCCCATTTTCAAAATGGGTGGTTTGCATTCTTATGGTTAAGTTTTGAGTATTCTTTATATATTCTAAATACAAATCCTTTTCTGGATGTGTGACTTGCAAATATTTTCTCCCTGTCTGCAGCTTGTCTTAATGGTGTCTTTCCCAGAGCAAAGGTTTTAAATTTTGATGAAGTCCAATTGATCAATGTTTTTGGTGTCGAGTCTAAGAACTCTTTGTCTGACACCAGGTCATAAAAATGTTTTTGTATGTTTTCTTCTGAAAGTTTTGTAGTTTTGCATTTTTGCATTTTGATCTGTAATCCATTTTGAGTTAATTTTTGTATAAAGTGTGAAGTTTATGTTACGGATCACTTTTTGCATGTAGATATCCAAATGTTCCAACACCATTTGTTGAAAAGACTGTGGACTTGCCTTTGAATTGTCTCAGCAACTTTGTCAATAATCAGCGCGTCGTATGGGTTTATTTCTGCCAGTAACACACAATCTTGATTACTACAATTTTATAGTAAGAGTTAAAAGAGTCGATTTTAAGATTTTATTATCCTTTTTCAAAATTGTTTTGGTTGTTATAGCTTGTCTTTCCATTAAAATTTTAGAATCAGCTTGTCTACGTATACAAAAAATCCTACTGGAATTTTGATTGGCATCTCATTAAATCTGTTGATCAATTGGGGCAAATTGGCATCATAACAATATCAAGTCTTCCAATCTGTGAAAACAGATGTCTTTCCATTTATTTAGATCTTCCTTAATTTCTTTCATCAACATTTTTAAGTTTTGAACTTAAACGTGCTTTGTTAGATTTATGTCTAAGTATTTCATTTTAAATGGAGCTATTTTAAATGGTACTGGTGTTTTCAAATTTTCATTTTCAATGCTATCTTCCTAGTATATGGAAGTTCAATGGACTTGTCTATCTATGTTGACATAGTATCCTGTGTCCTGGTGGAACTCATTTATTAGTTACAGGGAATTTTTTTTTGTAGATTCCCTCAGATTTTTTATATAAACAATCATGTCACCTGTGAATAGGGGCGATTTTATTTCTCCCTTTCTAGTCTATGTGCCATTTATTTACTTATTTAGCTTTGTTACTCTTACTAAATCTTCTAGTACCATGTTGAGTAAGAGAGAGGACATCCTTGCCTTGTTCTAGAACTTAGGAAGAGAGCATTCCTTTTTTTAACGTTAAGGGGGATGCGAGGCTGTAGGTTTTTGTAGATGCCATTTTTCAGATTAAGGTTTTCTCCTAGTCATAATTTGATAGCGTGCTTATTATAAATGGATGCTGACTTTTATCACATGCTGTTTTTGCCTCAGTTGATATGATCCTGTGGTTTTTCTGCCGCCTGTCATTAAAGTGGATGCCTTTGATTGATTTTCTAATTTGGAAACCAGCCTTGTATTCCCAGATAAACCCTAATTGACTGTGGTGTCTTATCCATCGCCTGTATTTCCAGGTTCCACTTGCTAATATTTTGTGAGAGTTCTTACATCTGTGTTCATGAGAGGTACTGATAACTAACATGGGTCAGCCAAACGATGGCCCGTGAGCCCACTGCGGGTCAAACCTGGCCACACTGACTCACTCACAGGTCATCTATAGCTGCTTTTTGGACCACAGTCGTGGAGTTGAATAGTTTTAGCACAGATCAAATGGGCTGCAAAGATGAAAAAAATGGACCTCCTGGTGCACTGTCGACACACACAGTGGTCTGGACATTTCTTCTACTGTCTTTGCTTGGGTTTTGTTAGCAGCGTAGGGCTGCCATCCTAAAGTGAGTTGTTCCCTTCCCTTCTCTTTCCTGGAAGAGACTGCATAGAGGTGGTTCCTTGTGCAAGTTTGGTAGAATTTACCAATGAAACCATGGAGGCTTGGAGATTTCTTTTCTGAAACATTTTTAAACTATGAATTCCATTTCTTTGACAGACACTGCACTCTTCAGGGTAGCCTTTTTTCTCTGGGTGATTTTTTGGTAGTTTGTGGCTTTCAAGAAATTGGTCCATAGTCTCTCTTGAGGCAACCACTTTTAAATGCCCTGGAAATGACTCCGCATTTCTTAACAATTGATCTCCTGTAATAACAGATGAATACTTTGTTCCATTGTTCACTGCAGAGCCAAATAGTCTACTATGATTACTTTCCTTTCTTGTGTAACTTTTTGGTTCTCCTCAGGCTTTTTCTCTTTTGCCCCAGTCTGTCCTCTACATAAGCACGGTTGTCTCCAAAAGCTCTTTCCGATTCCACACTCTGCCAGGCTGCTTTCCCCTGGACCCCAGTTCTGCTGACCTTCTCTGGGCTCATGGCCCTGCGGCTACCCAGGGACTCTGGCCTGAACTGGAGTTTACGTTTTCTAGATCATATGTCCTCCTCTTTCTTGGCTTACTCCTTTTGTTTTTTTGAACACATTCTCGGGAAAATGATGTTTTAATCTGCTATCCCTAGGCCTTCCCGAATCACTTTCCTACTGGAGATATTACCGTTTCTCGATGCTTAAACTTGAAAGCCATCAACGGTAGCACCTTTATCCCCTCACTGTTAACGGGGAGCCTGATGTGCCCAAGAGAGTGGCAGCTGAATCCTTGTATTGGGAGCAGAACCAGAGGAAGGAGTGAGGCGGGGGGTAAGATGCCCCTGTCCACTCACTGAGTTGGGGGTGGGGAGGAGGTGGGGAGAGTTCAAGACCTATTCCCTGGTCTGAGAACAAATGAGATGAAGAATGGAAATAAGGAAACCCACGCTTGTTCCTTCCCAGTGTGGACTTCAGCTCAGCTGCCGAGTGGGATGGCGAACCCGGGACCGCCCCGAGTCCAGGTTGAGACAGAGTGTTATTCACTTTAGAGCTCGGCAGGAAAAGATACCATGGCTTAGCGGGGCTCTCTGCCCTGCTCACAGCACCTGGAGCATTTGCCAGCCCGGCAGCAGGGATTTTTATACCCCAGCCCCTGTAGTATACGGACACACGGAGGTGAGCAGAAGCTCCAGGAACATGTGAATCATCCAGATCTAAAATGGGGTATTTCGTAAAACATTTGGTGCCTGCAATGGCCCGGGCGCCGGGAACAGACCAGACAAGGGCCCTGCATTTGATTTTGAAAGAGCTGCTCTGGTTCTGGGGTTGGCCGACCAGGCTGGCAGTTGGAGCGGGGCTCAGCTGGGCTGTCCTGCTCACCTGCCCCGGGCTCAGCTTTTCTGGACTGGGCTCCTGTTTGTGGGCAGTGGCCAGGTTAGCCGGGGCTGGTGGGTGGAGGGTCCAGGCTCTGCTCCACGCAGCCTCTCACCCTCCAGGAGGCTGGCCTGGGCTTTGCACCTGGTAGTAAGTGGCAAGGGCGGGACTAGCAGGATGCTCAAGACTTCTTGAGATGCTGTTCTAAAATGAGGCTGGGATTTTGGTTTCATCCAGGTGTGATGAGGCCAACAGATCAGGAGACACTGCCATGGGAAAGAGTGTGACAGTTCCTGTGAGAAGGGGGCGTGACCTGCCAAGAGTGGGGTCACAGAGAGAACAGCAGGCAGAGAGAGAGGGAGGGAAACTTCGGGAAAGCCTTTACTGGGGGTTTTGAGGGGGTGGAATGGGAAAGACAAGATAAGGGGACTAACAGGTTAGGTTGGCTAGTTTGAATAACTTTAGCTGGGTGGCAGTATAGGGCTGTCCCTAGTTTTGTGATGCTGGACCCTGGGCTGTTGGGGTGAGAAGGGGGTGCCGGTTGGGAGCGGGGTGTTAGTATCTCCCAAGTGTAGGAACCAGGTAAGCAGGGAGGTGGGCTCTAGGCTGGTTGGTTTGCATCTCAAAGGTGTGCTGGGCACGGGCAGGGAAGATGTTAGCAGTTTGCTGCCTCTAGGAATTTGCTAGTCTCCGAGAGGGACAGTCTGTGCCAAGTCAGCCCCAGATGTCAAAACATCAGATACAGAAACTAGACAATGTGGTTAATCCAGAGCCAGCCTTGGAACTGGTATATCGCTTCCAGTGCATTCTGTTGGCCAGATTAAGTCACAAGACCAGCCCATATCCGGAGATGGGAAAACAGACCTTCCTCTGGATGGGAGGACCGGCCGAACCTCCTCACAGATGGTGTGGGTGTGGGGAGGGAGAGGTGGCTGTGGCTGCAGACCTGCCTCAGCAGTGACCCAGGGGTTTGCTCCCCGCAGGCATGGTGTCCAGATGAAGGGGTGGGGTCAGGCTGAGGATGGTGACCAGGAGGCTGTCTTGGCCTCTCCTGCTTTCTCCAGCAGCCTCCACCTTTCCCCTGGGCACCTTCAGGAGCGGGACTCTTTCCAAGTCCTGTCAAGGACGGCCCTGATTACACAGAATGATGGGGACTCCTTTGCTGTACTGGGGCAGTTTCTGGCCCCAGGGACGTTGGGCAGCAGGTGTATGTGGCCAGCAGGGAAAGGAGGCAGTGCACTGGTTTCTCCGCGGTCGGCCGGGAGTCTGGGTGCACGTGTGAATGTGCACACCGCGTGTCCTGCACACTAAAGCAATCAACAGCCCAGGGAAGGGCCGGGGTGTGTGTGTTGAGGGGACAGCTGGGGACTGAAAGAGTCCACTGGCAAGCTGGGGCCTCCCCTGAGCCCCTCATCCTGGTGCCCCCCGGGCTGAAGAAAGAGGCAGAATGTGCTTTCCCAGTGGGTGGGTAAGGCAACCCCACCACGTACCAACAGGATGCCCTGCGCCCCCAGCTGTGAAATGGAGATGATTATGCCTGCCTAGTAGGGCTGCAGGAAGGATGAAGTGAGATAAAGAAGGTTGTTTCCCACAGCAGTGCCTGGTGCGAAGTAGGGCATTTGGTAAATATTTGTGGAAGGATGAATACATGAATGAATGATGGCACCCTTCTGTTGCACACCTGAAACTAACAGAATGTTGTGTGTCTATTATCCTGAAATAAACAGATGTAATATAAAAAGAAGAAAAGTCAAATAAACAAAAAATGAATGAATGAGAAGATATAATATATGAAACTTCCTTTTCCTCCTTTTTCCCTCTTTATTTTCTCAATTTTTGCCTTCTATACTCATATTGGGTCAAATCCCCGAAAGAAGTAAGCAAAACATGCCCTATTTCTACAGCTAGGAGGACCCTAAGAAGTGGAGAGAGGTGAGGGGACAGGTCCAGTACGAGGTGGGCTCCAGAGGGGATTGTGGCTGGTTGTGTGTGTGTGTGTACGGAGCTCCCCACTGCACTGGGCATTAGGGGAGATATTTGCTGGAGGCAAAGTGATGCAGTTAAAAGTACAACCAAGTATGCAGGCAAATGTGGCAACTGGAAGGCTGGCTAAAAGAGCACGGTGGGTTTGGACAGTATGTTGAGTGAAACGGTCCTGGCCTCACACTTCCGTCCTTCTTCACGCCTCGTTCATCTGTTTGTTGGTTCGTTCGTAAGAACATCTTGGGTGAACTCAGAGCCTGTCCTCAGTGATGAGGATTTCACGTTGTCTCTAACTTGTTTTCCACCCTCAGGCATGCAGAGGGGCCAGGAGAGAAGTGAGCAGAGGTGGCCGTCAAGGGGGTGCTGTAAAAGGGGAGGAGTCGGGAGATGGGCAGAGGAGGGCACCTCGGGGTTCTCTGTGGACCCCTCTCTAAAGTGGGCCCCGCCATCTGGTCACGTGAGGGTCTGGAGGAGGCCTGCTGGGGTTTAAATCCTAGATGTGTCACCATGTGACTCCTTGGCTCCATCACCTATAATGTGGTGTCATCACGGCGCCCGCATCCCTGGGCTGCCGTGAGCGTCTGACCAGTTAGTGTGAAGAATGGTGGCAGCGCCGGCTCTCCACACCCTCTGTTGTCATTGTTCCTGTGGCTGTTTTAAAAAACAGACAAGACTTGGACTGAGGTGAAAATATAGAATTATGGGCAGCCAGCATTGTAAGAACCCAAAATGCCCTGAATGCTCAAAGAGCTGGAGGGCTGTGATGTCCAACAGTATGTGTCCACTTGGCTAGGCCACGACACCCAGGTATTTGGTGAAAATCCAGTCTTGATGCTGCTGTGAAGGTAGTTTTTAGATGTGATTAGCATTAAATGGTAGACTGTGATTTTCCTCCATAGGTAGCAGAGTTTCCTCCATAATGTGAGTGGGACTCATCCAGAAGACTGAGGTCCTCAGAGAAGGAGGGCTCTGCCTCCCGGTGGCCTCTGGACTCCAGCTACAACCCCGACTCTTCCCTGGGTCTCCAGCCCCCACGTTGCATGGGCCAATTTCTAAAAAGAAGTCTCTCTCCTCTCTCTCTCCAGCGTGTGTACATATACAATTGGTTCCCAGTGGTTCTATTTCTCTGGAGATGCTTGACTAAGATGAGGGCCTTGGGCAACTCCCCTAAGCAAAATTCTCTCACCTCCCCTAGAAGCAACCTTTCTTTCCTCTTCTATGCTGGGTTGAGGTCACTGGGATGAGAGAAGCTGAGGGAGTTATAACTGTGTCTGATCTGGTCTAAAATTAAAAAAAAAAAATCTTTTGGAGAAAAAACATGCCCAGATTCTCCATGACTCAGATGCAGAGGGCCTCAAGTCTTGGCTAGGAGGCACCCATTTGGCAAGCGTGCTCCGTCCTTTCATAGACCTAAAGCCATCAAAACATCTGTGTTCCCATTAACAAAATGCTGACATGCCGCATAGCTGCGGCTTCCAAGGAACCAGCGAGAGACGGCTCTTCTGAGGTCCGAGGGGTCATCCGTGGCCACCAGGAGGGTTCTGGGGCTCTACTGTCACCGGCGTGGCACTCAGAAATAGTCACTGTGCCAAGACCATCGCTGTGAGGATGACCAGGGAGAGCCAGGTCACGTGAGAACAGAGCCTCAGGGACCCCACTCTTGTGCCCCCTCACGCTAGGTCCCTTGGTACCCTGAGAGCTGGGCTGCATTTATAGACGGAGCCCCGACAGCAAGGAGGCTTAGATGGGGTGGGAGGGGTCCACCTACCGGGTTCTGGCACACGGATGGGGCGAGCTAGGGTGGGGGGACACATACCATCTTTGTGGGGACAGCAGGTGTCTTGGGAGCTGGTTGGTCTCAGAGGAAGAGGAGTGTTGTAAGCTCGGCATCCCCTCTAGACCCACTAGAGTGAACATTATGAGGGGATGGGTCGGAGGGAAGATGGACAAGGCTTTCCCTGGAGATGGGGTGGGGTGGCCTCCGTGCTCCTCGGAGCCTTAGACCCAGCGCCCTCCCACCTGCCCCTCGGCGCTGTCCCTTGTGTTCCAGAGCCCTGTGTGCCACCTGCACTGCCGCTCGGGAGGAGCTGGCTGGGGTGACCGCTGCTGCTGCTTCTCTGTCTGCTTCACATCTCTGCAAACCCTGCCCCTGCTGTTGCGTGCAGTGCAGTGTCCATCCCTTTGATACCAGGAATGGTACATCTTGGATCTTTTTCTCCTCAGGAATGGGAGCGTGTCACTGAATGTCTTTTCTTGGTTCCATTAGAAATTAGTAACTAACTCAAAGAAACGGAAACTAATTTTCATTATTGATTGTCGATGCCGTAAGCCCAGGTGTGGAGACAGGTACTGAAAGGATGCAAACTTACAGCATTTGAAGGGCTCTCTTGGAGAAAAATATTAAAAATGAGGGTCGACGGTGGGGTGGGTTGGGGAGGGTCTAGCTCAGTGGTAGAGCACATGCTTAGCATGCATGGGGGTCTGGGTTCAATCCCCAGGACATCCATTTAAAACAAAAATGAACTCAGTTCTGTCTGTGCTAAAGTCCACTACGGGGACGAGTTCTGAGCGTGGCTCCTGGGGACTCTGTTTCTAGCCCTTTGGGATGAAGGAACTGCCCCGTTCCCATCAGCTGCCGCACAGACCCTCAAACCTTGTGTTGAAAGGCAGTAGTTTTTCCCATTGTCTTAACACCTTGGCCCCGATCATGCTGGCTTACCAAGGAGACAAGGATCTTCCTTTGCCTTTCCCCTTGTGAATTTTATCCCGCCTTGTTTTACTGAGATACAATTATATAATAGAAGGTAAATGTGTAATAGCGTTGTATTCGTCCAAGGTGTACAACATAATGATCTGACATACATATACATCGTGAGATGATCACCCCAGTAAGTCCAGTTAACATCTTTCACCTCACATTGTTGCACTTTTTTTTCTCCAGATGTGAACTTTTACTCTCTTAGTAACTTTTATATATGTGATACAGTATTATTAACCATAGTCACCATGCTATACACAACATCCCCAGCACTTACTTACCTTATAACTGGATGTTTTGACTTTTTGACTCCCTTCACCCATTTCCCTCACCCTCCACCCCCTGCCTCTGGCAACCACCAAGCTCTTCTCTCTGTGAGCTCCGTTTTTTTTTCAGATTCCACATATCATTGAGATCATACAGTGTCTGTCTTTCTCTGTCTGACTTCCGTCACTTAGCACGTTGTCCTCAAGGTCCATCCACATTATCACAGAGGGCAGGATCTCATTCCTTTTTATGACTTTTTCCACATACTCTTTTTCTGTTCATCCATCAGCGGACACTTAGGTTGTTTCCATGTCTTGGCTATTGAAAATAATGCTGCAGTGAGCACGGGGGTGCATATGTCTTTTCAAGATATGATATTGTTTCCTTTGGATGTGGACCTTGAAGTGGAATTGCTGGATCATAGGGTAGTTTTACTTTTAATTTTTTGAGTAAACTCCATACTGCTTTCTGCAGTGGCTGCACCAATTCACCTTCCCTCTAACAGTGCAGGAGGGCTCCCTGTTATCCACACCCTCGCCAACACGTTATTTCTTGTCTTTTCGATCGTAGCCATTCTGACAGGTGTGATTTATCATTATTGTTTTGATTTGTATTTCCCTGATGGTTAGTGATGCTGAGCGCCCTTTCATGTCCCTGTTGGCCATCTTTGGAACATCTTCTTTGGAAAAACTCTCTATTCAGATCCTCTGCCCATTTTTAAATCTGATTTTTTTTTTTTTTTTTGCTATTGAGTTGTATGAGTTCTTTATATATTTTGGACACTAACCCTTCATCAGATAATGATTTGCAAATATTTTCTCCCATTCTGCAGGTTGCCTTTTCATTTTGCTCATGTTTTCCTTGACTGTATAGAAGCTTTTTGTTTTGCTTTAGTGCCACTTGTTTATTTTTGCTTTTGGTGTCAAATTTTTTTTAAAAAATCGTCACCAAGACTGATATCAGAGAGCTGCCTATGTCTTCTTCTAGGAGTTTTATGGTTTCAGGACTTATATTCAAGCCTTTAATCTAATTTGAGTGGATTCTGTGAATGGTGTAAAACAGGGGTCCAGTTTCATCCTTTCGCATGTTACTGTCCAGTTTTTTCCAGCACAATTTATTGAGGAGACTGGCCTTTTGCCATTGTATATTCTTGGCTCCTCTGTCATAAATTAGTTGACCACGTATGCATGGGTTTAGTTCTAGGCTTATGAGGATCTTCTAACATTTTGTTCTGTTAGCATCATCCTGGCGAGGTTGGAAGCAGGGATGGCGAGGGCATTCCAACCATCCCTCAGCAAGTCTGCCCACGACCCTCCCCTCTGTCTCCTCCTGGATGTGGCCTTAGCGTGCTTGGTCTTGAAGGTTTTTTCATTGTGACTGGCGAGATGAGTACGCCTGTGATGAGCGCTTCGGGAGAGCTCATCTGCCTGCTGTCTGCGGTGTGGGCGGCAGGAAGGGCTCGTGGGCAGTCTGGCGACAAGCAGAGGACAGTGTGCCTGGACCCGGGAGCAGTGGCGTTCAAGACGCCAAGGGGAACCCAGACCCCTTTCCGTCCACTCCTGTTGCCCTTCTTTCTGCACTTACTGGAGCCACAGGTCACTACCCCCAGGTTCCTGGCAAAGGTCCTGGCAGTGATCTCTGGTCCCCCACTTCACAACTTAGCCCCTCCGTGTCCCCTGGGACTGCCCTCTCCCAGCTGTCACCCCCTGGCTGCCCTGTAGAGACGGGACGCAGCTGCCGCCTAGCTCAGTGTGGGGGTGTTTTGTCCGCCCCCTCCCCACTTCCTGTCTCCATTGCCCATGCGCCCCAACCTGAAATCTGCACAGGAGTCAGAAATCCACGCCTCTGGGATGTTTTGCTTGGGTTAGAGTTATCAATCCCTAATGCAAATCAGCCAATAAGACCATTCGCCACACAGGAGTATGTGCAGAAGAAAGGAGACAGGGCATAAGACAGCCACTGGGGCACGGACCGCTTTGCAGGGACGCTGGGGCGGGAGTCGGCAGGTCCCCAGCCTGGCTCTACTGCTCATAAGCCACATGATGTGGGACAAGTCACTTGACTTTCAGCCTCTGTATCTTGTTTTGTGAAATGGAGACCATCCCAGGCCTCCTTCCCAAGGTTGCTTCCAGCCAGTGGTCCTCTTGGAAGTAGCCAAGAAACTGTGAGGAACGTCACAAATGTAAATCCCACGTAGGCATGAAGCCATCTCTGAAAGCAGCCCTTTTTTTTTCCTTAAGGGAGGGGAGGTGGGTGTGGGAAATCAGGCCTGGGTGGGAGGGCCGGGCTGTGCTGGGCAGGTAGGGGCTGCAGGAGGTCACTGCCCAGGTGCCCAGAACCTGCGTGGGAAGGACCATGATGGGGGAGGAGGAAAGAACAAACAAACCTTCCCTTCCCAGCAACTGCATCTGGGGCCAGGCCCAGTCAGGCGCTGGTTAGGGTGGAAGCCAAGGAGCCCCCATGGATTAACGAGTTCCAGGGGCAACTGGGGATTCAGCTTGGTCAAAAGCATCCATTGAACCAGGCCAGTGAGTCATCTGTTTGGTGAAATCTCCAAGGTGCAGCGGCCTGGCAGGCTCCCTGGGAGGGCGGCCGCGGCTCTGTTTCCACCGCCGAGGCAGCGCTCCGCTGGCCAGGCTGGAAGCCACCCAGGCTACAGAGGCCACGTGCCCCCTAGCTGCCTCCTGCCTTTTGGACATTTTTTTTAAAATTATAAAACTAATAATCATTGTAGAAAAAAATCCAAGTATAAAAAAATAAAGTAAAACATGATCCATCAGCCTGTCCCGAGAGAGAACCATCCTTGTCTTCCGTGTTCCCCTTTGTTCTGTGCAGGTAATAACGAGTCAGGTTAGAGGCGGGTGGGGTAATGCCAGCGCCCACGTGAGCCAAGGCCAAGGTCCCATCACTGCCCTGTCTTCACTCCTGCTTTCCTCCTGACCATGTCCTGGCTCCTGAAAGCCCTTGACATTAGAAATCTTGAGATTTTTATCACTAAGCATGATGATGGGTGTTGCTTTAGGTTAAATAGTCTTTATCATGATAAGCACATCTCCTTTTTCTGTTTTTTTAAGCTTTTTAAAATATCATCAGAACTCAACATTGACTTTTATGGAATGCTTCTTTAACTCTATTATAGAATTTTTTTTTTTCTTATTTGCCCTGTTACATTTTTTAAAGCATCAGAACCATTGGGCCTTCCTGTTTTGGCTGTTTTATATGTTTTATCATCCATCTGCTGTTAAAAATGTCCAAGGGAGAAAGAAAGAAAAGGTTCCCCGAGGCCCAGATTTCAGAGCATTAGCTGAGAGTGAAGAGTTAGCGGAGTCTCTGGAGGAAGACACCTGACATAAAGCACATTGCGTTCAGCCACCCAGTCATTCGGGGTCATCCCTCCTGCCCTTTGCTCTGCAGGTGGGCGCTTTGTTTCTGTTGAGGGGCGCACTGGGCTCCATTCTGTGCACTTGGGGCCCCCCATTGGTGACCTAGCCCGACAGATGGAGGGATGCCTGGTGGGGCCACTTGTACGTTGTGCTCAGCGTGTCTCAGGGCGTTTCGCCCTGGGGTCCTGGTGACGTCTGGAAGCCCGGAGCGAAGGGTGGGACTGACCCAGCCCCCACGCGGGTGGTGGTGGTGATTTTCTTCTCTTCCCAGAACTGTCTCAGCAAACAGCAGCTCCTCACGGCCATCCGCCAGCTGCAGCAGCTGCTGAAGGGCCAGGAGACGCGCTTCGCTGAGGGCGTCCGTCACATGAAGAGCCGGCTGGCCGCGCTGCAGAGCTCCGTGAGCAGAGCGGGCCCCGATGCGCCCTCAGGTGGGTCCCCAAGTCACCACCCCGGGCCCCAGGGCTGCTCCCAGTCCCCATCTCCCCCGCCTGGCTGAGGCTCACGGTGGATGGATTCCCGGGCCTTCCCCTGCCCCGCCTTCTGTCTGGGGCTGGATGGTAGGGGGCCCAGGTGTGTGTGCTGAGAAGGCGCTGGCCAGCTCTCTGCCCCTCATCTGAGTGTCGCCTGCTTCCTGGGAGACCTGTCCATTCCAGGCTCGGCCGCTCTCACACCTAAGTAGCATCTCCGGAGAATTGTCGAAAGGCACCATGTTCAGGGTGCGAGCTGCTTCTCCCTTCCCTGTCCCCACCCAGGTAGACCCTGGTTGACTCCATTTTTGTTTTTAATTGGGTAGACTATTTTTTAGAGCAGTTTTAAGTTCGCAGCTAAACTGAATGGAAAGCACAGAACGTTCCCATCTACACACGCCCTCCCCGCCAGCCATGTCCCGCGCCAGCGTGGCCCGCCTGGTACAGCTCACCAACCAACACTGGCTTCCATTTTCCCAGCATGGAAACTGGTCCTCCCCCATGCATCCCCTATGAGTGCCAGTGGGGTGGGAGGGAGGGGCTGCTGAGGGCAAGTCCTGTTTTGTCTGGTGAAGTTACAGTGGGCCCCCCAGACCCCTTCCCCTGAGAGTAGGACTCTGACAGACACTGGGTGTTGTCCTGCTGTCTCAGTAACGGCTCCCACACCATCAAGGCCTGGACATGGGCGGCTGGACTTCCCCTGGCCTCCCCTCAGGGTGACGGGGGTCGGGTTGGGAGGGTCATATGTTCTAAATCAGGAGCCTATGGAATATCTGCTGTCATTTACTTACTTAAGACATTTATCAAGGGCCTTCTTTGTGGTGTGAGATGAAGTTTCCTGAGTTGGATTTCCTACCTTTTCCGAGACCGTGGTGGCAAATCCAGAGTCGGCTCCTGTTTTCCTTGGCCCCACTGGTGCAGAACTTGCCCGCCAAACTCGGCACACTTCCCAAGGCACCGTGAGGCCCCGGCTTTCGGTGGGGCTCGTCACAGCCAGGCTCTGAGAGACAGGCAGGGCATCCTTCCTTTCTGCTGCAGATGGGGAAACTGAGTCCGAGAGATGTGAGTTAGCGGTGGTGGGTCCCAGCTCCGGTGAGTTTTGTTTTCTGCTGGAGGGTCACCTGCACCGATCTTTTCTATTTTCATGGGATCATGCTCCTGGGGGTTTCAAAGGAGAACCTGCAGGAGATAATTTCTACAACCGCCCCATGCACATTAGAGGTCTCTGTCCGGGAGTATAGACAGAAAGGTAGCTGTTGTTGAATTACTAAGCCTCTCATCACCAGCTTCAGGGTTTTTCTACCCTGAACCACGCAAGATTGTTGAAAGTGGCCAATTCTGCATTTGAAGAACTGCCACCATGCTTTCTGTCTCTCCGGTGTGTTGGGCATGGGGCAGGGAGCTGTCAGGACCCCACAGAAGGGGAGGACGGTGCCACACCTGTGCCCGGGGTCGGGGTGGTGGGGAAGCCAGGAGCTTGCCCCAGATGAAACTACAGGTACTAGGAAAATTATCTTTTCCTTTTTTTTTTTTTAAGGGCATTTTCTGGGAGTCAGGAAGAACAGTTTCTAGTCCTAGAGAATCCTGGGCCTTCCTCTTTCTGGCTTGCACTCTAAGTATCTCCCTCCCCAGCCTTTCTTTCCTGAGAGCCACACAAGCCACCAGCTATAGAGCTCATCCCGGCAGCCTCATTCCGCTCAGGTTCCCAAATCGCCAGGATGGCGTCACTGCTGAGCTCATTCTTAGACTGTATCCTCCTTCGGGAAGGTGCGGGCAGCTTCCCAGTAGCCCCATAGACGCACCTAGGATGTGATTGGGATGAAACGGACCGGCCAAGGGGCACGTCCTTCCACCCCATAGGGGCCTTTAGCTCCCATTTGGGGAAGTGCCTGCAGATTGATTTCTAATTAATCTGTATCCATTCATGAAGTCCACTGACAGCTGTCGGGCTGTGTGCCAGGTACAGCTCCGTCCATTCAGGTACCACTTACCTGCGAGTTGCTCCAGCAGGTCAGTTTTCTTTTTTGAGGATTTTAAAGATTTCTCTTCTCCAAAGAGACCCTACTCCTTTCCCTCAGAGCATTTTACATCCTTTTCCACACAGTGCAGCTGTAGATATTTTAATGTTTTTTAAATGGGGGGGGGGATAGGATTTAGGTTTATTTATTTATTTATTTTTAATGGAGATACTGGGAATTGAACCCAGGACCCTGTGCATGCTAGGCATGCACTCTACCATTGAGCTATACCCTCCCCCTGCAATAGATTTTTTAAAGAACTATAAAGTCATGTACCTGCAGGAACTGAGGCGGTTAGTTGGGAGCGCCCAAGCACTGGGATGTGGGCTCACACTGGCTTCCCGCTTGCACGGGCATCACCACTTGGTGCCAATTTGGAGGTTTACTAAAGGAGGGTGACAGCCATGGTCAGATGCTCCCCAGGAGCCAAAGGGCCCTGAGAGTCCTCAGGGGTGGGCTGGCGCCTACCCGCTGCCCCCGGAGCAACGTGTAGGCAGAGGCTCCCCACATGGTGGATGCTGGGCGAGTCTGTCACGCACTACAACCTGCTCAGTTGAAGCAACAGCTTCATTTTCATCTGTCTAAAACCCTGAGAGTGTTTTTACAAAGACACTCAGAACTTACTTTAAAACCTGGTAGAAGTGACTCTGAAGTCCCAGCTCAGCTAAATCCAAACCCAACCTGTCCCCACTCAGGCTCGCCCCCTTTAGGCAAGCCTGGACCACACGTGGCACTCGGCGCCAGGGACAGGAGGAACGGGGAGGTTCTCTCCTCTCTCCAGCCCACAGATCCTTCAGCAAGTCCAGTTGGTTCTGCCCCCGCAGCACAGCCAGGGTTCCAGCCATCTCTCCCAGCTCCACACTCCAACCCTGGGCTGAGACGCCTTCATCCTGCCCCTGGCCTGCTCCCCTGTCTGTCCCCTCTCACATCAGACACTGCACTCAAGCCACAGCCAGAGTGATGCTGTGAGCCTTCAGGTCAGCGAGCAAGTTGCCCTGGCTTTTCTTTGAGATGCCCTGTGACATTGCTCTCTCCAGCCCCCAGTTGCCTCTCTGATGTCATCCCCAACTATTGTCCAGCTCATCCACTCCACTGCAGCCACAGTGGTCTCCTGGACACTCCTCAGACCTGCCAGGCACACTCCCACCTCAGGGCCTTTGCACCTGCTCAGTCCCTCTGCCATCCCTGGATTCCTGCACAGCGGTACCTTCACCTTCTTCAGCTCTGTCCCAACGAGGCCTCCCCTGACCTCCATATCCACATCGTGCCCCTTCTCTAGCATCCCCAGCACTATGCCCTACTTTCTTTTCTACGTGACACTTGTCACTTCTTGTCACACTCTGCCATTTGCTTGTGGACTTTGCCTATCCAGGGACTCCCTTGCTAGAAAGGGGGCTTCCTGAGAGCCAGGTTTTGTCTGTTTTGTTCACTAATTACCTCTAATTCCTAATATAGTGTCAGGCACATAGTAAGAACTCAAGAAACCATTTTTCATTTGTTCATTTGGTCAAGAATTATTAAGTGTGCACTCACCAGGTCCCAGGCACTGGGCTGGTGCCGGGATGCAGGAGTGACTGGAGGCCGGGTGTGGTCCTCGCCCTCCGGAACTGCATTCTGAGGGAGAAGACTGCCTCCAAACACGTCAGTGAGATAACTCCCACGGTTACAGATGCTAGAAGGAAGCAAAGTGAGCTCACGGGGGTGGTTTAGCTAAGCACGGTAGTCAGATAGCACGCTGGGAGGTGCTGGCCATTCGAGTCAAGACCTGAACAGAGAGAAGCAGCCAAAGACAGGAATTTCTGGGGAAAGAACGTTCCACGCACAGAGAAGGGCAAAAGCCACGGCCTGGAGGTGGGGCGGCTCAGGAGAACCAAGGAAACCCCGGGCGGCTGGGGCTCTGAGAGGGCAGAGCGAGTGGGTGGGCCCTGCGGGGTCCCAGCTCCGACCCTCCCAGGCTGCCGGGCCCTGCACACGACACTCAGTGTCTCTGAGCCGCTATCTCCTCGTCCTTCACCAAGCGGGCATACGTGACCTGTGCCCAAGAGTGCTTTGAGGATTCTATGACACATAGCGTTTCAAATGTCCAGCCCAGTGCATAGCCCGGGCGCTAAAGGAGAGACACCTGGTAATCCAGAGTGATGTCTAAATGGCCGTGGGCTTCCCTTTTCTCCTTACAGCCTCCTGTCCTGCTCTGAGCGCCCCTCCGGACGGCAAAAAGTTTGGGAGCAAGTACTTAGTGGATCACGAAGTCCATTTTACCTGCAACCCCGGCTTCCGGCTGGTTGGGCCCAGCAGCGTGGTGTGTCTTCCCAACGGCACCTGGACCGGGGAGCAGCCCCGCTGTAGAGGTACGGTCCGTCTTCCCAGGGGCTTGCTGGATGGGAAGGGTCATTCTCTGGGACATCTTCTGCCCAATTTCGCCACCATCCCTCCATCTGCAGAATGGTGGGGCAGTGTGTCTGATGACCTCCAAGCCAGGCCTGGGCTGGGCTCCATCTGCATAAACCATCTTTAAACTCTCCCAACAGTTTAGTCATATTTGGCACCTGGGGAGATTGAGGCACAGAGAGGTGAAGGAACTTGCCTAAGGCCACACAGCCAGGGGGCAGGCTGAGCTGATTCACTCCAGACAATCTGACCCCAGAGTTTGCGTTCCTCCACCTCTCACTCTGTTCTTACCAATGTGGGGGCAAGAAGCCTCCTGCGAGTTAGGGGAGGGACCAGAGGAGGTGTTGCGGGGAAACTTTCCTTGTCTGGGCTGCTTTGTTCTGGGGCTGCGGTTTGTTTGTGAGGCTGTTGGTGACCTGCAGGGTTGAGGAAATTTCTCAAGTGTCCTTTGTGACTGCCCTGGGACTTGGTGTAGACAGGCTCCAGGAGAAACCATTGGGATGAGACGGAGACATGAAAAGGCTCCTCCTCTCTGTGCTAAGCTTGAAAACAGTACTTTCTTGATAAAGAGGAAAATCAGACTTGGCACGCATAATTTGTCAGCATTTCAAACGTCTGTGGTCAGAACATCACGGATACCAGTCATTTTCAGAACAGGATTCCTAAGACGGCTGCTGGGGCAGATGGTCCATGATTTTAGCCCAAGCGTAGAAGGTGAAAATGCAAACAGTCTATAAACTGGTCAGTTGTGAAGAGCAGCATGGAGAGGACTTTGAATGAAGAAATAACTTGAAGACATTAAGGAAGATCAGAAAATATGCCATTTCTAAAGACAGTGTGGCTTGACATGAGAAGCACAGAGCAACTGGAACCACATTCATGGACCTAGACTTCCGTTTCCTACCTGTTGGGAAGGACAGTGGTTCAAAGGATGACAGGTACCAGCTCTCAGACCTATCCGGGAACCAGCCAGGAAATCAAGCCAAGTAACACGCAAACACATGGGGGAAACGCCAGTATCCGGATTTACCCTTGTCCCTGAAAGCTCTCCATCCAGGTTAAGCACATGTGTGTGTTAAACTACAGCAGCAGAGGTGGGAACACAACGACGTTTCATTGTCCTTGCTTTGGATGTAGGTATTTTAACTTACAGATTGAGTTACAGACCCCAGTTGGTTTCTCTCTCTCGGGGCATGTGGATGCGTCTGATGACCACACCATTTTCCATGAGGTGCACCTGCATCTCACCTGTCCGTGCCCCTGTCAGGGACACCCAGGTGGCAGCCTACTCCCCACCACCACAGACAGTGCTGACAGTGTCTTCTGATCCCCTCTATTTGTCTGTGGGTCATCTGTCTGGGGTTGGAGTTGGAGGGCAGTTGGTTGCACACTCCCTTCCTTTGGACCAGGCCCCACCATGCTGCTCTTCACAAGGGCTGTACCAGCCCACACTCCCCCAGCAGTGCCAGGGGCAGAGTACATCTTACCCATGTGCAGTTTTTCCTTGCTGGCTCAAGTATTATCCAAATATTCAGCCCTCGGTGGGGATATACATTTACAGTGAGCATCATACAGTGTAAGTGAAAAGATGAAAACTAAAACTTAAAATAGAGTTACCATCTGATCCAGTGATCCCACTCCTGGGCATATATCCAGAAAAGACAAAAACCCTAATTTGAAAAGATTCATGCACCCCAATGTTCAGAGCAGCACTTTCTACAGTAGCCAAGACACGGAAGCAACCTAGGTGCCCATCAACAGATGACTAGATAAAGAAGTTGTAGTATATGTTTACAATGGAATATTACTCAGCCATAAAAAAGAATGAAATAATGCAATTTGCTGTAACATGCATTGACCTAAAAGATGATCATACTAGGTTGAGTAAGTCAGACAGAGAAAGACAAATATTATATGATACCATTTAAATGTGGAATCTAAAAAAAAAGTTACAAATGAACTTATTTACAAAACAGAAACAGACTCACAGACATAGAGAACAAACTTATGGTTACTAAAGGGGAAAGCAGGGGGAGGAGTAAATTAGTTTGGGATTAACCAAAAAAAGAAAAAAGAAAAGATGAGATTGCAGAAAAAGAGAGCTGAGAGACTGTGTGTTTAGACAGGAAGGTAAGATACACCAGAGGCTCAGGAATGTAGTTATAAGAAATGACTTGAGCGAAGAGACACATTGTTTGGTAAAGTGGGGATCTGAAGCATCTTCTGCAGCCCAGCGCCGTCTAGCAGCTTGACTAGGACACCTTCCCAGACAATCCTGGGTACGTCTGCCAGCTGCTCTCTTGAACTTGCACCCATTAGTTATGTGTTAGTCCCTCACCTCCTTGCAGCAGGAACTCCTTAATGGAAAACAGAGCCTCCTCTATCATAGCTTGTGTGCTGTGGTTCCCAAACCTTTGTGGCTCCAGAGTCACCCAGAAAGCTTATAACACACAGGCTCTAAGGCCTCAACAGGCCTCCCAGGTTGGGTGAGGTCTTCAAGGAAGGGACCTGGGAAAAATCTGCCTTTTTAATATGATTCTAACGTTAACTAAATTTTGAGAAATATCACTTCACTGGTTCTTACCACTGTCGGAAGCAGAAAGGATATTGGACATTTTGAAGAGCAGATGCATTCGGGCCCTAACCAATCAGAAGGGCTGCCAGCCGCCAGCCAGCAGTAGGGCATGTCCTGACTGGGTGTGCGCCGCCCAGGCCAGGTAAGACATGCTGGGCATGCTCACCTCCACCCGCACTAATGTTTTGGGAAGGCCAAGCCAGCCCTTACAACAATCAGGGCACCTAGTCTCACCGAGCAGGCCCTTTTCCCGAGATGTCCCTGCAGGACCACTGCCACGTGTGGCCAGCAAGTCTCCTGGCCTTTCCCATGGTCCAACATGATGTTCATTCACCACCTCGAACTTTCCAGCTCTTTCCAGATTTGCTGTGTGTTCTTGGTCTCCCCCTCTCCCCCTGCCTCCTTCCTGGCCGTTTGTCCTTCCCTGACCTGCAGGACAGAGGATGGCTTGGTGCAGCCCACCCTGAACTTCTACAAGGACCACATTTAGTGTCTAGACACCCAAGAAGAACTGCCTCAGGGAACGAGGTGGTGGCCAGTCCACCCTGAGAGCTTAGATGGGTATTTTTCATCTTACGATTTAAGTATAAACCGGGTGTGGGGTTCACCCTTTGGTGGTGATAGAATCAAAATGCCTGCGTCACGACCAAGATGCCCAGCCAGCCGCTGGACATGACCTCCCCCCAGGTGAGTGGGCAGTGCCCGCGCTGACACTTCTGTTCTCAGCAGGAATTTACTTGATTAATGCACGCTGTCTCCAGCAAGAGCCTCCGAGGGGTACCACCCAAGCCTGTCAAGAGGGAGAAATAGGGACCATTGGGACTACGTTCTGCTGCGTGTCCACTTCATTGCCTTATCAGCAGTCTGGTCACCGCGTGTGTGACCACAGGGGGAAAATCATCTTCTGACCTTCAGGGAATTTCTTTCAAGACCCAGACTGTCAGCGTCAGTGAACAATTCAGCAGGGCTTTAATAACTGCCTCTCCTCCCACATCCAGTCAACTGCTTAGAAAGAAGGTGATGAACCCAACTTGGCCTGAAAGGAAATGACACATCATCACACCATTAAAAACGCGGTGGGCAGACGTGGGCTCCGGAACTCCACAATGGAAAGCGGCCATTTGGGTTCCTGGATGAGTTCCCTTTTCTCTTCTTACTCAGAAGGGCATGCTTTTAAGATCTGAAGCTTCCAGAAATGGGGGAACCACAGCCACAGGCCTTGTCCCTTTGACAACATGGGTAACCAAAAAACAACGTGAGAGAAATAAACCCCTGGTCCCTTACTGCCATGCTGGGGAAAAAGAATCGTTTTTGCCAGTCTTCCCCACCCTCCCCTTTTTAAAAAAACCTTCATTCATTCATTCATTCAACTAATTTTCACTGGGCACCAGCAATGCACAAAGCATTGTGTTAGGGATTCGATTCCAAATCCAACAGACACTGCCCGACCTTGCCAGGCTCACCCTCCAAGGTGGAGGCAAGACAGGTCACCGGATACAAAGGTAAACAAATCAACATTTGTGGTCGTTGCCTTGATGGGCTCTAACAAGGGCTGGGAATAAATACCATGGGGTGATGGGGCAGCTGAGGGCCTCTCAGAGGCAGAGACGGAAGGGTTGAACAGGATCTAGCCACATGACAATAATGACTAGTGGGCGGCTTAGGGAGGATGCCATTCCAGGAAGAGGGAGTAACATGTGCAAAGGCCCTGAGGTAGGGAAAGCATGTTTGAGGAAACGAAAACAAAATATAGAACCTTGTTGCTGGAACAGCGTGTGAGCTGAGAGTGAGCGAGGCCAGGGGGAGAGAGAGACACAGGGGTCAGCTCTTGTAGCCCTGAGGCCGTGCAGGCAGCGGGGTTTGTGTTCCAAGCACAATAAACAGGTTTAAGAAGAGGGATGTGGTGGCTGGATGTGCGTGTTGTGCTGGGTAGAGATGCATCTAAGGTGACTAGAACAGAAGCCAGGAAACTGCTAAGGTAGCCATTGGCAGGTCCAGGCGAGAGAAGTGGCAGGGGAGGTTGAAAGTAAACTTAGAGGATGAGCTGATGGAACTCATCCCACACAGGACGTGAGTGGGAAGACAAGTCAGGGCTCCCAGACTCTGGCTTGGGTGACGGGGTGCTTGGAGTCCTGTACAGAGACAGTGAAGACACAGCAACAGATGTGGGTTTGTTTTTGGTTATTGTTGTTTTTATTTAACTTTAGTTGATTTACAATAGTGTGTTAATTTCAAGTGAAACATAACAAAGTGCTTCAGCTATACATATATATTCTCTTTTTATCTTTTATCTATGATTTTAAAAAATTCTTTTACATATATTCGTTTTCAGATTCTTTTCCATTATAGGTTATTATAAGATATTGAATATAGTTCCCTGTGCTGTACAGTAGGACCTTATTGTTTATCTACTTTATATGTAATAGTGTGTATCTGTTAATCCCATACTCCTCATTTATTCCTCCCCTGTCCCTTCCCCTTTGGTAACTATAATTTTGTTTTCTATGTCTGTGAGTCTATTTCTGGTTTGTAAATAAGTTCATTTGTATTTTTTTTAGAAAATTAACTCTTCCAAATTTCCACCCAGAAGCCCTCCTGTGCTCATTCTTTTCTGTACAACCAGAGAGGAGTCCATCCTGACCCTTGGCGTTTCCTTCATGTTGGAAAAGAGAAATGTTCCTTGCTTATATGCAGAACAGTCCTATGGAAAATCTATCTGGAGAGAGATATATTAAACATATTTAAAAATTTAGTAAGTTTTTCTCTGTGTGGTAGCTTACAGATAATGTTTCTTTGTTTATTGACACTTTTTTTGTACTCTTCTGTTTTTCCACAATGAACATTTATAAATTTTCTAATTGGAAAAAAAATAATTTTTTAAAACCCTCCAGCCACATCCGCTTGTTATGAATTCCTTGCGTAGTTTTAATGCACAGAACACAGGCTGTTTCCACCAAAGAAGAAAAGGTTTGTCAGTTCACTCACTTGACCATAGTGTCTTGGGGAAGAAAACTGGAAGCATGACCTTGTTGGCATAAAAGCATCCTTTTCTGCTGTGTCTATCAAGAGGGAGAAAAAGGTGCTTTGCTCCTGATGAGAACAACAGTCTTCCCGTGGGTGGGTTGGCAGGGACTTCGGCTTCCCTTCGGCCTCCTTGTAATTGGGATGTTATGTAGACCAGTACATGAACTTGATTCATCGTGAAAGGACCCAGACCATCTAAATGCCACTTATCCCTGGGGAAGGAGCCATTTCAGTTTCTCAGTAATCTCAGCCTGGTGTTGTTTCCCTCCCTCCCCATATGTTCTGTTTTCAGACGACCGGTTTCTAGGAATGTGTCTGGAACAACACTACACAAATGCCCCAGGGCATAGCATTCCTGCTTCTAGCCGTCATCCAGCGCCATTGTTGCTCACCAGTGTGGTCTGAAAGTGGGCCGACCACTAGGCGGTGAAGTGATGGGCAGAGAGCGAAAGAGCGTGACCTGTGGTACCAGCGCCCTGGTCTCTCCCCTGCTTGGCCTCCAGGGGAAGGAGCTGAGCCTGGCCACACCTGGCCTCTCCTGGCCTGTGTGGGTGGGGTCAGGGTGATCACTGGCTTGTTCAATGTATCTCTCTCCAGATAGATTTTCCACAGGACTGTTCTGTATATAAACAAGGAATATTTCTCTTTTCCAACATGAGGGAAATGCCAAGGGTCAGGATGGACTCCTCTCTGGTTGCACAGAAAATAATGAACACAGGAGGGCTTCTGGGTGGCAATATGGAAAGAGTTAATTTTCCCCATTTCTGGACATTCTGATGGGCCACCCTCCCTCTTCCAACAACCCTGAATTGAGTTCCTGTTCAAGAGGTGTTTGACCTGGGCACTGACTGATGGGGGCAGAGTTGGGGGACAGGAAGGCATGACTCAGAAGCAGTGTGGATACATGCCAACTGGTGGCTGCTTTTACCTGGCTTCAGCGCCTACACTGCAAATTAGACAATGGTGCCTCCAGGTGGACTATGGCTGGGTGATGGGCCAGCACCGCAGGCTGAGCTCCAGGTGGGCACCGTGAGTGTCAGAGTCCGTGGCTTGCTGAATGGAGGGTGGGCAGCATCTCAGCCCCCACTGGCCCCCTCCCAACTCTTACCGGGAGGCCCATGGTGAGTATGGAGTGGGAAGGTCAAGAGCTGGAGGCACCCTGACATGGAAAAAATGGTAACTCGTCTTTGTTTTTTTATATGTTCATTTTAGAATTAGAATTCACATACCTGTATTTGAGATCTATTTATTTTCCTAGATATCAGCGAATGCTCCAGCCAGCCTTGTGAGAATGGTGGGACGTGCGTGGAAGGCACCAACCAGTACAAATGTATTTGTCCTCTGGGAAGGACTGGGAGCCGCTGTCAGCATCAGGCTGAGACTGGTATGTAGCCGCTGTGCAGCGACGCGGGTTGCGGGGTGGGGGGACGTTCTGCTGCAGAGAGAGGAGGACCCGGGCCATGGGTCACCAAAGGCAGACAGAGTGGGATTGCCTCTCTGTTTTACATCTACTGATCCCTCTGGTTCCCTGAAGTGCTTACTTGGGATGGAGTTTAGTCCTTTTGTGGAACCAGAGTTTTGATCCTTCTTTTGGAAGAAAATGCAAATGGGGCGAGTGACTCCTACGCTGAAAACTCTCCAGACTGGGAAGTTGGTCTAAGATCCTTCCTTGCTGCCACCTTCACGGGGTTGACAGTTCCTTCGCACATCAGCGGAACAGCTAAAGATGTCCTATTCCTTTGCCAGAAAAGCCTGGCATGTCCTGTCTGGTGGTCTTGATTTCTGTGCGGAATCTCGGTTCAAGGGGAAGGAAGTGGGGGTTAGCAGAGCGTCCTGAGAGTATGAGTTTTGTCAGTACTTGATGTCCTTACATAGGACCCAGCCCAAGGTCAGGTTGGAAGTGTTGCCCCCAGAGATTTGCTGCTTCATATGTCTTCTATTCCTGCACATGCCCTGACCTCCGCCCCTTCGGGTGAGCCCTGGACCACCGGCTGCGTTTTGGTTAATTCTGCGTCTTTCCAGAGTAAGCTCGGAGAAGGGCCCGCGCCCCTGTCTCGTGCTCCTCCGAGGCCGGGTCCACGGCAGAGGCGCGGGCCCAGCCCTGAGGGTGTCTTCTCCCCGCAGCCGCCCCCGAGGGCAGCGAGGCCCGGGACTCCGCCTTCAGCCGCGCGCCGCGATGCGCGCAGGTGGAGCGGACGCAGCACTGCAGCTGCGAGGCCGGATTCCACCTGAGCGGCGCCGCGGGCGACAGCGTCTGCCAGGGTAGGCGCGGGCTGGGGGAGGGGGCCGGCCGGCTGGGGAAGCGGATCCGGGGGTGCAGGGGGCGCTCCCACCCGCCGCCCTCCAGCCTGCGGAGCACCCCGCCAGCGCCGCGGTGCAGAGGGCGGGCGGGCGGGCGGCCTCCTGGGCGTGGCCTCAGAAAGCCCCGCCCACCTCGCGGTTTCGGTGAGCGTGGAGCTGATGGTTCCTACATAGCTAGTGCGGAAACATCAGGGGAAGTCCAGGAAAGCAAGACTGTGGAGAAAGCAGCCAGGGGGCCCAGTCTCCCCATCCTTCCTGCTTCGTGTAGCAGAGCCTAGAGACCCCTTATCTCCTCCCTCCTGGCTGGGATCTCACGGCAGGTGGCGGGGAGGAGCTTGATCTCGTCTCTGATAGACAAGCTCTCCCCACCCCTCGGAGCTGCGCAGGGGCCCGGGCCCTTTCTGTGATGCCCACTCTTCTTAGCTTTACCGACTGGCCCATTTTTGCAAACCTCTCCTGATTACTAAAGTTCCTTCTGAAAACAACTCAAACTAGCAGTTCGAACATAAGAATTGGCCAGCTGGTGCTAATAGCCTCATTTTACATAGGCGGAAACCCTCTCACACCATTTCCAAAGATAAGGAAAGTTAAGGTGGGGCTGAGAACCAGGGTGGGAGTCTGGGTCCGCAGCCCCACCCCTTGCTCCTTGGGCCGCTGCACCAGACTTGCCAGGTGCCCCCAGTTAGTCATCAGCCTTAGTCAGAGGAGCCCGCCTAGGATCGACCACATCGCTCTCCCCCTCCTCCCTTCAGCCCTGGGGACCTCGACTTGGAAGGAGGAGGAGCACGCCTGCTCTTCCCAGTGCTCTGCTGGGGATAGGGCTTGGCTGCCACACCAGACCCAGCCCCTTAGCCACAGCTGCCAGAGATGGTGACACAGCCGCCATCCCCTCCAGGAATGGAGGCACAGCTGTCCTGGGTCATGGTCTGCGGACACCCACCGCGTGGCTCCCGGAGTCATACTGGGCACTTCTGTCCCCAGATGTGAATGAATGCGAGCTCTACGGGCAGGAGGGGCGCCCCCGGCTCTGCATGCATACCTGCATGAACACCCCCGGCTCCTACCGCTGTGCCTGCCCCAGCGGGTACCGGACCCTGGCCGACGGGAAGAGCTGTGAGGGTGAGTGAGGCTGCAGCCGAGGCAGGTGGCCTCGGGGCTGGGGAGAGCCTGGCTGGTCCCAGACGTTGGCTCTGAACTACTGGGGGAGGAGGCCAGAGGGCAGAGGGCTCCTCCACAGGCTGACTGCAAAGAGGCAGCTGCTCAGTGATGGCCTGGTGGGGTTCCACTGCAGGGCTCAGAGGAGTGGTAACCTGGGGCTGGAGAGAGAAGGCATCCAGAAAGCCATCACCCAACCACCCATCCGTCCTTCCATCCATCCTTGCATTCCACAAACACTCAAGAAGGCCCATGTAGGATTGTGCGGTGGATGGGAAGAAATCCAGCCTCCAGCCCGAGAACTCACATATAAAAGGCTTGATTATAGTCACGGAGGGCAGACCCCAGAGCACTCTGGCTGAGAAGGAGGCAGGTCTGAGAGAAGCGATGTGACAGTAATGCTCCTCCGTGCCCTCCAGCATCTCTATGACCTGCTATGCCCGAGGAAGGAAGACAGGACCCCGGGGAGGGGAGTTCCCCAGTGGGGCTCTGCAGCGTTTCCACCAGACCTGGACTTCAAATGGTCAAGGAAGACAGGGCTTCCCGTTTTAAGCATAAGTGCTGGGTGTCTGGAAAGTTCATGACCTGTGGAGCACCTCATTCCAGTGCCTGTCTGGGATGGAGGGGACGTCAGGGGATTTACCCCCTCACTGGGTGTCCGGTGTTTCAGATGTCGATGAGTGTGCGAGCCCACAGCACGTGTGCCCCCGGGGGACTGTGTGCATCAACACGGGCGGAGGCTTCCAGTGCGTCAGCCCGGAGTGCCCTGACGGCAGCGGCAACGTGAGCTACGTGAAGACATCCCCTTTGTGAGTACACCCAGGGCCACCCACCTAGACCCCTCACCCAGGCCTCCCAGGGTGGCTGAGCCAGATTCCACCTAGATGTTCTTGGGAGAAGGTACAAGTATGTCTGAGAAAAGGCAAGGAGCAGGGACTCGGGTTACTCAGAGCATCCATTTCCCTCTGAGGTTGCAGTTAATGCACTGCTGCTCTGTGCAGTAAGGACCCAGTCTGCCCTGTGAACTAGGAATAATGTTCCAAGCACTCCCTGCTGACAGGGAGGCCACTGGAGGGAAGATGCGGGCAGTTATATGTTACACAGATTTGGGAGAGGACCATTTCCTGTGTTCACTTGGTAACTGGGAGGCTCCAGCCGCACCATACAGCTACCAGGAGGTTCAACTTTTAGTACCCTCAGCACCTAAGAGTTTTTTTTCTCCCCTAAAAGGTAAGAGACAGATCTTTAGGGACAATAACTGCAACTATCATAAAGCACACATATTTTCTTCTGAAAAAGAGATAGTAAGGCCTCAGCACGGTCTGTAGAATGCATTGATCTCACAAGGTTCGATACCTGAATTGCTTTGGGGGCTACAGCAGATTAGAAACAGCAAGAAAGTCAGTGGAGCTGAAGGGTGGCAGTTTTTCCCCGAGAGCGACGACACCAGCGTCTTCCTCAGGTGTCACTTAGTGAAGGGACAGAGAGACCCGTATGTCAGAGCCTTGGGGGACATCCCTGATTAACAGCCGGAAGTGCCGTTTGACCTGCATCATGGTGACTGTATGAATCACCAGAACTGCTGAACTGTCTCTGTCTCTCGTGCTGGACGAGGTAGGGAACTATCCGAGCACTTCCACAGGACCCTGATTCCAAATGACTGAGGAGGGCAGGGTGTCCTGCCTTAGGAATAACAGCAGGTGCTTACAAAGTCCATCATAAGGGAATAACCACATGTAGAGAACCACGTTCCAGGACGTTGCCAGCCAACTGCCGGGGTCTCAGCACGTGTAGAAGGGCACCTGGTTTGGATGCCAGCACCATCATTCTTGTATCTTCCCCGGCTTTATTTTTCTGTAAAAACAGGAGTAACAGCATACACAAGCACACATGTACACACAGACGCACATGCATGTGGCTACAGGTGGGGCAGGGGAGCATCTCTTCCCCGGCCAGGCCTAACGCCTGCCACACTTACTGGCCGGTAGCCCTGGAGCACCGGTGGCCGGAAGGGTTACTCTGGGGGCCTCTGCAGGAGGGCAGACAAGCCTGGTCAGAGCAGCCCCTCCTGACTCTCCCCAAGGCTGACGACCCCCTCCGTTTTGCCTCTCTGCTCCAGCCAGTGTGAACGAAACCCCTGCCCCATGGACAGCAGACCCTGCCGCCACATGCCCAAGACCATCTCCTTCCATTACCTCTCTCTGCCCTCCAACCTGAAGACGCCCATCACGCTCTTCCGCATGGCCACGGCCTCAGCCCCCGGCCGGCCTGGCCCCAACAGCCTGCGCTTCGGAATCGTGGGCGGCAACAGCCGCGGCCACTTTGTGATGCAGCGCTCCGACCGGCAGACTGGGGAGCTGATCCTCATCCAGACCCTGGAGGGGCCTCAGACGCTGGAGGTGGACGTTGACATGTCAGAATACCTGGACCGCTCCTTTCAGGCCAACCACGTGTCCAAGGTCACCATCTTTGTGTCCCCTTATGACTTCTGAGGGTGCCGTGGGGTCACAGGGTGCAGAAACCTGGGCTCATTTCTCTTCCCCAAAGACTCAGCTGTGGGCGCTGACTCTGACAGATGTCTCTCCCCACCCCGCCTGGCCCCTGCCCGCCTACCCGGCCCCCCCAGGCTCCTAGGGCAGCTCTGCACGCTGTCCCGTGCAGTGGCACAGACAGGCGGCCACAAAACCCAAACTGCTGCCATTACGTTTTTTTCCTGCTTTAAGTCCCTCCCTTAAATGATGCACTTTCTCCATCTTTATTTACGGGAACCGGCAGCTTTTCAAAATGCTGTGAGTGGCATTGTGAGTCTGAGCTAGCCGGGGAGGGAAGGGCTTATAGTAAGTGTCTGAGATGACTGTCCGTCCTCCCGTGTGGTTACGGTCCAGCCTTGTTAAGAAGTAGTTCTTCATGCTGAGGGTCACGTCCAGTCCTTGTGCACGTGGCGTGGTGGGGCCAGGGGGTCCTGCCACAACCCAGCATGTCCTTTTCTGCATCCCTTCTGTGACATGCCCGCCACCCTTCTCATCAGAGAACCACGGCAGGGCCTGAACCCCCATGCAGATTCTCCCAGACCGAGGAACCAAGATTCAAGCGTAGCTTCTGCCTGAATTAATCCCCTTTTGACAAATCCTATCTCAGAACATAACCTGGTATTATTACTGAAATAATAAAGTCTGTTGCTCCTCCCTGCCCGCACTGGCCTGTCCTCGACCGTGAGCCAGCCCGCATCCTCCCACGAGGGGTACCTGGTGCCTCTCCTGTCAAGGCTGGACCTGCTGGGATAAGTGAATAAGAAGGAAAACATGGAGATGATGCTGAAATTGCTCCAGTAGAAATTTGGCTTGGCCAGGCAGGAGGCTGGTAAAGCAACATCCGGCAGTGGAGAGCTTAAAAAAACGCTTGGATTGCCGTTGACTCCAGGACCTTCTACTTCTGATGGAGAAGCCAAAGGGCGGGGGGGATGCCTGCAAGGTGGCCGAGGAAAGAAAACACTCTCAGGGCTGGGAGTGGGTGGGGGAGACTGTGCGAGGGACAGCTTCGAAGCTAGCTGAGCTGTGAGGACATACGTGTTCACTGAGGTGAGACTTCATCCCATTTTATTGAAAAGTTCTTTGTATTTGCTTTGGTGCGAGGTGGAGCCAAGGGAAATGTGTTGCCAGCTCAGCGATGAGGCCCTCCATCCAGGTGGTTCCTCGGACACCTGCCCTTGTATTATTTTGTCAGACAACCAGTGAGACCCAGGCAAGAGCTGCTTTTGGCATTTTTCTCCTCCTCTGGGCTCAGCTGTGATGTCTGCGACAAGAGAACGAGGGCCTGCAAGTCTGCTTCTCTGGGGTGTTAAGGGCTTTATTAAAACCATCCTCCAGCCCTGCGTTTCTCAATGGTGCTGTGACGGGTCAGAAGCCCACACGCCTCCCAGTCCCCTATGCAGAGCATCAAGCGGGGGGGGGGGGGGCGGGCAAAGGTGAGACCAGGCTCCTGAAAGTAAAATGTCACAGGTGTGTGTCCTTCCTTCTTGCTGGGGGGAGAGCGAGCTGGTGCCAAGGGCCAAGCCTCTTACCTCCCAGCAGGTGAGGAGTGATTTGGGAGGACTTGGACGCCACGCAGGCCCAGTTGAAACCAATGATTTGCATCAGCAATATCGGCTGTCACCAAACCTCTTCCCGTTTGAGATGCCTCGCCACGCCCCACGGGACCCATATACAGATGCCCGCCCGAGTCCACCTCCGTGCATAGTGCCTGACCCTTCCTCCCTGCTTGATATTCTGTTCCCTAGCCTCTCTCAACATCTCCCCGTAGAAACCAGCTTCTCTTCTGTCCTTTCATAGCTCCAGTCTGTGCCAGGTCAGAATAGCCAGTTGTTAACAGGCATGAATTTGCATCCCTTTCCAGGTAATAGTTTCGTATTATTTGGCAGGGAGCATCTAAAACCTTTCACTGGGCACCACCGCATACATACACAAATAGAACAGAATAATGCACCTCATGTCCCAGTCAGCAATTTCAAGAATTAACTCCCGGCCAATCATATTTCATCTCTGTTCTCACCCACCCCATGCTGATTTTGAAACAGATCTTGGACCTCACAGCATTTCATTCGTGAACATTTCCGTCTACATCTCTAAACCATAAGAATTTTTTAAAAAGTGTACCCTCAGTACTGAAACATCAGTAGTCATTCCTTAATACCTTCCAATATTTAGTCATTCAAATTTCCGAGTGGCTCATGATTTTTTGTTTGAATGAGGTCCACGCTCTAATTTGTCGATACTCTTCTTAAATCTCCGTTCATCTGTAGCAGTAGTTCTCATGCTGCAGCATGTATTGGGATAACCTAGAAGACAAGCATCCTGGGTCCCTTGTCCTGCAGAATTTCTCAGAGTCTGGGTTTTCCTGAGGGCATCTCTGCAGCGTCTTTTAACATCATCCTCTGCCTTCTCGATTTCTTATCTGTCAGTAGTTATAGCTAGATATTCAGAGTCCAGGTCGGTTTATTTTCGCGAGACGACTTTACTGATGGTGAAAGTACTTCCGGTGGGGGGGGAGGGGTGAATCATCTCTCGTCGCCTCTCTTTTCTGATGTTAGCAGCCATTGATGGTGACTGCATAGACCCATTACTTCTTGAGGGGTTGCAAATAATATTCTGGTGCCACTGTTTCTTTGTTTATTAACTGGCAAACCTTATAAGGAGAAACTTCCTTTCATCAATTACTTGGTTACCCTGAGGTCTGGTTTGTACAGGAAAGGCAGGATAAATTCTTGCCTCTTCCCCGTTGTCCGTTTCCAAGGTGGTTCCCAGGGAACCACCATCTTTCCGAGTGGCCCCGTGAGGGTTGTTTTCTTCTTGAGGACATCGTGAACTCATGGTTTAAACATATTCAGTGGATGCTTCAGTCCATTGCGGTCATTGTCCTTACGGTTGCTCAGACCATCCTGTCTTTGGCTCTTGGGAACTGCTTCAAGTTGGCTGATTCCTTTCGACATGACCCTAGTGGTCTTTGATAGTTTGGTAGTTCTCTTGTGTGACAAGATGTTTCGAGCTCATCTTGTATATTTTGTGCTCCAGCCCTGAAGTCATCTATTTTTCTTTTTTTTTTTTTTTTTTGCCCCCAGAGATCCCCAGTTCCTTTCAGTGGGGAGTGATCATCAGAGATCAAAATCTGGGTATAAGGAAGGTTCACGGGTAGAGGTTTGGTCATTGTTTCTTGGTTTTAATGCATACAGCTAGGAAATAGGTTCTACTTAGTTTTTTTTTTTTTTTTTAAAGAAAAAACACTACATGAGTTTACATTGATAATTCCAATTCAACTCAGGACTACTGGATTTTTAATGTAACCTCATTGTCTTACTTCTGCTCTTTCTCTCATTCTAAAGACCTCCTTCTCAAAATCACCGGAATAGTTACACAATGTTTTAAATCCTCAGAATAACAATGCCAAAATTATCACACAGAAATGACTGAAAACAGTTAACATTTTTCTTTTGCAATTCTTTTTGTCCTTAGGGTTTATGCTATCAGGGATGCACAGTCAGACGACTTGGAATCGTTCCTCTCTCTGTGGTTATGCCCCAAGCTTGAGTCAGGGTAATGGTTTCACTTTGTTTTGCTTAAATGTTTAGAAAGTGCATTTTTCATTTTTAAAAATAATTATGCAAACTGTTTACATGGTTCCGAAGTCAAATCCACAAAATGGGCTGTATTCAGAGAAATCTATATTCTAACCCAGTCCCCTCCACCCGATTTCCTCTTCCTACCATAGATAATCAAGCTTTTTTCATTCTACTCTTCCATTTTAAAAATATAAGCACATGATAAATGAAAGCATCCTAATTCATTTCATACCTTCCTTGATCTTGCTTTTTTCCCTTAACAGTATATGGAATATTACTCCGTAGAACCAGATAAAATGTTCTATAAAATGCTCCATTATGAGGACATACCATTGTTTATTCAACCAGTCACCCTTGATTGACATATGGGCTGTTTCCAGTCCTTTGATATTAAAAATATTGATGCAAGATGCATGTGTCTTGTTGCATTTGTGTCTTCTGTGTCTCTGGGGCCAATTCTTCCCCCATAAGGATTACACCACTCTCTATCCCAACGAACAGTGTATGAGCATTTGTGTTCCTCAAACAAAGAAGTCCCCGGGGTGTCGCCGGTTCTCACATCTGCGCACCCACCAGACTCTCCGTGGGAAGGACAGAGAGGCCTGAATGGAGAGCTGCTCCACAGCGAGCCCGCCCGCCTGTCCGGGACTTCAGCAGCCACTAGGAAGACATGAGGGACAAGTCAGCTAGATCACTGGCTCCTGAGAGACGGAAAGTCCGCTTGGTTTGGGGATAACGTCAGAAAATCATCTTATTTTTAAAACGTGACACCTACAACACTGGCAAAGTGAAAGGAAAAAAAGCCGAAAACAGGCTATCACCAGATGGTCACGGTGAACTTGAGGGCTTTGTTGGGTATCTGAGCACGTGCCCCAACGAGACATATGAAGAAGGCAGCCTTGAATAGTCACATTCCACCGGCCGCTGCCTCCGCTTTTACCAAGCTCACTCAGGTGGGCTTTTATTATGACTTTACCTTGTGCATGTGAAAATCTATAGGTGTTTCTAAGCTGCGTAAGTATTCCTGAATGTCTACGGTGTTCCAGGCACTGTTCTAGTCGTTTAGGGCACCGTGGACGGCAAGGTGGACAGACACCCGGACCTCGGACCTCACGGAGCTTACGTAGTAGCAAGCGAGAAGATAATATACACAAACAAGAAGAGGCTGTAACTTCCAAGAGCGATGAGTGCTATGAAAATAAAAGCAGCAAAAGACGGTGGTCAGTGTGTAGTAAATATATACACAAACAGACGTAGACACAGCGTCCCCGTAGCCTGGACGGGGCAAACACCGAGATCCTGTGTGCCGACAATGGAATTCCACTTCCTGATGCTCGGAATTCGGACTCCGCGTCGCAAGTGTTCAAATGAAATGATGTCGAGCAAGGCCTGGGGTGACCACCTGGGGCACAGGTGCACTAGGAAAGGCATCCACACAGAGAGAACCACGAAGAGGCAAGGCCCCATAGGGACCTGCAGGGAGGGGGCCTAACTTTGCGTTCTGGTTATTACTGCATAAAATACCCCCAGACTTAGCAGCTAAAAACAATGACCATTTCTGTGAGTCAGGAATTCAGAGAGCAGAGGCGGGTGGTTTACATTTATGCCACAAGGTCTGCCCCTCCCTCCTTGGCAGGGGGCTGAGCTTCCCTGGGGGGGGGCAGTTACTGACTCGCCCGTCTGGCCTGGCCTGGCCTGGGATGACTTCAAGAGAGTATGACTTGAGGAAAGTCGGGTTTGGGCTGACAGAATTTTCTGAATTTGACCACCTTCAAAGGAAAAATTAGATTTTAGCCATCTGGTTCTTTATCTCCAGGAAGTTCTTTAAATATACTTTTTAGGGGAAAAACAGGCTCCATTGTATGTATACCTTATTGACTGGGACCAGGAGTCACCACAGGCCTGTAGTGGCCCTAAGACAATAGCTGGCCTGCCTTCCTTCCCTTGATGGTCGGCTGAGTGATCAGACTCTGCTGCAGAAGGAGGTCTCGGCTTCTCAGACCTCCTCTGACCTCCCCATCCAAGCCGCCGAGCTCCATCATAGGAAGAGTTTGTTCCCAGAGTCCTGTGGGTTAAGTTACACATCTTCCTTCATTCCTGCCTTCGGCCAGTAGGCGGGGCCAGACTTGGTTGGGGGCTGAGCTTGAAAGCCAGAGACAAGAGCATCACCCCCAGGGGGTCTCTCTCACTCCGAGGCTGGTTTTACGGTGGTTTGGAGTCTGCCCGTGCGGCAGATGTATCTCCGCAGTGATCTTGGCCACGTGGAAATTCAGTTCACTCCACGTTCAACCATAATTGCTGTGTTTCCCCTGAAGGCAGCTGGATCTTCGACTGCAAGCCCAAATCCGTAGAGCCCTGAGTGAGCTGGCCCCTGCTGACCTCCTGGACCACTCACTGTTCGTGATGCTCCCAAGGGCACTGGCTCCTTTCTGTGCCTTGACTCTGCCTACCTCATTTCTCCCCCGGGGCCTCTGGACTGGCTGCCCCCTCCCTGCTCTGCTCCTCGTCCTCTGTCCACTTGGTGTGGGCGCAAATGTCCCCTCCTCAGAGAGGCGTCCCAGCTGCCCTTGCCAGTGCTGCTCACCCCTCTGCTTGATTACCTACCCTGTTCCCTTTTCTTTGAAAGCATTTTTCACCATCTTAAATGATTATATTCATTGACCTATGTTTGTCTCTCCCCATAGCCTGGTCCCTGTTGGTTGCCCATCTAATTTCCACTTCCCTTTTCCACTTTGCAAAAAGAAGCCTGTTTTGCTCAGACCCCTTTCCCTCCTTGTTATGAGCTGAACTGTGTACCACCCCCCCCCCAATTCCTATGATGAGTTCCTAACCCCCAGTACCTTGGAACATGACTGCATCTGGAGATAGGGTCTTTAAAGAGGTAATCAAGTTAAAATGAGGTCTTCAGAGTGTGCTCTAATTCAACATGACCAGTGTTTTTATACAAAGAGATTAGGAAACACACACACAGAGGGAAGACCATGTGAAGACACAGGGAGGAGAAGACAGCCACCTGCAAACCAAAGAGAGAGGCCTCAGAAGAAACCAGCCTTGCTACCACCTTGGTCTCAGACTTCTGGCCGCCATCACTGTGAGAAAATAAAGTTTTGTTGTTTACACCACCTGGTGTCTGGTGCTTCCTGATGGCAGCCCCAGCAGACGAATTCACTCCTCATTCCAGCCTTGTTGCGGGGGAAGACGATGACCGCCACCCACCCTCCAGGCTCCAAGGCCAACGCCCCAGGCAGAGTGACAGGAAAGGCTTTCTCACTACACGTTTGGACAAGTCTCTATCTTTTCCGCTGAAATGAGAGGAGGTAGGTCATCATGGTTGCTGCTGGAAGCCAGAAAGCCTCCTGGTAAAAAGCAGAGCCAAGTGGAGTTGCAGTCCTCATCGAAATACCCTTGGAAAATTTCCTCTTCCTGGACTTCCTGTTATATGAGATAATGTGGTTACGGCTTAAGTGGGTTTGAGATGGAGTTCTTGTTGGTGGTAGCCCAAAGCATCCTGGATCTAACTGGCTAGAATCCCAGCTCCGTGCTAATCCTGGCGTCTTATCTGCACACTTGCTGATGTAGCCCCAGCACATTTGGGCCCTGGCAGGTGCTCAACGCTGATCTAGAGACTGATGACTGAAGAACCTTAAATCACGAGGACCAACGTGAATACACGAAGAGGGGTCATCTATGACACCCACAAACAACTTGGCTTTCATTTAGTTTGTAAAGATTGGGGTCCTGAGACAGTGGATTGGGGAAGGGACTATTAGAAAAATGAGTAGGAAGGAAACAAGGGTGAGGGCCTCCTAAAGATGGAAATTCTTACTGGAAACCCATGGACAGGTGACAGATAAGCCACAAAATAAAAGAGATAGCGATCAGGGCAGACATTAGTGAATTCGGCCCGCGGTAGGCTGGCACTTCTGCCCCCTTGTGGTAGGGACACACTGTTGCAGAGTTCTTTTCCCTCCAGTGCGGGGAGGCTGCTGGGTCAGCTCAGATGCCTGCCTGTGTGACCCAGTGAACTCCTGGCCCATGATATGTGTGGCATGAGCTAAAAATCATACTTTGTTTTAAGCCACAGAGATTTTAGAGTTATTTATTACTCCTGACTGATGCACAGCAGAAAAGGAAAAACATAAAATAAGGGAGAATCTCTCCATCACTGAGGATGGGATCACGCCATGGGCTGAGGAGTGGAATGAACTCAACTCCAATGTACTCCTCAAATTTGCAACAAATAAGCAAATAAACACGCACAAGTGATATCTTAAATGGCAAAATCGGGCTAAAATGGTATGTGCCAAAGTTGAGGTAGGCTTCACAGCAACACAGAGGAGTTTTAGGAGGTCCTAGAGGCCACACCATCGCTCGACCCCAACCTCTTGCCCTGAGAGCAGACTAGGCCTTGTGTTTTGGCTGGACCGTATCCTCCAAAATGGTATGTTCAAGTCCCAACACCTGGTACCTATGCATGTGACCTCGCTTGGAAATAGGGGTTTTGCAGATGTAATTAAATTAAAATGAGGTCCTACTGGATTAGGGTGGGCCTTAATCCAGGGAGTGGTATCCTTACAAGAAGAGAAAACAGACACAGCCACACGATGGGGAGAGAAGACAGTGGCAGAGGTTGGAGTCATGTTGTCAAAGCCAAGAAATGCCAAGGATCCCAGTCTCCCCCAGCAGCCAGGAAGAGGCAAAGGAAGGACCATCCCTGAGAGTCTTCCAAGCATGGCCCTACCCGCCCCCCGATTTCAGGCTTCTAGCCTCCAGAACTGAGAGAGGATACATCTCTGTTGCTCTAGGCACTCAGTGTGTGGTCCTTGGTTAGAGCAGCCCTAGGAACCTGACACACCTTGTATCTCAGGCTCCTCTGAAGAACATCTGCTGAGGGTCCATCATTCCACCTCACTGAGGGAGGGGGTCATCTCCATCCCAGGGGGATTTGCACAGCCACCAACTGCCAAGCACACACTTATCAAAAGCCCACAAAAGCCTTTTCCTTGACAATCATCTTGGATCACTTATAAGTGATAAAAACGATCACTTTATTTGTGTAATTCCTGCTAAATTTAGAGTCAGAGAAGAAGGCCACTTTGCAACGAGTGCAGAGTCCCACCGGGGACATTTGGGAGGCTAATTTTCAAACACTGGCCTTTTCTCTTTTTTTTTTTTTTTGTGAAAGAGAATTTGGCTAATTTAATAACTAGCAATGACATAATTCTTACTTATTTCAGCAGTAAAAGCGGAAACAAAGGGCTCAATTGGCGTATTTCATAAAGAGATTCGTTGATTCCAGGGATAAGGAAGGAATCTGGACCCTTCATCCCAACCCTGGATTAGCCTAGAAGACTGGAAACAAAATCAAAACCATTCTCCCCTCAAGGGCTGCAGGATCAAAAGCTACCACCGCCCCAGCCCTGAACTGGTCCCCTCCCTCCTCCGCCAGCTCTCCAGCAATATTCTTGCAGCAGAAGGTGATGCAGGTCTCATTTCAGCGTACAGCTTCCGAAGCCCCCTCCTCCGAGGTCTCCCAGTGACCGACACTGTTTTCATTAACATCAGGTGACCTCATGGAGCAAATGAAAGACCGGATAAAAAGTCAGGTTCTGCCCTAAGAGCCAGAACGCGAGGTTTGCATTTCCTTTCCCTCTTACAGCCACGGAAGGGGGAACACAACTTATGATCTAGATCCAAAGTGAGTCAAAAGACAAACGGACGGGAGTTCCGCAGAAATTCCTCCGAGGTTAGGGCCTTTCCCCATCTAAGAACTCACGCCGCGGGATCCACCATCATCACTGAACGCGGCGCCCTCTCGCTGCGGGCAGGAGAGCGTGGTCAGGCAGGCGAGGTCACCAGCCTTCCTCCATCTCTCTTCTCCACACTTTCTCCCTGATAAGAGTGAAAAGCTGTCCGGCTGCCAGCCAGCCTTGGGGGAAAATCGAGAATTGAAACAGAAGCCACGGCTTTTCCAAAGGGCCGCTCTGGGATTCACCCAACCCTTAAACGGCAGCTGTTCAGAGCATGAACGTCACAAATCGCCTAAGTGAACTCCTAACACCTGCTCACTCGCAGAGACAAGGCCACTGGCTTTCCAGCAACTCTCTACTTGACAAAATCTGACCCACGCCTGCCAAGGCCACCGCAGGACTGACTCAAAACCTCTATGATGACCTTTCCCTAACTCCCCGCTGTTGAGATGTTTTCCCCCAGTCCCCAGAAGAGCAATCACCTACTGCAAGTAGTAAACCTGCTTTGTTGACTCTTAAGTGGGTGCCGGCTTGTCCTTGACTGATGGGCATCAACTCCGGACTTGAGCAACCACTGGTCCAGCTGCTCTCCGGATGCACACGCTGCGGTGACCAACTGTGTGGCGTGTGCTCGACAGCTGGCGACTGGTACTAGCTGAGTCCCCAGCGTGGAAACGAGGAGGGTGGCTTACGCGGGAGGAACTGCGCCCAAGCCTGCAGGGCCCCTGGCGCATGCAAGTGCACGCGCGAACGCCGCACGGAGGGAGGCGCGAGCGCGCCTGGCTGACGCGCAGGGAGCCCACGGGCTGCTGCTCTCGGCCGCCCCCACCCCCCACCCCTTCGTTTCTGCCTTCCTCTGGGTAATTCGTGAATTACTTGAATCGTAGGCTCCATCATCCTCACTGCGTTGTTTTATGTTTGGCCTCTACCACTTAAAGGCTTAAGCATTTTAAAAAATCACTTTTATTCTTTCTTCTAAAGGTTCACCATTTTTCATATGGTTGGGAAAAAAACCCAGTGTTCTTTAATGTTTCAGTAATTTAATGATCTAATGACTCAATTTTTTTTTAAAAAAGGAGGACGTAATTAGGCTTTTATCTTTTAATGGAGGTGATAGGGATTGAACCCAGGACCTCGTGCATGTTAGGCATATGCTCTGCCACCAAACTATATTCTGCCCTGCTCTACTGACTCTTAAATGAGGGCCTTTTATGTGCCTGATCCTTGCAGGAAACAGCCTTGAACAAGGCAGAGATGAACAGCCCCAGTGCCCATGCTCAGGGAGGGCAATTTAAGACAAGGGGTGTGAGGGCTGCTAAGCCCAAAAGAGGGTGGAGGGTGAGGGGTGCCCTCGCCTTCCGTTCACCAAGGCTGCCTCCCAATACAGGAAATGTGGGTGAGGCCTCGGAGGAAAGAGGGCAGGCCAGTGGGCATGGCTGGCGGCCTGAACCCCCCATTTCCCAGTCCTACGATTTGACCGGGAGGGTTCTGAACAACAGACCCTAGCTGATCTGTGGCGGGGCCCAGGAGGCCTGTTTCACGGTCCTTGGTGCAGCTCCCACACCCTAGCCTGTTACAGCAGCGGTATTCTCGCTGAGATTTGACAGAACATAGGCCGTGGGCAGCAGCAGTGTCTCCCCAACTGTTACAGGGCACCCCCTTCCCCATCTTGCCTTTTGGTCCCCCAGCTGGAGGGGCCTGCACGTCCCATTCAAAAGTCAATGTCATCTTCCCCCTTCTTTCTTCTGGTACAGATCTAGCAGTTGGGAGCATCCCAGAGAACACAGCCCAGCAGAGCTGCTGGCAGCCTTCTGGGAGGCCGGGCAGGTTTCTGTTTCCTGCGGGGCGGCTCCCATCAGCTCCCCAGCTTGGAGAGAACATAGAACCCTTCACAGCTGCACAAGGACAGCCATTCAGCCCCTGAGACAATCAGGAATTCACTGGGACCGGGTTTTCCTTCTTCATGGGCTGAAATGACTGTTTTATGTGCATTTGGCTGAAATAAGGAGCATTTCTGTTGATTCCGGGTTCACCTAACTGAGTTCAGCTACATGAGGAAGTTTAAATTGGCTTGCAGTCTTCGGGCACACAGAAGGCTGAAAAGAGCCGGTGTGTCAGCAGATACGGGGATGAATCACAAATTTGTTCAGGAAGCCCAAGATTAAAGTCCGGTTTATATTATTACGTAACAAATATACCTGCCAAGCAACACATCCAGGCAAATAAACTGGAGATATCTTTGCGCAGGATACAGCTGGGATACAAAACTCATATTTATTAAGACTTATGGGAATGGTAAATGAGGCCACTTGTGTGGAACTCCTGAAAAAGGCAGTTTAAACATTTAGAGCAGGAGTGAAGGTCCTAAATATGCAGCATCCTGCCAGGAAGATGAGTTCCTGGACCATCAGGCAGGAAAAGGGGGATTCTGAAATAAAGACTAGAAGATGGCACACATTCAGTCTTCATACCAGTCAAAGAGAAATATTTCTAAAGTGCAGACATGGGGAAAAAAAAAAAGATGTCAAACAATACTTAAAAGTGAATGGTTGTTACCACTTCTGGAATGAC
Source organism: Camelus dromedarius (assembly GCF_036321535.1). Lineage (NCBI taxonomy): Eukaryota > Metazoa > Chordata > Mammalia > Artiodactyla > Camelidae > Camelus > Camelus dromedarius. The sequence continues at coordinate 13,044,852 of NC_087468.1, forward strand.
AGGTTAAAGATCTCTGAAAATCTACTCTTCCATAAAATGCATGTGAGAACACGGGCAAAATTAGTCAAAATGAATTTTTGCAGAATTCTGGAAATTAAAGGCTTACAACAATTCAAAGAGAATTTACTAAAGAAAAACAGCTGCATCGGGGTAAAAATGCCTCGTGGCAATGAGTTGCCCTAATCTCTTTCTCCTCTCCCCAGCTCCACAGCAGCCCTGATGGTCAAGAGCCCCAGAACTACAGCTGGAAACCAGTACCAGGAGCTCCCAGACAGGGCAGAACAGACTTGGTGCTTCTCACAAGCCCCATTCCCCTTACACTGTCCTTTCTCATTTGCATGACAGCTCGCACGACATTCTCAGAGCCTGTCTTCATCTGACCAGACTCAACAGCACATCCAGCACCCAGATCTTGGATTGTAACTACTACAGATCGTCCTCGACTTACAATGGGGTTACGTTCCCCGTGAACCCACCGTCTAAGTTGAAAATATTGTTAAGTCGAAAATGTATGTAGCACACCTAACCTACTGAACATCACAGCTTAGCCCAAGTTTGCCTTAAATGTCTCAGAACATTTACAGTAGCCTACAGTTGGGTAAAATCATCTAACACAAAGCCCAATTTATAATCAGTGTTGACTGTTTCATGTAGTTCATTGAATACTGCACTGAAAGTGAAAAACAAGAGGCTGTCTGGGACCTAAGAGCCCCGGGTGTTAACCCTTGTGATCACAGAGAGTGTCCTGCCACATACCGCTGGCCTGCGAAAAGAGCACAATAAAAAATTCCAAGTACAGTTTCTACTGAATGCCTGTCATTTTCACACCATCGTAAAGTTGAAAAATCACTAAGTGGAACCATCCTAAGTTGGGGACTGTCTTTTCCATTAAAAGGAATCCGCACTCCTTAGAGAAATGGCCCATTCGAGGGCTTAGGTGGGAACATACAAAATAAGCCTGGAGCACCTCTTCCAAGTTCATTAAAGATTTGGGCAGGATTCAGTAATTTGTGGTTTTCAGACTGAAGTTCCCATTTCTTCCACGTCATTCGAGGCTTGCTCTCAATTCTAGATACATGGCCTCTCAAAACTTGGCAACTTAATTCTTCAAAGCTAGGAGGAAAATCTGATGCTTCTAACCTTTGGCTTCAGAAAGGGCCCAGTCTCTTGTAAGAGTCATCTGATTAGTTAAGGCCCATCTGAAATGATCTCCCTTTGATCAACTCAAAACCAACTATTTGAGGTCTTAATCACATCAAAGGTAAAAACCACTTCATCTTTGACATATAATGTAAGTTAATCGTGAGAGTGAAATCTGTCCTAATCATAGGAGTGCTCACACTCAAAGGGAGGGGGTCATACAGGTGTGTTTCCCAGGGGCCAGGAATCCGGGCGCCATCTTAGAATTCTGCATACCACAAAGAAGGTATGGTGGGGAGTGGGGGAGGAAGGATACAGGGAAGCACCTTTTCATTAAAAAAAACTTTTTGTTTTCATAATTTATTAATCCAAAATAATACCCGTGACAAATTTCATTTCACAGTAATTTTGTGACTACATACATATATAATTTCAGTTAAAAATTATATTCAGTCAAATCTAAATATGTCAATAACTTAGTAAGATCCACCACTTTAAATGTACCAATAAGAAAAAAATAAGCTGCCAACTAAAATGTGAAATTCTACCAACTATAAAATGCATCGCAATTGCAGAGATGTTGACTACGTAAATAAATACACCTGTTTCTTACTGTGTGCTGCCTGCAGGGGCTGAGACAGTGAACGTAGACTTCAGTGAAGAGGGTGGCGACGGGGAAGTCGTGGCCTTTGGATAGACAAATGTAGTTTGGCTCCTGGCTCACGTGTATTAGCTTGCCTTTGGCTGCAGGGAACATGGAACTCATATCAGAATGGCTTAAACAGTAAAAAGATGGTATTATTTCATATGGTGTAACATAAAATTGGAAGGGTGGCTGTCTCTCTCTAAGGCGGTGAATTCTATGGCTCAGTTGTTATCAAGGACCCAGCAGGGATTCTCCCCAACTTTGTCGCCTTCAGCTGGATAGCTGGCCCCCCTTGAGGTCACAAGACAACTGCAAGTGTTATGGGTGATGGCTTTAGCCACGGCAACGTCTAACCTCTACCCACGGACCTCAAGAGATGGCAGCTGTTCCAGAAGTGCGCCAGAGGACATGAATTCGTATTTCAAGCCTTAACCCAACTACTGGCAAGGAGAATCACACTTCGACTAGCTGTGGAGACCAGTGGTTTTCAACCTTGGCTGTGCTGCAGAATCACCTGAGAGTTACTGCAAAACCTCATGTCCATATCCAAGGCCTCCCCCCAAACCACCCGAATCAGAATTCCTGGGAGTGAGCCCCGGATGTCAGCATTTTTTAAACTCCTTAATGGCTTTGTTTATTAAAACTAGTCAGTGAACTGAGGTATTGCGCTGAAGGTCAGGAATCGTACTGAGACGGGACAAGTCATTTAATATCTGTGTCTGAATTCCCCAAGTGCTATGACTGGACCAAGTTAATGAGCCGAAGGACTACGTCCTTAACTTAAATTCTCTTACCGACAAAAACTGAGTTTCACTGTCATGTGGCTGTAAGTAACAGATCACAAAAGAGTTATATGAAACCCTTCACAAAGAATCTTAGAAATGAGAATTTTGTCCATTCTCCTCAGAGATTTCCATAGTGAAGACCCATATAGAAACTGTTTTCATGGAATTATTACTGGAAGAGTTAGGCTTTGCATCCTGCCTCCTTTCTGATAATGAGAGGTAAGTAGATAACCACTCCATCTTTTTTGTTTTGGCTCCAAAAACGATCAGAGATAAATTTAATACAGCCACGATAACCATACTGACCAAATGCCACGTAAATAAATCCGTGTACAGCTTTTTCCATTACAACTTTCTTGCTTGTATTTCCTCTGGTCCAGATTTTTTTTAAACTATGGTTTTAATATACACGTCCTTGCTAGGAGCTGCATCAAGGGTCGTAAGATTTACCTCCCAGGCGGAAGCCCAGGGGAGCAGAGGGCAGCGGGCACTGAAGCTTGGTATGGCTGAGCCGGCCAGACTCAGAGCACCCACAACGGGGTGGACAAATGGACCTTGACTCCGGGAGGTACACAGTGGCAGCGTGGCTGCAGCGGCACACTGGGAAACCTGCCCTAACTTAGGAAAAGAGAGTGAACAGTAGAGAAGAGAGTGGGAAGTAAGTGGAGGCAGGAGACCAGTCGGGAGGGGCTGCCATAACCCATACGTAGGAGACCCACAGCCTAACAGCTGCTTGCGGTGCACAGGGCCCATCTGAGAGCGTATGTCTCGCCCTCAACTTGATGCAACACAAGTTAAGATGTTTCACTGACACCTATTGTTTGCCTCTTCAAAATAACAGTTGTAAAATAAGCACTATTTAAACTTCTCTGACTTCTCAGTCCATCAAACCTCTGCTTGGTCTTTTAAGTTCACAGGTGAGATGGATACTGCCGCTTGGAATATAAGAATTTCTTCTGCCTTATACATAAACTTTACATGTGTATTTATACCTCATGGGTATCACACTATGCATTACGTAGTATTATAAGGAAATAAATTGTTTAAAACTCTCATAGAAGATTAAATACAAGTCATTTTCAAGGCTTATGAAGATAGAGAAAGTATAAGGAAATTTCCTGTTTTTTTCTTTTCTGTGCAATGGATCTCATCATCCACCTCATAGGGTTATGAGGCTTAAATGAGAAAGTTAAACAGCATTAGACCAGATAGCACAGTGCCTCCACATGGTAAGTGTGCACCAGTGTTAGCTTATTGTACATCAGTCAACGTTAGCTTACGTACAGGTTGGCCATAAAATCTACCTTCTACAATTGTGCTCTGTGACAAGATCCTGAATTCCTTTAAATTACATGTGATCTTTAAAGGAGATATAGGGAGGAGGGTATAGCTCAGTGGTAGAGCACATGCTTAGCATGCACGAGGTCCTGGGTTCAATCCCCAAAACCTCTACTAAACATTAAAAAAAAATACATATCTTAATAAACACAAATTAAGATCACTAAAAAAGAATTTCCAACAGTTAAAAAGTAAAGAAGAAATAAAGTATCAATTCTACAAGTTACATAACCACTCTTTTGCACAATTTCATTACATTATTGAAGGTTTCTGTAATGAACCCTTTAAAAGCATCCCCTCCACCCATCTCCCCTGTGACTTCCTCTGGAAGATTCTAGCGCATTGTCTTTCCCTCCTCCCATCACAGCCAAGGAGTGACCCGATGAGCCGGGCAGACAGCAGTGGGACAGAGAGATGACTCGCTCTCAGCTCATGGACTCCAGATGCTAAGGGCTCAGGATTAATCGTGGTTTCGTCTCTTCCTAGGACTGGTCTTATAAACCTTTGCTCGGAGTATGTGCAATACCCTTTTGTGCTTTAGTGGGATTAGGTTACAACCAAAGTGGCTTTGACAATATTTGTAAACAGGACTTTGCTAAGAAGTGGCACTAACTTTGATGTACTTGAAAGTATACAGCAGGCTAGTGGTGTTATCATTTCTCCCAGCAATAACATGATGATAGTTTCATTTTATAGAATTTTTCTAATAATAGTCAGTACTGCTATATAAAAGAGCATATTTAGAATCTTATTATTTGTGATTAGAAATTTTTGTATTTGAATATAAAAGACATCACCACACTCCTAAAATTTACATTCTACACAGGTGTTTAATCTGACTACAATTTATGAACCAATGAAAAAGATAACCATTCTTACATCTTAACAACAAAAAATTTAAGAACTCCAGGTTTTGGAATGGTACACCAAGAGACACTGGTCCATTTCACTTGTAATAGTAAGAAACTGGAAACAACTTTATCGTCCAACAACAGGGAATTGGTTTTAAAAAATCATGGAACCATAATTTAATCCAAAAAACAGAATTGTGAGCAACCATTAAAAATACATTGTGAATGTATTTAATGACATGAAAAGATCTAGTTGTGTGTTCATTGTCTGTTATCCCAATGTCTTCCCAGAGAAACTCAATAGTATTCTCTCTTCAAATCTATTGCGTCTTCATCCATCCTCACTCAGCCTAACCTTGCTTCCTAGTTCATTGAGAAAACTCAGTCAAGCAGAAGAGACTTCTGCTCTTTACCACCACAGCCTATACCCACAGCCAGCACCTCAGTCAAATATGCTCCTCCGTTTCAGTGGCTGGAACCATCTCCATAAAGACCAACCCCTTCACTTATACACTACATTCTGTCCCTGGGCGCCATCCATGAGAGAGTTGCACATCATTATAACGACACAAGGGGACGCTTTAAACGAGGTATCTTGTAAACCACTTCAAATCAAGTCTTGATAGTCTTCAACAGACACAGACACAACACTCTTCATCCACACAAAGCTACAGAAGAAAAGAGAAAACAAAATCACATCAGCTGATAAAAGTGACTCACTTAGCCACCCACCCTCAGCTGCCTCCCTCCAAAAACACAGGCACAGAAGAAAACTGACACTAAAATCCAAACTGAATTAAATATAAATATCCCTGTTTAGGTATGTGAAAAAACAATTTCTGAATTGAAATTCAAAAACTAAGAACAAAACTGAACAAAAAAATGGAAGTAACGAAACAAGAGTTGACTGACCTCAGAAATGACAGAAGAAAAAGAAATCATATCAAAAATAAAGACTATATTGTAATATATACCAGATTTGAAGGGAAACTTAATAAGGGTTAGTGGACAAAAATGGCAAAGGAAAATGAAAATGAGATGAAGAAAGAAAAACCATCCTAGAGAGGGCAAACACATAAATGTAGCCTAATATACACAGTAACTATAATACAAAATGAGAAGAAGCTAAAGCAAACATTCATCACTTCAATAAATGTGAATGGATTAATTCAGTTATCAAAAGAAGAAAAGGATTTTTGGTTTGGCTCACAGAGCAAAACCCAACTATAGGCTCCATTCAAGAAACAAACCTAAAACTGACTCAGAAAAGCTAAAAATAAAATGATAGGCAAATAAACATTAAAAGCAAATACAAACAAATATCTGGCTGCAACATAGAATCCGAAACCACATCAAGGAACTTTCTGTACTGTTACATTAAAACTGATTAATCTCTATTGTAGGTTGGATAGATATTGTCCCATGCATAACTTTGTAATATAAGGCTGTGGTTATTTGAAAAGCATTATCTAATTTATGCAGATCTTTCAAATGCTTCATTATAAAGTATTTAAAAAATCACATTCTTTACTATCACCACCCAATCACACCAAAAAGCCATTAAGTAGAGGAAAGCTTTCAAGCTCAGAGGCAGATCAAATGTTTTAAAATTGTCACTTTTGCTAAAAAGCCAGAATTTTATCACCTATAACATATACTTTCAGTTGTTTTCCTTAAAGTGCCAGGATCACTCCATTCAAAACTACCTGCAAAACACCCAAATTTGAAAAAACCAGTTTGCCCCTAAGTTATTCATTCAAGTAAAAGCATATTCATGATAAAATGCAGCTAATTCAGCTTGCAACTGGAGAAGCACAGGTGCTTTTTCCTTGAGGACACCCCTCAGTATGTACAAATACTATTATGAATCTTCCCATTTTGCTGTATATAATATTGCAAAGACATCTACTCAAGAATTGAGATTTAATAACATTAATAATTTTTACTGCTTCACCAAGGACATCCTTAAATGAAATGACACCAGATGCAAATCTTTTCAGAGAGGAGTTCTACTCAACTTTTAGAAACTAAACTGTCCCCTTGAAACACAAAACTCTTCTAGTGGAAATGCTTCCACCATTTCCCCATTAAGTATGGTGCTGACTTTCTTATTAAGGTATAATATTTTATCATAGTAAGAAAACACCCATTGAATGATCTTCTATGTAGAAAATGTAATGATTACAGAATAAAAAAAAATTGTTAGAACTAATAAATGAATTCAGCAAAATAGTAGGATACAAAGTTAACACCCAAAAATCAGTTGCATTTTTATTTACTAATAATAAACAATCTGAAAGGGAAATTAAAAAAACAATTCCATTTACTACACCTCAAAAAGAATAAAATTCTTAGGAATTAACCAAGAAGGTGAAAGATTTATACAATGGAAGCTACAGAACACTGCTGAAAGAAATTAAAGACATAAATAAATGGAAAGACATCATGAACTGTTCATGAACTGAAGACTAAATACTGTTGTCGGTACTACGCAAAGTAATGAACGGTGCTGCTTCAATGCTGCTTCAATGCAATCCCTATCAAAATCACAATGACAGTTTTTGCAGAATAGAAAAATCAATCCTAAAATCTGTATGGACTCTCAAGGGGCCCCAAACAGAAAACTTTCTAGAAATAGAAGGTTGATGAGTGGGACTGGGTAGTGACTGTAAATGGGTAAAAGGGACCTTTTTGGGGCTGTCAAAAACAGTCTAAAATTGGATTTGGTGATGTTACGTAACTTTGTAAATTTGCCAAAAATATCGAATTGTACACTTAAGTGATATATATAAATCATACCTCAATAAAGCCATTAAAAAAAAAAACTGTAACAAAGTAAAAGGGTCCAAAATAGCCAAGGTGCTCCTAAAGAACAACATCAGAAAAATTACCGAACTACATCAAAATCCAATAAAGCTCCAGGAATTAAGGCAGTGGAGTACTAGAGAAAAAGACAAATGGAGCCGACCAGAGATCCCAGAAATAGACCTCCGTTTGAAGGAAACTTGACATACACCAGAGAGGACGTTAGAAATCACTGGGGAAAGGGCAGTCTTTTTAGCTGAATGGCGCTGGGAGACTGATCATCTGTAAAACGGGGGAAAAACGAAATAAAATCAGGTCCCCACTGCATACTGTTTAAAACAAAAATTTTCCAAAGGATTAAAATATAAACATAAAAAGCCAAACACCAAAACCTAAAAGAAATGAAAAGTACTTCAGAGCTTCATGATAGGGAAGGATTTCTTAAATAAGACACAAAACACAAAACCTACCATAAAGAAAAAGTTTACCAAAGTAATTCCGCTCATTGAAACACCTTTAAAACAGTGAAAAGACAGCCCACAAAATGGGAGAAGACCTGCCACCCATTATCTCACAATTACATCAGGAGTATATAAAATCAAGTTATAAAGGACAAGCAGCCCAACAGAAACACAGGTGAAAGACATTTAAGGGATTTCACCAAAGATGAAGCTCAGAAGCTAGTAAACCTAAGGAAAGATGCAGAACTTTATGAAAATAAAGTGATGGAGCACCATTTTTATACCCACTAAATTGGTAAAAGATAATTTAAGTCTTGACGATACAAAGCATCGGTGAGTGTGGAGCGACAGAAATTCTTTTACACAGCTGGCAGGAGTAAAAACTGTTTTAACTACTTTAGAAAAGACTAGTATTATCTTAAGGTTTAAGATGATGTAATAATTCTACTCCTTGGTATATACTCAGGACAACTCACGCACATTTACATCAGGAGATATGTAACACGGTTATTTATAACAATAGTTAAGCTTAAAAAACTGAAAATAACCTCGATGTCCATCAATACAGAATAAATAAACTGGAACAGTCACAGAATCAATGCTCTATAACAGTAAAAATGAACGACAACTGCATGTGTCTACACGAATGAATATCAGAAGCGTCACGTTGAGTGGAAACAGCAAGTCACCAATAAATACAGAATATGATGCTGTTTAAGTCATATCCAAACACAAACAAAATAAATACAGTATTTAGTGAATCATATACATTTGGTAAATCTACAAAGAAACTGAACAGGAGAATAAAAACACAGACAGTGACAAATCCAGGGAGGGAAGCAGGTCCAGGGAGATCCATGTATGTATCTATTTGTATGTATCAAATAATTTATAATTTTTTTAGTGGGGTAGGAGAGAGAAAAGACTTCTTTTTGAGAAAAATGTAAAAAGGCCTATGTTCCCCTGACAATTTCTGGAGACATTTCAGAGGAGGATTGAAAAAAAAAAAAATCAAGCACTAAATTCTAATTTTACCTTTTTTCTGTATTTTACTTTCATGAAGATTTCTTTTCAGGATCCAAAACCTAATATGGGGGGGGGGAAATCACACAATCATTCTTATGCATCAATGTCTAATTCAGGAACACCATCGTATTCTTGTAATTATCTAAAGATTCCAAATAATATTCATCTTAGCATCTACCCAATAATATTACCATAAGGGGAACTGGAAAATGACTTTTACATATACCATTTTTTCCATATATATTTCATACTAACAAACTTCCAAATATTTGGTATAATTTCTAATTCCAGGGTAACCATTCATATTTCACAACCTAAAAATATCCAGAAATAAGCACCTTTGACTTTGTAATATTTGCATATGCTCAAGGGAACTTCGGCCACACAATGGAATGGTATGGTTTTAAAAGAATTTTTTATTTTCACTTTTATTTCAATTCAACTTTGAAGAGACTAGCTCCAACTAACATATGAGAAATGAAAGAATATAAATAACTATTATTTTTTAATTATCTTTCTTACAGCCTGAAAGAATATTTGAAAAAAACTGAAATAACTAACTACTGAAGTATGCTTTGATGGAACTCTAAAATATTTATCAACCAATGATCCTTAACTTTTCTCCTAAGAGTGTAACCAGTATACTGTGTCTCCTATTTGTTGTGTTTGCCTTTGGTTAACTTAGCTATTAAGGTTGCTAACTACACTGAAGATTTTAAGAACATTTCAATTTACACCAGCAATAAGTATGAACTTTCCTTTCCTACAAGGAAGTATATACAAATGAATAATAATTTTCTAAACTGAAGTAAATCCTTATATTATCTGTCCTAATATATAGCAAATGCTAATATAGGAGGCATTCTCCTTAAGGAACAGTATCTTTTCAAATTCTCACGCTTAGTTCAAACATATTCTTTTAAAAAAGAAAACAAAAATTAAAATCGTACTCACTTTAGCCAATAGTTCCTGTGTTTCGGCAGTCAGTGGAGCGTGTGAAAACTTGCAATATTCTCCCTGGTAACATTTTGCTCCTGTGTGGTAAAACTTGCAAGGATATTCATGTAACCCAAACGTTAAGGAAGAGAACAATTTTACTCCAACTAAAATAATTTGTTATTAATTTAATGACTTTATTTTCCCCACATAAAGTTCTTTTCTACTAGTAGAAACGTTAAATTCTCTATTTAAAATATGAGACAATAAACTATTAATTGGGTTACAAGAAAATCTAATTTTGGGATGATTCTATAAATCAAGTTTATTGGCTGTCATAGGACATTTTTCCCCCTTCATATCCATTCTTAAAATAAACTACAGGTATGTTTCACTAATACAAGAGAGGGATGTCTATTTTAAATACTGTGAGAAATAGGATTATTTTTAAAGCATTCTTTTCGGGTGAGGGAATTAGAGTCAATGACAATGATATGTCTTACAAATCTGGATCCTTCACATATTAGGCTTCTTTAAAACAGGATCAATTTATATAATTTCAATACTGTTTTCTAGGGAAAGTTTCTCAAGTTAGCATTTGAGATTGCTTGTATTGAATGCCTGAAAGAAAACAACTTTTGTGGTGATCAAAGGTGCAATTACCTAAAACCTTTATGTTCCATGTTTTTTTTTACAACACGTCTGGGCCATTTGCACTGAAGGGTTAGGGTTATTCTTCAAATTAAGAGATAGCTGAGGGGAGGGTACAGCTCAAGTGGTAGACCACATGCTTAGCATACACAAGGTCCTGGGTTCAATGCCCAGTACCTCCTACAAAATTAAAGAAACCTAATTATTTCCCCAACCAAAAAAAATTTTTAAATAAAATAATTAAAAAAAAAAATAAGGGACAATTAAACTCTGTACAATACAGAATATACAGAAAACAAAAACTATGCAATTCCTGTCTCTTTTTAGCAAGCAGATTATATAAATATAGTCAATTAGTGACTGTCACAGCAGAAATTCTGAGAGTTTTTCTGGGATTTGAATAGGTCTTGTGAACCTGTTAAACCACCCAGGTTGAGCGGATCCTCATTTGAGAGAAGATCTAAAAACTCCCTCTTTCTTGGAGGAAAAAAAAAAAAATCCATGTACAATTTAATCACTTTGATACTGAGTTGAGCTTGGATAACGTAATTTCGCCATAGCTAAAACACTGGTTTTATTCAAAATTTTACATATTTAAAATGTTCATGTAAATATTAACAGAAAGTAAAGCTACTACATCTCGTGATAAAGGATATTATGCAAATACAGACAGTTTTCGCCTCTGGTACAATATCCTTGCACATAAAACTTACACATTTCCTTTTTCTTCTCTATCTCTGCATCATGGTCAAATTTACACTGGTCTCCCTGGGCCAAAAGAAGAGCAAGGAAAAGTCATTATTTCTCACAGTTACAATTCTTAATTAACTTTAGATAAGCAACAGATTCCAGAAAAAACACAGTCAAAAGCAGTACAGTCTAATTCTTAATGAACTATCTTACAGTAACATCACATGTATCTGCTTAAAATTTGTGAAGTCATTAACATTTTTAACACAAAGCATTTTTTTAAATTATCTACTTTCTTAAACATGAAAGGATATTTCAGTAAAATTTTCTAATTGAATCTTTTCTAAAAGGGAATAGTTCTAAAATTGTACTGGTATGCTTTTGGAGTGTCTAATGGAAACAGGAGTTGGCTTTAGTACATTTTTGCTATACCTTACATTTTAGTGCATTTGTGCTTATACATTTTTTTATACCTTAATACATTTCCTTTCAAGAAAATATTTACAAATCTGCTTTCCGTGGCGTTGTACTGTGTGCTGGTTGATGAATCCCTGGCTCATTATCACAGGCTGCTGCTTCTCTTTAGGTTTACCATCCTTTGAAGACAAAAACAAAAAACTAAATGTGAGAAACAGAAAATTAAATATTTTACTCCATTGTACAAAATTATTTTAAATCACCTTTAAAACATTAAAAAGTAACTCTTCTAAATTGGCCTTCATGTAGGATTTGGACTTTTTGTACATCCGTTGGGGAAAAAAAAAATGAATGTTTTCTCAGTTTCAACAGCTTTCCATCATTGAACATTAGTGTTTGTGCAATCTGAGTATTTTATTGTACCTCACCCTTATTTAAAAAAATTAACTGAAACATTTAAAAAGAAAAGTAGCACTATTTGTGATAAAAAGTAAAGTCTAAGAACAAGGCTCTTTAGAACAACGAGGGCAAAACTGGAAATCATAAGCTAAACCAAAAAAAAAAAGCTAAACCAAAGTAGCGCAGTCCTGAATTTCAATGAGATGCTCGCTAGGTTTGAGCTGAGTTTACTGATGAGCTCAAATTAACAAACATAATTAGAAATAGACCCTCTAAGATAGTGATAAAGGTATAAAAACAAAAGGGGACTTTATATAAAAACAAAAGGGGAATTTCATTTTGGCTGTTTAGAAACACAGATCACCTTTCGTGTGTGGTACCACTTACAGCTTCCATGTGTCATATTCCTCCTGGTTTGTGCAAAGAAGGGAGCTGACTGTACATTTATGTCACCTACTTCACAATAAAGTCAAACTTCCACTTAGGACCACAAAAATTATGTGTCTAATAAATGTGTCAGTTTTAACTTTGGGTTTTATTAGATTCTGTTATTAAATTCCAACATATACATTTATAATTTGTTTCTCATGTAGAAGGGCTGTCGGCTTTGGCTGAATAACCCTCTGAGTCAATGGAAAACAAATGAAAGGGAAGACTGCCCGGGTCTAGTCCTGGCCTGGCCCTGTGTGACTCTGGGCAGTTACCTGAGCTCTAGGGCTTCAGATCCCTCCTTTGTAAAGCAGATTTTGAGAGTTTATTAAAAAAATTTTTCTAATTGGGGTACTGGAGATCCAACCTAGGACCTCCCGGGGGCTAGGCGTGCACCCTACCACTGAGCTGTACATGCCCCACAGATTTTACATAAATATGTTTCAATCTATAATATTTGGCATTTCTAGTATTTTACCACCCCTAACTCTTGTCATCTGGACCAAGCCTCACAAAAAAGATTGCCATCCAGTTTAGAAGTCCTCAGAAAAGCAGAGTCCAGAGGAGTCGCTGATTCTATCCTGATTACATCCGCAGACCAAGGAAGAGGAACCTCTACAATGCAAAATCAAAAGACCAAGAGGGCAGGGAGTGTTTGGTAAGGCCAAAGTTCAAAAATATTCACTTTTTAATTTCCAGAGGGAGGAGTCAAGAACCAACAGACCAGGGGCTGCAATAGCAGAAACTCTGTAAGACTGTGGCCTTTGGAATGGCCTCATGGCTATCTTATCTTCTCCCTGCTTCCCCCACCTGTTTTTCCAGAGGCAATGAAGGGGGCTTGTGTGCGTGTATTCAGGGGCAAAAGGAGTGACACTAAGGCTTAAAGTGGGTACTGGCAGGTGATGAGTGTGGGGGAAGGTAGTGCAACAGTGAGAAGGAAGCGCATGGAGCCCACCGGTGGGAAGAGATTTCCACTGAGGCAGAAGATAAAAACCCAAGAGCAGGCAGTGTCCTCTGGTGTGCATATACACTCCTGTACCTGTTCCTGTGAGCCACGGTTCCTCAGGGAAGCATTTGGTCCCTTGTCTCCAGCACCAGGCCATTTTCGTTTCATTTTCTTCTGTTTACCATTCTTTTTAAGGTTTTTATTTTTATTTTTCTGTTTAACAGCTAAAAATAATAAAGTTAATTTTAAAGATGATATAAAAGGACAACAGCAGTTCACTCTTAGGAAGTATATTCCATGATAACCCAGGAGAAGCTCTCCACTGCTCAACGAGTTGACCTATCTTTCTAGAAGCTCTGGGATTAAGACAGTAAAAAGAGAATCAATATATTCTAGATCCCTAATTCATTCTTTGTGACAATATATAAGGTATTGCCAGGGGAAAAAATAAAGCAAGATAATTAATGAAATCAGTCTTGCCAGCCGTCAGCCACATCCTTTCGAAGTGTCGAAAGTACGATGGATCTAATTAGGAATTGCTTTAAAATGATCTCATATATGACTGTCAGACTATTCACTGAAAACATTTTATATAGACTAAGCTTACCTATACATCCGTTTTAATCAGAAATACATTTTAAGAGGGGAAAAAAGGTGATAAAATGAGAGGATTAAAAAATCTCATTTACAACTGGCATTTGTCCTCATATCTACGGCTAAATTTCATTTAGCAATCTAAAAGAATATGTTTCTGAGTTTAGTCTGACACACCACCATCCTTGACATTAATTATGCCCATTCTCCTTTAGAGTCGGCGACACAAACAGAAATGTCCTGTCCTTCATACACACTCAGGCCAAGGATTCAGCATCCTCCCTTTCAAAGTAGTCAAGTCAGGTCCTTTGAAAACCCTCCTGTTCGCTCTGCTCCTCCTGCAAACTGAGCCTCTGTACACCGAGTGGCCAGCTCACATCTGGCATAAAGATCCACGGAAAGCTAATGTTATCGTGGGACACAGTGCAGGAGAGCCACTCCACCCCTCCCCCATCACTTTAAATTTATCACCTTACATGATTAAACAGTTTGATTCTCACCTTTACCTTTCTGAGTATTCTTTGCTCCCTCTTTCTTCACAGATTCTTCAGGAAGTGATAAGGACTGAGCGACATTTGCCATCTCTTTAGCTTGTATGTACTGCTGAAGCTCTTTAGCGAAACTGTCTTCTGATTCCTGACTGCAGATATCATCATCACTGTACACGTCATAGTCCTTGCTTCTTGATTTTCTATGCTGCAGATTCTTTGGTGAGGTGGAGTTTCCGAAGTGCCTAAACTAAGTGAAAATTAAATTTTCAACTTTAAAAACCTAGCATGATTCAAAACAATCTGGTTATAAAGAGGAAACAAAGACTGGCCATGAACTGATCGTTGTTGAGTTTGAGTGATGGGTACACGGCACTAGGGGCTTCACGTGCTACTCTTTCCACTCTTACATATGTGAACTTTTCCAGAATTAAAACACACACACACACACAGTACATCCATCCTTAAATATAATTTGAAGGAAGATTCTGAATCTGCAGTACACTGTGTGTACTTTACTGGATTGAAAGACTAAAGCCCCATATCTTAATTATTTGCTGTAAAGGGACTACCATATTACATTTCACATTTGACGCCTCCCTTCGTATTGACTATACTTTTAAATAGTTTAATACAATAGTTCATCATTTCATAAAAGAGCAAGTGAACTGTGATGGCCCAGGTGAAAATCCACCACACTGAGCTACATCACAGCTCCCAAGGCCGATTTCTGTCTATAACTCACAGTATTGGTGGGAGAGGCAGTGGCAGCAGCCATGACAAGTGGGAAGGAATTGCCCCGGTCTCTGTAATCAAGTTAATTTTACTTTCAGAAATCATTTTCTACCTCTGCTGTTGGAGCTGCCCCACGGTGACAGCTACAAACACAGGCATCCCTGGGAACAGGTACCCAGGTGAGGCTGCTGACCCGGAAGCAGCCTGACGTCATCACAGCAGACAACCTAAAGCACTTTGTGTACAAAATTTCCCAGTATTGGGTACACAGGTGTCTATGCTTGGTGACACAGATGTATCAACTGATTACAACTAATACATATGATACATTTCAATTTAAAAAGGTTTATTTTAAAAAGTCCAATTGTCAAAGGGCTCAGAGGACATGTCTATCACTAAACTGGCCAATTATCCTGCTCCAGAGCTTTTGGACCTGGTCTTATCCACCTTCACGTAACTGATGAAGGCTGCAAACTCAAAACAAACAAAAAACAAAACAAGAGAATCACAAAATACAGTAGGGGGTCCAATTTAATACTTTACCCTGGATGCTGAACTTCTAAGCTGAGAGTCGTATCATCAGAGGACTGACTGTAGACCTAGAAAAGGATGTGCTCCCTGCTTGAAGAATCAAACGAGCTAAGAAAGTTTCTTAACCCGACAAGGGCTTCACCGCACATCTCATCTTCACTACACCAGACAAGACTATCAATTCATCCACAATCTACCGGTCTCTGAGTTTCTGATCACCAAGTCCTCAAGAAAGAGCACCCTTTTCCAACTTAGGAGTTCTTTTTTGAACTCTAGTGAAAGCAAATTATTATCCCCAAAAGAAGAATTCCCTTCTCATTAGTAAACCTGTATAACAAATACTTCATTATTATTATTATGTGTTAAATTATGTCAATAAGGAAGTTGTGGGAATTTGTTTCCTCTCTTGTTATACCAGTATCTACAGTCTATCCTCGGTTTTGCTCCTTGGCTTACAAAGCCTAACATATTTGCTGTTTTGTCCTTTACAGAAAATATTTACTGACTCCTGATCAGGAGAATGAAACAAAAAAGCAGGAAAAAGAGAAAAACTGATCCAGACGAAGCAAATATGATTCAAGGCAAAGAAAAGAACACAGAAATTTTTAAATAAATTCTCAAAGATATTAAGATAATGTTTTTTTTTTAAATGCTAGAAAGCTATAACGAAACAGGACAAGAAAGAACTCCTGAATAGTTAAATTGTGATTTGTGAAATAAAGATGGGGAAATTTCTTAGAATGTAAAGAAAAAAGACAAAGAGTAATATGACTTGTGTATGAAGGGTATTGAGTGAATAGTCTCACCAAATACTTCAGCACAGTGAATAAAGAAAGATTCACAATCTCCAACAACAGCAACAATAAAAAGAGAAGAAGCAAAAAGCTTCCTGGGAGAACAGGATACTTACAAAGTAACAAGAATCAGATTGGTAAGACTTCACATTAGCAACACTGGATAGCAGGAGGCAACAGTAATAACCTCAAGCCTAATTCTATTTCAACCAAATCATCTCTCAACTATGACGATAAAGTCAAGATACTTTCAGAAACGTATATAAGAACTCAAAAGGTTAATCCCATGCATTCCTATAGAACAGTATGTGCTAGCAAAATGAGAAACCAAGTTAGACAATAGTGCTTAACAGGGAACTATATTCAATATCTTGCAGTAACCTATAAAGGAAAAGAATATGAAAATGAATATATGTATGTTTATGTCTGACTGAAACATTATGCTGTACACCAGAAACTGACACATTGTAAACTGACTATACTTCAAATTTTTAAAAATGGTGCTTAAAAAAACATGCAATTTACAATAGCCTCATCAAACACCTAGCAATAAATCTAAGATTCAAGATACCTACAAAGAAAATTAGAAAACATTGATGAGGAAAATTAAAGAAGAACTAAAGACTGGACAATTCAATATTCTGAAGACGTCAGTTCTCCCCGAAATGATCCATAGATGCAATGCTTCCCAAATGGAAAATCCCACCAGGGTTTTCTGTGTAACTTGACAAACTGTTTCTAAAATTTATATGGAAATGCAAAGGGCTAAGAATTTTAAAGCCTAGACATTTAAAGAAGAAAAACAAAGTGAGAGGACTTGCTTACCTGATATCCAAACTCATCATAATAAAGCCGTAATAATTAATACAGTGAAGTCTTGGGGGAAGGGACCCATCAGAATACAAGTACTTGGTTTTTGACAATGGTGACACTGCAGATCCATGGGGAAAAAGACAGTTCTTTTCCCCAGTGAATGTGCCAGAACAATTGAGTATGATAATTTTTTTAAAAAGTAAAACAAACTTTGTCCCCTCTACCCCATAATATATTCCCAAATCAATTCTAAGTGATTATAAACTTAAATGGGAAAGGCAAAACAGTAAAACTTTTAGAAGACACTGTAGGGAAATATTCTTAATTATCTCAAGATATTTAAATAAAACAAAGCATAAATATATAAAGGGACAGACTGAAAAATTTGAATACATTATAAATTATAAACTTTTTATCAAAAAATGCTATTGAGTAGAAAGAAAGCCACTTGGCAACACATAATCCACAACGAAGGGGGGAAAACCCAATATCCAGGATAAAGGGGAAAAAAGGCTTAAAATGGCACACAAAAAATGGAAATCTAAATGGACAAACATGAAAAGATGCTCCATCTCAGTAGTAATCAAGAAAATGCAAACTAAATTTCAATGAGATACCTCACCATATGGCAAAAAATAAAAAGGGTAACAAATATCAAGTGTGGAGCAGTGAAAATACAGTCTCTCATGCATCGCCTGTGGGATTAAAAATCGGTAGAACCACTTTGGAATATAGTTTGGCATCATGGTAAAGGGAAAGCTGCTTATACTCTTAAGTCCCAGCAGCTCCTCTCCTAGGTAAATGCGGAGCACATGTGCAGCAGGATACGAATTAGAGAAGGTAGCAGCATCGCCCATAACCTCCAAAAATGGACATCGGACCAAATGTCCACCAACACTAGACTCTAGCACATTCAAATAACGGAATGCTATGCAGCAAAGAAAATGAACCAATCAGTGTACACCACAAAGTCTATGAATCTTATAAACGTGACACTGAGAAAAAGAAGACAGAAAAGAATACATACAACACTATTCTATTTCTGTAATGTGCAAAAAACAGGCAAGGAAAAAAGCTACATTCTAAGGATGACAGCATTAGTAGTAAAACAGTGAAGAACACGGGGGTGACAGTATTCAAGCTTGGACTGCAGTCATCTCCAGGAGGAAAGAAGGGAACATGACTGAGAAAGGAGGCATCAGAGGCACAGTAGGTAAAGCTCTTTCTTGACTTGTAAAGTGTCTACCTGGGTGTTCTCTTTTTAATTAGCTATGATATTATACAGTTATGTTTTCTGCACTTGTAAGTAAAGAGCCTGGCCTGAAGGAAGCCTACTTAGGAACAATCTAGGTGTCCATCTTTTCACAGTATTGTTTCTGGGAAACTCCTTAAGATAATTGTGCAAATCTGTATCTGCCTATCTCTTGTATGGGGCTACACATAGATGGGGGAACTTTAAGAGGGTATGACCAGGGCCTCCGTGACTAAAACAGTATTAAAAACGTGTGGGAAATCCAAGTTGTAGTTTCCTGGTGCCCACCATGGCTTTCGTCCACAGCAGCCATATATGCCCCAAAGGGCAAAAGAAGTACCTTAGAATGTAACCTCATTTGGAAACAGGGCCACTACATGTATAATTAGTTAAGATGAGGTCGTTACGGTGGGCTTTAATCCAATATGACTGATGTCCTAATAAAAAGGGGAAATTTAGACACAGACATATTCACACAGGAATATCCTTCAAACATGAAGGTAAAGATAAGATGATGCTTCTGGAAGCCAAGCCAAGGAAGACCAGACTGCCAGCAAACCAATCAGAAGCTAGGGGAGAATATGGAACAGATTCTTCCTCACAGCCTTCAGAAGGAACCAGCCCTCCCACCACCTTGCTCTTGGACATCTAGTCTTAAGAACCACAAGGCAATGAATTTCTGTTAAGTCACCCAGGATGCAGTAATTTGTCATGGCGTCCTAGCAAACTAATACAAGCTTCAAGCTACAAATCACTAAGGTTAGTCAAGTTAGCAAATCAAAATTTTTCAATCTAATTTGAAAAGAAAGAAGTTTTTGAAACACTTGACAACCCATTTCAGAAATAGGGAAAACTAAAAGCAATGCACTAAAAACAGTTCATGTTAAATGACAACAAAGTTCTTAAATGATACTTTTCTAAAAAGCATAACCATGTTTCCTTGATATAAGTAACTGTGTCTCAAATGCTGACTAAAAAGAGACAAACAGGTCCCTAGTCAATTTCTCACATCCATTCCTGTCTGTTTTTTCAATATGCCAACTTAATCTTACTTTTTTGGGAATTTGCTCACACTCCAGTTTTACTTTCCATTTTATTTTCTCTTCTTGCGTTTCTTCAACTTCTGTACCATCTATTTCACCATCGATTCTGTAGCAAAAATATCAAATAACACAAAAGGGTTTTTCAACCTGAAAAGGGTTCATACCATAGTATTAAAATTCACTGCTTTGGTTTACCTTCAAGTTGCCCTCAGACAAATTCCAAATTCAAATTCTACCCTAAATACTCCAGAGAAATAACGTACAAAATTATGATGAGTAGTAAGCCTCAATATATGTTTATGAATAAACTGCAAAGCTGAATTTTTAGATTACATAACTTTAATGTTCACCTACTAGCAGCTATCTAAATCATCCATCCATTCAACAAGTACTGAGTAGCCACCGTGTACCAAACCAGGCAGGCAGAGCCAACTTCCTATTCAAAATATCCACCTGGACATCTACTGGACAGTCTCATAGGTCTAAAACTCTTGATCAAATCCTCCTGCTATCTTAAATAGCAATTCCGTCCTTCTAATGATACAGACCAAAAACCTTGAAATCGACCTTAACTCCTCTCTCATATTCCCTGCCCAATCTGTGAGGAAATACAGTTTATCTTCAAAATATATCCGTATCTGACCACTTCTTGCTACTAATACTACGATCCAAGCTACTCTTGGCCCCTACATTCACCCTCAACACAGCCAGATGGCGCTGCTAATATGTCACTCTCTGCTGAAAACTCTCCAATACTCATCTCATAAAAGCCAAAGTCCTTATCATGGCACCTACAAGGTCCTACACAATCTGCCTCCCCTGCTTCCCCATCCCTATACTTCTCAAATTCTTCTTCTCTTCAAGTCTATTCTATACTGTTCTTACTCCACTCCAGTTGTCATTCTGGCCACTTCGCTCCTACCACCCAATCACAGCAAGCGCACTCCACCCAGGGCTCTTACATGGAATACTCTTTCCACTAGGTAATCAACCTCTCTCACCTCCTTCAGGTCCCTACTCAAATGTGAACTGATCAATGTTATTAGGGAGGCTTTCCTTAACTACCTTCTTTAAAATATCTACATCCTCTCTGCCATCCCAGCCTCCCTCATCCCCCTGCCCCGCTTTCATTTTCTCCATGGCATTTGCCATCACCTAAAATGCTACATATTTATGTATTGCCCCTGCCCCAAGAAATAAATCTCATGAGCATGGGGATTTTTATCTGTTTATTTATTGCTAGATCCTCAGGGCCTAGAATAATGTTTCCTACATAGCAAGTGCCCAATAAATGAGTAGTCCCATCAGAAAATTACTAGGAAAAATACCCAGAAACCATAAAAGATGGATTTATTTCACCGCATTTAAAACAAACAAAACATTTATGCACTGAAAATAATGCCATGGGCAATTCATAAGACAAATAAGAAACTGGGCATAAAATAGTTGCAGACTAGAGATCCTAAAATTTTAAAGAGAAAGACCAGCCAAGAGAAAAACAGGCAAAGAATGTTCACAGACACCATACTTCAATACCATTCTCCACCTAAAAGTGTCTTTTATGTAGTTCAGCAGTTTTTGTGAATGGAATCTTCTGTCCAGTGCATTTTCAAATTGATAGCTCCTATTGGTTTTTCCTATGTAGCTATTCTCTCCTGATGATTCACCTTGCTGAACTCTCATATATTTTAAGTTTATCAGTTCCTCTCATTTTTCTTTGTAGCTAATCATAATCATATCATCTGCAAGTAATTAATGTCTTTGTCTCTTTTCAGTATGTGTGTTATTTTAGTCATTCTTTCTTGGAAGCATGGTGGTGAAATCATACGTCTTGATGTAAGACTGTCTTGGTAACTCAATCCTACAACTGTACAAGTTTCTGTGATCTTGGCAAGTTATTTATTCTCTTTGTGCCTCAATTTTCTCATCCGCAAAACCGAGGATAATATCTTCTAAGGTTATTCTGAAGATTAAATGACGTATTTCAAATAAAGCCTGTAGTAAACCTCTTGATAGTGGCTTGAATTAAGGTAATAGTTTCAATTAAGGTATCTGAGACAGAAGTGAAGGGCTTTGAGTGATATGAAGAGGTAAAATCAACCAGAATAAGAGCCATATGGAGGATGAGAAAAAATAAAGGAATAAAGAATGTGTCACGGGTTCGGCTTAGGGCAATTTGGGGAAAACATGTAGGTTTAAAAGAAAAGATGGCTTTTTAGCACTTCAGACTCGCAGGCAAAAAACAGTGAATGAATACCTGGGTGTAAACAAACTCCACGAATGAGATAAAACATTGGCGCCATTTGGCCAGCAGTTTCAGTGCCTTCTTCAGCCTAACGGAAACGTATTCGAACGGTGTTTGCTGCTTTATTATGATCTTTAGGATCTTTCAATGTAAATCAAGGGGATAAATAAAGGCAGACTAGTCACTGCTTATCCTTAGGGTTTCGTCTTTTCTACCAAAAAGCGCCTTGCACGTGTAAGTGAAAAATGACAAACGACCTCCGTCCTCCAGGAGCTGAAGGTATTGATGTGCGAATGCTCTGGGAACGCAGGCGGGCTCCCAACCCGCCCAGAGGGGCCGGAGTGCAGAGAAAGGGAGCGTCCCGGACCCCCCTCGTCCCCACCCCGCCCGCCGCCGCCGCCGGGACCCTGCCGCCCTCCTGGCCCGGGCTCCCGGGGCCTCTGGCCGCGGCGGCCTACGGACCCAGCCCCACCTCCGGTTTCTAACCGCTGCCCCCGAGCGACCTCTCGACGCCCGGCCGTGGCACTAGCCCGCGAGAGGCCCCAGCGGCCTCCCGGTGGATGGAAGAGGCGGAACCGGCTGGCGCCCCTGCGTTCAAAGCAAGAAAAGACTGGGGGGGGGGGGGTCACCTTTCGTCAGAGTCCGTGATGGGTTTCTTGCCGAGAGCCGGGTTGGGGGGTTTGGAGAAAAGATTCTCAAAATCCATCATCCTCTCCAGAGACTGGCAGCCACAGAGTAACAAGCACGGCGTGAAGAGGTGGAACCTGGCTCAGCGCACGCCGAACCGCAGATCGCCCCGCGCATGCGCGGTTCCATCCTCTGCTCTGCGCACGCCCGGTGTCTCCCACCTCCCCGGCTGCTCTGCGCAGGCGCAGCCCTAATTATGCTCCTTTAGGCGTACTTTCCGGTACTTTATCTTAAGTATTTAGTAGAATTTTTAAACTTAGTCCTTGAGGCTCTCCTTTATTTCATTATGGTGAAAACTGTTTGATGGAAGTCACAATGTTTCAGGAATGGTAGCAATAGCTAACATTTATTTGAGCGTTCACTTTCTTTTTTAATTGAAGTGTAGTCAGTTATAATGTGTCAATTTCTCGTGTACAGCTTAATGTCCCAGTCAGGCATATATAGACATATGTTCCTTTTTATATTCTTTTTCATTAAAGGTTATTATAAGACATTGAATATAGTTCCCTGTGCTATACAGAAGAAATTTGTTTTTTATCTATTTTTATATATATTTAACGTTTGAGCATTCACTTCATACTAAACAGCAATGGTAAACAAACATGACAAATCCAAAGGTGAACTCTAAAAAAAAACTAACAAAATAGATAGTTCCCTGATGAGATTGATCAATACTACAATGAAAAGGGGGCATAACTATAAATTAATAAGGTTAAAATACTAATAGTAAAATACAACAGCTGTATTTGAAATCTTAAATGGCATGGGCAAATTCCTAGAAAATTTAGATAAAATCCACAGATAATGTATAGTCCCCAGGATTGACCCAATAAAAAGTAAAAAGCTCGAATTGTGCTATAACTAGTAAAAGAAATTGAAGCAGTGGTTTGAAAAATCTTTCCACAATGAAAATGCCATGTTGAAATAGTTTTATATGCAAATTCTTCTAAACTTTCCAGGACTAGAACATTCCAGCTTTACACAATCTTTCAGACAATTAAAACAAAGGACAGTAGAAATAGTCCCCAAATCATTCTGCAAAGTCAGCATAATCCTGATAATAAATCCAGGCAAAAAAACTAAAATAAAGGAAAATTACACACACACACACGTGTGTGTGTTATCACTGTTGAAGAAGGAAGTTACAGATTTGCAGAGGGAAGGCTAGAATGAACTCTGTGGTTCTCAGAATTCACAGTATCACTATGAACTCAAGATTTTTAATAAATAGGTAGGAGATACATATAGATATGTCCATACACACAAGGGTATATATACATATACACACATATATGTATATATATGCATACATAGAGAAGGAAACTTCTTCCATATATGTATTTGTATTTATTTCTCTGTTCTCTCTTGAGACAGGATCCAGAAGCAGTAACACTGCAGTAGCAATGAGCACATCCAGCTCTCATAAGAGGAGCCAGGGTTCTTTGAAGAAATGCCTGGTTCCAAGGCAACAGATGGTTAAGAACAACATGAGCTGCACAAATACAAATTATTAGACCCTAAGCTGCATGAGAATAGACATCCCAAGGAGTATACCCACAACTCTGTACTCAGAGAATAGCGTAGTGTCTTAAACACAGTGACATGATCAATGAATCAATCAATTGCTGATTAAACGAATGAATCAATGCTCCCAAGATTAAGAGATGGGGGGATACATATATGCTTTGCAAGTATCATTCTTAATACTGAAAAAAAACCCACATTTCTACTGCAGATATACATGATAACCCAAAATAAAGACTACTGAATTTTTTTTTTGCATCAGAAAACGCCTTCCCAACTGCTGAGAGTGGCTTCTGAGTTCATTATCTTTGGGGAAGAATAATAAAGAAAGTATTTGGAGTAAAGTATTTAATAAACAGGCTTAAGAAAATTCTGGTATGACATAAATGACCTCTGAATTCTGCCTCTGAAATAGACACCTGGAGTGTACTATGGATCAGTCCTGATCTTTTCCATCTAAGGTTGTCAGGGAGCATGAGCTAGGGAAGGGGCCACTCCCATCCTTCCTGAAGATGGAGCCTGACTTGTGTCTGTATCTCAATCTTGTTTGGAAGCAATGTTTTGGAAGAATTTTTGCAAAGACCGGGCTAATATCCAGGTGCTCAGTTGTTGTTGTTGTTTTAATTTCCAAAGAATGTAGGTAAGGCAGCTATTCATTTGTAACCTCAAAGTGGACTGTACAGGGAATTTTCCCCCCAAATTAAATGCAACTCTAAGTCCCTATCCTGGTAGGCAGGCAAAAAACACAATTGGACTTCCTCCCCTCTCCCTTGAGCCCCACAAGCATTTAAAGAATTTTACAACCTCCCAGGGATGTTGAGGAAAAGGTTCCCTAATGTTCCATCTAGGATGATCACCCAGGAGATTGTTTTTATTCAAGGCTGATTAGTCTCTTTAAATGTCTAACATTCTGCTGTTCCTGGGTCACATTAGACCACTGACATTTTTGCCGGAAGTGGAACCTGGTTTACCAAGGCTTATTCTTACTGCTCTAGAGCAAAATGAGAACAATGAATTTTTCTTAAAACTAAACCTATTCCTGATGTTAAAATATCCTTCCTTTTATGATATAATCATAAGGTTTTATAAAAATGTCCTTATTTGGCAAAATAAGATGTTAGCACCTATATATTGGTTACAATTTTTTGTGTGCATTGGTGGTGGGGATGCTTGTCAAAGATAAACAAAGCCAGGCGTTATTTCAAGTAGTAAAAACAGATTTTATTCGGTAACTATTGACCAGAGGGGAAAGAACTGAACTCCATTCTGACTTGTGTAGCAGTGACTGGGGGATTTAAAGGGAGGATGAAGTAACAGATATTGTATGATTCAATTTAAATGAAATGTTCAGAAAAGGCAAACCTACGGAGACAGAAAGCAGATTAATAGTTGCCTGGAGCAGGGGTGACAAGACAGGGTTAACTGTAAACATGCACTTGGGTAGATGGAATGAATGTTCCAGAACTGAATGCTGGGAATGGCTGCATAAATTGATAAATTTACTGAAAATCACTTAATCGTACATTTAGAATGGGTGAATTTTATGGCATCTACTTTATCAACAAATCTGTTTTAAAAAAATAACGGGCGAATGAGGGAGGGGGAAGGGCAGGGCGCGAGTGCAAAATTACCAAGGATCGGGCAGTGTCCCGTCAATGCGATTAGGCCAGCTGACTCTGTGGGCAGTGACTTAAGTTAGGGCCCTATCCTCCCACAGAGACAGGGAGACAGAGGCTTATCTTTCTGATGATTACATTTCAAAGGAATGGCGTTTAGGTCCTTGAGAAAGATGCTCCTGAATTGTGGGAGGTACATATACCTCTCAAAGGGACAGCAATCAGGGGGCCCATGCCAGGTGTTGGCTAGAGCAAACAGGAATTCCCCTGGCAGCACTGAGCTTTCTCAGACAGGCATTTTAACGGGAGGTCATCCTGAGGACGTGGTCTTCTGCTGCTTGAAGTCATGCTGGAGCACGTGTGTCTCTTGGGGAAGATGGAGCTATTATGTGCTAAGAATTCTTAGCGTCCATATTTCATTGTTAAGTAAAATCTGCTAGGTTGAAAACGAACGCTCTAGTTTAATCTCTGTGATGAATGCATTCTTAACTGAGGCAATTTAAGAAAAGGGGAGGAAGGCTAAGCTTGGTTCAGGCTTCAACTTAAATATTTTATCAAACAGCTCTGAGAACTTCTAGATTCTAAACACAGAGCTTCAAAGGAGCACCACCTGCTGCCCAGCGTACCATCCACATAGGCACTTCCTTCCTGATACCAAAGGAAGACGACCAGGGTCTGACATCATATTTTAGCTACCGGAAGTGGTGCGTAAGAGGGCTTAGGAACGAGGCTTTTCATCCAGGGAGAACTGCACGGTTCCACACCACAGCACATCGAACACCCTAAAGAGGGTTTGAAAGAGATCCCGAGGCCTCTAGATATAGGGGACAGAGAAAACAGAAGTCCAAAGAAAGAACAGCAACCGTTCACCTCAAACGCCTTCCAAAAACTGCAAAGAAATGGTCTATCCTAACAGCTAAACACCTAAGTAAAACAGTTACAATAGAGACAAAGTAGAGATTCTAACAGAATCCAAATGCTAATTACTGTTACTCCAGACTAAATATATCTGTTTTTGAAAGTTTCCTAGAAATATATTACATCCAAATGTGGCGAATGCCTGCAGAACTATCCAACAGTATATAGCTCCTGTCAATGGCTGCATTCAATTTAGGAAGAAAAAGGAAAAGTGCGATTTCTTTTGTTTCAATATACATATACAAAATTTTAAAATTTAGAATTTAATCTAATTGCAATTGCTTCTGAATACAATGCATCAGCAAAACATATTTACTCAAAACAAGTCACATATTTGAGAGGATTAAGCATTAATCCATCATGTTAATAAAAAACCAAGGACGTTCCTTCAAAACTTAGTATACTAAATAGGCCAAAATGTTGTCATTAAAATTTTTTTCCCTAAAGATCACGTTCACAAGAGTAAAAAGTAATACCTTGTTGTTTTCATTTATAAAATACTGTAAGTATTTTATAAATAATGATGTTAATTTTTTATGCGATAATTTAAAGCTTACATGATTCTTTTAGCGATTTTTCTTTTATTAATAACCTGGTAGGTAAATTTAGCATTAAATATCAGAAAAAGTTACATGCCAAGCTATTTTTCTCAAAACGAGATTCCGAGCATTAAACATTACAAAAAGATATTCTCCACAACCTTGAAGAAGAAAGTACATTTCCTCATTATTTAAGCAACGAAGGCTTTTGTTTTGGGGTTTTTTAAATGACGACTTGGCAGCCGCGTGTTACTATCTCACCCCTGCCCACACTGGCTAATGGCTTTTAGGAGGACGTTTGTTAGGGAATGTCTGAAACGCTCCATCTTTGGGAGGCGACAACTCGCAGCGAAAACCGAGGACCGGCGCGGACCGGCCCGGGAGGCGCGGAGGGACAGCGCCAGTCCCCGCGGGACGCCTCCCCCGCCCAGAACTACCCCAGGCACCGCCCGGCCCCGCCATCAGAGACGGCCTCCTCCGCCGCTTCGCCGGGGAAGGCTGGAGGCCGCCCCCGCGGATGATTGACGGGCTGTCTCCTCCAATGGGCAGCGCGCTCGGCCCCGGAGGGCTGGACAACGGCCGCGGCACGCGGAGGAATCTCTCCTGCCCTTTAGTCCCGGGCTAGGTGTTGCGGCAGGCGCCATTTTATCGAGCAGCCTGTCTCGGGTGCCGCCATGTTGGTGAGGAGAAATCACCGTTACGGCCACTATCCAAATCCCCGCGTCGCTGCGCGCCGCCCGCCCGCTCCCAAGCCTCAGCCACCGGCGGCGAATAGAGACTAAAGCGGCAGCGCCGGCAGCGCGGGGCCTGCCGTGGCCCAGTGTTTGCAGTTAGAGCCCCACCTCTCTGGCGTGGTTGTTAATAGACTGGAAAGTCTGTGTCTGTGTCGCTCACTAGTAACCGTGAGTTTTTACCACTTCGTCACCTCTCGGCGGCGGCCGGGAGCAGGTACCCGCAGGCGGCGCAGGGATCCTCCCCGCGCCCCGCCGCCGCCGCCGGCCTCGCAGACCTGCCCTCCAGCCCCGCCCCGTTCTTGACCAAACATGACAGACTCTGAACATGCAGGGCACGACAGGTCGGGAACCCTTCTTGTCTGTCTTTCTGTCGGATGAGAGGAGGGGTCTGGGGCGGCGGGAGCGGGCCGGGGCCGCGCGCCTCCTGCATGACTTAGCCGTCTCTGTGTGGCTCCATCAGTTCCATGACGTGCGCCCTGATGTCAAGCCCAGGCTGGCGGCCGCGGGGGAGGTCGGCCCGGCCGCGCCCGCCTCCCCGCGCCGGGGTCCTTCCCGGCCGGCCCCGCCCCCGGCCGCACTTGCGAGCCCCCCGCCCCCGGGCGGGCTCGGTCGGCGCCGGGCGACTGCCGCGTGCGGGCTCGGTGCTGCGGTCCAGCCTGGGCTTGGAGGAGGCGGAACCCGGCGCGGGGTCCGGCGTTCACGTCGAAAGAGGACCCGCCAAGAATTTTCAGTAACTGGTGACTTATTTGACTACTACGCTAACGCACACCTGAAAATAAACATGTTTGGGTTTTTTGGTTCTTTCTTAGGAAAAATTGAAGCGACCGCAGAAAGCCATGTGTTTGTCTTACCCCTCGGAATTTGCAATGGCAAGTTTCAGATGTTAACACGAAGTAGTTAGGCTTGGCAAATCTTGGCGTAGCACAGTTTTTTTGTCCTGAAGTAAAAACTCCATGGATTAACCAGTCTAGCCTGGCTTTCTAAAAACTATGTATCGTTTGAACATTTAACCGAGACTCTGATTTTTTTATTTTTTTGTATGTCTTAAGAGGCACATTGTTGGTTCCATTTAATGCTTTGGGGATATTTACATATTTTAAATAGCGCAAATAGCATACTTAAGTTTTGGTTAGGTTTTAAATTTATATTGATGTCCATGTTGATTGTTAAAAAAGAAAGGGTGGAGTTTCATTCATCAAAATTGCTGGAACAGAATCCATTGCACCTGATTATTATTTAGACTATTTAAAAATCCAGAACCTGGCAATTACTCCCTCGTGAATAGAATTAATCGAAAGTCTACAAGGTACTCTAGGCTGTGTACACGTTGCTGAAGTTTTACTTGTGGAGTAATGTGATCTGCTTTTGGTAAAGTTTATCAAACACTTTTTTAAAATCCGAAAGCAGGAATCACAAACATTACAGAAATCTGAAATATAGAAATATCCAGCAACCTTGAGAGGGGTAAAAATGTTATTTCAGCAATTTTGGTACCGTAATAATAAATGTAGATCTCCAGAAGGCAAGTCAGTTAAACATGTAATTTTTAGAAAGTCAAAAGCGCCCTTAAAATAAAAATTATGGGTACACAAGCTTGCATTTGACACATTTTTCATGATTGTTTTACATTATCCTGTTAAGAAAATGAGAAAATTCTGGGAATGGGTTAACTATTATCTTGAGAAGTTTCCCACTCTGAGTATCTGTGGACAAACCAATGATGGGGTTTTGCTACTGCAGCCTGAGATTCATTCTGTTGTGTGGAAGAAGGAAATCTATTCTCCTGTTAGTTCACAGAGCAACTTTAATCTGAGGAATTATGTATTCTACATAGGGAAGAAACCATGTTGCCAAATTCAGATACCCAGTTAATTTTGCTAGTAAGGAATTGTGATGCCAGACTTCAAAAAGAATTTGAAAGTTTAAAATACTGAATTAGAAATTAAAAAGAAAAATCTAAAGAATTCTTTGTGAGATATATTACCAGCTTAGCCCTAGGAACTAGAGATTAAGCAGTAGTGTATTTAGTCTTTTTTTGTTTTTGTTTTATGTTAGGATTAAGAAAATGATATTATCTAGTGATTTCTGAAACAAAAAGAAAGATTAGCTCCATTTTAATTTGTCCAGTTAGGTGGCAGTATTATTCTGAGGCAAGAAGACAAGGTTTATCTTTTTCACACCTTTTTTGGTCAAACTATAGAAAAACAAAAAGGAGTATATCTGAAAACACAGTGTAGGAGTCAGGAAAAACAGTTCTAGCTCCAACTTCGGTACCACTTAGCTTTGTGAACTTGAGCAAACCTAGTTTCTTAATTGATAAGAGGATTGTACAAGAATTTTTCAAGTTCTACAGAATTGGTTGTTTTCAACCTACTCTGGGGAGCTTTTTAAAAAGTGTTGAAGTCGTTTCCATTGGTCTGAGCTTCAGCCTGGGTTTTAAGATTTTTTTTTTTAAAGCTCTTCAAGTAGTTCTAATCTGTACCAAATTGAGAACCATATTGAGAATTAATGTTAATTTTAGCTAGTCATCAGAATCACTATAAGGAGTAAAGATTTTTGTACTGCCTAGGGCAATGAATCAAAATCTCTAGGGGAGGAGTGTGGTAATCTGTTATTTTTAATAGGCTCCCTAGATGATACTTAAATTTGTGAGAAAATGGGCTAATCTGTGGAATCCCAAAATATTTTCTGCTTCCATATTATAGTTATTTTATACTGTAATAAAAGTTTCTGTGAAGATATATGAATTCTGGTATTTAGAGCCAGGCATTGTCTCAAGGATATTCTCTCTGACATTTTTGAAAATTAAGGTATGTTGCATAAGTGCAGGAAAAAAAGTTAAATCTATGATTTTTATTTACAACTGCTTTAATTATACAAACTGAAATAGTACTATGATAGTTTACATGAGAATGAGATTCTCCATGTAATTGGAAATTCATAGAATGCACAGTTTTTTTTTTCCTGTGAAAAAGTTCTTTTCTCGTGCAGGTTTTATATGGTGAACATTTTGCATAAGATTTGTTTGCTAAATTAGTTAACTTAAAAAAAAAACATTTGTACTTACCTTTAAACATTTTCATGCCTGGAGTGAAAACATTTTATAAAGTATTATTAATATAAAAATAGCTGTAAATAAACTTGCGGATATGTAGAAGGTTAGTAGAGGACTTTTTCATAGATCTTTAAAAGTAAATAATAGAGGTGGAGAAGGAGTTGGGGAAGTCAAAGGGAGATAAAGTTCCTGCCTCTCTTTTCACTCAGTTCTTCCCTTTCACCAGTTCTCTTAGGCACAGCTCCAGCCACCTGGCTTTATATTTCAGCTGGATGTTGACCGAATTAAAACAATTCACAAGTAACTCTTAAAGGCTAAATACTATTTGTCTCTTGTGAACACATCGACAGTTGAGTAGGAAAGATAATTATATACCCAAGTAACTATTACATAGTGTTTTGAAGTACGCTAAAGGCAAAAAGTTTTACAGGGCCTGCCCTAGGAAAAAAGATAATTTTCACATGAACAGTATGAGAGCTTCTGATTCAGAGACTTGAACTGATAGGAGGTATGAGTAATCGTTTTCCTTTGGGAGGAGCTTATCCTCTGCCCATTAGGAACAACCCGTGCACCTTCCCCTCCTCTCCCTGCTTTCCTTCCTCGTGCAAACCAAGAGCAACAGAACTCCAACTCTTCCCAAGTGTAGCTTGTGCTTCCTCCTCCTTTCCCTCACCCCCACATAAGAACTGAAACCTCACACTGGAGAGTGAAGGGGTGAGGATAAAGAAAATGATTACACTTTCCATTTGTAATAGGGTTTTCGTTTGATTCTTGCATTATTTCCATGAGGTACTATTGCACAGATAGTGCTTAGGTAAGAATTCAGGTTATACAGACTCCTACCTGCAGTGTTATTTTTAACTCTTCATTAAGTTTGCACAGGGAAATAATCTAATAAATTCTAGTCTTTACTTCTTGAATTGTTTGGGATTGTAATGTGGTATGTTTAAGAGAACCCTGTATTTTTTTTTTCCATTTATTGTGCTTCGAAAATGATTGTATTTTCTTTTTCTTTTTCAGTTTTATTAGGTAGAATTATTACAGTTTGACTGCACAAATACATTATATTGCATGTAAATACATATATTCAATATACTGCACTTTTTTTTAGTTTACATATATGTACTAATCATGTTTCTGAGAACACATTAGAGCTTTAGCTTTTTAAACTTACATAGTTATCAAAGGAATAAAGCCAACCACAAAATAAGAATCAACAGCCTGTGGTAATCCAGTCATAAAGGACAGTCAAATATGCTTACACATATTCAAGAAATCAGTCATCTAAGTTATAAATAATAAGTACTGAACCCTGTATTCTGGATAAAACCTGGGTTCTGATCCTAGTTTTTCCCTGTAGCTTGGTTAACTCTTCTTTTTCTTGATTATTTTTCTTATTTGTGAAATAAGGTAGTTGAACTAGATTATTTCCAATCTTCCTTCCTACTTTAAGAAGTCAGTAATTTTAATTTGCTAATGGATGTGTAGCATGAAAGAAGGAATGAGTCAAAGCTATTGTGAAAGTCTAGAAATTGAGTAATTAGGACCTGATCAAAAGCGTCAGCAGTGAGAAAGCAGACAGAAGGCAACATTCATGAGAGATTTCTTAAGAGTTGATAGAACGGGAGATAAAGATCTGGGAGTTCTTAGCAGAGATGTTAGATGAAATAGTGAGATCACCTAGGTTTGTATGTAGTTGACCACGAAGAAGACAAGTGTTCTAAAAGCCAAGGGAGGAGAAAGTTTCAAGGATGATTGCAGAGCAGGATAAAGGAAAATGAGGGTTGAGAATAGTTCAGGGTATACTAAATTAGGGATATTTGAACACTTGAATGGAAGAGCGCTGCAGGTTTTGCATGTGGGAGGCCTTCAAGCCTAAAATTGGCCCACGTTGTTGTTTGCCTGACAGAAAGTTTAAAAATATTTGCGTTTCAGTGCATTAGGCTTGACTCATGTTCTCTATCGTCTGTAATAGTATATCGCTCATACTTTCTTTGCAAACTCAGTACCCGAGGTCTGCTTCCCTCATTAGGTGACCTGCCTGACCACTTAGAGATACAAGTTTGTGATTGCTAAGGAAGAATTGCCTAAGGAACAAGAGCGTGGGATTAGATTGAGGCATCTGATTATAAATGACAAGAATTTTAAATGGCATCAGGCTCCAATAAAGTGATACTTTTATTTCCACAGTATATCTGCCAAGCAGATACTTGCACCTGTCTGTCTTACAGGACAGCCTCTCTCCTGGGCAGTGCTTCCACAGGCATTGCTCACATTTGTCTCTCTACCTTTCCTTTTTCATCGCTTACATTGCTAACAAACCCTCTCTTCTGATGGGTACATTTCTTTTCACTGCATGTTACTATCTTAAATTTTGTCATTTTGTCTGACCTCCTTATCTCTGCCCTGGTTCATCTTTTTTAGGGTTTTATGGTCGAATGTTCTGAGGGCATTCTTAATTTCAATATCATTTTTGAGGTATTCATTTTTCACATTATATTTTAAGGGATTATGAAATCAGTTAAATCTAACTAACTTAAATCTGCAAATTTTTAGCAAAAAACCCCACCTATTAAAGAAATTCCTTGAAAAGTCAAGAGATCTGAAAAACTAGCAGCTCTTTGCTTGGGTTTTCCTTGAACACTGGCAGCTGACAATAAAATGTGAGATCACCAGTACCTGTGTGTGGGGTTGAGTTCTTTATAACCTCTACTGTTTGTCCTGTAAAGGAAGTTGCAGGTTGATTTCTTTTCTACATCCTTGGAATACATAGGTGTCTTTTAAAATTAAGTTTCGTGTAAACAGATGAAATAGAGTAATACATTTAAGTAAGAAATATTAACATTTTTGGCTGTGTGTATATATTGCACCAAATACACATTTTTTCGAATGTAAAATGTGCAAGTGTGAAAACCAATATAAGACTAAAGCTGGGCTGAAGCCATAGATTAAACTTCTGTATTATGTGAGTAAACCTGAAATATTATCTCAAATTATGACAATTTATTATTAGAAATTTTGGTGGTGTAATTTTAAAAATAGGACATTGTAATACAGTAACAGTTTTCATCTCTGCCTGTTAGGTTGCTCCTATGATTGCTGTAATGCACATGACAGATAGTGAATGGAGGGTCATTTTCAACTGAGATTAGTGGAATACAGGATAGTTGAGGTAACCTTTTTTCCCTCTAACATTTTCTTTTTTACATATATTTTAAATATCTGGGGCAAAGATGATTGATTATGTTGCATATTACTTTGGAGTTTTTTTCTTCTCTTAAAATTTTGAAGTAGCAGAGTTAATATTCTGCTTTTAATTGATCCCCGAAAATGTGAATTCCCAAATAGGATTTTTTCTTGAAACATTTAGGGAATTAAATAATTAAAAATTAAACATAGTCTTTAGAAGTTATTTTGTTGAATGTTATGAATATTAGTATGCTAAATAATTGAATGAAGTTAGAGTTATGACATAATTTCTGTTATTCTACTTTATTTTTTATTTAAATTTTTATACTCATTTGCCAGCTCAAAAAGAATATAATATTCTTCCTAAAGTCATCAGTTAGCTTACTTTCTTAATATTATTACTCTATTTTTCTATTTGACTATTTGAAAAGTAATTTCTTTTGTATATAAAATAGCTTTCATAATCATCAATTGCAGTATTTTCCTGTTAACACTAATGTACATTTATACTTCATCTGTTTGATAAAATGTCAATACATAAAGCACACAAAGAGAGTCTCATTCTAAACTGGACCTAAAACACCTTCTTAACTTGGAAAATGAATATTCAGATACTCACAGTAAATTCAAATGACATGGCTTTTTTGCATATGCCCTTGTTACACTGAACTAATGATCACGCAGTCCCTGATCATGTCACGTTCAGGGATACGAGAACTGATGTGAAGCAGGCCAGGCAGAATGGAGAAATGTGCTTTAGCTGGGTAGTTTAGGTGAAGCCTAATTTTGGATTTTTTTTTAATCTACTCCCACCACCCTCCTCAAATCCTGGAGCCCCAGTACCTCATGTTATAGTTAATCTGATTATCAGTTAACTTGGGATACTGGACACTTACAGACCAAGAATGCTTTTTGGATATTATTGGGTCACAGGCAATTTCACCTGGCGCCTTGTAGATTCTTCCAACGAGACTTCTTCAACTTTTGTTTTGATGGCAGGATGCTTAGAAGAGTGTGTTCTGGCTTTCAAATTGTATGGCTATTTTATTTGCTGAGAATTTGTTTCTGTTGAATTTCTAGCTTCTTCAGTGTACGCTAGAGGGCCTAAATCAAAAGAATAATTTGAAAGGGAATGAAAGTAAATGAATTTTAGCTTAGTGAGATAGCCAAGATAGTAAACGAAATATAAAAATGAATTTTTTAATGTAGTCTCAAAAAAAAATTATAGCAAGCTAATTTAGTTTTAATTGTGTAGTTTGTCTCTGCTTATGGCATAGAGGTTGAGGAATGGTATGGTTTTCTTTCATGATGTTAAACACAAGTTTAAGGATATATCAAAAATTTTTTAAATTTCATAAATTAATATACAGCAGTACCTCCTGGCTGGCACTGAATAGGGGCAGGAAATTAAGCGTTAACTGATACTATATCAAGAACTAAATTTGTGAACTTTTTTCAAAGAAACTGAAAAAAAATACATGGGATGCCTTCCTGTCTTACTAAATAGACATTGATTTATCCTTTTCTTAGTTACTTAGGATCGTCGTGAATATGTATGTCCCCATAATTGCTGGGAATACTGGTATTACACTCCATCTTGAGTCTTGCTGCATTCAGGAGACTTTGGAAGTACAGAAGCGCTCACACAGACTGTTGTTGCTAAGTATTGCTTAATGATAGAATAACTAGAAATACCCTCAGGAGCAGACTGCATGTGGCCTACCTCGGGTTCCTTTCTGCTTTTACTTGTTTTAGATGGTTTTTCATTGTTATTCTCAGAAGGAAAATTAGAGACATTTCTCCTTAGCATCCATGCGCCTTGGATTTACAACCTTCCCGGTGTCTGGGGGAAGTACCTGTCGCCTGGCATGCCCATTTTATTCAAGTGCGTGTATTTTGAGTACCTCACAAGAAGAGAGGAAACTTTTGTTTAGGGCTGTCTAGGTACAGTGCTAAGTAATTACCTAACTTTAAGTCTCTTAATCCTTGACTCTGCGGTGGTAAATTCGGAGTTCCATATTGCGGATGAGGAAACGGAATATTAGGGGGTGGGAGAATTTATTCGAGTTCATGTAGGTAGCCTGCAGCCGAGGAGCAGGATGTGAACTCACTCCCTTCTGGCTCGAGAGCCTTTCTTCTCCCCTACTGTGATGTCTTTTTAAGTATTCAGTTCTAACATAGCACAAGTTTAAAGCATTAAATAGTCCTTTTAAGAAGTCTATTGCTGTTCGTTATTCTTACTTGACACTTAATTTCCAAGTTCAGTGATCTCACTTTGCTAGAACCCTGGGTCCTCATTAAATGAGTGTTTTCTTGTTTGTTTGATTTTGGTTTGGGGTCCTCTTTAGGTGAAAACCAATTACCTGATTAAGTGTTCCACTTTCTTTTCTGGATGTTGGTGCTTAGCCCCCCTTTTTTAATTGAACAGCAAGCCTTAGTAATAACAGCAATTTTCATTTCTTCCAACATTCCTCTTTTCTTTCCCTCTTCTGACTTTGCTGTGGAGGATTTCACCTAGTAGGCTCTTACCTAAACTGCACTACTTTTTATCAGCTTGCCTGGAACCCTGCAGTGAAATAGGGAGAGCTATTTTTCAGCTCTGCATGATTTTACTGTCTTTTTAGCTCATTTAAAGAAAATCTGTACAATGAAAAAATTTGACTGTTACCCTTTGAGCACTTAAAAAATACTATTCAGTTTAAAAAAAAAAACCCTATAGCATCTCAAAAACTCCACGTCCTGTTTTATCAGTACAACTGGTTTAGTCTGGTGGCTCTGTTTCCTAAAAAATATTAAAATAACTCCTGTGAAATTGAAGTAACTCTCATTTACTTTTGCATATCAGAAATGCAGCTTTCAGATCTCAGCAGTTTCTCTGTATCATCTCTTAAAATAACACCTGAATTTTGTGTTGATAAAGTTTCTTTTCCCTCAGATTTTATTATTTCAAACACAAAAATGTTGACAGAATTTTGCAGTAAACACCCCCTATCTTATCCACCAGTTAGTGAGGTTCTTAATCTTCTCTACATTAGCTGCTATTAAGGGGTTTAGCTATTTGCAGTTTCTTCCTAAGACCAAACACATGTTGTTGCTATTATTACCACATGGTAAGAAGGCTGGTCCTGGGAATCAGATGGCCTGGGCTGGGTTCTAGCTGTGTCATCTACTAGCAGAGTTAGTTAAGCTCTTTGTATTCTTTCTTCACCAGTTTAATGAGGGTATTAACAGTTACAGTTGACCCTTGAACATCACTGGTTTGAACTGCATGGGTCCACTTATATGGGGACTTTTTTCAATAGTAAAGACACTGTACTACATGTTCTGAGGTTGGTTGAATCCACAGATGCAGAACCATGGTTACAGAGGAACCTGGGATGTGGAGAGCCAACTATAAATTATGTGCAGACGGTAGGGCCCCTAATGCGCATACTGTTCAAGGGTCAACTGCATTTCATAGAGTTAACAGAAAGATGAAATAAATTGATCTAACATGCCTGGCAGCCTAAGAGGTGCTCAGTAATTAACTACATCACATTACAGGATGATATAAAAATAACATTTAAACTACAAATTTGGATTATGTTATTTTACTTCAAAATTACTGTTTATCATGAGCACATCAGTTTGAATTGAAGATAGAGAAATAGTGAAAGAATTAGGTGATAAAAAAGTAGACTAAAAATTGCTGAGAAATATTCTTAAATTTATTTGTTAAAATCATACATCCATGATCCTCTGACGGACCGAAGTTTTTTAAAGGTTTGTCCAAGGTAATGGGGAAATGAAGTTAACTTACTCTCTTTTTAACAAGGTACAGCTAAGATGGAATCATTTACATTTTCTATTTGTTAGTACCTAGATTTGAGTAATTGCAGGACTAAGACTAGCTGGTGCTGTAGTGAATGGTGAATGGTGGTGCTTTAAAAAAAATAGCCTGTAGTTTTATTTGTATTCTCTTACTGTTTTTGTTTTCCATTTTGTTGGTTTCTGCCCTTATATTGATTATTTTCACTCTTGTTCTTTCGGGTTTGCACTATTCCAAGTTCATTAGTTGAATGTATAGCTCATTTGCTTTTAATCTTTGTTATTTCCTGAAAATATGTTTAAATAAAAGCATAAATCTCCCTCTGAGGACTCCTTTTCTTTGTCAGAAGGTCTTTAAATTTAATAACCTCGTGATGTACTCTGCACCATGCACCAGATTTATACTGGGAAGTTTACCAAGAAGTTATATTGCTTGAATTTCGATGTTGCAGTAATATGTTTCTGATATATTAATTACTGCATCGGATAATTATAGTGCCGTCTTTGAAAAATTTGAGGCTTAAATGAGTGGGATTATGTGCTGCTCTGATAGAGAAAGTTAAAATATTATTGATTCATATCCTTACTGTTTTTAAGGAAAATGTTGACCCTATTC
Organism: Camelus dromedarius; assembly: GCF_036321535.1. Lineage (NCBI taxonomy): Eukaryota > Metazoa > Chordata > Mammalia > Artiodactyla > Camelidae > Camelus > Camelus dromedarius. The sequence goes on from NC_087468.1 coordinate 13,083,552, forward strand.
AAAGTAATGGCCTCAGCAATAATGAGGTAACATTTTCAAGGTATAAATCATGGGAATGTAATGTTCACAGAGGATTGCACGAAGGATAATAGTCTATTCATTTCTCAGTGTTAGTAGTTTTTAGCTAATTTTTTTTTTTTTGCCTCAACATTGATGGAGAAAAAAACATTCCCATCAGTAACAGTGAGTGTATCTGAGTGGGCCGTGTCTAGTTTCAGAGTCTCCGTATGTATTCTGCTTTGGACCCATGCTGGATTATTGCAGTGGCACGCTGCTTTTCCTGCATCTGTTTTGTTTCTCTTCTAGGTCTGTTTTTCACTCACAATCAAATTTATCTTTCAAAATGGAGATCTAGTTACATCGCCTTCTTTCCTGGAAACGCTTTCAGTGCTTTTTCATTTCTATAGGAGAAACTCCTAGCAGGGTCAAAGCTCTGCATGATCTAGTGCTACCCATCAGTCCAGCACAATTGTGAACCAGCTTCCCCGCTTCCTTCTGTGATCCAGTGATTGGCCTCCTCTCAGTTCCTGTCTCAGTTCCCCTGCACAGGAATTTTGCTCATCCTGTTTTCTCTGTCTGCCAGAGGCCCTTCCCCTACGCCTTATCTCCCAGGCTACCTCCTCATCTCAGTTCGTTCTTGACTTCCTCAGGGAAAGACTTCCAGACTTCCTTGGACAGATGACTTTCCCCTGTTGTATGCACTCATAGCACTTTTTACCTGCTTCATGTATGGTTGTTGTTTTATATTTATTTGTATGATTCTTTGATTGATATCTGTTTCCCCTGTCACTACATTGAAAACTTTGTGAGAGAAGAAAACCATATCTCCTTCTTGATTACCATTGTATCCCCACTGAGTCGGTGGTGAATAAATATGTGTTAAATGAATGAATGGTTTTTTTGTTTTGTTTTGTTTTTTTGCTGAGGGACAGAAGATTCTAATAAACATACAGTTTTTGAGAACTGCTGCTCTAGCTGTTGTGGATTTCATCTCTGGATTAAATCAAAACGTCAGACAGTTGTGAATTTGGACAGTATTACTTTGTTTCCTCATGTAATTGCTTTTCCTCATTCGAACTGAAGCAGCATGCCCTTGGTTCAAACCGGGGCATGCTGTAAGTTGTGAACTGTTTATGTGGGTTGTATGGACAGTATTGAGGATAGTGTCCATTGTCTCAGGTACTGTCCTCTGTATCAGAAAGTACTGCCTTTATGACGACTCAGAGGAGAAATTTCTCTCCGATCTTACTCCCAGAAAAAAAATGTGCTTCTCTTGAGCAACTAGTCCGGTTTTTTCCTGAAAGTACCGTTGTCTGATACTTTACCCTGTTTCCTGATGCTCAGGGTCAAATTAGCAGCTCACATCTAGAAATCAGTCAGGGGTTTCTGGCCCTAGGTAAACATAATCTGAGTCTAAGCATCATTTTAACCTTTAGGATTTTAACTATGATTTATTTACATATTTTATAGTTTGTCCAATAAAAGTCTCTATATGGCTCTCAAGGATTAATAAAGCTACACCAAAGCTTAAAAAAAAAAAGCAGAGTTAATCTTTTAATCTGCTTGCTGGGTAAGAAGTGAGTTCAGTGTGTCTTCACATTGAAAGTGGAAGGGATAAAGAAGAATATGAAACGTTTATTACATATTGGGAGGAATTCTAGGTATTCAGATCTGATTGGTTCATTTGGGAACTAGAAATTCTTCCTTCTGATTTTTTTCTGCTTATGTCACAAAAGCACAGACATTGCTTTATGAAGATGTCTAAGGAGGGAATATGAAAGTTCTTTTAGGCTCATGGGTGTACAGTTAGCACTTCTGTATGCACACGCTGGGAACTTGGCAGAGTTGTATTTTCACAGCCTCGCCTTCATCCCACTGACATAGGACAGCAGGTCACAAGTTCACTGCTGTATGGGTTATGATCTTTGTAGGAACTCTGATTAAAGGCCTTGGTATTTGGCTTGACTGAATATGAGTCCCTTTATTTTCCTTCTGTTACAAAAATAAATTTTTGTACCATCAGATGGAATAACAGCTGTACAAGTAGCAGCTCTGACCCTGGAGACCAGGCATTGAAAGAAAAGTGAGCGTAGCCGTGACTGTTGTAAGGAGAAACTGGAAGGCTCTTCAGAGTGATGACCAAAGATTCCCTCACTTTGATCAGGAGGTCAGATCTTAAGACTCCTTCTTTCTACATTTGATAGCCAAGTTGTCTTTTCTTTTAATCTGAGTATAGATTGGTCAGCTTTCCCTGTGGTATTGTTCCATGCGAAGCAGGAAGTATTAGCTGTGTATTAAATATTTTTCTTGGCTCACCAGCGAAACATCCAGCGCCGTGGTGGTGTCTGCAACCACTTTGATTGATGACTTTAGTTTATTGTACTTCTAGGGCTTTATAGTATTATTGATCTTTTCAGTCAATGTTAGTAACACGTTTTTAATATATTTTTCAAGTTGTATGACCCCCTTAGTTGAAAACAGAACCCTAATGATTCTAGCTTTAATTGAAAATAGAACCCTAATGTATCCAGCTTTAAGGGAGTAACAGGGTTTTTTGTCTAGAGAGATCGGTCCCTTCAGAGATTCCCAGAGAAGTATGATCTCCCGAACGAGATGGGAAGGAAATATCTAAAAATGTCTAATTACTACATTATTATATATACTTATTATTTATATATGCAAGTTAGGTTTTGATGAAGTAGATACAAGAAGGCATGTTGTTGACTCAGGAAATAAAGATTAGAAGGGCCACACATAGTTTTGAAAACAAAAGAGCACTTAGAACAAAGTGAGAGAAAGGAGTTCTCAGTTGCCTGTGAGGTACAGATAACTTACACAGAATTAAACAAAATTTGCAAAGGTTATCATAGGACTATGGAAGATATTAGCTAATTAAAATATTTAATTTTGTTTATATATTTGTATGAAGTCCCATTACTGAAGGAATTTGTATTTGGGTTGAGACTTTGACTAAGTTTTAAGACTGGCTTGGGGAGTAAAACAAACCAAGGAAAAATCGCCATGGTTGTAGGTAGTCATAAAGGGATAAGATGAGTTTCTGCAAACCGTATACAGTCCAGAGGGTGTAAGAATGTTGGGTAAATGAGAAGGATAAAAGTGATTTGAAGGCTGGTAGGTATCCAGATTTTACCATTGGTAATTTGTAAAGAGAAACTTTTTCTGAAATTTCTGAATCTGAAATAAGATAAACCATCTACGATGTAAATGTTCCAGGTCCAGTTTGGGGATAAACATCAAATCACAAAAACTCAAGTCAGGTAGCTCTTCCATGGCCCCAGTATGGCCAGCCAGTATTTTCCCTGAGGGGAAATAATCTAGTTTGGAGGTGTAAGGTAGGAGTTAGATCAGGGCTTAATTAAAGGGACCTATAAGCTATACAGGTTGAAGGGAAAAGCCAGAGTGGGCTTCGGCAAATCCTAGACCCAAACAAGTTTTCTGTGAAGCCTGCTTACGGGTTCAGCCAGAAAGATTCAGATATTTAATTTCATACATAGACAACAAGTGCAGGATGAGCATGGGGTCAGCTCCCCCTGTCTCTCATCCAGCAGGGCAACACCGAAACCACAGAGGCCAGAGAATCACAGGTCACGTGAGTGGTAGGGCGCTCGTGCTGAGGAACAGTATACTCCATATTGCAGCTACACGATTTTTTTGTTTTTAGCCTGCAGCTGTATGGTAGGGAGTGGGCAAGGTGGAAAATCTAAACCCTCCTGGAACCAGGAAAAGTGGATGAGAAATTGCCTTACAGCAGGCTCCCACAAAACAGGGAGGTGGGTGAGAAGTAGCCTGGCAGCAGCACCTCCCAAAACTGCCCACCTTTCCCTACTTTGGAGGACCACGGGGCGAATGCTAAGGCTTAGGTCAGCCTGCGGTTGAGCCTGGCCTGTGTAGCCTGTGTGGAGAAGTGAAGGTTACCAGGACGCCGGTACAGAGCAGTCCCCCTGTATTATCGTGCATGACAACGGAGAAATGATAGGGTGAATTAGAATGAAGCATGAAAAGTGCTACAGGCAAGTGTTTGAAGCATCTAGAGAATTGTGGTCTGTTGGTCTTAGAATAAGCAGTTTACTTCTATGAAATTGTCTACTCCAAAAAATGTCTTTTTTGTAGTGATCATGTCAGCTTATGCCAAGAAACTTGTGTTCAGGAGTAATGTCTTTGTAATATCATCCATCAGGAGTACTTGGATAGTCTTTTATTGAGGCTTTTGTGTTTCTTCCAAAAGACTCGTTTCTGGTCTGTAGCTTGTAACAGGAGCCTTTAGGCAAGCATAAAGAAAAAGCAGAAACTACCTGTGGAGGTAAGACTGGTTCAGGTTAATTTACTTTAATAGCCAACAATACCAGAATGGAGAAAGGTAGACTTCTCTATTGAGGCATATCAATTTATAAGGATTTAGTGAATAATTACCTCCGAATAAGAATATATCATGGACAGTGAGGGAATTGACCCATTTCAGAGTCTTTAGTTTATGTCATAGTATGATTTTCTCTAGTTGTCGCTAATCTGGATATTGAAATCTAGAGATAAAATCTTTTTTAACTTTATTTTATTATTTTTTTAAATGACAACTTTATTGAGATAGAATTCACTTTTAAAAACATACAATTCACTGGTTTTTAGGATGTTCACAGAGTTGTACAATTACCACTGTCTTAATTGTAGAACACTTTCATCACTCCTAAGAGAAACTCAATACTCATTGACAGTCACTTCCCATTCTTCTCTCTGATCTGTCTTTATGGATTTGCCTAAGAGATAAATTATTTTTAAAATAATTTTATTAACTGGACAGTTATGAACATATCCATAACATGAATATGATTCTCTAAAAAGGACATGATCATTATTATTTTTACATTAATAAAAAGTTACCCATATACATTGACCTATATAATTTTATTTATTAAGTTTAAAAAATTATCTTGGGTTTAGTAAACAAAACAGTTTTCATGATAGTGTTGAGCTAATTCAAAATCTAGAGAATCCCAAGTGCTCTTAATTAATTCCATTGTCTCTTCTATTGTTAATTTTTCACAGAGCTAGATTACTATCTGATACTTTGGTAGGTGCTCAATAAGAAAACTTTCTTTTATTTTCGTAACAGAACTAGAATTAGAATCCAGCTTTCTTCCCACTAGGCTTCCTCTTTCCATTATGCCACACTTGCTTTCCATATGTACTCAAAGCTGAATTTTTAAAGCATTTGAAGCATGGAATCATATAAGTATGGATCACTTTTCTTTATTTCCTTTTTCTCTCCTATTTTTTGTAACCAAACATATATTTACAGTGCTGAAATGGTAAAAGCTTAAGGGAGAGAAGAAAGAAAAATTTGAAAACTTTCCATGTTTTATGTTTAATAACATATAAATACCCGTATTTCACAGGTAAAGAATTCATGTAAAGTAGAATATAATCATACGTATCGTTTTCAGCTTGAGTGCTATATGTATTTAAATAGCTCTAGTCAAAATGCTAAATATAAATTAGTGGTTTTAAGATATAAAAATTTTTATGCTTTCAGGAGCTCAAGTTGGAGGAGAGTGGTGGTAAAAGAAAGGATGAACAGCTGTAGGTTTTGTTGTTATTTGCATTTAAAATTTTACATATAGACAGTAGAGTACACAGTTCTTAAATGAATTTTTAAGAATTGGTGAATTTTTACACACAGGTATATATGTAGTAATCACCATTATCCATCTATATAGAATATTTTAACACCCTGGAAGGCTCCTTAGAACTCCCTTTGTGTCAGTTATAACCCTCCAAGAGGTAATCACTATTCTAAGTTACATCACCATGGATTAGTTTTGCCTGTTCTTGAAGTGCATATAAATGGAATTAAACAATTGCCTCTTGTGTCTGGGTTCTTTTGCTTATAATTATGTCTATAAGATTCATCCATATTTTATAGAGCAGTACATTAGTTAATTTTTGTTCTTTATAGTATTCCATTATATAAGTCAAGCAGAATTTATCCATTCACCTGTACATGGAGATTTGGGTTGTTTACAGTTTTTTACAAATATGACTAAAGCTGTTGAGAACTTCCTTATATTTGTCTTTTGGTGAATATATATGTACTCATTTTTCTTGGGCCATAAGGTATTACAGTATTATAAAGCTCAGAACTTTTTAAATTAACAATCAGTATGTCAAACCTACCTCACATGAAATTTTCAAGTCCACCTAAATAGACATATTCCTCTTATTTTATGATAGAAACTGGGGGGAAATGACATTGACTTCACAGTCAACTTAAGGTGATATTATGTGTCTGTTCTATAATGGCAAGAGTTGTGGATATTTTACATTCAATCATTCAGTAAACAGTAGGGCACCTTCCCAGGGGTTAGAGATACAGCTGTGAAAGACACAATCACATATCCTGCTTTCCCCAACCAATAAACAGCTCATTTGAATGTAATGTGTAGAGTGCAGATATGACGAAATGAGAATCATCAGGAGAGTTCTTAGGACAGAACATCTCATCTAAGCCTGGTTAGTCAGTGGAGGCATCTTGGAGGAAGTGACATATAAACTGGGTCCTAAAGATTGAATTTAGCTAGGTGAAGGAGGTGAGGGGGTGGGTGTTGAGAGGAGCAGTCATGAGAGTTACTAAGGCAATGTTTAAGGCTTGGAGACTTGAGAAATTTAAAGTAGCTGGTTAATCAGGAACTCAATTGTTAAGGGCCTTTTGGAGTTAAGGAGTTTTGACATCATCCTCAGGTCAGAAGGGAATCATTGATAATGCTTTTTTAATTATGGAAAATTTTAAACACATAGAATGGTAGACTAAGTCCTTATACTCAAATCCCACAGTTTTAGCAATGACCAGCTCATGGCCAGTCTTGTCGAGACCACTTCCTTCACCTCCAGGCGGTTGTTTGAAGCATATTTGAGACATCACATCATTACTGAAGATTTTTAGTGGGAGAGTGACATGATCAGTTTTGTATTTCAGAAATCACACATTCCTAGTAATTTTAACATATTTTTAAAATGCACACACCATCGTTTGGGTGCTTCTCATTTGCTCCTAGTGATAAAAGATATTTGTCTTTTCTGCATCACCATGTAATGTTTGTAGTAGTTTGCATTTTTCAGACTGTATGGAAGCAGGATTAAATGTTTAAATTATTTTATATATTTATCTTTCCATGTAGATAAGTTGGTTAATTTGCATTTAAAAATACTGTTAATGAACATATTGGCATTATAACTATAAAAATGTCATGATCAATAGAAAGGTTTGTTTCTAGGATTTAGCCTCCATAATAGCAAAGATACTAGTATTTGGAAAGTAACATTCAGGTTTTGGTTTTACTGTGAATGTTTTTTACAGATTCAAGTTGAAGAATTTATTATTCTGCTTTTGTGGTTCAGGTTTTGTTACTTATCTATCTATTGAGATTTTACTCATTGAAGCTTACTCTGATGGTGAGAGTTAATATAGATTGCTTTTATTTTAAAGCTATTTATAGCTGTCTGTGGGCCACTAAGTTAAAAATTCCTTCCTGCAGTTAGGTTTGCTTCCTGAAGTGTTTTAATTTCTCTTTCTCTCTCTCTTTCTTTTACAGTAGCTTAGTAGATGGTAGCTACTGCAATACTTCTTTCAGATAGTAGTGCACTTGTGCATTCATTTGTTCCTTTGGTGAGAGTCGATGCTCTTAATCTAAATCGAAGTTTAGCAAACTGTGGCTGATGAAGCTGCTTCTTACATTCTTTAAGGGTGTTTATACAAAAAGGGCCAATTTGCAACAGAAACTATACGTGGCCTGCAAATTTTAAATAGTGACTATCTAGTCCTTTATAGAAAAATTTGCCAACCCCTGAGCTAAATGAATAAAACTTAAATTCTTGGCGTGTGCTTCTTTTTCTTTTGGAAATGTTTCTATAAGATTCATTTTAGAATTGACATCTCAAAATTTAAAATTTTCATTGTCTTCTACAGAGAAGATGGTGAATTAGAAGATGGTGAAATAGATGATGCAGGATTTGAAGAAACACAAGAACAGGAAGCAAAAGAGGATGAAAAGCAGAAAAATGAGAAAGCCTACAGAAAATCAAGAAAAAAACATAAGAAAGAAAAAGAGAAGAAAAAATCTAAAAGAAGAAAACGTGAGAAACATAAGGTTAGTTAGAATCTATTTTTTATTCTTTTGATAAATTATAAAAAGTTATTCATAAATAAAACACTGAAAATTATAAAGTATAAATTATTTCCTATTTTCTTATAAAATACATAGATCGTATCTTTTTATGTATGTGCTTAATAAATTTTCTGAACATAATAATTAAGTGAATTATCTTAAAGACTTAAAAAAATAATCAAGGTGACTTTAATGCAAAGTAGAATAAATCTTTTCAATTGATGGAAGATTTCAGTATGCAGGGATACTGAAAGCTTAAAGAAAGAAAGTTTCATTCTTTACAGATGTAGATAAACAGTACTGGCATTGTCCATCCATTCATTTATTCATTCATTCATAGGTATTGTCGAATACTTGCTGTGGAAATCTCTGCACTGTCTGCTGGGAGTTATTGTAATGAGTGAAACCATCTCTGCTCTTACAGAGATTACATTGGAATGGGAAGGAGAGAGGCAGGAACCAACTGAAAACAAATGCTATCAAGAGCACTGTTGAGTGCTGGGTAGAGAATAATATGGACTGGGGTTGAGAAGAAGGGAAACCGATGCTGACAGAGAACTTAGAGAAGAGTTGGCAGCAGCAGTGGGGTAGTTTTTGAAATTCCCTGAATTTCCACCATTAAAACAGAGCAGCTAGTATAGCAAAACCAAAAACTCATTGGCAACGTCTACCAAAAAAGTGAAGTAACAGGTTATTTCAACAAACTTCAAAAACACAGATGGATAAGGCCAAACCACAGGCAGCAGCCAGACTAGAACAGGATCAGCAATTGTGTGTAATGAAGCAGAGGGAGGGAAAGGAACTTCCAGAAAACAAATTACCCAACAGTTTTCATTGCAAATGGATGAGTCCCCAGTGAACATGCAAAGCCTGTTGGCCAGACTGAGAAACAGCAATGGAAACTGAAGGGGCCTTGAGTGGATCCCAGTTCACACAGGCGTGTAAGGTGGCCATGTAAAACTGGGTGGTGCTGGGACGGTCTGGGACTGATGAACTCCTGATACTAATCAAGTGAATCTCTCCCGGGACAGAGCCCCACCCTGAGGAGGTGACTGCTGGGAGTAGCGTCCAGGTTGGGAGGACGAGAATACGAGGGCCAAGGGAGGAAATGTCAGGTGAAAATGAGGGAAGGGAGAGAGGTGGCATATATCAGAAGGCTCATGGCCACATTTCTCGTCCTTCATACGAGCCACATGAGAAGTAAGCCTAGAGGAGTGAAGCTAGGAGGGTTTTCCTGGCTTATTCCTGTTTTTACTCACAAGCAGTAAGATTGGATCATGATCACATTCCACCTAAGTTATTATTATAAAAAAAAAAGAGAGAGAGAGAAATGAAGAGAATGATATTCTTCCAGAAAAGAAAGAATGCCCACAAAACATATGAAAAACTTAACCTAATATTTCAAAACGATTTTAAAAAAAATAAGGAAATAATACAAACTATGGTCAAACAGCATAAACAGAATTTGGGGGAAGGAGGAGGTGGGGATCATTTGGTCATTTAGGCAAAAAGACCAAGTCACTTAATAAGGAAAGAAAGTCAGATTCATATTAAAATTTTTGATGTCAACATTTTATGCCAGAAGATAATGGAATAACATATTTGAATAAAATGTGAGCCAAGCATTTTATATCCAGGTAAATACTAACCTTCAAATATGAAGTCCTCAGAAAAACTGTATATAATAGAATTCAGGAAATATTGTTATTATGAGCCTTCCCATAGAATCTACTAGAGAACAAGTTCAACTAACCAGAATGACTGGTGGGAAGGCAAGAGTGATATACATACACTACATATTTACTTGTAAAACTAAGACTAAATGATGGACATAAGGGGGGGGGGAAGAATATTATGGATCAAAACATTACAGCTGTAAAAAAAATAAGTCAGGAAAAGCTGAAGAATATGTGGTAAGCAGGATAAGCTTATTGGTTACTTTATAGTTGTTAACTAAAAAATAAAATACAAATTGTATTTGAATAAAAAATACACTTCAAATTATTATCCTGGGAATGAAAGAGAGGAAGTGGAAGAAAAGGTTCCTGCCTAATTTCAATATTGGTCCCACTGGGAAACTAATAATATGCAAAGAATGGACGGGGACTAAGGTTACTGGGAAAAGGCAGTATGGAAGAAATAATTGAAACAAAAATACAGATCTTTCTAAATACCAGAAGATGTATTCCCCAACAATTCAAAATCCAACTCTAAGCTACGAACAAGAGAAAGATGTAAAAAACGAGTAAAGCTATACCAGGCAAATGTCCTTCTACCATAAAAGCATCAAGAGCTTAATTTAGTTCCGCACATTTTTACCGAGTCTGTTCTAGACATCCATGCTGGGAATGTAAGGACGATAAAATACAGAGCCAGTGTCTTCACTGGAAGAACTTAAAGAATTTTTTTAAAGAGGGTACTCAACCTGGGAAGGTGATGACTTTGACTAGGTATTTTGACTAGATTTGATGATTTTTTTTATTTTTTAGAAATTGCATTCATACTTGAAAAGCTTATTCTTGATATTTGTCAATCACTATCAATTACTTGTGGTGTGAATTTCACCGTTCAATTTGTGGGTTGAATTTACTTTATAGTTTGGAATGTTTCGGTATCTTTTAGAGTTTAGAGTACTTATACAATAGATTAAGAGCTCTGAAGCCATTTTAGGTAAGGATTAATTCATACTCTACTCGTGTTCTAGGACCCTTTTTGGTGTTGAGGAACCAATTTTATTTCCTTTAAGATTAACTTAAATTTAAGATCACTTTAGATCACAGAGGTGCAGTATTTTCTATTTGAAATCCTTGGGCCAAAGGGATGATGAGGAAAATGCTGCCATAAAGTCCCTGAAAAAAGAGGAAGGTGTACTTTTTCTTAGAAAATTTTAGTGACATTAGGGTAGAGGAGGTCTTCGGAGCAAGGATTTTTCAGTTAATACTTCAGAACCTACTAGGATAGTATAATCTGTTGGTTGGCACCTCTGGCTGAAACAAGCTTATCTAGTTACTAGTTAAATTTTCTTCCATTTGTAAATGTGACATATTTGGTTTTTCCTTCTTTTAGCATAATTCTCCATCCAGTGATGATAGTTCAGACTACAGCCTTGATTCAGATGTTGAACACTCAGAAAGCTCCCACAAAAAAAGAACTGGTTTCTACAGGGATTATGACATTCCATTTCCTCAGGTATTGCCTTTATTTTTATTGTCATAAAATATACGTAACATACAACTAACCGTTATAACTATTTTTCTCTTTATTTCTTTTTTAAAAAGTTGACATACGGTTGACCTACAACACTATGTTACTTGCAGATGCATAACATAGGATTCAGTATTTCTGTATGTAACAAAATGATTACCATGATAAGTCTGGTAACCATCTGTCACCTTACCAGGTTATTACAGTATGATTGACTATATTCCTCATGTTGTACATTTTATCCCTGTGACTCATGTATTTTATAATCGGAAGTTTATACCTTTTAATCTCCTCACCTATTTCATCAATTCTCCATTCTTTTCTGGCAGTCGCCTGCTTGTTCTCTGTGTCTGTGAATCTGTTTCTGTTTTGTTATGTTTGCTCATTTGTTTTGTCTTTTAGATTCCACATATAAATGAGATAGTACGGTATTTATCTTTTCCTGCCTGACTTATTTCATTTAGCATAATACCTTCTAGGTCCATCCATGTTGTCGAAAATGGCAAGATTTTATTCTTTTTTATTGCTGGGTAATATTCCATTGTATGTATACTACATCTTCTTTATCCATTCATCTATTGATGGACACTAAGATTGTTTCCATACCTTGGCCATTGTAATTAATTCAGCAGTGAACACAGGGGTGTGTCTGTCTTTTCAAATTAGTGTTTTTGTTTTCTTCAGAAAAATACCCAGAAGTGAAATTGCTGGCTCATATCGTAATTCTAGTTTTAATTTTTTGCAGAACCTCCATACTGTTTTTCATAGTGGCTGCACCAATTTACATCGTTTACATTGTTGTTGCCACCAACAGTGCCCAGAGATTCCCTTTTCTCCACATCCTTGGCAACACTTGTATTTTCTTGTCTTCTTGATAATAGCCATTCTGACCGGTGCAAGGTGGTATCTCACTGTAGTTTTAATTTGCATTTCCCTAATGATTACTGATGTTGAGCATCTTTTCATGTGTCTGTTGGCCATTTGTCTTCTTTGAGAAAATGTCTCTTCACTATTTTCACCATTTTAAAATATATAATTCAGTGACATTAAGTTTATTCACAGTGTTGTCCAGCCATCACCTCTAGGGGTTAGGGGTTCAGCATGAATTTTTACCATCTGTCTCTTTAAGTGCAAGCATTATTTGAAGTGTTTTAAGCAGAAAATATTTTAAAGCAACATGATATACTTTATATCTTTCTTAAGTCTGTTGTGCTGTATGAACGAAGTCTTTGATTTTGTGCTAGAAAAATCATGATGCTCTCAGGAGCACTGAAGAGTATTCAGGTCAGTGTGCATGTATCTGAAAAATCCCAGACTTCCTGAGTCCTGGTTTCTGCCAATCTGTCTGTATGCTTGTCTACAAGAGCTCTGTTCTTTCATCTAATTTGGTGTTCCTAATCTCCTGTGAGTTTAGAAACCAAATTACTGTGTCTGTTAAAGTTCTTATTAAATTGCTATTTCTGTTGCCTTCTTTATAGTTGAGGTTGCTCAGTAAATGACCATTGAATAAATAAGGTTTCATTAAAATCTCTTTTAAAATTTGAAAAGAATTCTACTTTGCTTACTAATTTTATCTAGTTAAGTGCATATGAGAATGTGTATGTGTATGTATGTATGTTTACACATACTTATTGTGTCTAGTGATTTTGGAGTGAATGATGCTACCATTTCTTAGAACATTTTAAAAGCTATTCATTAAATTATTTTTTTACCACTAATGACAAAATTTAAATCAGTTCAATTCAACAAAAACTGATGTAATATCTAAATTTCATCATTTGCAGTTAGGATTTTTTTTTTTTTTTTTTTTTTTAGAAATAGTTAGAAGTCTTTTGGAGACTCTTCCAATGAATGAAAACATGCTCAGGATGGGCATGACTATTTTAGATAACAAGGCGTCTGAAAATATCAAAAGCAATGAGATTCATAAGTAACAGTCACTAAAAGTAATTCCAAAAGACAAGATACAGAATATTTAAAACAGTGACAGAAGTACTGTAATAAATGCAAAGCCTTCTGTGGGGGCTACTGTGAGGGACACAACCAACTCGTTTGTATAAACAATAGCACATTTGTTTTAAGTAACTCATGTTTTCTTAAACATTATAGTTACTGTCATTATGTTAACTATTCTTTATCCCTATAGACACAGTGTAATTATTTTTGTTTCAAAAATTCAGTTAAAGAAATTTTTAAAAGGGATGATTTTTTTATATTTACCCACATTTCATTTACAGTCCTCCTTGTTCCTTTATGTACATGTGAGTTTCAATCAGGTATCATTTTCTTTTAACCTGAAGTATGTCTAGTCTTTATTCAACATTTCTTGTGGTGAAGACTTACTGTCAGTGAATTCTCTCAACTTTTATTTATTGGGAGATTGATTTTTTTCATTCTTATTTTTAATAAATTTTTATTTTGTCATACTGATTTACAGGAAAGTTCCAAGAATGGTGCAAAGAACTCGTGTATCTTGCACGCAGACTCCCCAGTTGCTGACATGTTACTGCATATGCTTTGCTTTTTCTTTTCTCTCTTCTCTCATCTTTTCGGGGAGATCTAATGTGCCTTTAAACTTATCTATGAATTCTTAATTTCAGCTTTTATATTTTTCACATCTATAAATTTATTTTGATTCTTTTTCAGATCTTCAAGGTAATTTTTGTAGTTTCTAGTTCCCTGCTGAAATTTTCCTAATGTCTTAAAAATAGCAAGCACAGATAATTTTAAGTCTGTCCCATGAATTCCAGTATCTAGTGGGTGTATTTCTGTTACCTGTTGCTTTTGCTGGGTCTCTTTCATGTGGTTTTGTCTCACATGCCTCGTTTGCCTGGGTTTTTTTGTTTGTTTGTTTTTGTATTGTGCACTGAGCATTGTATTCACAGAATGTAGTGTATTTTATAGAAATAATTTGAGGTCTAGAACAGTGTTCATTTCCTCCGAAGAGGATTTTCACTTGCTCTTGTCAGATTCCTAATGACTCTTACAAGCTTTGTTCTAGTTTCAAGATTTGAGATTTTTCTAGGCTACCCAGATAACTTAAGATTGGACTGCAGCCTCTGATTCAGGTTTTGAGATTCCCTCAAAATTGGCAGGTGGGGGTTACTAAGACTTCCATTTTTTCCAGACTGGACTTCTCCTTTTGTTCCCGAAGATTAAAGGGATAGTCAGAAGTGCTGTTGAACCTTTCAGCTGATGTTTCATGATGGGCTGATGCTTTCAGAGCAAAAACAGCTCCAGATACTACTCACTTCTGGGCATTTTCATCTCCAGAGTGATGGTCCTATAATCCTTCACTAGTTTGTTAGCTCTCTGAAGTCTACAGAGGGCTTGAAAAAAAAATATTTGTCTTATCTTTCCTACTTTTTTCAGGAGGAAGACTGATCTGATTACCTAGTCTGCCATTAGGAGCAGAGGAAGTTCAGTATCATTTCCTTCACATACGCTTTAAAGTTTACCCTAAGTACATCCTAAAAAACCCATTTAACTAGATAACAGGTATCTGCTATAAAAAAACTTATACAGTTACAGGCCCACAGCAGAATATAGTATAAACATCTAGCTATTAAATTAGAGGACTTAATCTGCCTTCCTTTTTCCTCATCCTTGTTCAGGGTCTCCTATTCCCTAATTTCGTGTTTACAGTGATCGCCATAGGGCCTGTTCCTGTGTTACAGAACCCAAATCTGCCCCCACAGATATTCTAGCAGCATATATAGCTTAATAATCAGTAACGTGATGGGAGAAACTATATCCTTTGGTAGAATTTTTATAGTCTTTTTCATTTCTTTTATCTTTAGGAGGGCTTTTAAAAATATTTACTAGATCCTTGCTGGTGAGTATATTTTGTTCATTCCAAATGATGAGCATGTGCGGTTTGAGGTGATAGGAGAACCGGAGCTGCTGTGTAACCAGTCATTCATTTAGTGCTTCCTGGAGAGCTTGCACTGCGTGGTTGGTGCCCTGCTTCAAACACGAAGCACTCCAGCAGGCCACGTTAGAGTCTGTCACTGCAGAAGGGGTCCTGGGATGGAAGGTTTGCATCACTGGAGAACTACTAGGATTATTTGCAGTTGGGAAAACTACGGAAGGGTAAATTGAAAATTTAGGATAATTCTGTTTAAAAAAGTAGAAATTATGGAGATTATTTTCGTAAAGGCTGTGAAAAATCAGAGAATTGAATTAACATTAATTAAAAGCTTTTGTGAAAGGCATCTAACCTCTGAAGGAGAGTTCATACTCACTCAGCAGAGTAATCTGTAATCATAAAGCATTAACATGTATCACTGAAGAACTAATATAATCATATTTTTATAAAGGGAAATGTAAGTACCATTCAACTAATTAATCTTCAACTTAATCAAAGCATTATTTCTTGTTTTATTTTCATAGTGGCTTTTTAAGAAATGTCAGAAACACTGCCTTTTGGCTACAGTTGTAAATCCCTTTGTGGATTTCTGAAGTGCTAGACTGAGAACAGTATATAAACGTGAAAAATACTGCTTAAAACAAGACAAAAATCTAATACAAATTTTGTCTTCAAAATTTTAAATTGATGAGCTAATTGATTTTGTTGATTGCTTTAGTTATATACTTTATCTCTATTTTAAAATTACTGAAAAGTACTTGTATTTCTCTGCATTCTATTAAAAAACACATAGTCTCATGTTGGTACCGTGCCAGGGCAGCATTTTTGCATCACATTTAAAATGTGCTAAACTGAAAATGAGTCATGGTCTGGGGTTTTCTAGATCCTCAAGTTGTAATTATGTGCAATTTTTTCTTGCTTTCTTATAAGAAAAATTGACAAAATATATGATGGAACTAACAAAAACATTTCAGTTAATAGAGGTGTACTTGAATACTATCATTAAATAAACTTCTAGGACTAAAATGTATTTATTTTTACATGCTTTACTAAAAGCAATAAAATTAATAATGTATATTCCAATAAATAGTTTTTAATGAGCAATTTATTCACTAGATTTTTTTTTACTATTGGGGAACCTACTTTTTCTATTAGACCTCAAATATAAACATTTTCTTTTTGTAAATTTGTCCATATGTATAGTTTTTTAAATGAAATATAATATGCTTAAATATGTCACTTGGGAATTTTTCAACGTTAGGAGAATATATATATTTTCTACCCTCCCTCCAAGCTATTTTACTGTCATTTCTTTATTTTCAAAAAAGCCTCTTCAGTGTTTTTGGAGAAGGAATTCATGTATGATGGGGTATGGATCTTTTTAAGGATTCCTGTGCATACAAACATGGGACATTGAAAACAAAAAGTGAATAAGACATACTCACCGGCAAGGATCTATGAACATTATAATGTTAAATAACCCAGAGTAGCATTTAGCTTTTTGAACTTAGTTTTAAATAGTGTCATAGTAAGTTTTAACCAAGAGGCAGAGCTAATAACTATGTTTGCCTCTTCTTTCTCCCAGCTTTCTGGGGGAAGAAAGATGTCCTGTGTTACTGTCAATTCCTGTATGTAACTGAAAAATCTTGATAATGATTATTCATTTTCACTTAGCATGGACATATATCAGGAAGCTACATGACATCAAAGAAGAGTCAACACAACAGAAAATTTAGAAGTAAAGACTATGATGAGTACAGCACCTACAGCGACGACAACTTTGGTACCTACAGCGACGACAACTTTGGTACCTACAGTCAGGAAGCAGAGGGAGACTTTGCCAGTCAGCTGAAACAATACAGGCAGACTAAAGAAACCTCAAGTACTGCTTTAGGATCATCATTTTCCAAAGAGCCAGGGAAAAAACAAAGATTGAAAGGAATTCATCAAGGTAAGTTTGAAGTTGTCAATTTGTTTTGAATAATGAGAACCTTATATAACAGGTAGCTATGGAGTAATAAGTTAAATTTCTTAGCCCTTTCCCGTGATCAGCTTATTGTTGTGGTTCCTAAATTTGTTTTTATTTATTTTGTCCTTGAGGACAGAAATCTACAACTATTTCTATCGGCATGATATCTTAATATTTGAATTTAAAAGATTTCCTAATATTTTAAAAGTATGTAAAAATATAAAACAACTTTCCTGTTGTGTTTTTCCCCTCCCTTCCATATGATACCTGTACACTGAAAAAACATAACCTACCTTTTTCTGTTGTCTCTGTTACTCTGTATTACTTTATATTTTAGACCTGTAAGGGCAGAATTCTGGGAAGCTATTCTTTTACTAGGCTTAAAGTATAGCAATCATCTTTGCTATGCAAATGTACTTAGGATTGTGGACATCTTTCAAGATTGGAAATAAGAACATAATCTAAAAAATTTCTGGAGTGATCACCTTTTCATCTGCTATGTTGAGGTACCTCGTCCCTGGAGAGACCAGGGCAAGTTACCATAGAACTTATTGGTCAGATCAGGGTCAAATCAACCTTAAGAATTGTCCAGTCAATAAATCTGCTTCAGGAAAACTGGAGTAGATGAGGCTGAGATGAAGTAGTGAGCATCCAAACCCTAAATAACTATCCTTTAGTTATCATTTAAAAAAGGAATCACTTATGAGTAAATTTGGTTATTTCTATGGCCTTATTTTTTCTTGATTTCCTAGCAGAATTCCTTTGAAAAATTTGTTGAACTAAAGAGAAAGGAATTTGTCTATGCATATGCTATTGTAATTAGTATGTTTGTTCCTGAAGTCTAGACATAGTGGTGTCAGGGATCATTCCAGTTGGGGAATAAGGGCAATGGAGAGGACTGTTCATCCCTTCCCACTGGGGTTTTGCCTTTCAAGCGCTTCCTGTTTGTTCTGTTAAATAACTGAGTATTGTATTTTATTTTGACTTTTATTTCTTCCCCCTGAATTATGAAAGTAATATATGGTCAAATGCAGAAAACTTTTCTATGTGTAGAAAAGATAACCCAGCAAAGATCAAAGATAAAACAAAAGCAACTTGAATACCTACACCCAGAGACAATTACTATTAATATTTTTGGTATATTCTTCTAGAATTTTTTGACAATTATTTAAAAAAAATTATACATACTGTTGTAAGTTGTTTTTTTATCCTTAATTATGAATTGTATCTTAGTCACTCTTATGTTAATGAGTAGATTTAAATGCCATGTATATCCTTGTTCCTTACCTTCCTTATGTTGTTAACATCCCTCAAAAAACAAAAAAATAAAAAGCAGTACCCAGGAAGTAAAAGGTAAAGATTGAATTAATTTTTTTCTTTGAATTTAGAGGGGAAAAAATGCACAGTGCACAGTACATTATAGACTTATTTTAAATATGATATTCCCTATAAACTAATAGATTGATGTACTGTTTTCTATGATATCTGAAGTACACTTTAACTTTTTTAGGTATTGAACAGAGGGTTAAAAGTTACAATATTGGTCGTGGACGCGGTTTGCCGAAGAAAATCAAACGCAAAGACCGTGGGGGAAGAACCAATAAAGGGCCTAGTATGTTTCAGGATGACTTTCAAGAGGTACTGGGAATTTATATATGATGAGGAGAGAAGCTTTTCCATCCTTTAACCTATTTGACTGCAAATAAAGCATTGTGATTATTTTTCTAAGCATTGTGACTTTAATGCTGCTTTCCTAGTAAATAAAAAATTTCAGTTCAGATCAAATAGATACATTCCCAAAAATGAAGTACTGTTTTAATTAGTTATGATACTAGTATAGAGATGTCAGTTTAGGTGACCTTGAAATAAAATCGATATGTCTGAAAGCACCTCAAAGTAAAATTGATGTATCTGAAAGCAAAAGTGTGTGCTCTATTAGTTCTCTGTTGAGCTCTCCTTTCCTAGGAGTCATCTCCTCTAAACGCAAATGGCAATGAAATGCTCATAGCTCAGTGTGTGGCAGGGCCAAGAAGGGAGATGGTGGTAACTTCACCTACTTTATTAGCGTTGAAAGCTTTGAAAGAGAAGAAAAGGAGATGTAAATGGTTGGAAAGATGAATTTATGAACCATATGTGTAGTAGATATTGAGTAAATATACGGAGCACTGAACTCTAAACAAGTACATTTCAGCCTGGTAGCCACTTTCGGGATTAGAGTGATCCAGTTCCTGCATTCTGCCACTGTTCCAGTAAGATTTGATTGAATTATATAGAGCAAGGTTGGGTTATCAAAAGCTGCAACCTTGATAGATAGAAAAGGGATAACGTACTATAACTGGAAAATGCTTAGTTTTCTGATCTCTGGGTTTAAAGATAATGGGCAACAATTTCTTAATATGTATTCCTTAGTACACTGTTGAGGAAGTTGTCAACAGGTATGACCTAAAAAAAGAAGTTCAGGCCCAAATAAATTTCTGAAACCTAGGACATGCTATTCTACTCTTGGGGATTCTCAGTCAACAGTATATTAAAGGCTCTGAGCAGGTTAGGCATAAAGAAGCCCATTTTACTTTTTTCAGCCCATAATTTTCAAAATTTACTTGATCATGAACTGTTTTGGTTTTGGGTTTTTTTTTTAAACCCCTGCACACCTGTTAACATTCACTCTTAACTCAGTATTGCCATGGAATAGCTTTGGAAACAATCTTAAAATTTCTGGGTTATTATGCTTGCCTGTCCACCTTCCTAGGCACCTGTAGAATGTGCTGCTTTCACTAGACCAAATTAATGTGAATGTTTTCTAAGTAAGCCTCCTCCTTTCTTCAATACTTAACATCCTACATGTGAAAAAATAATTAGCTTACAAGAAAGTGTGGCTTTGAGCAAGTTACAACCTATCTCTGAGCATCAATTTGCTTACTCTGTAAAATAACAGTACATATTAAATTAATTCTAAGGGTGCCTTCAAGCACTAGCATTTTAAATATTTACAGATCTGGGCCGCAACTAAAAGATTTCTTTATCATGTAATAGAAAATTGGAATAAATTCTTTTGCATTTATCAGGTGTAACATATTTTTCCTTTATTTATCAAGATTAAAATGTTATCGATAGTAAGTCAGTTTGTTGGCTCTCATGACAGATTTCTTCTTACGATTCCAGAAATAAGCAGGAGAGTGCCAGAGGAAGCAGCTCATGTTCAGGAGTGGTTTGGGGTAGAGTGGACACGCTAGAGTGGCCAACATAGATCCATTTCCACCCTGGCCTTTTCGAGGAGTGTAAGGTCCTCCGAAGGCCAGATAAATTCAGGGATACCTACATGTCCCCACTAATTTTCTTGAAAACTTGTCACAGAACAAACAAACTTGATGGATTTTAAAGACTTATTCATTCTGTTAGCCATAAAACTCCTAAAGTTATTAGTCTTTATAGTAGCTATTAAATTTTCTGTAAATACATACTCTTTTCCTGGTAGAGCCTTTAATTTCTTCTTCCCTGTAGTGTATGCCAGAAGTCTTTTATGCTCTTGTTCCTTACAGCAGTACAATATTAAAAGTAAATAAATTTTAAAATGTCCAAGTAGGTAGTTTGGTTTTCCCTCCCTTCATCTTTTCCTTCTCTTCCTCTGTCTTGAATTGTGTTTTCTTCGAGACAGTGTGATACAGTGCAAAGAATTCTGTCTTGACTCTACTAACATACCCGTAAACTTTGACAAGTCACTAATCTTCAGTTTTCATATTTGTCCAATGAAGGTGATGAACTAGATTACTTCTGTGGTTCTTCCAGCTCTTACATTATGAGAGATACTAAAGATGCGGGGCATTTGTGGTTCTTCTATGGGCTCAAGCTTAAAAGATCAAATCTTCCAGGCACTTTATTTTGTCCTGAAATTCTATGTGTTAAATTTGCTTTAGATTTTCTAGAATACTTTGATTATAGCCAGGTTTCCCATAGTTATGGATATTAAGATACTTACTACTCATTTAAATAGAACTAACTGAAGGACAAAACAAAACAAAACAAAAAAACCCCCATAATCCTCTACTAAAACAATGAGGCACGCCATTAGAAAGTAACATAGAAAGAGTGAGCTATTAATGAAACATAGGTACAACTTGGTGCATTTTTCAAGCTTTGGGGTTTTTTTTGTGTGATTACCTAGTATTTTTACTTTTTAATTTCAGAGTTATTCTCCTCAAGTTGCCTCACTGACTTTGTGTAATGCACTCCCTTTGGCTGCCTATTTTATTACAGCCCACAATTCTTTGTACAGGAGGCAAGTGTGAGCTGGTTATTTATATCTACTTGTTCTAAATGAGCCTAAAAATAGAAAATGTTTGTAAGTCAAATTTACGTAGATTTAAGACATTTTAAATGATCCTTTCAGAGTAGAGTATAAGCAGTTTCACTGTGTTTTCCTGGAACAATATGGGCATACGTATATTTTTTAGAAGAACTTCTAAGATTATCTTTTTCTGGTATTCTTGTACTTCTTCCCCAAGAATTCTTGTAGTAAAATGTATATTTCAGTTGTGAGCACTGAGGATCAGATTTAAGTTTAGCCATCTGTTACCTCAAGGGTTCACCGTGAGGCAGTTTCCTATTTTCAGTAGATTGTGCTTTGTTCTCCATCTTCTAGCAAATTGAGAGAAAAGGGAAAACTGATATCAGATCAGAAGAACAAATTGTTACTAAGCTTCTACAGTGTGCAAGGCATTGTGCATGCTGGGTGCTTGAAACACAGTGCTGTTTTATAGGGCTCATGAGTGGCAGTCCTTAGCTTGACTAAGCGTCATACTCTCTTGTTAGTCAATCTCTTTATACTTGTAGCAAGAGTTGAATAGGGGACTGAGGAGAAGAGCTAAAGAAAGCAAGTAGGGCTGCGGGACTTTCTACCATACACTACTCTTTTTTTTTTAATTGAAAAATTAAAGGTAATACTCTTCCTCGTTTTTTTTTTTTCCCTAGAGAGTGCAAAATAACCACACATGCAAGCAGTCTATAATTTTTCAGAGATCCATCTAGAGACATACACTAAGTGTGGGGGATAATCTTTTAGTCTTTTTTCTTTGCCTTTATTATTTATAAACTAAGATCACTTTTTCACTTAGTGAAGTATTGTGAACATTTTCTTATGTTCCCAAATTGTCTTTCCACCCTATGATTTTTAATGACTATGTAGTATTCTACCACCTAAATGTATCATAATGTGTTTAACTATTCTCCTAGTTATGGATGTGTAGAGTATTTCTAGACTTTTTGTTTGACTTGTAAATAATTCTGCAGTAGTTATTTTTATGAATAAATCACTGTATACCTTCTGGATAATTTCTTTTGAATAATCCTGAAAAGTACAAACTCTGTGTCAAACAATATGGATATTTTAAATCTTCTATCAACAGTACATGAGAGTGCATATCTTTTACATTTTCCAAAACTATTATTTTTAATTTTTAAATGTTTCATAATTTTATTTTGAAAAATGTAGTTATGTGTCCTCATTAAATTAGAAATAGAGTTCTTTGCAAGTGCTCATAGCAATAAGCAGTTTGCCAGAGGGATCTCTCTCTCCAAATAAATGAATAGCATCAGCACTTCCAGTCTTGACTGCTTTTAACTATCAGTGTGTACTGCTTTCCAGATCCATGTGACTATACATTTTAATACTGATTTAATATTTCATATGTTGCATTTAAATGATTTTTTTTCTTACAGTATAGTAAACCAGGAAAGAAATGGAAGGTTATGACTCAGGAATTTATAAACCAGCACACAGTGGAACATAAAGGAAAACAAATCTGTAAATACTTTCTGGAAGGGAGATGTATTAAGGTAAATTTATGGGGGTATCATAAATCATTTTTTAAAATGATCTAAAATAATCTTCTAAAATAATTTTAAAATTTAAAGTCATTGGAGGGTGGTTAGTTTTTCATTTCTCATATAGTTGTAATAAAATTGGTTCTTCAAAATGTATCTTGCATGGAAATATTGTATACCAGAACTGATTTAATTCTATTCTGGAACAATAATAGAATTTTTTAAAATCAGATTATATTGAACAAACACATGATGCTGACTCTGTGGCAAGTACTGTTCAGAGTGGATTACTAATATTAAATCTTTACAGTGACACAATGAAGTTGTTACTGTTTTTCTCCACGTTTTAAATATGGCCAAACGAGGAGGTTAAGTCAGTCCCCATAGCAGCTCAGCTAGAAATTGTGAGTGCTGAGCGCTGGTGAAACCGAGGCCGTATCCTCTGGAGGCCGTGCTCACTGTGCCGCCTCTCTGCACGTAGTCACATCCACTGTCTTGGGCAAGAGTTCTAAGGGATTGTTTGAATTATTATTAGCTCATTATTTAAAGACTGAAGATATGACCATAGTTCTACCATGAAACACCATGGAGAAAATTCAATTTGACGGTTTCTTTTTTCTTTTTCTTCTTTTCTTTTTTGTGAACAGGGAGATCAATGTAAATTTGATCACGATGCAGAGTTGGAGAAGAGAAAAGAGATCTGCAAATTTTATTTACAAGGATATTGTACCAAAGGAGAGAACTGTATTTATATGCATAATATCCTTTATTAAAATATATTAACCAAAATATTGAGGTTTTCAAGCATCATTGAGGGTCTAAAAATCATAAGTTCAACCTGGAAAGCCTAATTTGGTTTTAAATTTAAAACAGCACATTATATAAATCAAGTCTAGGCAGCCTTTTTACTTCAAAAGGGAAACTGAGTTTTTTTCTTTAGGGAAATGAAATAACTTTCTTTTGGGAAAAAAAAAAGATCTATGAAATAAAGGTACTTTATATTTAATATACTCAGCTTATAAATATTTCAAGAGACTGTGCTTTCTGAAGGAGTATTTGGCAAAATATTTATTCTGTGACTTAATTATTATTTTCTTAGGTTTATAAATAATAAATTATCATTGTTGAAAATTATAAAATCAAAGTTTTGTCAGATCTTACCACCCAATGATAAACACTGTATGTTCTTCCCTATTTCTTCCATTGGAAATCTATACTTTGAAATTGTGTTCTTGCCTCCACCAAATGACATATGGGGTGTGTGTGTATATATATATATGTGTGTGTGTATATACATACATACATACACATATATATATATGTATGTAGATAGATAAATAGATAGATAGATATAGAGATGTATATATATATATATATATATATATATATATATATATATATATATAGTACATTTTTCTGTGTTAACCCTGACTCCTCCCCACCCCAAGCTGGTTACTCACTACCACACATGACTACTGGAGCTTTTCCCCACTGATTTGAAACTCAATCTTTATCACAGATGAACTGCTTATATGTATGTTTTTGTTCTAGACTTTCTGTTTGGTTCCATGGATTTGTTCACGCTCATGTCTCGTGTTGCTTTGCTGTGATTTTTTTTCTGCCTCCCCAGCACACTGTGCTGTTTGGTAGATTCTTACATGTATTTCCCAAGGTAAATTTGTCTACTTTAAAAAATAACGTATAGAAGAAAAGAAAGTGAAAAATCTGTTACCATAGATCTAAATGTAATAAATGAAACCATGCAAATACTGGAGAAATATACCAATGGATTCCTTTATAATCCAGAAGAACAGAAAACTTTCCCAAGTATGCCTTGAAATTCAGAAACAGTAAGGGAAGACATTGAATACTTGACTGCATAAAATATTTTAAAATTTATATAACAAAAATATGGCATAAACAATGTAAAAGGTAAATAATAAAATGGGAAAAAATTGTTTGCAATATATCACTTAAAAGAGGTAATAGCCTTAATATATGAGTTTCTAAAAATTGAGAAGAAAAATGGGGCAAGAGGTACAGATAATTCACAAAAAGAGAAATGCAAATGACTCCAAAACATATGATAAGATGCTCTATCCTGTTCATAATAAGAGAAACGTAGTTACAAAGCTACTCCAAGCAGCATGGCACTGGCACAAAAACAGACACATAGATCAATGGGACGGGATGGAAAGTCCAGAAATAAACCCACGCACTTATGGTCAATTAATCTATGACAAAGGAGGCAAGAATATACAATGGAGAAAAGACAGTCTCTTCAACAAGTGGTGCTGGGAAAACTGGACAGCTACCTGTAAAAGAGTGAAATTAGAACATTCTCTAACACGATGTGCAAAAATAAACTCGAAATAGATTAAAGACCTAAATATAAGACCGGATACTACAAAACTCCTAGAAGAGAACATAGGCAGAACACTCTTTGACAGAAATTGCTGCAAGATTTTTTTCGAACCAGCTCCTAGAGTAATGGAAATAAAAGCAAAAATAAACAAATAAACTTGTTAATTTGAAAGGACACATGCACCCCAGCAGCACTATTTACAATAGCTAAGACATGGAATTAACACAAATGTCCTTCGACAGATGACTGGATAAAGAAGATCTGGGGTGTGTGTGTGTGTGTGTGTGTGTACACACACACACACACACACACACACACACACACACACACACACACACATGGAATACTACTTAGCCATAAAAAAGAAAAAATAATGCCATTTGCAGCAACATGGATGGACCTGGAGATTATCATTCTAAGTGAAGTAAGTCAGAAAGAGAAAGAAAAATACCATATATCACTTATATGTGGAATCCAAAAACATAAAGCAAAAAAAAAAGTGCAAATGAAACTTATCTACAAAACGGAAACAGACTCACAGACATAGAAAACAAAACTTATGGTTTCCCAGGAGATAAAGAGGGTGGGAAAGGATAAATTCAGAATTCGAAATCTGCATCTCTTGGGGAGTGATGGAAATGTTAGCTATCTTGGTTGTGGTGGTGGTTTCATTGGTGTATACATTTATCAAAATTCATCAAATTGTACACCTGAAATAAATGTAGTTTACTGTACAGGAATCATACCACAATTTTTTAAAAAGAAACGTAATTTAATCTATGTCGAGATACCATTTGTAGCTCTCAGATTTTCAAAAATACACATACATGCAAAAAGTGACAGCAAAGTTTGTTAGCAAGGCTGTGAAAAAACAGACACACTCAGACCTCACTGGTGGGAATTCAAAATGGTATACCCTTATGGAGGGGAGCTTGGCAGTGTCTGGCAAAATTATACATGAATTTTCCCTTCTACTTAGCAATCCTACCATTTTGCAAATTCTAATGAATCAGTGGATCTGGGTAGTGATTACTGATGGCTGCTAAAATCATCTTGTGAAAAGTTGGTCAGAAACTTTGTAATTGATAGATTGGACGGACAACACCTGAACCAACTGGTCAGTCTTACTCACTGAAAAGAAACAACCAGGCACTAAATGCCTTCTGATACAATGCAATGAAACACCACCTGTGCCAAATGTTGACATTATCAAATGAGTGATACAAACTAAAAGTGAAAGGAAACTTGAGAGATTTACCAGCTAGATGCAGTTTGGATCCTGAAAGGCATTTTTCTGAAAAGTCTGGGAAGTTTACAGGATAGTAGAAATTAATGCATTCATTTTTCAGATTGATGATAAGGTTGTGATTGTTAAGAAAAATACTCCTTATCTGTTCAAAATAAACATGGAAGTATTTACGAATGAAATGTATCTCTCCAGTGTTTGGAGGGAGAGTAGCTAGGAGCCTTCAGGGGTGGTAGAGATCTCACAAAACTGCCAGATGATAAACATTGTTGACCCTGTGTGGCCACCTGTACCTCTTGATTTAACATTTCCTTTAGATGTTGGTCTCCAAAATCTTAAGTAAGATTAACCTGTGGTTCTCTCTCTTTTTTTTTATTTTATTTATTTATTTATTTTTTTAACATTTTTTATTGATTTATAGTCATTTTACAATGTTGTGTCAAATTCCAGTGTAGAGCACGATTTTTCAGTTATACATGAACATGTATATAATCATTGTCACATTTTTTTCTCTGTGAGCTACCATAAGATCTTGTGTATATTTCCCTGTGCTGTATAGTATAATCTTGTTTATCTATTCTACAATTTTGAAATCCCAGTCTATCTCTTCCCACCCCCTGCCCCCTTGGCAACCACAAGTTTATATTCTATGTCTGTGAGTCTATTTCTGTTTTGTATTTATGCTTTTTTTTTTTTTTTAAGATTCCACATATGAGCGATCTCATATGGTATTTTTCTTTCTCTTTCTGGCTTACTTCACTTAGAATGACATTCTCCAGGAGCATCCATGTTGCTGCAAATGGTGTTATGTAACCTGTGGTTTTCATTGTTGGAATACTTGACTTTACCGTCACACATCAGGCCCTTTTATTTTCTTCATAAAGTCTTGCTACAAAATTTATATGTTCTGTGTGACAATTTATTCTATTGTGTAAAGTAACAGAGTTTACATAATTAGATTACTATAGTATTTGCTGTAATATCGTAAATATTTTTTTCTTTAAAAAATTGTTTTCTAGCTTTAACAGAGTAAGACTTAAAATTTTTTGAATGTCTTGTGTAATTAAAATATTTAAGCTTAAAAATTAAATACATTATCTGATATGATTATAGAAAATTCAGTACAACATACAGCAGTAAAATCTTACTGATACAGCAGTTACGTTTTTGGTTTAAAAATACAAGTTAGATTATAGTTGGTCTATTCCTTAATATTTTTATTTACATGAATTTCCATGCAAGTTTTACCATAGCGGAGCAAAATGTTACCAAGGAGACAACTGTAAATTTTCACATGATGATCTGACTAAAGAAACAAAGAAACTTTTGGACAAAGTGAGTAATATTTTTATACCTCGATTATTTGTTAAGTCTCTCCATAGATTTGTTTGACTTGAATCATGTTTTGTAAATCATATTTTGTAGAACTCTCCTGAGAAATTAAGGACTTGTTATTTTATGTTTTATTCTATTATATTGTGTTAGAAAAGCAGGAATATTGGGCTAAGAATTAAAAAATCTTTTGCTATTATCACTGTTATGCCATTAAAAAAGCTAATTTTAAAACCAGTCCTTCGTAAATTTTACTTCTCTCAGTTGAGTTTTTGTTCAAGTGTAGTTTACTTATTTTCCAGTTTTATTGGATATAATTGGCATACAGCACTGTAGAAATTTAAGATGTACAGCATAATGATTGACTTCCATACTTCATGAAATGATGACCACAGTAAATTTAATGAGCATCCATCATCT
The DNA here is from genome assembly GCF_036321535.1 of Camelus dromedarius. NCBI lineage: Eukaryota > Metazoa > Chordata > Mammalia > Artiodactyla > Camelidae > Camelus > Camelus dromedarius. The sequence continues at coordinate 13,111,953 of NC_087468.1, forward strand.
TGTACACATACAAAATTAGAGGAATAAAAAGAGATTTTTTTTCCCTTGTGATGAGAACTCTTAGGATTTACTCTCTTAATGACTTTCACATACAATGTACAGCAGTGTTAATTGTATTTACCATGTTGTACGTGACACCCCTAGTGCTTATTTATCTTATACCTGGAACTTTGTACCTATTTAGTACCTTCATCCAGTTCCTCCTCCAGCCACCTCTGGTAACCTCAGATCTGATCTCTAAAAAAAGTTAATTTACTTTGAGAAATATCCTTTACCTCTTTGAACCTCATATTCTTTATAAAAAATTAGTTAGCTGTCTCTGACCTATTTCAACTTTAATATTGTATTTTTCTGTTAGTAAAACTAGTTTACTCAATTCTTCACTGCTTTAAATGTGAGAAAGAAAGCTTGTTTTGAAATAGAGATCTTTGCTGATTATTTTTAGGTGTTGAACACTGAAGAAGACCCTACAAATGAAGATGAAAGAGAATTAGAAGAACTCAGAAAGCGTGGCATAACTCCCCTCCCCAAACCGCCTCCAGGAGTTGGGCTTCTGCCAACCCCATCAGAGCATTTTCCCTTCTCTGATCCTGAAGATGATTTTCAAACAGATCTCTCTGATGATTTCAAGAAAATTCCATCTCTTTTTGAAATAGTTGTAAAACCTACTGTGGATTTAGCACATAAAATTGGGAAGAAGTAAGTTAAATTTTTTAAAAATGGCAGCATTTTCCACCTGAAAATTCTTAACTAAGAAACTAACTTGTATTCCATGTTAATCAGGTAATTAGATTTAGACAGAGATAAGACATCTGGCAGGCACCTCAGTTGCTGCTTCCCATTTCCTTTTGTCCCTGCCCTCTGTTGCCTGCCAGCAGTGCTTTTCTCTACAGAATCCTTAACACAGCTTCAGAAACCTCTCCACACTGATCCTGAAGGACACTGCTAGGTGCATGGAACTGGCGTTCCTACCATCTTGTTATGGGGCAGCATTGCCATGAATAATATCTACACATAGTGGGTAGTGTGTCTCCAGCATACTTGTTCTTCTAGAGGAGTATTTCCTTGGGCCACTAGAGGAAAACCTCTTGGTAAGCTGCATCCAGGTTTGCAGTTTTTAACAACACTATGCCAGTCCTGCTCCCTCTCCCCCAGGGTCTGTTCACTTGGGCTCTAAGTCCCATTGTTATCTTTTAACCCTAATGCTCAGGAAGCGATGAGATCGTAGCAGATGAGGAGTAAGACATTTACAGCAAAAATCACAATGAATGCGAGCCATTAAAAGTATTTCTATTCAAGTCCAGAAAAGACAAGTATGTTCACTATTTAGCTAAATAAATATTGTAGATCAGATCCTAGTCATTGCAAAAGGAGAACAATATAATAGATGTAAAGATTAGAAATGAAAAGGCAGACTCATTATTTGGTCATTTTCCCTTAATGAACCCAAAGGAGTCAACTAACAAAACTGTTAGAAATCATACAGTTATCCCTCAGTGTCTGAGGGGGACTGGTACCAGGAAATCCATGGACACCAAAATCCACAGATGCCCAAGTCCTTTATATAAATGGGTGAAGTATTTGCATATAACCTTCACACATGCCCCTGTATACTTTAAATCATCTCTAGGTTACTTATAATACCTAATACAATGCAAATGTTATGTAAATAGTTGGAAATACAACATAGATGCTATGTAAGTAATTGCCTGCATGTGGCAAATTCAGGTTTTGCCTTTTGGAACTTTCTGGAATATTTTTCCTGAATATTTTCAATCTGCAGCTGGTCGAATCTGTGGACGCCGAACTGCAGCTATGGAAGGCCACCTATAATCGAATTAGTAAGATGTCTAGAAAGAAGAGCAACATTCACAAATTAAAATCTTTTTTATGCAAGTAATAACCAATTAGAAATTGTAATAAAGTGGTATGTTATAATTCTAATTTTGTTATAAGAAGGTCTGTGTATGCCTAGAAAAAGGATTAGAAGAGAACCAATCAGAAACTTTATCTCTGGGTGGTGGAATTAGAGGTGAATCTTACTTATTTTTGTCCTTTTCTATATTTTTCAAAATATTAATAACTGGTAAGTTTAAGAACAGCTGGTAGTAAGCAGTAATTAAGAAAACTGTGGGCTGAAATGAAGGCAAGACACATATGTTGGTGTTTCCACTTACAGACAATATAGAATAAATTGCTTCTTAAAAATATAGTTTTCTGTTCTGGTACTGTAAAACATTTAACCAATATCTATTTTAAAATGTAACATTCTTGTTTCCCTCTTTTCTTTGAGCTAAGAAATACTACTCTTTTGTCCACAGGCCACCAGCATTTTATAACAGTGCCTCATCACCAGGACCACAATTTCAGGAAAGCAGCCCACATCCTCAACATATCTATAGTTCTGGGTCAAGTCCAGGTCCCGGACCCAATATGTCTCAGGGACACAATAGTCCTGTGATGCACCCAGGCTCCCCTGGACATCATCCATGTCCAATGCCGCAGAGCCCCCCTTTACCGCCTGGTCCACCTGGAATTGTAGGCCCTCACAGTCAAGCGGGAGTACTTGTTCAACCGGAAACACCTTTGACACCACCAAGTATGAGTGGTGCTTACCATTGCCCAGGCTTCCCAGAGCACATGATGAAAGTACCTAGAGAGAATCACTGTTCTCCAGCTTCGTCACACCTGCAAAGCCCTGGTGAGATGCAGCTCAGTACCAACTATGAGTCCCTTCCAAACACGGCTGAGTTTTATGACAGTTACTATTCACAGCATGCTGTGCATAATTTTCAGCCATCCAATAATTCTGGTGGTAAGTTTACCTTTTGAAATAACTCACTTCTAATTTAAAATATTTGGAGTCCTATTTTTCTTTAAAAGCATGAAAAGAATATTTTAAATAACACAAAGTAAAATGTAAAACAAACATTAAAATACAGTTTAAATTTAACCAAATATTTGTAGCAGTAGAACTTTACAGAACTTTAAAAAATACTTATAATTACATAATTTGATTATTAAATGTGATTATTATTATAACTAAACTTTCACAGTGCTACTCTCTAGTGGAGTTTTGTGCTAAATCAGAGTGTGTTTCTTTCCGTGTTACGTGTGTAGATGGGACGTGGCACCATGGAGAATTTGCCCAGCATCAGCCTCCCGTTGTTCAAGACTCACCTAACCACGGGAGTGGGTCTGACAGCGGCGGTAATGTAACATGCCCTGGTGCCCTGCCTGCCCCAGGTCTCCCCCCTGCAGTGCAGAGAGCTCTTTTTGTCAGACTTACTCAGAAATACCAAGAAGATGAAGATCCAGGCAGCACTCAGCCTCAGAGGGCACTAAGCAAAGAAGAAGGTGTGTCAGGTGTTGTGATAGCATTTTACCTGTTTAGATGACTCAGTTCCTGAAATGGTCTTGAATAAGTTAAAATTTGAAAAATGGGTTCCTAAGCACTGTCTCTTCTATTTGTAGTTTATCTCATAGCTCCTGTCTTCTTGGGATTGATTGCAGTTTCCAGTGCCACTGATGCATTAGTAATTAATTGCAAAGGGTTTGATTTGAAGCGATGAAGAGATCTGAAGCTGGAGTGTCAGGCCTGGGCAAGCAGACTTGCTATTAAACCTTTTTTTTTTTTTTTTTTAAGAAGAAAAGAAATAGAACAGGAACAAAATACCTTCCACTTCAGGAATTTTGATTTCTAATCCAAGTTCAAATGATTTAATTATTAGAGGAATTTTTATGGGCATAGGCTGTACACTTCCGGTTCTACTATATTATTAAGGAATATTATTTTTAATATAAAAGGTTATGTGGAGACACTAAGCTTCCCTTGGTATTTTTGATACTGATAAGCATATAGCAATTAGTTGATTGAGTTAAGGGGAGGAAAGTTTAAATCACCTAGTTCTTATGAATTATAAAATTGATGTGTTTGGCCACTCAAACATAAAATGTATGAATAACTGTGTAGAACTAGATAACTCTAGATAGTGACAAGCTACTCTATAAACATTGCTATATTTTCAATGAAGATAACATTAACTCTTCATTTATGTAGCATGACAAGGGAATGAGGGGTTTCTAATAAGCGAATTTCCTGAACAGTTTATATTTACTCCTTTAGGTGCTAATTTTAAGAAATAACCATTTTAATGGTAATCTTTATTTGGTGGGGTAATTGGGTTGGTTTGTTTATTTATTTATTTATTTTAATGGAAGTACTGGCGATTGAACCCAGGACCTCATGCATGTTAAGCACACACTCTACCACTGAGCTATACATCTGCCCCATCCCCTAGTAATCTTTCTTTAAAGTCTTACAAAGCTTTATGTTTTAATAAACAAGAAAATTAAAACTTTTCTAGATGATATAAAATTTATGCTATAATATTATACAATTGGTAATTTTTATGAGGATTGTTTTCCCTGTATACAGAAAACATCCAAACAGCTAGATATTTTTGTGTTTGTGTTCATTTTTACAAATTTTTTTGCCTTTATAAATTTTATCTCTTTTGATAAAAAGCAGATAGAAAGCTTTTAAAACTCATTTTCTGTCTAGTATCTGCTTTCCATTGATCTCTCTCTACTATTCTACTTTCCTTCTGTTATTCTCATTCCAAAAGGAATTTGACTGCTTATAAAATATATTGATATGAAAGTGAAAATAAAATAATATTTTGGATCAAGTACCAAATTCTGTGAGCAGTGACACCCCTATTCAGAAAAATCTAAAATAACTGCAAGAGGTAAAAGTGAATCACAAGTGTACTTCTAAGCTTCCTGGAGAAAGAGAAGAAAGGTCCAGTGTCTGGCTATAAGTAGTTTTTTTAGACATCAAGATACGAGTAAAACTTACTGCCATTGTGACATAGTATTATTATTTTAAACCACATCCCCACCCTAACTACCAATGCTTGTTTTGTAAACAATGTTTTGTTCAAACTAAGTATTTTTTTGTTTATTTTTCATTTAATGCTTGAATGATATATTCACGTAGGTCAAACAGCTAAAATTACAACATAGTATGAAGGGAAAGTTCCCACTTCAGCCCTCATTTGCTCTGTTCCCATTGCTTCCTTAATTATCATTGTTAGCATTTTGGTTTTTTCCCAGATTTTAAAAAATATCTCCCCCTTGTTAAATCCAGAGCTATGAAGTTTAAGAATTGCTTGAATTAAAGAGAGCTGAAACATTTTGTTACTCCTTTCCAAGAGTGTATTTCCTTCTTCTCCCAACCCTATCTTACCACACATTTCTGAGTTCCCTTTGACCAGTTCGAATGAAAGGTCCAGATTTTTCTCTGACTGGAAGGACATTACAGATGTTCCAATACCACATCTCTTTCTTTGTAGAATATAATGACTAAATTGCTAATTGTTATACCACATCTTATCTTGTTCCAACAAGTTGAAACTCTGGCATTTTTTTTTTAACTGAAGTATAGTCAATTTACAGTGCTGTGTTAGTTTCTGGTGTACAGCAAAGTGATTCAGTTATACATACACATGTATTCCTTTTCATTTTCTTTTTCATTATAGGTTATTACAAGGCATTGAATATAGTTCCCTATGCTATCCAGTAGGACCTTGTTTATTTTATATATAGTAGTTAGTATGCAAATCCCAAACTCCCGATTTATCCTTTCCCTCTAAACTGGCATTTCTATGGTGCATTTTCTTGAAGTTAGACTACACTTATTTCAGGAATAGTGTTTTTTAAATCTTAATTAAGGCCATATATGAATGCTTCATTCTTTACAGTCAGTTTTTGTCTGCCTTTAGATGATACTGTTAACTGGTATTCCAGTAGTGAAGAGGAAGAAGGAAGCAGTGTCAAGTCGATACTGAGAACATTACAGAAACAAACAGAAACTTTAAGGAATCAACAACAACCTTCCACAGAACTCAGCACTCCTACTGATCCAAGACTTGCTAAAGAGAAAAGTAAAGGAAACCAAGTTGTTGACCCCAGACTTCGGACTATCTCAAGGCATGACCTTAGAAAATCTTCTGAGTCTACCCCACTGGATCTTAGACTTGCGTGGGATCCCAGAAAATTACGCGGGAATGGAAGTGGTCATGTAGGCTCTTCGGTTGGTGGAGCAAAGTTTGATTTACATCATGGAAACGTTGGCTCTAATGTCAAACACAAAAGAGGAGATGATGATGATGAAGACACAGAAAGAGAACTGAGAGAAAAAGCGTTCTTAATACCTTTGGATTCTTCCCCTGGTGTAATGCTCCAGGATCCAAGGTCACAACTGAGGCAGTTTAGCCACATTAAAATGGATATTATCCTAACCAAACCCAACTTTGCAAAACACATCGTGTGGGCTCCAGAAGACTTACTTCCAGTCCCTTTACCTAAACCTGATCCAGTATCTTCAATCAATTTACCTCTGCCCCCTCTGATAGCTGACCAGAGGCTCAGTAGGTTATGGAATACAAAAAGTGATCTTCATCAAAACACAGTGCCCATTGATTCAAAATTAGCAGCCAAAGCGAAAATTAGCACAACAAGCAGAGAAGGCTACCTAGAGCAACTGGGAGACCTGCATGGTTCAGGAAGTAAATTGGGAGATCCTAGGCTGCAAAAAAATTTTGATCCTAGACTTCACAGACTGCATAATACAGAGTCTCATCAAGCAGTTATGAAGGATTCACATACATCAAAGAGTGCCCCTCATTTAGCCAGATCAAATGCTGGCTCATCCCAGCCCTTAGGGGCAGTCCCTAGCAGCTCTGGTCCCGGTTTGCCTCCATATGCCCCTAAACTCTCCTCTTCAGCTGGCCTTCCCCTGGGAACCCCAAGCTCAGTTCTTAGTGGTATTAGTTTGTATGACCCTAGGGAGCAGGGTTCACCATCTGCATCAGAGCTAGTGATGGAAAATACAGAGAACCAGAGAAAAAGTGGTAGTTTAAAAAGTAGTGACAGAAATGAGCCTTCTCCTGGAGAAGCAGTCCTGCCACAGAAGATCGCTCCAAGTGTGGATGTGACTGTTGAGGGCCCGGCGGACCCACAGGCAGATCCTGTCAGGGGTTCCGGTGTGGTGCAGGTCCCAGCAGTGCACAGTCTTCCCATCCAGGCGTTAACAGGCTTAATCAGACCCCAGTACAGTGACCCGAGGCAGGCGAGGCAGACGGGACAGGTGAGCCCCACCCCAGACGATGACCCCAGTAGAGAAACCGATGACAAGTCTCTGAAAGAGGTTTTTAAAACTTTTGATCCAACTGCTTCACCGTTCTGTTAGCTGTTGTGTAACTCCACAGTTCTTTTCACTCTTGTGACTGTTGCAGTCCTCTGCTGTTTTGTAACTGGTTTACCTCTATAGTTTATTTATTTTTAAATTATAAACACTTTTCAGCTGCTAGTATCAGAACCACATGAAGTTATATCCTCTAAAGCCTGTGGAATTTTATATAATATTTTTATAACTTTAAGAGACTGTAGCAATTGACATAGAAACCTATATATCATGTTAGCTTCAGTAAAAATACTTTTATTGTAAATAAACCATCATGAACTCAACACTCTGCCTGCATATATATATGCCAGTTGTCTTTCATAATCAGTGTTTAGATAAATGATTACCACTTTTATATGGTTGTTAGTTTCAAGCAATATAATGTACATTACTTTTGAGAAACAGTATTTTGACTAGGATCCTCTCTTTGTGAACACAGAATTGATTAATATGTAATGCTAACTGCTAGCTAAACTGTAAAATGAAGTAAAGAAAACATTTTTAATCTCAATTAGAGCAGTTCATTTAGTTAAGGGGCATCACTTTTATTAGTACTGGCAATATTATTTGTGTAAATGAAGCATTTGAATGTCATATCTTTTAAAGGTATTTTACAGTATACTGTATCATAGAAGTTGGAGATACATAAATAGAATGTTTTGCTAAAGTGAAAAATTCCCAATTCCTCTAACATAACTTTTTAAATTTTAATTTTTCACATTAACTAGTTATGAGTTACTGCTGTTATATTATGATGTTTATACATTTCGATTTTTTTGTCTTTAGCAGCATAATTTATATTACTTTTTCAAATTATGTAGCTGCAATAATTGTATTCATCATGACTTTGGCAATTTTTAACAGAGTTTTAAAAGATCCAGTGAGAGCCTTTAATGATTATTGCATTGATAATGTTTTAAATGTCCAGGTTCTATACTTTTTCTTAAATAGCAAGAAAACACAGAGATGGTATAGTCAACTGTATATGGCTACCAATAAAGAATTTCTTTCAGATCTCACCTGACTGGCATTCTATAACAGAGGAGACTGCCTTGTGTTTTAATGTATTTAGTGTCCTCATAGTTTGGAAACCTCCTAAATTGATTAGAAATTGTATTTTTATGAAAAATAATTTGTATTCATTCTCATGTATTTATTGCAGTATATAAATAGTGGCAGCCCTACTTGTTTTATACATGTATTATTTATACCTAAAACCAAGTATTACACTGATATTCATATCTTGAACTGGAGGTATGTGACAGTATTTGCTGGTGACAACTCCAATAAGTCATTTGAAAAGGAGCATTTCATTATAAAGGTAATGCAAGGAGAGGAACTCAGTCCTTGAGAAGTGATTTTAAAAATACACAGCAAAATATTTCTGTGGGAACTAAACCACATAGCATATGGTTTAATACTAATGTGTATTCTTTTTCTTCCCTTCTTCACTTTTTACTTTGTTTGCTCTGATTCCGTGCTTAAATGGGGTGGCAGTTAAGTGAACAAGAATGCGACTTGCCCACCTAAGAAGCTCATTGTGTTCTAAGAGGAGGACAGTTGTTCAAGGGAATGTGAGTTCCTACTATATACACTTCGGTTCCATTGTTGTCTAAAATGGTTCTCAATAATATTTGGGGGGTAAAAAATGCATTTTAAAGCCACTGTAGAAAGTACTTTCTGATTTACTGTCCAAACAAACTTTAGTATTAATAGAAAAGTTAATAAAATGGGTAAAACTAACAGAGAAAATATACATACTTATATTCCTAAAAATAATAATTTATTTATCAGGATAAAAATAGTAAAATTGCTGAATTTTAGTCATTAAATTGAAAATTTTAGCAAATCTTTAATTCATGCTTTTATAATTATTGTAAGTAATGCTGTTTACAATATCATCCAAAAAAATAATTTGGCTTGTTAAGAATCAAAATAGAATCCAAATTTTTTTCCAGATTCTTAACAGAAGATCCTTTTTACTAAGAGAGATTTTAAAAAATTAGTTAAAAACTGAGGTTCCAAAATCATTGATACAAATTATAATGTTCGTTTACTTAGCGTTCTTGAGCCCCCGTTACTTCAGCTAATGTCCTAGAGGCTATTTTGCAAGACAGTTTGAACCAACTTTCAAATTTAACAACATATTTTGTATGAAAATGTTTTATTTATGTTTAATGATTTTTATTTGTGATGCTTTTTAATTGAGATAACTTTAACTTAGGGAATCTTCTGTTATGCCCTATCAACCTGGATTATTTTAATGTTCTTCTTTTTTCCTATTTTCTTACCAAAATTAATAAATAGCCATTTTCTCTAATTTATAAACTCCTCTTTAAGATGAACTGGTGTTTTTAGAATCCATCTAATTTAATTTACACCGTTACATTGAAAAGTGCATTATGTTCCTATTCTTAGAAGCCAAACATATATAGCTGACAGAAATAACTTGTGTGTTTTAGACTCACTGAGGTGTGACTTGACTATTCATACTGGTTTCGAGAGTTTTACACCTGTTCTCTTTGATGTTAAGCAGAGTGGGGTGTATCAGGGCGTTGAATTGGGATACCCAGATGGTCATAATTTAGACTGAGCAGCTCCTTTCCCATGTCTTGTTTAGTTTGCCCACAGCTCCTATCTCTGGGACTTTCCCAGTTAGGACCTCATTCTGAATCTTGACAATTAACCAAATGTTGGAGTGTTTTCAAACTGTGCCTCAGCAAGTAGGTCTGTTTCTGAACAGACCCTCTGTGTTACCCAGCTGAATGCGCCAAACCCCAGAGTTAGGTTGCAGCCAAAGCAGCCTAATCGTGAGATGACATTTGCTTTGATTTCTGTTTGCCTTTGAACTTGCTGTAGGACTTCAGTAGTATTCCCTGCTAGTTGTTCTTACTTTAAGAGTAGAAGAATGGTTGATTAGTGAAAGAATCCTGTATGAGTGCTCGCATAAGTCACTTTGCTGAATTAATCAGAAGAGACAGAAAGAGGAAAGGAGAACTTGTGAGGGCTGAAGGTTTAAAGACATTGAATTAATATTCTTGTTCTGAATTGATTTATAGGTGTTATAGCTCAATGTCTAGTCATCTGTGAAATGGGTGTAATTTTGACTGTTCACAGATTTGATGTAAGGGGTGAATGAATTATTATTTTAAAGTATTTGTAAATATAAAATTGCTTTGTAACTTTCACAGACATAGTCATTACATTCCCACTGGGTTTGCATTTAGTTGTACTGCACAATGATACACACTTAAAACACAGAATTGCCCCAGAAGTTGTTTCAGAGAGTATTAATTTCCTTGAACATTCTGTATCAGTAAGACACAGGACTTTCCTAACTTTAACGCTGTATGGACTTGTAGTGTCCATTCAAGATCTGACCTCTCGCTCATTTTTATCAGGTTGAATATTGATGGAGGGTAAAAATCCTAGTTGCATGCTGTGTTTGCTTAAATCATAGCATGTATGGAATGGGCGATGTGGCCAACTCAGTCACTGTAAGAGTCATTGGCTCTTAGAAACAATAGGGATATTTATTCCCATCTCTTAATACATATTTCTGCAAGCATGTGACATTGAGGTCTTTCTTAGTGACCACTTGCGTGGTAAAGATACCATTTTCCTTTGGTTAATGGCACCTTGAAGTTTGAAAGTTCTTAGGGACCTAGATGTGAGGTCTTGTCCATATCTTTCCATTTGCACGACAGAGTCTCATGGTCCTCTCTCAAATGGGAGATGCTCTCCCCGAGTTCACCCTTCTGGGCTGAGGGCTGCACCTTGGGGCGGGGTGGGGGGAGTCAAGCAGTCCACCGACAGGGCACCTGCAACCTTCGGTAACTGGGCTTTCCTGAATTTCTGAGACAAAGAGTTGTAATTATCTTTTCAGAACTGGTTTGGCAGCACTTGATAATAATATGTTCAAAATTTAGTAGTAGTTAGTAAACCTAATTAGTTTAAGTAAGAGTTAGTTTAGGAAATTTAAGCTTTGACAAAATGTAACCAATCAGGGTCTGAGTGTTTAAGGCTGTTTTCCTCACTTATGTGTTACGATTTAGTGTTTATACGTCTTTTCCCCGAGTAGCTTAATGTGATTTGCAGAACCAGTGTCAGTAGCTACCAGTCACTGTGTTGCTGGGGTTATGTTTTTTGAGTATGTTATTTATCAGCAGTAATCTGCCAGTTGTAACAAAATCCAAATTAACTTGCCTTTCTTGGAAAAGATACAGACCGAAGAAAAAGGACTTTTAAGTTAACATCAATATAACATTTAGAATTTCTAATTTTTAAATAAGAAATATAAAGCACACATTTTAAACTGTCTTTTACACTTTCAGAGGCAGAACCCATATGCGTTGCCCCATTGCAACAAGCCTCGTTTTAGGCACACAGTGGGTGCTTTATTAACGGCTTGTTGATTGCCTCCTAACCTCATCCGTCCATGTGTAGATTTTACAGGTGCCGTCATCTGTTAGCACAGGTGTGGCAGAGCCATTCCACGGTCATATTAGGAGTACAGTTCATAAATTATACTCCATTCAGTAGGCACAGGGCACTAGCCTTCTCTTGTTTTGTCTCCCTTCCCCACCTCCCACCCAAACAATGTGAAGGTAGGGTTATGGCAGCTTTACCTAGGAGTTAAATGTTTCTACAATAATTCACAACTTTTGAGTCCTCCAGACTTACGAGATAACTTTACTATTTCATTGTGGAAGTTTAAATAGACCAGTAATTTGTTCCTATAGATCTATGAAGGATTCTTTCTATAACTAGAAAGAACTACATACCAGAGTCTTGTATTTTTATTTTAAAATAAAATTTCTCTAATTTCCCCCTTCCTGGTCTCATCAAAAATCAACCAAAATTATAAAGATATGCCTACCCTAGTGAATTTCCAATAATGTTTTATCCTAACACCATAAACAATAATTTACCATTTCAAGTCATGAATTGGTTTCTAAATTTGGATCTTGTGTCTTGTCCTTAAACAGCCTTCATTACCCTTTGGAATAGAACAATCATGTGTTACAGTTGGGAAAATCATTGTGGTTGTACAGAAAATCTGTTTCTTCAAACAAGATTGTGAGTTCTTGGAATGTATTTTGTAACTTGATTTATCCTTAATCTCTTTTTTTTAAAACTTAGAATTTATTAGAAAAAAAAATCAACTTTGAATTATCAGGCCCCATACTTCCTGGCTCAGTACTGATTTTAATACCTCTGTGAGGGCATTAAGTTTTAGAGGAATGGTGAAATTTGCATTAGCTAATATTATTTTGTCAGGGGTCTGAAATATAGTTTATTGTAAAGGAATTAAATAGATAGAGGCCCAATTTTTTTAAAAAATTAGCCATGTTGTCCCCAAACTTCCATTATGAGCAAGATCTTGGGGTCTGTTGTCAATGATAGACTGTACATTTTATATGCTTTTTAAATAGTGAAGGTGAAAGATAATTAACTATTCCTTACAGGGGGGAGGTTTTAGCCCACCTCTGTTTTACATGAATTTGCCCTCCCGATGTTTGAGAGAGAAGTCAAATAAGACAGTGTCTTTTCATGAGGTAGAATGGTACTTGTTTTAAAAGTGACAATCAAGAAGTAGTCATTTGTATACTTACTGCCAAAGTTTAAAAATATTTTACATACCTTACCCTAAACCTACTGCTCCCCCACCCAGGATTCAGAAGGGGCTCAGCACAGACCCCGGGTTCCAGGGCCCGGGTCATTTTGTCTTCAGTCTAGGGCTGCTGTGCCTGTGCGTGGGAAAGGGGTAGATGGTACTAGTGTCCGAGGATGGAGTGTGTGTGTGTGTGTGTGTGTGTGTGTGTGTGTGTGTGTGTGTGTTTGGAGGGAGGGGTGCTGTGTTGAGATGCATGGTCGCCCATGTTCTGTGAGATTTACAAGTACCATCAGTGGGCTGAAATCCAGATTAAACCTATTCAGGATGAGGTAGAGTTTTTTCCCCAAACTTCCTCCTGTAATTATTTCAGTTCCCCAAGTTGTGTCTCAAGTGTTGGTGAAATGCTGCCTTGGCTGGTTTACTTGGGAGGGCTTTAGTAGATACCAATTTAGTAAATTAACTAAATTGTTGATCTACTGTCTGTTCAAAAGATACCGTCAAGGGGTGTACTTTGCTGAATTGATAAGTTATTCTACATAAGGACTAACAAATCACTTCATGAAAGCAGGAGTATCTTTTTTTCTTCTCATTTACTAATAACTTTTCCAAGCTGCATTCTGTTGTTGCAAGTTTCTGCAGTTTTTTTCTGTGACACCTTTCTATTGTCTGATTTAAATAAAAATGTTTCTAATGATATCTGTCTGGCAGTGTATTGCTTTGCTTTAATAAATCTTCGATTTAAACATAGAATATCAAGGAGCCGTGTACTCATAAGAGCTTGTAAACGGAACGCCTCCAGGCCTTCCTTGAAAGAAGGTAATAGAAGTAAGCTATCCTTCAGTTTATCTTTAGGGCACAGATGTTGTGCTTCACTTGCCCACAAAGATTGACAGCATTTAAAACCCTATCCTATCTCTTACATTAGCTTAAATTAATTTTCTGTTAATTTTCTCTTAAAATCTGTGAATCTGCTAGCAAATGTGCTGCTTAGAGTTGAGCAAGAACTCTTCAGGATCAAAATAGGATCTCATCACAGGAAAGGCTCTCAGAGAGCAACTGGTCCCACTTCCCTCCAAGATCAGGAGCAACAAAGAAGTGGCTGGCCATGCTTCCCTCAAAGGTCAGGAAACACCATTAAAAGATGTTTTCTGGCTCCTGTTCTAGTGTGTTCAGTGGCCAAGGACACCCTGTCTCAAGTAAGAGAACCCAGTAGATTACTGGATTTAATTATAGAGCAACTCAAGACTGTTGGAAACTTCTTCCTTGAGAGCTAGCGTGGCCTGGTCCTGGCGCACCCTCTCTGAGCAGTGCAACATGGGGCAACTCAGGACTTCACTGAGTACCGCTTTCCTCATGGACAGAATGGGGGTTCATCACTTACATAAGAAAGACTGAGCACTTAGCATGTGCTGTTAGGTGTTGAGTTACAGAGATGGGTAAGATGGACTGCTTTTTAACTGCAAAGTGAGTGAAGTCACAGTGCTTTATGGTGAACATCAAATGATCAAGTACACAAGGATATATTTTAGAAAATTACGAGGAACAAAAAAAGAAGTATAGTGGATATAATGTTGCATAATTCGTTCCAATCAAACCATGCCCCTCTCTAACATCCTCACGGTGGTGGTGGCTCTGCCCCTTTGACTTCATCTTCCACAACGGCACATCTATCTGCCCAGCATTCTGGAGCCCAGAGTGCTTAAGATATGCACAGTAAAACCTCAATACATGCTAGTTTGGTGATGGGCAGTGTACTCGGGTATTAATTAAATATTCACCATGAGATGAACATGCAGTTTACTTTTTTTTACTACAATAAACTGTTGGACCCTCCATCAATAAAATACTCAACAAATATTTTAAATTGATATATAATTGACATGTAACATATGTCAGTTTCATGTGTACAATATAATGATCTGATTTACGTATATATTGCAGAATGGTCACCACAGTAAGTCGAGTTAGCATCCATCATCTCACATAATTACAAATTTTTTATCTAAGCAACTTTCAAATATATTTTTTCAAATATATTAACTAGAGTCACCATGCTGTGTATTACATCCCCAGGACTTATTTATTTTATAACTGGAAGTTTGTACCTTCTGACCCCCTTCACTCATTTTGTGCCCCACCCCTCCCTGCCCTAGCCTGCCTCTGGCAACCACCAATCTGTTCTTTGTATCTGTGAGTTTGGCTTTTTTGTTTTTGTTTTTTAGACTCTACATATAAGTGAGATCATTCAGTATTTGTCTGTCTTTGTCTGACTCATCTGATTCAGCATCATGCCCTCAAGGTCCATCCATGTGGACACAAATAGCAGGATTTCCTTCTTTTTTATGGCTGAGTAATATTACACATCATGCAGATATACTATATGCCACATTTCCTTTATCCATTCATCCATCAGCGGACATTTAGATTGCTTCTCTGTCTGAGCTGTTGCAAATAATGCTGCAATGAACATCAAGGTGCAAATACCTTTTTGAGTTAGTTTTTTTGTTTGTTTGTTTCCTTAAGATAAATACCCAGAACTGGAATTTATGGATCATATGGTAGTTCAATTTTTAATTTTTTGAGGAACCTCCATAGTGTTTTCCATAGCGTCTGCACCAATTTACAATCCCACCAACAGTGCATGAGGGTTCCCTTTTCTCCACATTCTTGCCAACACTTATGTGTTGTCCTTTTGGTAACAGCCATTCTGACAGGTATGAGGTGGTACATCCTTGTGGTTTTGATTTGCATTTGCCTGATGATTAGAGATGTTGAGCATCTATTCATGTGCCTGTTGGCCATTTGTATGTCTTCTTTGGGAAAATGTCTATTCAGGTCCTCTGCCCATGTTTTTAATTGGGTTGGATTTTTTTGATGTTGAGTTGTATGAGCTTTTTGTATATTTGGGGTATTAACTCCTTATCGGATATATCGTTAGTGTGTAAGAAAGGCAGCAGATTTCTGTATATTAATTTTGTGTTCTGCAGCTTTACTGAATTCATGTGTTAGTTCTAATAGTTTTTTTGTTAGTGTCTTTGGGATTTTCTATATAGTATCATGTTATCTACAATGACAGTTTTATCTCTTCCTTTCCAGTCTGAATTCCTTTTATTCCTTTTTCTTGTTTGATTGCTATGGCTAGGACTTCCAATACTATGTTGAATAAAAGTGGTTAGAGTGGGCATCCTTGTCTTGTTTCTGATTACTTAGAGGAAATGTTTTCAGCTTTTCACCTTTGAGTATGATGTTAGCTGTGTGCTTGTCATATGTGGCCTCTATTAGGTTGAGGTATGTTCCCTCTATACCCGTTTTGTTGAGCGTTTTTATGACAAATGGATGTTGAGTTTTGCCAAAAACTTTTTCTGCATTTATTGAGATGATCATACAGCTTTCATTGTTCAATTTGTTATCGTGGTGTATCACATTGATTGATTTGCAGAATCGAACTAATTTTTAAGTGATGAAGCAGATCAGTCATTACAGGGACCTGGGAGGAGACACAGTGGTAGGAGGGAGTGAGGACACTTTGGCGGGTGATGCATGTATTCATTATCTCAGTTGTGATGGTTGAACAGGTGTATGCAAGCAAAATTCATCAAATTATATTCTGCTTTTTAAAAAGTGGAGAGAAATCCTTGTCTGTCTTACTGTAAATCTGAGCCATAGTCCTACTGGACTGTGGGAAGTTCAGTCTCATCCAGTGTCAGCCCCTCCTCCCTAAGGGCTGCACCAGAATCTAAGAGGCTGGCATGGTGTCTCCCAAACAAGCAAGGCTCCCAGCCCCCAGGGCATCCCTGTCCCCAACCATGTCCCCAGTCCCCATCTGCATCCCCTCCTCCAAACTCAGTTCTCCACTCCTGGCCCACGCAGTTCAACCCCTGAGGCAAAGGTCACTGGTCTCCTCACTCTCCTTTTCCTCATTCCTTTACCAAACAGGTTTTGTGAAAGATGGCGAGAACTAAAAAATTCCCACTGACGCCCCAAGACCTTAACTCCCAACTGTTCCTCTCCATCCCAAATTGCTAAACCCAGATTCACCAAATCACAACTCAAGAGTCTTCAGACTCAGAGCTCCTGCATCTTATCCTGAGCTAACAGAGCCTCAGTTTCCCCACACCTTGAGAATTTGAACAGCGCCAAAGTATTCAAGCAAGGTGAACTCTGACTGACTGCCCAATCGAACCCATAAATCTTTCAGTTCTGGCTCCCTAGAGAACAGACTGGGACTGCTCTCACATGACAACATCTTAATAAAGGCTTACACTAATGGGGCTTGAATTTCTCTTCCCCATCCTTTCACAGTCTATATGTGATGTCCTCTTAAGGCCAGAAACCTAAGTATCATTCCCAGGAGGGTATCAGTCTCACCAGGGGCCCAGATGTCCTGTTAACCGTGAATGTTGTCAGGGCAGTTCAGCTCAAGGCTCAGCCCTGGCCACCCTGCCCCAACTCAGCCCACTGTGTTACTCTGTGTCCTCACAGGCTGATTTGGCCTAAAATGCACTCACCATGGGCTGCCAGAGTCTCAGGGTGAGCGCACACATCAACAGAGCGTCTGACTTGGAGAATTCTGCTCAGCTTTCACAAACCCTTCCTGAACCAGGGCCACGAGTGTCGGGGGCCCTTTGGTGTTTGTTTTTCGCAGAACCCAGCTCATCACAGTCCAGGTCTGAGGCTTCTCGAAGTCTGTGCCGTAGCAGTTTTCTCCTCCACTGCATGCAGAAGGCAGCCACTTCCAATTCCTCTGGATCTGGGGAAGGTTGTCTCAAACCCTGGAGGAGAGAAAGGTAATTAAGTACTGAGGGAGGCTGTGCACTCTCCCAGTGTCCGCTGACTGGAGCTTCTAGGGGATTCGTCTGCGTGAGGCTGGGGCTGGTTTTCTGATGTTCTGGCCCTAATGTAAGAGAGAGCAAGCAGAGTACTTGGAGAGGTCCTCTGAACGGGAGCCCACTCATTCTTAAAGGAGAAACACAACAGAGCAAAGGAGAATGTTCTGACAATGTAGTCAATTAAAAAAAATTCTCTAACCCAAATTCTACCTCCTTCTGGACCAACTATCCCTAGGTCTTTGGCCAGTGGCCTCAGCAGAGCCAGGACACTGGTGTACACTGCAAGCACTCAGCCTCACTCCCAGGTTCTCCTGCACTCAGATGGCCTGGGGATTGGGACACGGGGACTGGTCCCACCTTGGGTGGTGCTCCAGGATCAGGGGGAGGCTGCGGCCACGCTGGTGTGCAATGGAAGAGATGCTGATCCACAGGGTCCTGTCCTGAGCCTTCCTCTCAGCCTTCTTTATACTCAAAAGATTCTGGAACTTGTAGCTAAAATACGCATGCTTTTCAAATGCTTTGCATCATGTGTGCCTATTCCATGTACTCTCTGAATGTAACTGGTACAAAGTTTCTCAAAGCTTGAAATGAAAATTCTCATTCTATTTATTTAGCGCCTCCATGCACTTGCCCACTATTCTAGGTCTGTGGCTTCGTGAAGTATATGCTCTAATCAAAGAGCCAGACAAACACATAAAAGCGAGGACAAGAGGCGGACAAGTGTATAACTACAAGGTGTGGTAAGTGCTACTGAGGACTCCTACAAGGTGTGAGAACAGCAGAAACTTGTGTGATTTCATTTGGATACAGTGCGGGTGTTTCATCCCTTCTGAGGAGGTGGAATCCAGGTTTCCATCTAAAAAGATAAGAAGGAACCAGACACGGGACCTTTCGGTAGAAGTGGAGGGGCAGGGACCCATCCCGCGCTGGTAGGACAGCACGTGTGAGGGCCCTGGCCGGGGATTCTTTTAGGCACCCAAATATTTCCCATTTCCTGTCTCCACTAGGGACATAGAAATCAGGTGACAGGTTTGGGAAAGACGTGAAGTGAATTTAATAGCTGAGAAGCAGGGGGAAGGGTATCGCTCAAGTGGTCGGGCACGTGCTTAGCATAAAGAAGGTCCTGGGTTCAATCCTCAGTACCTCTAAAAATAAATAAACCTAATTACGTACCCCCTCTGCCAAAATAAAATAATTAGACAATATAATAAGAAATAAAATATTTTTTTTAAAATCTGAGAAGCAGGTAGAGTTTTCTCACGAATGTCTGTAATTTACCGTGTTCCTCTCACCCTGTGGCCCGGGTCACGGTCCTGTGCGTGTCTACTCTATGCCAACGTCTACTCTGGGGCTCAGCCCTCACCTGGAGACTGGTGGCTTCTGCGGCCCTCACGGTCTTGGAGACAGCACAGAGGAGCTGCTGTGCACCTGCCACCAGGAGCTCGTCAGAGGGCCTGCTTCTTGCCAGGGAGGCCTTCACACTTGGGAGTTGATGGGAGGAAAGCAGTTAACATCACCCCAGGTAAGAGGTGTGACCTCAGATAAACAAATACCAGACGGTTTTACAATGTGAGCCTTTTCCACGAAGCCGGGGGGCCTCTGTGGAGACTCTTCAGAGAAAGAACATCCTAAAGGTATAATGTAACATTTTAATATAAAACTTGTATTTTGATTCTAAGAAAGTATGACTCATATAGTATCTACAAATTAACAAGAAATATAGTTTTAATAAAAATAACTAGAGAGAATAAATGCCCACATCCATATATCATGAAAGGGAGTACGAAATTTTGTGTCGAATTGCATTCAGGACTTAAAGTAGAAGTTCCAATAAAAGATTAGACTGGCTGTTTCCCAGCTGAATTACACACCTCAGTGACACCTGCTTCAAGCTGAGTGTCACTGAATTTAGTGAGACAGGTTGTTTTTCACTGATGAAAATGAAGATGCTGTGACACTGCAGTGACTAACTTTGGTAAAATCTCAGGACGTCCAGATCCCTTGAGGACTGAGAGCTTGGTAAATACACCGGTGTTAATCATGCCTTTTTATTTTCTGTATTTCTGATGCACTGATATCTTTGGACCATCTGACCTTGGAAAGGCTGCCCCTCCCAGGATTAGCCTATTCCTAGAGATAGTAAACCACTTGCCTGCAAGCGCACTTACACGTGCAAACCAACCAATCCAAATCCACACCCCCAACCACCCCCTTTATGGAGCTCTTACACTCTGGGCCACTATTTCCCTGCCCTAATCACCCCCAGGGCCGGGTACCACCCAACTAGAGGTCATCTCTATACTCCAGAACCCAAATTCAAATCAGCCTATCCTAAACCCATTCAGCCTACTTCCCCTGTCTTGACATTTCTTCCCACAAAAACCCCACTAAAGGGTTTGTCCCCTAGCTCCTTCTGCTCTTCCATCCACCCCGGTGCTTCCCTGTGTGGTCCTGCGTGACATGACTCCTCTTTCTGGGGGTCCTAGAGGGGTTTTCCTCCTTGCTTTCCTCCTTCTTCCTTGTCGTTTCCATGTCTGCATGTCCTACCAAACCTGATTTTAAAAAATCCTAAGTACCCTTGCAACAATACCCGTATTTGAAAGGCTAAAATTAGCTGCAGTTCCTGTATATTAAGTAGAAAAAATTGGGTAGCTAATCTTGAGATGATTGTGTGCCTGAAATATTATTTCCTAGAGAACAGGAAACAGGCACATGCATTTGGTTTAAAAAGAATTTATATACCGTGGTCTTGGTGATATTATTTTTATGCCTCACATCATTGATAATAGTCTTAACTACCAAGCTTTCCCATTATATAAGAATATTACTAACAATATTACTGATGAATATGCCACTGCAGGTAATAAGGGACGGGGCTGGAAATGAAACCACCCTATACTTAGATCATAATGTTCTATACTATCAATGTAAAAGCTATTCTATGGGAACAGTTAACAAAAACTGCTCAACTCCAGAGTTTGGGCACGTTAAATGAATTCATCTTAACATACACTCTGTGCTGGCATAGCCTTTCTTAGGCAGGTGACATTTAAAGTACTTTCACTTTGCAATTAATATATTTTTAGAGATAACTGGCTTGTTAGATATGAAGAGTATAAAAACAAATAGGGAGCTAAAGGTGAAAATATAAACATGATTTATAAAGTAGCGATCAGTCACCTGCGTTTGTATATTAACCCCGAAGTGTCGTGAGCCCAGCAGCACGACCGGGGTAAGGGCACGGGGTTGTAGACGGAGGAGGGCCCAGTGATGAAGGGCAGCCTGAGATGTTATTTGATTCTTAAAAATTCCTTATGGTTACTTTACAGTCACACCTACTCAGGAACCAGTTCTCCAAGTTAAATCTTTTTTTCTTTCTTAAGTGTATTATCAAATATATATTTGTGATACAATGATAAATGACAGTAGCTTAAACGTGTTTTTTCGTGCTCTCTAATAATTCTCTATATTTTCAACATTTGACATTCCCCAAATAAATGTTGACTCATGGGGTTTAAAACATTCAAAGGAGTGTACAGATGAAGCAATTACACTCCCCCACTCTAAGCCCTCCCTCTGGGTCTTGAGAAAGCAGAAGACAGCAGTTTCCCCCAAAGCCGTCTCCCACCTGGAGATGATGTGAAGCTGGCTGCTCATTGTTTGAACCTGCTCTACCACACACAGGAGCTCCTGGGAGCATCTTGGTCCACACAGTTCTTAGCAAGGATGTGGATAAGTTTGGCGAAGTTTTGTCCAGAAGTCACAATTTTCCTAGCAGAGGTAATGAGCTGATCTTTGGTCTATACCAAAAGAAACGGAAGAGTTAGAAGCAGGTAACAACGCCCTCACAGGTCTTCCCTGAGACATCGGTGCCAAATTGCAAACGTCCAAAAGTTGCTTGGCACAAATTCTTTCAGCCCCAGGGCGAACGTATTTTAGCTTAGTCTAAAACCAGGATCTCCTGAGCTTCCTCCAAAGGCTTCAAGACCAGCCACTGCTGGGTTAGTACGAAGCTTATTCTCCTGGAAACCACAGAATGAGGTGGTCCAGGCCCATCCATCTGTGGGGGCTGCTGAAGGGAAGGCAGCCCAACCTCCTGGTCTTGAGCTAGACTTCCTCCACAAAAGCTGAGGCCTGCACTGACTCAGACAGAGTTTTCAGCAGGCCCAGGGCAGAAATGAGGCCCCTCAGAAGGGCCAGGTGCGGGGAACATGCAGGCTGGAGGACGTCTTGGCTTGACCAGAGGGGCCTTCAGTTCCATGGAGAGCTTCCCAGAGGGGAACTGATAATTAAGGAGTTGCTGACAGAAGCCACCTCTTAGTTAGCTGATTTGAAATTTTAATCATTCTGGACCTTATTTGTCTTCATTTGAGAAGAGAAATTTGGACAAGATTGGCAGCTTCCTTTTCTTTCCTCTTCTTTCATTTTTTTTTTAAGCAACAGAACTCTTTATTCAAATAAAATCTTCATAATGGTAAATGTGGAGGCGACCAGTACAAGTAAAAGATGGGCTTCCTCAGTGGATGGGGGAACCCAAACCAAAAACTACACCTGCTTGTCTGGGATGAGCAGGTCAGTGGCCCTTCAGCAGGCCACAGGAAAGTAGACACAGGCTGGAAAAGGAAAACCCAGGTGCTGCCACAGGTCCTGCCATTGTAGCCACTGTGTAGACAGGGGGGACCCCTCCTCTCCAGATTTGGTTCAGATGTCAAGATGGATGATGCCGCCACGCATGAACCAAGAAGGTACGAAAAGGTTTATTACTCACATAATGAGGCTTTCTGGAGAGAGTGGGCAAGCTCCTAACCAAGCCTGGAAAGGCTCTGAAAAGGCGCGAGAGAACAAGGAAGGGGCATGGGCTTGGCTTTCGTTGTGGGCAGGGGATGGGGCCGGGGTGAGGGTTTCCACTCATCAGCCAGGGCTCGGGTGGTTTGAACTTCCCACTGGCACCAACAGAGGCCATGCCTGGGCTTTTTTATTGACTTGCCCAGATGTGAAGCAAGCGAGGAAGAAGGAGGAGTGGATGGGACTTGAAAGCTGCCAGCAAACAGCAAAAATGAAGTGACCCTGCATTGTACCTGCCCTGTTGAGGGGCTCCTGAATCCCATGAAGACTGGACACTAACTTAATGGACAGAACTTAATTTTGTTTGCCCCACTCTTTTCGTAGTGGCTGGCCCTGATGGGGAACCACTTCCCAGCTCCCTCCCCTCCATGTATCATGCTGTCTCAGCTCCTCCTGGAAGGGAAAAATCAATGCTAATAAATCTATGCTAAAGGCTTGGTTTATTAGAGGTATTTGCAATTCCAGATAAGAAAAGAGTGGGTACAGGCTTGTCCAATATCTAATTCAAGCAATTCCAAGCTCCAGGGCAGAACATGGAGCCAGTGGCACCCCGCAGACCTACAGCGGAAGGAGTTTTCTAAATGGCTCCTGGTGCCAGGCTGCCTCTCCCTTCTGGTCCCCACACTCAGTAATGGACTTCTTTTATTTTTTTCAATGTTGGTGTGTTGGTGTTAAGCAATGCTTAACTACACCGCATCAAGAAGAGGGCTAAAGAGAATTAGAACAGGAGACATGCGACTGAAGTTGATCCCCCCAAAGCCAGAGGAAACCGGCCTCCTCCTCCCCTTCCAGGCTGTGCTGGCCCTGAATGGCCATCTCTCAGGAGCCTGTAGTCCCGTTACCTCTATTTTGGGGAGTTTTTAAAGACATAAATGGCTCCCCTTCAGTTCATCCTACGGGATATGAATGAGTCCTTGATTTTGCTAAATTGCAGCTTCTGGCAAATTTCCTTCGCTGATGGAATAAGGCAAAGCCTTAACAGTAAGCCCAAAAGAGGACGGGAAGAGAGAAATGAAGTGAGCTTTACAATACACCCGGAGAGAGGGGGAAGACAGCGCCTGAAAATGTGCTTGACGGCCTCCGAGAGCGTCCCCTCCTTCCTGGCTGTCCTGGCTTCTGCAGGGCAGCAGCTGGGAGTCCTGTTTCCCCCGTGGTGCCCAGCCTCCCACCACCCACGGAAGGCCCAGTACCAAGATGCGTCCTCTTCTCCTCAGACTCTGAGCCATCAGGAGCACCTCCTCGGCCATCTGCTGGGTAATCTGGGAGATTCTGTTCCCACTGCCCACGCGGCCATCCTCCGGGAGAGGCGGGTCCCGCTCGGCGTGCAGCCGGGCTGGACAGCAGGGGGCGCTGCAAGGGGGTGCCGTTTTGCTGCGGCTGCAAGAGGAAGACAGGGTGGAACTGCTGAAATTCCGGATGCTCAGACCTTCTAGCCACAGTGGGGATGTTCACGGCCTCTTAATCATTTTTAAAAGAAGAGTAGGAATCAAGAGGGTCTCCTGATCCCCACGTGCCGGCAGCTCTAGGCGACATTCTCCAAACACGCAGGAAAATAGCGAGAAGAGGAAACCACGAATCCCCGTTACTCTGCGCTCCGTTCACCCCGAATTTGCATAAACTGAAACCCAGCGGACTCAGATCCCAGTATGGTTAAAATACCACATCTTCTTTCCCTTGGTGAATTTTCAGGCCTTACCTGGAAGAGAAGAGAATCAACAGCTTCTTGAAAAAATTCAGGAATCCTTGAAACAATTATTCTACATGAAAAGACAATTCTCTTATGAAAAATTACTTTTTTCTCCCATTAACTTGCTTGTTGTTTTCTAGTGAGAAAAACAGTAGCTTCTGCCATCCAGAAGCGGGTGAGGGCACGTTATCCTTTTTTGGACCCTGGGTGGGGCCTCCGCTAAGCCTTTTCCAAACTCTGGAATGGAGACGAGTTGTTCTGCACTTGGAGGTAAACCCAGTAACAGAGCGTCAAGAGTGATCTTGATGGTCTCCCGGCCTCACGAGATCCTGGGCTTCTGAAGGCAGAGGCTGTGCCCTGGATGCTGGAAGGAGGGAGAACGCCCTTGGGTGGAGCCTCTGGGTCTTCCCACCCCTACTTCTCCCCCAAGACCCCAGTGTAGCACAGTGATGCCTCAGAGGGACATAATATAGCTGCTGGAAAAGTACGAGCATGATAGCAAATTCTAAGTTCACGAATCTATTTGGTCTGAGGCTGTTATTTCACCAGGAGAGGAATGGAAATCAAACGACAACTCCAGGCACGTGTCCCTTCCTCCCCCACCTTGTGGGCGGGCTCTGGCCAGTCTTTGTTTGCAAGCACATGGGAAGGGCGCTGCATTAACGACATAGGACCAGGAGACCAGTCCCCCAAGGATGGGGTTGGGTGAATCGCATCCTTTGGCTGTAGCTGTAGAGCTCAGGCCATGTTTAAACAAGAAATTGCCAAGTGGCAGACGAGGGCCAGGAGACTGCGTAGGTTGGGGCCCAGGTGACCCGCCCCGGGGTGTGGGTGCCCCACATCCGGGCAGTTGGCCCCAAGCTTGGCCCAGGAGCAAACAGAAGCAAAGCATTTGGGAAGAGTCCTAATTGCTTGAGTTCAACTCAGAAGTTGTCCAGATGCCAAGAATAGCAACCAGCCAGGTAGGTGGCTGGCGGTGGTGCAGGCGTCCATAATGAAGGCTTAATGGTGAGATGTTTTCCTTTCTAACCATAAGGTATTCACTTCCACACTGGAAGCCAATCTAGGCACAAGCATGCACCCCGCCCCCCAGACTCACCTGCACTGGGAGACCCCCTGGGTCCAAGTTCACGTCAGAGCTTTTATTGCCTGGAAAGTCCTTCCTCACTGGCAAATACAAATCCCCAGCTTCCTTTGAAGCTCAACTCAAGACCGCGCTCCTCTCAAGAGACACCTAAAGCATCAGCTCCATCCCTCCCGCGATCGCTTTGCCCCAAATTTGAACCTCCTCTGCACTTCCAGGCTGTCTGTAGCATCCTTGCAAGCAATCTAAATCACTTATCGTGCACCTGCAACACCCCAGACAGCGTGCTTGGCCGGAAGGATCTAAAGATGAATAAGATCAAGTCCTTGAACTTGAGTGGCTGCGAGTTTAGACTTTCTGTGCTAGTGCACCTGAGACGTCACCTGGCTTGGCTATCGTTTTTATGTGTTTTGTCTCCAATTAAATAATCTCCCACCTTCTGAAAACTGCTAATTGGCCTTGTTTTAGACAGGCTGGGATGCCCCCTGAATGCTGGGAGGGGCAAGCCAGAGCCTATTCTGGAGAAGGACTAACACACTGAGGGCCAGCAGGCTGCCCAGATGGGGCCCCGGAGTAGGTGAAATGAAGAGAAAGGAGAGAACTCAGCTCATATGCAATTGGTGATCCCTGAGCCAAGAAGTAGGAAACTGGGAAATACTCTTTTCAACTCTTGTTTCATATTCAACTGTCAGGGATCTTAAGCATCCAAAGTTAGAAGTGTCTCCAGGCTCCTCGATAATGAAAGAGGTCAGGACTCTGTTGGCAATCCCATAACTGGAATAAAGAATTTCCAGGTTGTAATGAACAAGGGCCCGGAAGACACACCAGCCCCTTTCCAAGACCACAACCCCTCAGCGGGCTCTGACTTACCAGGTGCTCGCTGTTTCACGTGCCGTTCTGGGCTGGGTGGAGGGTGTCTCTGCCCCCCAGGAGCCCCAGGGAGTGGGAAGGTGGAGCAGACACACACACACACACACATACACACACTCGGATGGTGATTCTCCCTCCCGGGGGGTAGCCCTCAAGGCAGAGCCATTGTCCCTACTGCCCAGTCTATGCACTAGAATTGTGCGCGTGAAGGAGAGTGCTTCCTTGGGGTAGGAGCCTTGGAAGGTGAAGCCTGGCTCTTCACCCAGAGGAAAGCAGCCTGCAGCAGGAGAGGTGGCACCCCTTCATGGACAGGAGTGGTGACGGGGGCTGGACTAGCCTGCCCTTCTCCCCGTTCCCAGTGCCAGCGGCCCCAGGCGGCCAGCCTCACCCTGCTCTGCCAGCAGTTCTGTGAAATGCTCGTATGGAGTTTTGATGAAAAACGGAATCTGCCAGGTGAAGTCAGAGGCATTAAGTATGTGCTAGAAAGACCTTATGGAAAACAGACCAGGAGGAGCCCGCAGGTTATCTGGATTCATGGGACCAGGCCCTGTGGAGCAGGAGCGCCTGGGGGACAGCTGGAGTCTGAGCAGAGGCGGTGTGGGCTGCAGGAGCGAGGGCGCCATGCCTGCCCTCCTCCCAGCTACTCTGGGAACAGGGCCTTTCTCAGGGTAATGGCATTTTAATCAGAAAAATGAAGTGAAGAGTCATGGGGTGGAGAACACATGGTCTGGTCGGCTTCGTCTTGGGAGAAAGCCCAGGGAAAGGTTTGGGCACGTCTGTGCAGCCAAGCATGAGGTCGCGAAGGGGTCAGATCAAGTTGCGCTGGGCTGAGCGCGTCTGCTCGGGGACTTCTCGGGGGGCACTGCCAACCTACTGTACCCCCCACAGTCTGTGTAAACAAATCAAATGTTTGGGCTCCACAGTGCCTGGCGTTGTCTGGTGCCCCAGAAGGAAATGACCGTGCAGGGAGGGGGTTCAGC
Organism: Camelus dromedarius; assembly: GCF_036321535.1. NCBI lineage: Eukaryota > Metazoa > Chordata > Mammalia > Artiodactyla > Camelidae > Camelus > Camelus dromedarius. The sequence continues at coordinate 13,139,114 of NC_087468.1, forward strand.
AGACCCAGCAGCCTTCCAGCAAATTTCCCTTTTTGCCTACAAGGATTCCTGCCACTTGCAAACGGAAGAATTCTGATTGGGGTAGGGAGGTAACATCGCAGGGGTCAAGGTGGCATGACGCAGCCTGGTCCACGGTGGGAGTGCTGTCAGTCCAGCAAGAGGAATCCCCTCGAGATGGGGCCATGAAAAGACTTCATAGAAGTCAGCCATTGTAGGTACGACTACAGGACACTAACCGTGTGCCGGGCAAGTGCAAGTGTTTTACATGGATGTGTTCATCAGCCCTCCGCCAGGAGAGCATCAGTGTACCCATTCTCTAGACTAGAATCTTGAAGTCCAAGATAGCTAAGACACTGCTCTGAGGTCTCAGAACTTGGAAATGGGAGAGGCAGATGCAGCCCAGGCAGTCTGGTTCCTGATCTTGGATTCTCAAAGGCTGCCCTGTGCTGCCTGCCAGATGTGAATTACAGACATGGGCACCAAGAGAGCTTTTTCTGGAACTTGACAGGGGGCTTTGGTTACTAGAAAGAAGGCTAGGTGGGGGAAGAGGAAAGATGCTGACTTTCCTACCATGCCCAGGTCTGCTGCGACTGTCCCGGTGGTGGCTGGATCAGCGATGCAAGGTCCCCGCTGAACACCCTGGGGTGTCTCTTGGGGCAGCACCCTGAGAATCCACACTGCTGGCTGCAGCTGCTCCCGATGCACCCTCCCCAGGGTGGGGTTGGGGCTGGGCAGGGTCCTGTTCATCACTGGGCTTCAGGCACTGGATCAGGAGTCTCCAGGCCTTGGTGTGACCACCTTTCCAGGCCTGGAGCTGGGCCACGGCATGGTGAGCCTTGGCTGCCCACTCCCACCAAAGCCAATCCTCTGGGTGTTCTTGGAGCACAGGGACCCTCTGGGCCACCTCCTTGGTGAGGATGAGAATACTCTCCAGAGCCATAGGAAGGTCTTCCTGGCAGGACCCAGACTCCTGACCTGCCACGATACCCTGCACAGCTTGGATACCAGACACTATTCTTTCCAGGGAGATTTCTGGCCGGGTCTGGGGGTCTTTGCAGGCAGAGAGCTTTGGGCACAAGGCATCTTGGAGGGCATGTTCATAGTCTGCATTGATATTGCCAAGGTGGCCAGTCAGGGCCTTGGCATGAAGGGTGAGTTCTAAGCAGAGAAGTTCAAAGCGAGTAGACAGGCTGGGAGATGGTTTGGGGGAGGAAGCCAGAATTGGTGCCACATCCAGCACAGCGTCTGTGAGCACATGGACTTCCCTGCACAGAAAGGAGATCTCACCCTTTGCTTGCTCATCCCCACACAGAAGGCAAGACAGCTTGGCAGCTTCTTGCAACCTCTGAGAAACATCTGCTGCCTGAGCCAACCCTTCCTGCAGCCCCTGCTGATCCTTCACAGCCTGTCTCAGGGGCAGCAGGAACAGGCCTTGTCTCCCACTGAGCCTCTCCAGGCAGAGGAGCAGGTCTTGAACAGCCACCGACCACAGAAGGCACCCGTCCTCAATGCTCTCTTCCCATGACCTAGGGGCTTGGAGACCACCAGAGGCCAGAACCTTGTCTAAAAGCTGTTTAGCATGGGTCTCCACCTCCTCCAACCTGCCTTGCATTTGTAAATGTGCTTCTGCGAGCCCAGTTGAGTCAGAATCCTTTTTACCCAAATCCATGGGCCCGCTTTTGGCTGCTAGTTGGACCATTGAGGCTAAATTCTGCTGAAGCTCCATGAACACCGCCATGTTCCCTGGAAGATCAGCTGCTGGGTTATTGCAAAATAGCTGTTGACACAGAGAATACCAGTCACCGGCTATGACCACCAAACCTTGCCTGGTGTCCCTGGTTCTCCCAGACAGTTGGAGAGCTACTTCCAGAGGCCTATCAGTTCTGGCAGTTGTGCAATGTTCTGTCTCCCTTGCTAGGTCAATAATAGAAGGTGGCAGTGATGGGATTTCCTGGAGTTCAGTTATTCTCTCTGAGACCAGTGGTCCCTCTCCAGCCAGGACCTCCTGAGCTGCATTCATAGCTACATCCTGTTCCTGCAGGATGAAGTGAGCTGAGGTCACTCCCTGGTGGCTCTGGGTCTCTACAGCAAGGATGGGTTTGTTGGTGGCAGGGGGTGGAGAGCCCCCTCTCTGTGGATGGGTGTCAAGAATCAAGGGATAGGAAAGGTGGTCACTCGGTGGATAGAAGGTGCCTGGGTCATTTTCCCCCAACCCAGGCTTCCTCTGGTGTTTCAGTTCAGGAACTGTGCAGTCCTGGAGGCAGGGGAGAATGAAAGAAGTCTGTCTCTTAGCCATGCCAGACCTTTGGACTTGGTCCCGGAGGGGGCTGAGGATATCTGGGTGCTTAGTCCCGTCCAGCCCATCTTAGATGCTCTGAGCTGAAAAGATCAGATGTCTTGCCATGGTTAAAAGTGCACCTGAGTCCTGAGAGCTGTGCCCACCTGCACAGTGCTGGGCAGTTGCACCCAGGACCAGGGACGATTGCTCCAGCTGCTGGATCAAGACTCTCAGGCCATTTCGGAAAATGGGATCTCGATCTTGGTCCACATACCTGCTCATCACCTGCACTATGTGGGTTGCTCGGCCCTGTAAATACGCCGCCAGTGGAGAACACTCTCTGGAATCTCCACTCCTCAAAGTCCATGTAAAAAGGTCCAAGCGTTTGGTCATTTCCTGAACCGACACCCTCAGGAACTCAGGAATATTGAGAACATCATCAAAACATGCTAATAAGCCTTCAGACGCCCTGGCCCACTCCTGAAGCAGGGCCTGCAGGGTAGCAGGGCTCCGGTCCAGACCAGACCCTTGGGGACTTTGTGAGAAAAGCTGTTGCACTCTGACCACAAGCCCCCAAAGGCCGACCATGGTCGCCTCCATGTCTTTGCCAGTCTGTTGTCGCGGGCAGCAAACCAAGACCAAGCGAGCCACTCTGAGCATCTGCTTGGCCTGGTCATGGAAAGCAGCGAGGAGACGCTGGAGGCGCTCAGGCAAGGCCTCGCCATCGCATGGGGAGGAGACTGGGGATGTCGCCAAGGCAGCTTGGACCAGCCTTTGAAGAGGACTTTGCGTGTCGGTGAACGTGTCCAGGATCTGGCGCAGCAGCCCAGTGCGGACCTCCTGGGAGAGGTCCTCAGTCGCCGTCCGCAGCGCCGCGCACTCCTCCGCCGGCTCCTGGCTCCCCCCGCCCGTCCCCGGAGGCCCGCCGATCGGGTCCAGGCGCCGGGCGCCGGCGCTCCGTAGCTCCAGCAGCCGGCGGCAGCGGGCCACCAGGCGCAGGCGCTCGGGCGGTGCGGAGCAGGCGGCCAGGCGCATGCAGTGCCAGACCACGGCCGCCAGCGGCGCGTCCAGCCGGTCGCCGCGCAGCCCCTCGGGCCCGGGCGCCGCCAGCAGCTCGCGCAGCTGCCGCAGGCGCCGGCGGAGCGCGCCGTGCGGGGCGCGGGCGGCAGGGGCCGCGGCGCCGGGATCCAGGCCCACCAGGAGCTCGCCCAGGGTCTTCCTGGCCAGAGCGAAGACGTGGCGCCGGGAGGCGGCCAGCTCCGGGTCGCAGGGTCGCCGGAGGCGACCGCGGGCGGCCGCGAGCAGCGCGGGGACGCAGCCCCGCAGCAAGCGGCCGGCGCGGCCCAGGCGCTCCCCGGATCGCCGCGCGGTCAGGCCGCCCAGGCGCTGCAGCGCCGCCGCCAGGTCCGCGAAGGGGCCGCGCAGCGAGGCCGCGTCCCCCGCCGCTTCCAGCGCGTCCAGGCAGGTCAGGCACCAGCCCGCCGCCCGCACCATCTTCCTGGCCATCGCAGCGTCTTCCAGGAGCAGGACCTATTCGAGCAATCAGGGGAGGAGAAGCAGGAAAACGGTTTCTGGAGCCGTAGCGAGAGCAATGGCAGCTTCCTCACCACCCCCATCCCCGTTGTATAAGCAAACATCCTTCAAAAGACCGAAGAGTGCAGACTCCCAGAGCTAACAACAACGATAATGTCACCTACAAGTGACGATTAAAGAAAGCATCTGGCTTAACTGAAAATATGAGACCCCCGAATTGGGCTACGTTTAATGTGGGGTCCAATCTGGCTTTGAAGCGCCCATCTCTCCTGATGGGAGGAAGAGCAGTCAGCCGTCTACATGGTTAGCACCGCATCACAAACGACAGGGTGTTTAGGAAGGACTTACTATTTGCATGAGGATGATGGAGGCTGGCGAGATGGCCTCTCCCAAAGTGCCTCTGAGAAACCTTTCCTAGTCTGACTCTGCTGCTCCCGGACGCCTCTGTCCACCCCCTTCAACAGAGCTGGTACCCAACCACTGCCCAGGGCATGCCCTCTCTTCCTCCCATCAGCAGGTGCCAAAGCCCTCCGGGTCTGTGCCTCTCTCATCTTCCCATCTCTGATCTTACTTTACTGAGGATCTCTTAAACTACCAATACAGCCCCCCACAATAAGCCACACTACTGAAGTTTTAATGATGAACATTATTAATACGTTAATACTAGATAATATTTAAGGCATGTAGATTCTAACAGGAAGCGATGTCCCAGCTGAAAGAGTTGTGCCAGGTGGTGGAGTGCCAGGATGGAGAATGCGGAGTGTCTGCAGGCTGAGGGGTTATCCTGGCCCCTGAGAGCCTCCCAGCCGCAGGTCAGCGCAACAGGTTAGCCAAATAGGCTGAGAGTTGCAGAAGTTTCAATACCTTCTCCCTACAGCTCCTGGCCATGGGTAGGGTGGGATCACCTCTTTATTATTAGGGGTTGGTGGCCAAGTGTGGGGGATGACGGGGACACATGTGGGTTTAAGATCATAGACTCTAACTCAGTATGTCTACCCAGCATCCTATGGCAGCTTCCACATTTAGCATTTATTAGTAAATTGGTAATGAACTCTGTGTCTGTGATCTTGGCATAAACTCGGGCAGCTTCCTCTCTCTGGGGTAGGCACCCATTGTGGGAATGACATGCCGGGTCCATGCTTCCCAGCAATGAGCGCTCTGTCCAGACCAAGCCAGCCAGCCAGCCCTGACATCAGCCTCACCTTCGTGGTGGCCACCAGGATCTGCTGAGCTGTGGTCACTAGCTCCTCCAGGTGGCTCTGACATTCCGGCCGAAGATGGAGCTTTTGGGCAATGAGCGTGATGTTCCTGGAAGACAGGATCAGAGACTCGGCAGCAGAGCCCATTTCCTCCTGGAGCCACTCTTCGTCAGAGTCTCCTGCCAGCCTGAACAGACGTGTTTTCACTCAGTAGTTACCAACCAATATAATGTTACAAAAAAGAAACATCCCCATAAAGAAACTATGATACATAGAAGTAACGGAGCACTCATGATAAAGCCATTAAAACGGTGGTTAGGTCTATAGATATGGTGATAGAAACCGCTCCAAGACGTGATACTGAGTAAATAAAACCAAACTACAGAATAGCATATAAGGCAAGATCTCATTTGTTTTCAATTATGTGCAGATCTCCATAGAGAGCCATTTATCTTGAAGGATAATCAAACTGTGTTCTATCTTGGCATTTTGAAATATGCTTTGTTCCTTTTTGAATTGCTCTCATTTCCCCTGCAATGAACGTATATAATTACTACAAAAGACCAGTAAACCTCTTCTTGTAAGGAAGAAATATCTAGACTCTCATTTCAACCCCTGTTATCAAGAGGAGAGGTTTTATGTAACAAGAATTAGATTCCATGACCACAGATGTCCACAGCAACTGTTTTGTTCACGTGACTGCAAACATTTCTTTTTCAACAGTAATCCTTAATTGTGCAAAATAAGAAAAGTCCCACCTGCTCTGGCCCGATCTCATAATGGTTATTCTTTGCAAATGAGGCTGAGCTCTGCGCCTCTGGAATCTCAGGCTGGGAGGACACAGGAGTGCCAGACTGAGTGATCTCAGAGAAGCTCCTCTCAGATTTTGGTCCTTACTTAGTGTCAGTCAATTTCAATGCTCCTCACCCTTCCTGCCCCAACAATCCAGCTACCCTCACATGAAATATTCTCTGAGTTCTGAGGGTGCAGAGTCACACAAACCCAAACTGCCCAACACAAGAAAATAGCAAAACATTGGGGAAAAGGAATCCTGGGGAGAATGCGTGACAGCTGTTGCCTTCCTTATTTTACTTTTGGCTCCTCGTGGAGAATTTGCACATCAGCTGTTCAGCCCATAACTTTGACACTCAGGCCATAAATATGACTGGGCCACATTCTGGCAACTGAACAGCAGCTGTGAGCATTGGTGTGCAGGACTTTGTGTGGACATATGCTGTCATTTTTTAATAAATAGCTAGGGATAGTAGGCATACGTTTAAAGAAACTGCCGAAATGTTTTCCAAGGCCATTGTACCAGGCTGCATTCTCATCAGCAGTGTGAGTTCCAGTTCCTCCACGTCCTCACCAATAACTTGGTATAGTCTTTTCAATTGCAATAAAATGTGTAATACTCCCTTGCCGTGGTTTTCATTTGTCTTTCCCTAATGGTTAGTAATATTTTATTCTCATGAGAATTTTGTCCTATGCTTACTTGCCATCTGCATAGTTTCTTCGGTAAAGTATCAGTTCAAATCTTTTGACCATTTTTATCAGTGGTTTGTTTCTCATTACTGAGATTTGATGGTTCTTTACATATTTTTATATACACTCTTATCAAATAAATGCTTTACAAATATTTTCTCCCAGTCTCCAGCTTCTTTTCATCCTCTTACTAGTGTCTTCTGAAGAGCAAAAATTTTTTCATTTTTTAAAAAAAATCTAATTTCTTCTTCTGTGCTTTAGGTGTTGTATCTAAGAAATCAGTTCTTAACCCAAGATCTCAAAGACTTTTCCCCTATGTTTCCTTCTAGAACTTTTACAGATTTATATTTAGGTCTATGATCTATTTGAGTTAACTTTTATATATGATCTAATGTATATATCAAAGTTCATTTTTGGGGTATATAAATATCCAATTATTCCAGCACTGTTTGTTGAAAGACTAACCATCTGCCACTCATTTGCCTTTAAACCTTTGTAAAAAAAAATCAATACTAATTTATACCAAGGATTCATGGTATAATGAATAAATTCATACAAAGTGCACAGTATTAAAAGAATAATTTTAAAATGCATAACTGTGTTACAGAAGAGAAATCGCACAGAGCATTTATTGGGCCACAGTGTAATTCCACTAGAGATCAGAAAGATAACTAGAAAATCTCCAACTGTGTGATCCAGGAGAGACTGAAGTTGGAAGTGGAGGGGAGACAAGATGTCTGAAGCCAACGTCTTTCCCGGGGCTGCTGTGACGATCACGCTGACCGTGCAGACACAGCCCCAGTGGCACTGTTCACCCAGACTGTAAAGCACACGGTCCTCTGGGGACCCTAGGAGCCCTTCCCTGTTTACCAACCAGTAGGAGCTCCTGTATGTATATATACACATACACACATATACATACATATGCATATATATACACACACACACATATACACACACACACGTATATCCATGGATAGATATGCTTTATCTGAATTTTTTAATGAAAAGGGAGAGATGGGGAAGAAAAAGGTTGGGAAGAAGGAGTGGGAAGGAGAGAAAGCAAACATCTCTGGAATCAATATATACTGAATGTTTGCTCTGGTTACCTCTGGGCTACAGGCTTATGGGTAATTCTTTCATTCCTCATGTTATTCGTATTTTCTAAATGTTCATCATATCATCCATTTTCAAGCTCCAGGAAACGTATACTTGGTGTTGGCTTCTTCTTGTGGGGTCTTCCCTGAAGCCCTGACCTGCTGCCAACACCGGCCTGCTGATGTGGCAAGTTCCTTCTGGCCTCCTGAGAGCTTCCGCAGCAGGGAGAAGCACTGGGACTTGCCAGCCACACACTTAGCACACTTTCTACCGATTGCCTCCTCTTGCCCTTTCCTGAGAACTGCTGGAGGAGCTGCCCTCAGAGCTGATGGAGCCAAACCCAAGTCAGAATATAAAGTATTTGCAGTGTTGCCCCGATCGATGGGCTGGACCTTTTCCCACGGTCATGAGCACAGATAATTCTCTTTATAAATAATTTACTTGCCCGGAACAGACGATAACAGCAAGGGTATTTATAGTGAAACAGACAAAAGGGACATTTGCCTTCTCTCAAAGTTTAGTGTGACTTTTTGTTGTGTGCGATGACAAAATGCATTTAAAAACTTAGAATGTGCAAATGAGTATTAAATTTGGATAAAATCACTCTATGCACTAACTCTTGGGTAAATTATTATAAATATTTTGGCAAATTTGTTTCAATGAATGACTACCTCATGTAAGTGGAATCACACAGTATTTGTCTTTTAGCGTCTGGCTTATTTCACTTAACACTAAATCCTCAGGGTTCACCCATGTTGTAGCATGTGTCAGAAGTTCCTTCCTTTTTGAGACTAATATCCCACTGTATGTGTACACCACGTTTTGTTTATCCACTCATCTGTTGACTGACCCTTGGGTTGTTTCCACCTTTTGGCTGTTGAAAATAACGCTGCTACAAACAGGAGTGTACGCGTATCTGTTAGAGTTCCTGCTTTCAGTTCTTTTTCATATAGAATCAGAAGTGAAATTGCTGTGTCATATGGTAATTCTATTTTTAGTTTTCTTGAGGACTCATGTATAGTTTTGAATTCTTTGCTTCTAACTCACTTAACTTTTGAGCATGAGTATTTTTTCAAAAATATTTTTGTAACTCTTAATAATTTCAAACTTCCAAAAAATTTTGCAGAAATAATACAAGCTTCAATATGTGTTTCAACCAGATTCGCCAACTGTTCTCATTTTGCCATGACTGCTTTATCATTTTCTCTCCCTCTCTCTCTCTGTGTTTGTATGTGTGTGTCTAGAAAGTTCCAGATACGATGCTGCTTTACCCTAAAATGCTTCAGTGTGGATTACCTAAGAACAAGGACATTCACTTTGAGAACCACAAAGCAGTTATCAAAATCAGAAAATGAAACATTGATACAATGCCATTATCAAATCCAAAGTCAGTATGCTAATTTTGCTAATTGTCCCCAGTCTGAGAACATGAATAAAATTTAATTGCCAAGTCCCGTGGTGGGCAGTTCTAAAGATACCACCACCCCAAAATCCCCTTTCCTCCCCAAATTGGTAAACAGATACAATTAAAGAGACCTTAAAATAGAGAGATTATCCTGGACTATTCGGGGGGGGGGGGGGGGTCAGTGTAATCACATGAGCCCGTAAAAGCAGCAGAGGAAGGCAGAAGGGGTGAGTGTGAGAGAAACTTGACCTGCCATTGCTGGAGGGGCCACACGGAATGCAGGTAGCTTCGAAGAGCAAAGATGAGCCTCTCTAGCTGAGAGCCAGCAGAGACACAGGTTCCTCAGTCCTAGGACCACAAGAACAGCCTGACTAAGCCTGGAAACGAACTCTTCCCAGAGCCTCTACAAAAGAGCCCGGCCCATGGGCATCTCCATTTTGGCCTGTGAGACCCAAAACAGAGGAACCAGCCAAGCCCACGAACTCCTAACCTTCAAAATGATGAGATACTAAACTTTGGGGGTTTTGGTCCTGGAGTTTGTGATGACTTGTTACAACAGCAATAAAAAACTAATGCCGGTCCCCTCAGTCTCCCTTAATCTGGAACAGTTCTTGAGACTTTCTGTCTTGACCCTTGACTCCTTGTGGAGAGTCCAAGACAGTTATCTGTAGAAGGTCTCTGAACTGGGGTTTGTCTGATATTTTATTAATAGCTTCAGGTTCTGCATCTCAGGAACTGATTCCACAGCAGGGGCGCTATGTCCTTCTCAGTGAATCATATCAGTGGGTGTAAAATGTTTTTGTCCCAATAATAGTAATATTAACTTTGACCACTTGGTGACATCAGCCAGGCTTCTCCTCCGTAAAACTATTTCCTCCTTTTAAAATGAATACTCTACAGGAAGAGACATAGGGACAATATAAGTATCCTGCTCCTCATTAAACTTTTGCCCGCTAATTTTAGCATCCATTGATACCCCTTGCCTGGAACAGTTACTATTAAGATAGGTGAATTCTCTGTTCATATTAATTCTAGCTCTATATTAGCTTACAAATTTTGTTTGATAGCCTGCTTCCCCACATAAAGCAATACTATAAGTATTTTCCCTAATTAATAAATGTTCATCGACAGCATTTTAAGCATCTGTTTAATGTTTCACCATAAGGTTATATCGTGGTTTACTAAACTAGGTCATTTAGCTTCCTTCTACTTTTTCATAATTTTAAATAATGACACAACAAATGTCCTTGTAAATACATCTTGGCTCATATTTATGAGTATTTCCTTAGGATAAATGAGTATGATTGGAATTAATGAGTCAACAGGTACATATTTTCTAAAGTCTTGGATCTGTATTATCAGATTATCCTCTAAAACACCATTAGTATATGAGAGGACCCATTTCTGCCAACAATGAGCATTCTCATTATTCTTTAATCTTTGTAAATATGTTGAGCTGGGAAAACAGTATCTTACTATTTAAATTTGCATCTGATTGTTTGCTAAAAATGTTTAGGGGAAAAGAATTGAGAGTATTAGTAAGATTGCATATATATTTCAGATTTTAAAAGTCATTTTTATTTCTTCTTCGGTAAAATATCTATACTTTCCCCACTTTTCTATTTTGGCATTTGGCTTTTCCTTGTTGATATAGGCATATGTTTTCTTTTCTCTTTGCTCTACTGCTCATGAGAACAATGACTCTGAACGTCTTATTCATGCTGTATTGCAGCACTTAGTGCCTGACACTTTAGTAGGTGGGCAATAAATACTTGTTGGATGAAACAGAGGAATATTTACGAGACTTCCTTCTATTTTAAAGATATATCTGGAGCAATCTTTCATCAGCTACCATGTGCCAGGCACTGAGCTCAGTGACTTGTGTATATTACTTCTCATACCCTGATGACAGTCCTGTGAGATTTGGTTATTATCTCTACCTTCACAGAGGAGGTACAGAGAGGTTTCAAGAACTTAGCCACAGCCAAACAACTAGCAAATAGTGGGGACGGGATTCAAACACGGGAAAACTAATTCCAGCATCTACATTAAGTTTTAGGTTATAAAAATACAAAACTTTTGTTATAGTATTCTCTTTCACTTACAGAGTTTGGTTTTGTTGTTATAACTAGGCCCTTTAATTTTAACCCTGGAACTGGAATTTAATACGGAATTAATTTGCATGCTAGTTTACTAATAAAGAATCAGGCCCAATGCACTGAGTGACAGGCAGGACAATTAGGTTTGGACAACTCTGAAGATTCTTATCTCTATAATAAAAAATAATCTGTGAAATAAGAATGAACCTAGAAATCTTTTGATGGGATATGCAACGGCTCCTTAGTGGGAAACCCAGTCAACTAATTCTGAAGTATTTGCATAATGAAATTTCACTCCAGCTAATAAATAACGACATATTAAGTAGGTTTGCTTCATGTTTTATCACTTTATCTGTCACACCTGACACCTTTCTAAAAGCATCTAGGAAACTATAATAAGGCTCTCGTTACACACTTCCTCCTCGGTAAACTTGTCAGGGTAAAGGGCTTGAGTTTGAAATGATTACCTTTGGGCAGCCTGCACAAATTCTTCACTAGCTTGAGCCAATTCCTCTGCCATCTTCTCCAAAGAGGCAAGTACTTCATTCCCCATGTCTCTCCTCTCTAATGAGATGATCAGATGGCAAAGCCGAATGGTCATTGGTGAGATGATTCTCTCAATGGCCTTGTTCTGTATCATGGAGCCGACGTCATCCAAGAGGAAGGACTCCATCTGTGGGCAGAAGTATGACATGGCTGAGAGCAAAAGAGGAAGACAGCCTTCTAGTTAGGATAGAATGGATAACAACAGGTCAGAGTCCCTGCTATAATATCAAGAAAAGTCAGATAAATTATAAAAATTACACCCCAAACACGTGAGGGAGCTGCAGCAGTGAGGACTATGAGATGAATTAAGATTTCTGGGAGGGGAGACTCCTTCCGAGATGAGTTAGTATAGATGACTGTTTCCTTAGGGGCGTTCCGTTAATTCTGGGCACAGACTCAGGAACAGAGCCAGGACAAGTCAGAAGTCCAGGGCTGGGGGAAACGAAAAGAAAACTTTGATAATTAAAGTTATCACCTAGAAACATTACATAATCCAACGGCCGAAAATCAAACACAGAGAGAAAAATTTTAAAGCATCCAGAGAATAAACCATGCTATCTTTAAAGGAACAGCATTAAATCTGACAGATGACTTCATAGAAACAAAAGAATCCAGAAGAAAATGGAATGGCATCTCAAAAGCGATAAAAGAAAATCATTTCATTGTATACCCAGTGAAAATATACTTCAAAAAAAAGAATGTGCTGGGTGACAGAGCTGTCCTAAATATTGATTGTTGTGGTTACATAACTGTACATCTGTCAAAACTTGCAGAATTGTATGCTAAAAAAAAGGTAAAATTTACTGTATGTAAATTATGTTAATTTTTAATGAAAAGAAGGGAAAGAAAGAAGTTAGAGAAAAATAAGGCTTCTGTCCTGTGTAAACTCTATTGCTTGATCATTTTGATACCCACTGCCATCAATTCAGTATAGAACTAAAACAAGCAGATTAGTGGAACAGAACACAGAATCCAGAAATAGACCAAGCACATCTCAGCATTTAAGACAATGGGATGGTACGTCAATTCAGTGAGAAACTAATGGATTATTCAATTAAGTTGTTTGGCTGACATTGTCAGATTAGGGCTCCTTAAAGTAAGAGACAGTCTTCCGACTGCGATTCCAACCTTGTTGCCCATTACAGCAATTATGCTCCCCTTCCTTCTGACAGTTAAGAGCTGCCATATGGCCCCTGCTGTGCTGGGACCCAATTATCCTCATTGCTAATGGGAAGTCCTGTTCTGTGACAGCATCTCCGACCATTCACCCTGCCCTTCGGAAGACAGCCACTGCCGCACTTCCTATCTCCTGAATAAATAAAATGTCTTTCGAACTCTTCGTCCATTGTTTTGGCATCTCTACTTCACTTACTGCGGACCATTGATTTTTTCCAAGCCTCCAGAGCCTCTGAGCAGCACATTAGAGCTTTTCGTTTGGGGGTCTTGGCAGGGTGTTAAATCCTGTCATGTGAAAGATGCCCCCATGTTGAGAAGCTCTTCCTCATCCAACCTTACTTTCTGCCGCGCCTTGATCCACAGCCATCAGGATCCACTCCAAGTACACGCTTCCAGTTCCTCCTAGTGCTTGTTAATCAGGCCTTGCGGCTCCTTTACATATAATTCCTCCCACCCTCAGCAGGCCCAGGACATCCCAGGTGGACAGGCTGAAGGTCCATCCTAGCCAATGATCATAATGGCATTGCTGTCCTGTAAGACATCTCCCTCACAGTCTTCCAGAAATCAGGGAGCCTCTATCTCCAGCCAGGCAGAGCGTGCCAATTCTGCAGACCTAGCGGGTGCAGGGAAATATGGACATTCAAGGAATTCAAACTCATCTAGCCAGGTATCCAGATCTCCCCTCCCCAAGTCGTAAGGTCCCACGCCTTCTCTGGACACTTGACTAGACTGAGCATTCAGCCTCCTCTGAAGGTCCAGCAGTCTGAGAATTACGTCCTGTGCCTGCTCTTCGTCTTGCTGTGGCCGCAGATGCAGGGGACAGAGGGCCTCTCTAACTTGTGCGAGGGTGCCCCTCTAACTCTCCCACTTTGTTTTAAATTGGTCTTTGCCCTGAGGCAGTCCTTTCCTCTCCTCAAAGAATCAGTGATATTCAACAACATCAGTCCAATTCCATTGTCCTCATCATTCCTCTGTCTCCTGGACCTCACAGAAACCAGTGACACTGCATGCGGAAGTACATCTCCTCTGGCCGTTTCTTGTCTCAACTGAAGGTCTTAGAAAGTGTACTGATAAATGACAGGTTCTCTCGATACACCACCTCCGGTGAGGATGGGGGGGTGCCCGTTGCTGGTTGGCTGGTGAGTGATCCAACTTCCCAGTACCGACTTTCTCAGGTTGGACTCCCTGATACAGAACATGGTATAGGGGTGTGAGGATGCAGGGGTCACTAAGTGAAGCAGGATAGGTGTTACAGATGGAATGCTTTTGTCCCCCCAAACTCATAGGTTGAAATCCTACCCCCTAGTGTGATAGTATTAGGGGGTGGGGACTTTAGGAGGTGATTAGGTCATGATGGTTGAACCATTATGAGTGAGATTATTACCTTCATACAAGAGACCCCTGAGAGCTCTGGCCCCTTCCACCATGTGAGGATACAGCGAGACGACAGCCATCTCTGAACCACGAAGCAAGCCTTGCCAAATACTGAATCTGCCAATCCCTTGCTCTTGGACTTCCCAACCTCCGGAAGGATGAGAAATAAATTTCTGTTGTTTATAAGCCACCCAGTCCCTGGTATTCTGTTATTGCAGCCCTAAATGACTAAGACAATAGGGAATGGGAAAGGGACAGCTAATGTCTTGGCCTGACGTACAGGGGCAGCTGTGGGGCGCGCTGGCAGGCCGTGGTACAGATGGTGCATCTGACCTGGGGTATCAAGTGATCACGTGATCAGAACTGCCATCATCAGATGGGCGCTGCCAGCCTCAGAGTCTGAAGGAACCAGCAGTAATCTGGTGTCTGCTGAACGTAGGACATCCAGGGTCACGTTCAAGCAGGTCCAGAGCACACCAGTAAGCTTTGTAAGCAGGTAGCCAGACCGCACATCGTCTACTCTTTCTCAGCTCATCTCCCAGCATGAGGGGCTAATTATCACCAGGCAACAGAGGGAAAAAGGAACCTGAGTTTGATTCATGGTTGAGTTGGCTAAATATGCTGGTACCAGCTGAAAAGTCACCTCTGTTTACAGGTTTACAGGGAGAAATACATCATCTACATTTGACCAAGGGCAGCGAGAGAAGGCTGACGGCACAGCTCTCCGTGTGGGCATTCACCCCAGCAAGGTGGTTATCACACAACGAAAACTGGACAAAGACCGCAAAATGATCCTTGAAATTTAAAGCTACATCTCCCCAAGTAGGAGAGGAAAACTATTATAAAGAAGAAATGACTGAGAAGGTGCAGGGATGAAGTCCGCTAATACACAACTTTAAAACTTCTAAAATGGAAAAGAAAGCCCCATTCAGAGATGAGGCTGAGTGACAGTGGTGAGGAGACACCCTCCCAGCGGGCAGAGATCCAGGCAGCGTGCGTGGTCCTCCACTTTGGGTGGAAAGGGAAGTGACCCATCAACTCATGGGCCACATGTACTGATACGGGGACGGCAAATGATCTCAGCCTGTCCGATTAAGGCTGACTCAAAAAACCTGATGAAAGCCAGGCTCTGTGCCTGGAGCTGCTGGCAGTCATTTTCCCCATAATGGGGGCCTGCTACTGGACAGAGCTGGGACTGAAGGAAGAGAGCCGAGGGACGGAGCCAGTGAGACCATGGCCTGACGACATTGCTCAAACCCTTGGATTCAGGTAAAAACTTATCCTCCAAGTTAGCCTTTTTTTGTTTTGCTTAGACCATTTGATTGCCTTTGGGAGGCCCAGTTGACATACCTGGGAACCTCCCACAGCAATGAGGCCTCCCTTCTACAAAGCTACGGGTGGTCAACACGTTGTACTTATAGAGATGGAGGGGGGAGCTACAGAATCCCAGCCCCCTGTCTCAATTATCAAAAAATTAATTAAAAAAAGAGGTTGTTGGATCTAGTATTTTTTTCATTTATTGGAGTTTGTATTCTCATTTTTAAATGGATACCCACACAGTGTTTTTAATATGAATTCTGCTAAAGAAACTTCTGTTTGTTTTTGGGGAGGTGGGAGGTATTTAGGTTTGTTTGTTTGTTTATTTGATGGAGGTACTGGGGATTGAACCCAAGACCTCGTGCATGCTAAGCACACACTCTATCACTGAGCTATACCCTCCCCTGCTTAATGAAGCGTTTTAACACACCAAAACATATCATAAAATAAATTATTCCAGATAAGAAAGAGCTTAACACATAAGAAAAAGGAGAATGTGATTACTCCTGCTTCTGAATATGCCTAGAGATCAGCCCACACCATCTTATGCCAAGAGTCTGAGTTGTAAAAACCCTCTGACCTATCTTTGATTGACAATCATGAGAGTGTAGCCACCCACAGAGAACCAACAAGGGGGAAAGCATGGACATTCTTGCTTACCTTGATGGGAAGATGCGTTCCACTCGCTCTAAGCCAAAGAGCAGAAGACTGGATTCACTCTAAATGTAAGAAATCCAATTTTTGAAAAACAGCAACAGGAATCTATTTACAGCCACACCACAGTTCAAGACTGTGGCAGCTCCCACCGTTAGCTGACTCCGCCACTGACGTCACAGACAGTATTGCTAAAAAGCACACATCATCATTTATGCATGGAGTCACTGAAGGTCTGCTGTTTCTGCAGTGTTGAAGGTTCTGCTTATTCACAGGAATAGGAACCAGATTATAGTCTAAGAAGGAATGTAAATGTGTTCATCAATTCAGTCACAAAAATAAAACTCAACTATGGGTCTTCAAAAAGTTCTGTTTTGGGGAACTGAAAGGAAATGAGGCATCTGAAAGCCAGATGATAAATCACCAAGAAAGTTCATTAACTTGGCTTCTTTCTAGTTCCCTTGTGTGTGGATTTCCACAAGAATCTGCTTTGTGAGTAGATATTCAGGCTGCTGTTCCTTGGAAACAATAAAACAACTGGGGGCTTCAACTGGGGGGGGGGGAGATAGCCTTAAATACGCATTGAAGGCGTGTACTGTGTCCCACGTGTTTTCCAGCATCTCACTTGTTTTGTAGAATAATTTAGGTAGTATTATTAATTTCACTTTACACATGAAGGAAGCAAAAGATTGGGGCACATGAATGATGCCATAGCTTTGAGAATTACTCCCTATTCAAATTATCATTCATTCCTTGACTAGCAATAAGTTCCTAAAGACAATAATGTTTGAGCTGTGCCTGATCAGGAAAATAGAAACCACTGTAGGTACTGAAAACCGAGGGACTTTGATTCAAAGAATTAAATACAGAAGTGTTGGGAAGGACAGTGACTTCAGGCAGGATTTCTAGCTGTGGTTAAGTAAGGAGACTGTCAAATGCTCTACCTTAAAAACAACTATAAAGATGGACAAAATTGCTCCTAAACAATCATTTCATCACTCTGAAAATTGACCGAAGGCATACGGCAGTCTAAGAACTGTTTACACTTGAGCAACTGCTGGACTTGGTGGAAATCTATGGAATTCTAGTCTGTGGCTGATCCCATCCATCCATTCAATGTGGACTTCTGCCAGGGAGGGAAGACCATGAGGCCAGTGGTAGAGCATGCAGGAGGTCCTGGGTTCAACCCCCAGTACCTCCATTAAAAAAATAAAGGAAAAATAATAAAGGGGGCTCACTCAATCTGGAGCAGTGGATGATGCCCACACTCAGGATCCTTGTCAGTGAAAGTGACTTTCCAGGAGCAGGAGAGTGGGGGAGGGCTCATCTCTACTGGCCAGAGATTGAGATTGTGATTGGGGCAAGCACATTTCTTGTATTGCTTTGGATATAAGTAGCAGAGATCAAGAATTCTCGAAAGAAAAGAAAGAGAGAAGGGGAGAAAGGAAGGAAGGAAGGAAAGAAGGAAAGAAAGAACAGAACAGAATCAACTCTACTGCCGTATTCCAGACAGAGAGGACACAGGACAAAGTCCCTGCCCTCACAGAGCCTATGTTCCTGGGGAAGCTTACATTTCACTGAGATGCCAGTGAGAGGAAGAACACATATTCCCAAAGTCTCTGCAGCTGGAATTCTGGGTTTGGTTGATAGTTGTAGGGACAAGAACTCTTTCTGGAAACCTCACATCTCACCATGTAGTAGGAAGCTACTATGTCCACATGTCACCTGAGTCATTTCTCCTCTTATTTCCTGTTCCTTCTGGGATGAATGCAATGGCTCCCATGCAGAGAGACAGGAAAATAGAAAAAGAACTCAGTGAGTTGCATTCAAATCTCCTAGAGTCACACAATGCCAATGACTGAGGTTTTCAATTAATCCTGAATCTTGTCCCACGAAATAAGTTTATGATTGTCCTGCCCATGTTACAAAGGAGAAAATGAGGCTCCAAAAATTGAGTAACTTCCTCTGGGATTGGTCCCCATGTCGCTTGACTCTAAAGTCTGGGATCTTAACCACTCCCACTCTTAACCTGTGCTGGCTCATTAAAAGTTTTGATTAATAGGGACTTTATGATCTATGTGATATATGTATATACACGATGGAATACTACTCAGCCATAAAAAAGAATGAAATAATGCCATTTGCAGCAACATGGATGGACCTAGAGATTATCATACTAAGAGAAGTCAGATAAAGACAAATATCATATAGCACTTATATATGGATTCCAAAAAAAATGATACAAATGGACTTATTTACAAAACAGAAACAGACTCACAGACATAGAAAACAAGCTTATGGTTGTTTTATGTTCCCCAAAGGGGAAGAGGGGAGGGATGAATTAGGAGTTTGGGATTAGCAGATACAAACTACTATATATAAAATAGATAAACAACAAGGTCCTACTGTAGAGCACAGGGAACTATATTCGATATCTTGTAATAACCTATAATGAAAAAGAATCTGGAAAAGTATATATATATACACACAGGTATAATTGAATCACTTTGCTGTACACCAGAAACTAACACAGCATTGTAAATCAACTATGCTTCAATTAAAAAAAAAAAACAGGAAAAAAAAGGGGGATAAAGGGTGATGTACAAAAATTAAAACAAACAAAAACATTGTTAACTACAAAATGTAGGTGAGAAAAAGGAGAAAACTAACTACTAGATTTGGTAATTCAGAGGTCACTGGTGGTCTTAAATCCACGGCTGTGGCGTGGTGGAGAGAAGCCAGCTTGCAGGGGTAAGCAGGTGGCGCAGCAGGAATGAGTGGGTGAAGAGGACTATGGTGTGATCAAAGTGGGTGTCACTTTCAAGATTGGCTGTGAAGAGAAGCAGCTACAATGTCTTGGCAATGAGTTCCTGCAAAAGGTGGTCCTGGTACAACGATTTGAGAGCAAGTAGTTTATTTGGGATGTGATCCTGAGAAACATCTGTAGAGCAATGGGACAGCAAGCCAGGAAAAGGAAGGAATCCAAAAGAAGATCCATGAACAAGCAGGTTGCAGCTGTGGACAACTGGAACTCTTCTGCAGATGAGCACTGAAACAGTGTAAGATACCTGCTTCCCCACAGATTTGTTCACTGGAGGGGTGAGGAAGCCAGGGCACTATCTACCAACCCTCATACCTCATGGATGTTGGACAGCTGGAGCGGGGAGTAGGGGAGAAGGAAGTGTAATCACCCCAGTTCTTCTGGGCCTGCCCCATTTCTCCTGCTGAGTGAGCTTCCCACAGCCAGTGATTGCCTCCAGGTGGTGGCCGAGCTGTTGGCTTTGCGCAAAATAGGCAAGTACCCGTCCCAGGGAATATGGACAAAATGCTGGAGAGAGGAGAGCGCGTTCACATTACACATTATGCTAAGCAGGTACCGTGAGCACAAGAAGAGCAGGATGGGGAGAGGTCCCAGGGTGTTCTTTCTCTAAAGAAGAGTAAAAGATGTGAGGTGCATTGCCGATGTGGGTGATTTATGAGGAAGTGCAGGAAGATTGCAGGAAATCTGAGAGTCCTCTCTCTGTCCCTCAAATGCACGCACACACACAAAAGTTTCTTAAAAGATAGAGTGGGGTATCAGAACCGAAGGGACTTTAAAGAACCAGCTTCCTCTCACTTAGAAAGGAAATCGAGGTCCGCAGAAAGGAAACGGCAGGGCGGGTTGTGGGGTCCGGGGACCCCGGGGCCTTTACGCGATTATTCCCACCCGCGAGTCTAAAGTCACCCCAGGCTGTGCGCCACCCAGGAGGTCTCAGCAGCTGAGAGGAGCATTCGACCCAAAGGAAACCAGCCCCTGCCTGAACGCTTCGTGTTCTCTGCGGTCCTTAAGCAGGAAAGTAAAGAAAGGCATCTTGGACACAGGATGGGGCCTTAGAACTTCTTGTTTTTATCCACAAAATGTCCTTTTGAAACGGTAGGTAGAAGGCTACCGGAGGAAGCCTCCCTAAAAAGGGACCTTCCGCTGGCACCGCCCCCTGGCTGTGACCCTGGGCTTCGGAGGACCGCCCCAGCTTCCGGTCCCTTGGCCCCGCCCGCCCCGGATGCTGCGGCTGAAGCCGCACCCCCTCCCCCAGCCCCCGCACCCGCGGCAGCTGGCAGCCGGCCCAGGAAGGGTGCGGGGCGCGCCCCTGGCGCACAGGCCCCCACCTCGCGCCCGCCGCGGGGTCGGCCGCGCGGAATCACGGGGCGGAGGCGGGGCCGCGCCGGGGGTGGGCGCGGCGTCCGGGCCGCGTTCGCCGCTCGCGCCGACGCGCGGGCGCCCGGGCGCGCGCGCAGCCGGGGGCGCCCTAGCGGCGCAGGGGGCGGGCGCGGGGGCGCGGCCGGAGCGTGCGGGGCGGGGCCGGCGGGGCCGGCGGGGCCGGAGTGCTGCGGGCGCCCGCGCGGGTCGCACGCTGAGCCGCCGGCTGGCCGGCTGGTCCCTGCGGCGGCTGCCGGGGCGGCTCGGGCGCGCGGCCCTCCGCCATGTACACCTTCGTGGTGCGCGACGAGAACAGCAGCGTCTACGCCGAGGTCTCCCGGCTGCTGCTCGCCACCGGACACTGGAGGAGGCTGAGGCGGGACAACCCCAGGTTCAACCTGATGCTGGGAGAGAGGAACCGGCTGCCCTTCGGGAGACTGGGTGAGCTTCCCCATTTCGCGCCCTCCGGCTCCCCCCCGTTAGAACGAGCGCTTTTGTTTTAAGGTCAGAAACCTTCCCCTCCGACGTTCCTTGAGCAGGTTTAAAAAAAAAAATAAAGCGCCCCTAAAGGGCTAAACCCATCGTTTTTCATGCTTTCTTGTCTCCTAAGTCTGATTCGGGGCGGGAGTGGCGGTGCGAGCTCCCGGGGCCGCGGCTGCTTCCCGACAATGACCGGTCCCGGCAGCCCCGGGGCGGGGAGCTGAGGCTGCGCGTTCCCCGGATTCCGCGGGTCCGACGCCCCCAAATCGGGCAGGTCCGCTGGGCGGATCGCCGGGCCGGGCGAGGCTCCCCGGAGCCGGCAGCTGCCATCAGGCTGGAGTCACCTTGCAAATTTTCTCCAGTGAGGATTCCGCCCTGCTTGTGTTGGCGCGGGAGGGATGCTTGTGTGTGTTGAAAACCCAGAGGATTCAGCTGCCCGGAGGCTTAGATTAACTGTCAGGGGACCTGGAAAAGACCTCTGGATTCTGAAAGCAGGAGCTTCAGCAGTGAGCCCAGGGAAGGGCGTAAGGGTGTCTGAGTTTAGACCTTCTAGCTTCACCAAAGAACACGTTCTCGCAGCGGTGCGTTGGATGCAGATTTCACACGACAGTGGATTCTCTGCCCTCCCCTCCCCTCCCCTCCCCGAGGGAGTTCCCTTCTTTCCCGTGATTGAAGCTGCACCACGACATCTACATCTCTTGTAGGAAGGGGCAAGGGGAAGGAGAGGACCAGTCGCTCCTTTTTAGATTACGTAATCCAGAAGTTGTGCAGATCCCTTCAACTTACATCTCATTGACCTGAGCATAGTCTCATGGCCTCTCCTCACTGCACAGTCATCCGGGAATCGCAGCCTCACTCGGGGTAGCCATGTTCCCTGCCAAAATTCCCCTGGGGTGGGGACCCAATCCTATGGCCAAAGACAGAATGGGAGAATCCATCATGAAGAAAAGTCATCTTTGCCTTGGAGAGCATCCCAGAAAGAGCAGTGTTCTACGTCCAGGAGAGAAGAGTTTTTAGAAATAGGTGTGATCAGAGGGTGGGGAGGGTGAACAGGCAAAGACTGAAAGTAGGCGGTTTGGAACTGACTAGCCCTTGGTGAACTTAGCCAGAGAGAGGGCAGTTGGGAGGGGGCCTGTAGAATTGTAACGATTTGAGGAATGAAGGGGGTTTCAGCATAGCCTTACCGAAATTTTTTCTTCGGGATGGGTCCATGGACAACTCCTTATTGTTACGCAAGTTTATAATGTATGATGGAAACCCTGCAGAAGGGTTGAGTCCAACCTCCAGAAATCTTGGAAGAGACAGATTGTGCCTAGAGATTCCTTTTGTTCAGCTGTCTCCCCAGGAAGCCTTCAGCAAGTATACCTTCCCTAAAAGAAGAAAACCTGCTTATAGTTGAAAACATTTATTTCCTCCTTGGTCTGTCTGCTTCCCTGCCTGACTTACTTTCCTCTTTGGACTGGGCAGGGCCCGGCTGTAAGAGCTTAGGTGGAATCCTAACATTAAAAGCTGACCAAAATGGCTCTGTGGGGGCTGAAGCAGGGGTGGTTGGCACTGCAGTGAGGCTCAGGATTAGGGTGTAGGAGCAGAATCCTAGAGGGTCCAAATCCTAAACGGTTACCATGAAGTCAGCAAATGATCAGGAAACAGTTGGTTTTTGTGGGAAGGAAGACAGCATCCCACAACCAAACGGCTATGTGCTTTCACTGTTGGGGATATTTACCTTTGGCTTAAAGTACACTGGGTGAAACCCAAGGAGATGTCCTGTACCGTAGGTGCAGTAGGGATCAAGGAGGGGCAAAACTGAAAATACTCTTCCACCCTAAGAAATAAAAACAAGGGCAGCAGAGGTCCTTAGCAGACCTGTGATGCGGTTATCATAACACCCACTTGGGGGAGGGTGAGAATTGCCAGTTGGATGTGCAAAGCAACAGAATTTCTCCCGTCCTAACAACCAGTCCAGGGGAAAGAAGAGCTGGGTGTGACACCCGGCTCTCGCTCTGTGTGCTGGTGCTGATGTTGTCCATTCCCACCACCCTGTCTCCCTCCTGAGCCTCCTCTTTCCTTCACAGGTCACGAGCCTGGGTTGATGCAGTTGGTGAATTACTACAGAGGGGCCGACAAACTGTGTCGCAAAGCTTCTTTAGTGAAGTAAGTGTTCTTTAAGACCTGTTTTCCATTTTCTACTGAACTGTTTTTAGCTTTCATACTGAAGCAACTTAAGCAAAAATGTAGGCTTGTTTTTAAAGGGCAGAAATCCTTTTATTTTAAAAACCAGCGAGTGTCACTTCTTTGATTGCCATCCACACTTTGCTGCAGGTACATGGTCTCTTGGATGAGGCTCCCCAAAGCAGACCCTGAGACAGGGCTTCTTGCATAAGTGATTTATGGGGGGAGGGCTCTCAGGAGAAACTCGTTCAGAACCAAGGACAGGGCAGCAAAGACTTGGTTTCAGCTGGAGTCTCGCCTCAGCCTGACTCCACGGGGCTTGGGAGTGAAGGGCACCCAGAGTAGTCCCTTGATATTCTGTGCTTCAGCATCACTCAGCCATTGGCTGTAGGGGGCGGTAGAGGACATGGTTTCCCTGGCATTTCTGGCAGAGGTTGGCCCCTGGGTGTGCATGAGCCCTTGGCAGCCAACTTTCCGAGCAGCCAGGGGTCCCCTCAGAAGGACACCTGGGCAGAATGTAACCGTATCTGCTGCGCCGCCCATCTCTGAGCAGTCGGCTTACAGCTAGGTGCCGTAGGAGCAGTGTCATAGGTGGAAGGAAGCAGCGTTACACAGTGATTAAGATCTAGATCGGCAGCTTGGGTTTTAATTTCAGCTCTTCTTATTAGCTTGGGCAAATTTTCTGATCCCACGAAGCCTCAGTATGTCCCTCATAAAGAGGCTGTGGGGATTGAATAAGGTGATTCATGTGGTACAGTGGGCATTTGACTCTGTGCCTTAGTTTCCTTATCTATAAAATGGGGATAATAATAGTAACTACCCCAGGGTTGTGGTGAAAATTAATTGAGTTAATTTACGGAAAGGCTTGGAATAATGTGTGTGTCTAGTTCACGCTGTAGAATTGAAGGGTGGGTATGGCCCCTAAAGTCAGGTCTCCAGTGTTCCCTCCATGGTGACTTGTGAGCACGTGTGTGTAGCCAAACAAATCATTTAGGTAAGAAGACACTGGAAGATGCGACTCAATGCATATGCTCTTTTCCCCCACTCACACTGCCCTCTGGGCTCTAGATGCTTGCTGGGCTGAGTGTTCGTAGGCATATTCCCACCGTTTTGTTTAGACTCACTGCCCCTGTGACTCATGTGTTCACTTCTCTCTGGGATGAGCTACTCTTAAAGGGGAATGAGGCTTTCTGAAATCTTCTTATAACATACTTACATGTTTCGAGTGCAGACAGCTGTTTCACCAGAACTAGGAGTAGAGGTGGGACATGGTTGTTTACCCAGATTATTCTTTTAGAAATTTTTATAAAATGCTTACTCATTCTTTATTCCATGATGATTTATTTTTTCCTAAAGATAAAGGTAGAATTTTGTTTTTTAAATAGAAAGCAGAGGGTGTGTGAAAAGTCAGATTCTCTATATTTGCGTATTTGGCAGCTACAATAAGGTGGAAAGAGTACAGAGCTGGAGTCATAACCAAGTCTAGAAGGTATCGCAACCTTTGTGACCTTGAACAGCGCCACTCGGAATCCCAAGGGCCCATCTTTGGGGACTCTGTCCCTCCGTGGCATGTGACGTGCTCCTTATGAATGATGATATGACTTACGCAGGCCTGGGGGCCCCTGTGGTGGTCACCATCCCCTAAGCTTCCGTCATCCTGTCCAGTGTCCTGCGAGGGGCAGTAGTCATTCTTGGGGGTGATGGCTTCCTTTGTTGTTTTGTCTCTCTTTTGTACAACAATGTCATCTCAAGTGGCAGCTCAGAGAAGACAGCCGGGTTGCCCATGGTCATGGCAGTTAGTGTTGAGTAAGGACGGTTCTCATCTGTACAAATGGAGCCCGTGGGCAGTGTGACTGGGCGCCCCTCAGGGGGCTTCCCAGAGCCTTGTTAGTGTTCTGTGCTGGACCCTGTACAGCAAGTGCCTGTCACTTCAGGGAGTTTCAGAAATTCATCAAGGCCCCATGGCCTGAAGAGCTGTCCTTCTGGCCCAACCTGGAGGCTTTCTTTTCCTTTTGTGAGTGTCTCCCTTGTAGGTGTGACTAAACCTCCATTTGCAAGGGCTTCTCCAATGGGCCCATGAGGAAATGGAAGAAATGTCTGGGACTTCCTACAGAAACTGGACTTGGTTCTGTGCAGGAAATGAGGCCTCCGGATGAAGGGCATCCTATTGACCAGCTGTCCAGCTGAAACAGAATGCTAGCCACACATGTAATTTTAAATAAGTACCCCAAAATGGTGCAGTTTATTTTAATAATATATTTTATTTACCCAGATAAATCTAAGATGTCATTTTGACATGGAATTAATATAAAAAACAGCTAATGAGAGAGATTCTTCTTTTTTCATTCCGAGTCTTCAAAATCTGGTGTGTATTTTACGCTTATAGCCCATCTTTTTTTTTTTTAATTCAAACTGCATTTTTATTGTTTATGTATGTATTTATTTGAAGTACAGCCAATTACAATGTGTCAGTTTCTGATGTACAGCACAATGTCCCAGTCATGCATATACAGACATGTATTTGTTTTCATATTCTCTTTCATTAAAGGTTATTACAAGACATTGAATAATGTAGTTCCCTGTGCTGTACAGAAGAAACTTTTTAAAATCTATTTTTATATATAGTGTCTAACATTTTTATAACGTATCTTAACTCAGACACTACATTTTCATTGGAAACGCTGGATCTGTATTTAAATTTCATAAAAATCTGGTTGAAAAGTAGAGTTACATACCCAAGTCAAGTTTTTCAGTAACTGAATTAAATACCGAAAAATAATTTTCCTTTAATACTCACACATACATTGACAAAACAGATTCATTTTATTAGAATTGATTTGACTTTGAAGCAAAAGTGTATCTTTTTTTAAAATAATGTTCAAGTTGACTAAATTCACCAACTCATGTATCAACTCATTATCACTAATATTGAATTCGAAGGAAGTGTTGAATAAATTGGAAAAAAAACTCTCAATGTATCAGTATCAACAGTGTTCTTGAAATTTTTCTTTAGTTTTTATAGTCAGTTTGCACAATGCCATCTGTTACAATGAGAATCTTCTGCGTATTGAGACATGTTATAAAAGTATATTAAGTCATTATTATTGACTTGTTTTATGAAGTTAGAACATAAATTTTCACACCTGTCTGGCTGGGTCATAAATAAGATCTTTACCCTTGGAACTTTAAATGTAGCTTGTTCATATGCAGTGTGGATTTGGTAAACAAAACAAAACATAAATCATGCTGCCATTTTTCATCTTTGATTATTGAGCGAAATAATGGATAATTGAATGAAAAGAATGATTTGGCAAGCATTTCTCTTATTTCAAGAAAATATGAATTATAGCTAACAGTACAGGAAATCTTGTAAAACTTCCATCTCTCAATCATTGAGTGTTGGCAAAGAACAGTATCATTCAATTCATCCTCTTGCGTTTCTTCCATCGGTTTTGTCCTGGAGAGTCATTGTAGCATTTGCAAGTATACGGTGAACCATTTTAACAGCTGTATCTGTGCTGAGTGCAGATGCTTTTCAGTATGTATCAAACAGTAGAGTAAAGCAATAAAGCAGACATCAGTCTATTCAAATCCCAGTAAGTCCAGATTTTAACCCAACCTAGCTGAAGTACTGCCTGCCATGATAAAAACTGACTTTTCACATGTAGGTGAAATTCCTCTTTGACAGATGTGAAAGATTAAAAAATATCTTCACCAGGAGTTTAGTTTTGAGGCTGCAATTTGACAACATTTTTTCATATATTTGGAAATCTTTTGAGGCACAACATATAAAGTATTAATTGGACAACATCTCTTAAATCACACAACTCATCTATAGCTGAAGAAAAATACTTTAAAATGTTCAAATTTTTAATCAGTTTTTAAGATGGTTAGAAATGCTACTCTATGGGCTGTTATAGGTGGCTTACCTAAAAGATTGTTCACTTTTTATAAAGTATCTTGTTTAGTCTTTTCCTCAAAGTAATTTATTTTACCACATTTCCATCTAAAATGGTTTTCTTTTTGGTGTAAGAATCCAAGTCATTTTAAAGCTGACCAACATTACAAGCTCAAATCCTATCAAACATGTGTTTAAAGTTTTTTTGTAGAGTATTTAGTTCTGATTTCAGCCACTTATTTCATTGCTGCTTTTTGGACTGTTGAGAGGAAGAAGCTCATCAAATTCATTATGTATTTCCTGAAAATGTCTCCTTTATACAACAAACTTCATTTTTCCTTCATCTGTAATCACAATTTATTGTGAAATTTGTGACGTACCTTCTTCTGGTGTTTATTTTTTCTTCACTATCTGGCCATATTTTTACCTGCTGCATCGCCACTCAGTCCCACATCAACAGTATAGTATGCCTTTGTTTGACATTTAAAAATTTGCCCATATTTATTTTTCAACTAGAAAAATGATTACACTTCGTGTACCAATTATAACTTACCTAGCTACCACTGTAACTTGTGCTGTCTGCAGAATAAACACATTATAATGTCTCATCAGTGCCTGGAAAGAAGTTCACGTGAACTGAATCACTCTGTTGTCCCTGAGTAGAACAGTGATGTGATTGTGGACAATAGTAGAAGCAGCACGCGCGCCTGACGCCCACGCCACCCTCCAACAATGTCTTAGGTCATGCAGTGGTCACAGTGGAAGGTCATCCTGCAGAAACAGTAACATTGTGCTTGATAGAAACGTGTTTTACGGTGCTTCAGCTTTTAAATTAAAATTAAACAAAATTTAAAATTCAGTTCCTGAGTCTCACTGGCCACTTTTCAAGTGCTCGGAAGTACTTGAAAGCTCCATGTGGCTGGTGGCCACCATAGTGGACGATGCAAATAGAGCTGAACACTCAGTGAGTTAGAAACGTATTTATTTTTTGTCTCTCTGAGTTCCTTAAGTTAAGTTCTATCACCTTTAACTTTAAAATAACTTTAAAAAAAATCTCAATTTATAATTTCTTTTCTTTGTTTCTGCCATTCACTCATAGGCTGGGTTTTGCAGGCGAGTCATAACCCAGGCTTTACCTGTTCTGTTCTAGACGGAAGAGGGTGCGTAGCTCAGGGAAGGCCTTGGATGTCTCCGGGTGGGTTCCTCCCTCCTCTGATTCGTGGGGAGCAAGGGTAAGGTTGGTGTTAGGACTTGGAGTTCAGGGCTTGCATCCTTCCTGTTTCTTCCTATGTTTGTGACCTTGGGAAATGTTCTTCTCTGTGACCCAGTGCGTCATCTTTGAAATGTGATGCTGTTGGCCTCCCCCAGGGGTCTGATTCCCCAGGAGATGCGGTGGGAAGCCCCTGATAAGCCTGTGTGTTTATTAAGTGCCTGCCCAGGGCCTTAGTGGTGGGGGGGGGGGGTATGTGGACAGGAAGTGTGTTTAGTGACGAGCACTGGAATCCCCTGTCCCGTTAGAAAGATTCTTCCTTATTCTGTCGCTGAAGCCAGGCTGAGCTAAAAGCAAGAAATGAAGAACTAAAATAAGTCGTTGGAGAACTCAGATTCCTAAGTATTAGCCTCTTGTCTCCAGCGTTGGGCCGAGATAGTACTTTTGCTAGTCATCTGAATAATTTTCCCAGTTCTCCACTGCATTTTTTTTCTAGCTCCGCTACAGCATATTTGTTGAAAAGATGTTGGCTCAGGATGACTTCAAGTTAAGTTCCCTTAGAGATGCATTTTTAAAGGAGCTATAGTTCTGGGTATTAAGCCCCTTTTGAATTAACTGACGGGAGCGTGAGTGTAAGGTCACACGGGACAGCTGTGCGCTGCCCAGTGGTGTAGTGGAGGTCGGCCCAGGGAGGCCAAGAGCAGAGAGACCAGCTCCTGCCCCAGGCCACGCCCTGCCTCCTCGGAGAGCTCTGGGGAAAAGCACCGTCCTTTCCGAATACAGTGACAGAGCGTACAGAACAGAGACTGACCCTCTGTCATCTTCCAGGCTCATCAAGACAAGCCCAGAACTGGCCGAGTCCTGCACGTGGTTCCCTGAGTCCTATGTGATTTATCCAACAAATCTCAAGACCCCAGTTGCTCCAGCTCAGAATGGAATCCACCCCCCGATCCATAGCTCAAGAACAGACGAAAGAGAGTATTTCTTGGCTTCTTATAACAGAAAGAAAGAAGATGGAGAGGGCAACGTTTGGATCGCAAAGTCATCCGCCGGTGCCAAAGGTGAGGTGGCACTGCTGCCCCTTCTCCCTTCCTGGAGGTTCCCGCTGTGCTTTGTTCGGTCGCGTGTTAGATTTGAATGATGCCTTTCCATGAGTGACTACTCTCATCTGAATCCTCGAGGGTGGAGACCACATCTAGTTACGTAGTTTTGTGTATCTACGTTCTGAAGACTTAGAACTGTGTATCTGCAGCTGAAGTCTTTTGCTTTGAGCTCCAGATCCAACGGCAGGCATTTTACACTTAACGTGTCTGAGCTAGAATTCATTTCCTTCCCAACTCCGCCCACCCAGCCTGCTCGGCTTCCCACCTTCCCACCTAGTGCGCGGTCCCGCCCTTCACCCGGGCTGTGACGCCCCAGCCCTGCAAGTCATCCGTGGCTGCTCTTCCCTTGACCATCTATGCCGAGTGCATCAGCAAGTCTTGCTGACTCCACTTTCACAGTATAGCCTAAGCAGACTTTTTCTTGCCATTTCCACGGATCTCGAAATCAAAGCCCCTGTTCTCTCAAATCTGTGCCATCGCAGCGCCTGCTCCTAGCAGTTCTGCTCTCGGGCGGGGTGAGGTTTCAGAAGCACACACGTGATCCTGTTACTCCCTGCTTGAGACTTAGCAGCTGGCTTCCCAAGGCAGTCAGAGTAAACTCCGGAGTCCCGAAGGAAGTCTAGACCACTTGACATTTGTCCGTAGCTCTGATCTCATCCCCTATTTTTGGCTTTGCTCACTGCACTGGGGCCACAGCGCCGTCCTAGCATCCCTCAGATGCTCTAAATCTGTCTCTGTCCCTGGAATGCACTTTCGTGGACTGTTTTCTGTTTCTCAGCTCGGATGTTGCCTTGTCAGGGAGGCTTTTCTGATCTAAAATAGCCCCTGTGCCCTTTGCTTTCTGTCCTTTACCCTGCTTAATTTTCTCTGCTTACATGAACCTCTTCCCAGCCCTCTGCTACATGTTTGTTCATCTGTTCATCTCCCCCGTAATCCTGCAAGCTCTGTATAAACACAGACTTTCTGTCTTGTTCATCTCTGTACCCTCCCCATGGGCACTTAATAAATGCGTGTTGAATGAATGCTTAGAAGGCATAAGGTATGTAATATTAACTCAGGCTTAAAGTCTAGGCTGTTCCCAGTGTAATGAACACATAACACAGTTTCTGTCTATAACTACCATCAGATGCTCTTTTGTTTGTTTGGGGGGGTGGTAATTAGGTTTATTTGTTTGTTTGTTTATTTAAGGGAGGTACTGGAGATTGAACCCAGGACCTCATGCATGCTAGGCATGCACTCTACCACTGAGCTATACCCAACCCTCTAGGTGCTCTTTTTAAAAACCATTCCATTTTGAACTTACTTCTTCTTTTATTGCCTTGGAAGGCCATCTGGCCATTGGTCCAGTGGGCCTCACCTTCTTTTCCACCAACCATGAGACAGGAGGGCATCACCTGGAATCTCCTGGAAGTGACAGAGTTGGGCTTTTGCCACAAGCTAAGTACCTTACCTACTGCTCTCCCTTTTTGTGACCTCTTCTCAAGGACTGTCCCCTAGCTTTGTGCTAATAGTAAATGGAGGCATTGAAAGAGGAAATAGTCCTCCACAGTATTCCACATTCTTCCTGTGGATTGGGGCTGGAGTCAGGGTGGCCATTGTAAGGACATCTTGTGTCATGGACTTGAGAAGGACCTGCCAAGTCATAGCAGTGATCCCGCCTGGGTGGTCCCTGGACCCTCACCAACACAAGACAGAGTGATGCTCAGCAGTGGAGAGAGGTAAAGAGAAATTAAAATGCCAAACAAAGAAGACGTTTTGCTTTAGGAGTTGAGGATATAAGTGGCGTGGATTTGTTTTCTTTGGGAATTACGAAATAAAGCCAATAGGCTGGGGGAGAGGGTACAGCTCAGTGGCAGAGGGTACGCTTAGCATGCATGAGGTCTTGAGCTCAATCCCCAGTGCCTCCACTTAAAAAATAAATAAGTAAATAAACCTAATCTCCACCCCCTCCAATAAATAAAAACTAATAGGCTGAGTAAATGACTATTATTCTTGTTAAACAAATATTTAGTACCTGCTACATGCTGGGTATAGTTGGCTTAGCTGTACTATACTGTGTGCAGTATTAAGCTGCTGTTCAGCACCTCCACCTCCCGTCTTAGATCTGAGTCACGTTCGCCTCTCACCAGGAGCATTGCTCCCTGTCTTCCTGTCCTTGGCCGTTCTCCAGAGTCTACACAGAATACAGTAGACAGAGATCCTGTTAAAGCCCAATCAGACCGTGTGACATCTGTCTCTCTGGGGCCAGGACGACACCTGGCATGCAGCAGAGGTTCAGTGTATGTAGTGAGTGAGTGAATGAAGGAATGAGTGAATAAGAAAAGTAATGAACGTTTGGAGACAACAGAGATAAATGAGACAGACACGATTCTCTTGCCTTCATGGACCCACAATCTAGTCTGAAAGAAGGTGTATCTGTTTCCAGATAAACTAAAAGTTGAGATGGGAACAGAGAACAAAAAAACCACAGTGACTGTGACCTTGAAGCTCCTTGATGAACCCCAAGCTTCCTACATAATTTAGTGAGGATATAAACAAATACCCTCCAGGTTTAGTTAGTGAGAATATAACAAATGATACGAGAAATACAGCTAACAATCACATGGAAACATGCTACACTAGTGTCCAAAACTTGCAAAATAAATGTGGGGTTTATGTATCATTTTACGTCTACAAAATAAGAAAACAAAACCCTTTAGTGATAATTGTTGCTGAAAGCTTGTGAGCTGCTCCCTCTTAGTGGTACACATTCCTTTGAAGAAGCAGCAGGGTGACACAGAGCATGAGTCGTAAAGAGTTCATATATTTTGACCCACTCATCTCATTCCTGAAAACTTACTCCAGGGAAATATTTTAAAAGAAACAAGGGTGACCTACAGCAAAGACATTTGCCACTATGTTATCTGTAATAGCAAAATTTTATTTAGAAACATCCCTGTTGTCCAGCAATCAGTAAACACGTGTAATTTTTTATATCCACACAATGGGATATTTCTTTGGTCGGTAACATAAATGTGAAGTAAGTATTGAAACAGTGAAAAATCTTGGCAACATGAAGTGAAAGAACATGAGATGAGTTCACTGTGATTGAACCTGTCTTTGCCCGAGTAGTATTCCATTGCCCATAAAGGAAAGTACTATGAAAAAAATGAAAATAATTATGTTAGGAAATAAGACTATGGGGAAGTTTCAGGGCATTAGTAGGAAAATGATGTTTATTCTAGGATGATTATTCTAGAAGTAGTATGCAAGGTGCTGTGCAGGAGGAGACACTGAGGTCTGTACTGAAGAGTTGGCAGATGGAAATAAAGAGGAACCGGGAAATCTGAGTGTGGTTCCTAAGAGAGATGAAATGGAATTGAATAATGTTCATTACAAAAGGAGAGGAAGGGAACTTTTCCAAATTGGTTTGCTGTTTCTTGTTTAAAAGGCTAACCAAATGTGACAGAAATGGGGTAGTTGTAAAAGGGGTTGGCTTTTAGGAAAGATGAATCATTAAATTAATGAACTAATTTGTACTGAATTAAGCATGAGACCCAAGTAGAGATATGCTATGAATCTAAAGCATAGGTAGGAGATCATAGAAATAAAAATTGAGTCCAGCAACATTGTAGGATATGAGATCAACACACAAAAATCAATTGCATTTCTGTCTCTGTCACCTGTTGATGCCTTGCTCTCCACAGTCTGGTCACATTCCTTCCTGTATGCTCCAGCCTTATTTTCTTCATGCAATTTCCTTATGTAAGCTATTTCTTACTGAAAATAATATCTCTTAATGCTGGTTGGTAGATGAGAAAATAATGGGAGGAAAGTAAGGAGATACATACATTTTTATAATTAAAAAAAATATTATCCTTGAAAACACATGACATTAGAGGGAAATGGAAAAGTTAACCATAGTCTTATTTCCTAACAGAATTATTTTTACTTTTTCATATTACTTTCCTTTATGTACAGGCAAAGACAGGTTCAATCAAACTCTTCTCACATTCTTTTTCAATTCATACTAACAATGAACATGTGAAAACCAAAATTTTAAATACGATACTAATCAAAGCCACCCCAAAGAAAATGAGATGCTTAGACGTAAACTTACCAAAACATGTACAGGGTGTATATGCTGAAAATGACAGAGCAACTGTGAAGGAAGTCAAAGAGGACCTAAATAAATGGACAGACATACCATGTTCATGGATTGCAAGACTCAACATAGTGAAGATATCCCTTCACCCCAGATTGGTCTATAGTTTTGAGGTGACTGCTATCAAGACTTGAGCAAGTTTTTCTGTGGACATACAGCTTCTTCTGAAATTCATATGGAAAGGCACAGGCCCTAGAATAGCTTAAATAATATTGAAAAAGAAGAGTAAAGGGGGAAAAAAATCATTGTCCCTAATCCCAAAGTGTACTATAAAGTTTCAGTAATCAGTACACTGTGGTGTTGGTGGAGGGAACAGAAATGTGAATCGGCAGGACAGAGAGACCCACACACATATAACCACCTGATTTTTGACATTGATGCAGAAGCAGTTCAGTAGAGGAAGGCTAGGCTATCTACACATGATGCTGGAGCAGATGGATATCCATAAACTAAAAAAAAAAGAACTTCAACCTAAACCTCACACCTTATACAAAAACTAACTCAAAATGGATCATGGGCTTAAATATAAAATGTAAATTTTTAGTTTTTCGGGAAAAAAAATAGATAATGCTAGGCAGAGAGTTCTTAAACTTGACACCGAAAGTATGATCCACAGTAGTAAAAACTGATCAGTTGAACCTCATCAAAATGAAAACTTTCGTTCTGTGAAAGACCTAGCCAAGGGGATGGAAAGATAAGCTGTGGACTGGGAGAAAATATTTTCAAGCTGTGTGTCTGAAAAAGGACTCGTATGTAGAATATATAATAACGTTCAAAGTTCACCAGTTTAAGAAAGAGGCGAAAGGGGGGCAGTCGAATTAGAGAATGGGCAGAAGACATGAAAGCATTGAAAAGGCTCTACAGATGAAAAATAAGCAAATGAAAAGATTTTCAATGTCATTAACCATTCGGGAAATGCAAATTAAAACCACAGTGGGCTGTCATTGCACTCCTGTTAAGATGGCTAAAATAAGAAATGGTAACAACAGCAAACGCTGGCAAGGGTCAGGAGAAATTGGATCAGTCTTTCAGTGCTGATGGGAATTGAAATTGGTGCAGCCACTCTGGGAAACAGTTTGACAAGTTCTTATACAGTTAAACCTGTGATAATCATTCACCCCCAAAATTACACATTCATTTGCCCCAGAGAAACAAAAACTTCCATTCACACACAAACCAGTACGCGGTTGTTCATAGATGCTCTATTTGTAATGGCCCAAACTGGGAACAACTCAAATGTCCTGCAACAGCTCAATGATGACACAAGCTAGGGTGAATTGATCCCATGAGATACTACACAGCAGTAAAAGAGAATGAGCCATTAATAAATGCAACAACTTGGATGAATTTCCAGGGAATTATCAGTGAAGAAAACAACTTTCAAGGAGCACACACTGTGTAATTCTACTTATATAACATTTTTGAAATGACAAAAATTACAGAAATGGAAAATGGATTAGCGGCTACCAGGGCTTGGGGAGGGGTGATGTGGAGGGAGGTTCTTGTGGCTTTGAAAGGGCAACATGAGGGTTCTGTGCAATAACGGAACAGTTCAGAATTAGAGAAGATATTTACAAATCGTATGTCTATAAGGTACCTGTATTCAGATTGTATAACACTTATAACTCAGTAATAAAGACAAATAACCAGTGAAGAAATGAGCAAAGAATCTAAATAGATATTTCCCAAAACAAGAAAAAGGACAAATAGCCAATAAGCACATGAAAACGTGCTCAACACTACTAGTCATTAGAGAAATGCAAGCCAAAACCATGATAATACACTACCTCACTCACACCCACCAGCTTGGCTGTAGTCAAGAAAACAGAATATAACGTGTGTGGGCAAGGATGTGAAGAAATTGGGACTCTTGTGCATTGCTTGTGGGGATGTAAAATGGTGTAGCCATTTGGGAAAACAGTTTGGTCATTCTTTAAAGAGTTAAACAGTTACCGTGTGACCCAACTATTCCACTCTAAGGTATATTTCCAAGAAAATTGAAAACATAGGTCCACACAAAAATTTCATTGCAAATTAGCATTATTCATAAGAGCCAGACAACCCAAATGTCCATCAGTTGACTGATAGAACAAATGTGATATAGCCACACAATGGAGCATTATTCAGTCCTGGGAAGGAGGAGTGAAGTACTGATACGTGCTGCAACATGAAGCTAAAAGACGCTGTGCTAAATGAAAGAACCAGACAAGAAGGCGCCCCATACTGTCTGCTTCTGTTTATATGAAACATCTAGAAAAGGCAAACCTGCAGGGACAGGAAGTAGGTTAGTGGTCCTCAGGGGCTGGGATGAGGAAGGAGTGGGGAGTGACTGCCTGATGGGTATGAGGTTTAGGGGGGAGATGATGAAAATGTTCTAAAATTAGATTGTAGGGATGGTTGGAAAACTCTTATTAAATACACTAAAATCCATTGAACTTTGCAATTTTAAAAGGATACATTTTATAGTATGTAAAATAGATCTCAAAACTGTTTAAAAAGATACTGTATCATTTAATTTTTTTTTTCATTTTTTAGGGGGGAGGTAATTAGGTTTACCTATTTATTTTTAGAGGAAGTCCTGGGGATTGAACCCAGGACCTTGTGGATGCTAAGCATGTGCTCTACCACTTGAGCTATACCCTACCCCCCAGTGTTGTATCATTTATCTAATGTTGATGGATGCTTTGAATCTATCCAGCCTTTTACTATTACAGTGCTGCAGGAATGTTCTTGTCCATTTGTCTTTATGCCCTAACCTACCTGGTATTTCTGTAAGACACAGTGTTACAAGTGGGGTTAATTGGTCATAAGCAGCATACAGCCTTTACAGTGGGAGCCAGTGACCAGTAGTAAAGCAGCATGGATTTAGGGTGCTCAGACACTCTGAATATCCATAAACATGAAATTTCCTGCTTGGAACCTGCCATGACAGTGTTTACAGCCCTACATGGAGAGAGGGTTGGATAACCCTGGTGCTCTTGTGTAAGCCACTGGAGGAAGGAAGGGACGCAGAAAGAAAAGTGAGCAGGCCAGGGACAGCCTTCTATCCGTGTCTACCTGCTGTCAGCGTTCCCTTTCTGGCTTTGCAGAGAGCTTTTCCCCTTAGGATGAGCTGGACTGATTCCGTTTTGATTTTGCCCTGGTAGGTGAAGGCATCCTCATCTCCTCGGACGCTGCAGAGCTGCTGGACTTCATAGACAACCAGGGCCAGGTGCACGTGATCCAGAAATACCTTGAGCACCCTCTGCTTCTGGAGCCAGGTCATCGCAAGTTTGACATTCGGTAATGCACTCGTGCCCGGAGTTTTTGTTTCACTAATCTGGAAACAAAGCAGTGGTGTGTGATGAGGGGGCTGACCTGGAGCGTGAGGAAGTATTTGACCATGTTTAATACGTTACCAGTGGGGGAGGGGATAGCTCAAGTGGTAGAGCACATGCTGAGCATGCACGAGGTCCTGGGTTCAACCCCCAGTACCTCCTCTAAAAATAAACCTAATTACCTCCTCCCCAAAATAAAAAAATAATTAAATAATACAACAATAAATAAATAAATACTTTTTTTAAAGTGTTGCCCGAGTTGAGTGCAGCTAGATGAAACTGAGTTTCTGTACCTAATTTTCTGTTTTTCTTTCACCGTTTCTCTTGTCTTTCTAGAAAAGGTTACTAAGATGATGCATTTTCTTTTCTTTTTTTTTTTTTTAAATATTCTCTGTAATGAAGATGACTTGCGGATCCTGAGAGAAGGGTATCTCTGTGGGGCTTGCTTATGAAAGAAGCAGAGGGATAGACAGAACACATGACCCAGACACAGCAGATCGTGTGACCCTGCGAAGACTGTGTCATCATTTTATGATGTGTGTCCCACATTTTAAGGGTTTCATGAACACACCTCAGGGTTTTGGAGTTTAACCTTCTGAGCGAAGGACCTGGCAAGGAGAAAAAGGTTTTGCGGCGCTTTCAAAAGCTGAGCAGCCCCGGCCCTACCTTGCTCTTGGCCTTGCTGTCACCTCCCCAGTGAGGACTTTTTGTCACCTTGACGCCTTCATATTGACCTGCTGCTCTCGAGCACCAGTCCTGTCAGATCAGCTTCAACAGAAACAGTCTTAAGATTACTAAAAGAGCAAACACGGCAACTGGGGGTTTCATAGATTAACCATAAAAGCCAAACCACTCATCTCTTCAAAATGGTGTGTCTTTTGAATGTTCAAAGTCTTCCTTGTCATTTATGGTGAAATGTTTTGTTTGCCCCCTTACAGGGATAATCCACTGTCTTGTCATCGCTTGCCTTGTCTAATTTCTGAACCTACCTCCTTGCTCTGCTTCCTCCCAGAAAAATCACAGGGTGGGGAATGATATATATAATACGGAGAAACTTGGGGTAACCCGAATAAACTGGTATTTTGATTGACTTGCAGAAGCTGGGTCTTGGTGGATCATCAGTATAATATCTACCTCTACAGAGAGGGTGTGCTTCGGACTGCTTCAGAGCCGTACCACACGGATAACTTCCAGGACAAAACCTGCCACTTGACCAATCACTGCATTCAGAAGGAGTACTCAAAGAACTACGGAAAGTATGAAGAAGGGAACGAAATGTTCTTCGAGGAGTTTAATCGGTACCTGACCAGTGCTTTGAACATTACCCTGGAAAGCAGTATCTTACTACAAATCAAACATATAATAAGGTAAATTAATTGTATCTCCTTTGGTGGTAGGTGTCTTGCAGGAGCTTTGGGAGTTTGTGCCTTTCAAGGAAACGTTTTGTTTAAGTTGTCTAACTTAAGGACAAAAATTATTTCCTATATCCCTGTAATATCCTTTTAAGATCTGTAGAATCTGAGTTGGGGGAGCTATAGCTCAGGGGTAGAGTGTGCGCCTTGCATGCACGAGGTCCTGGGTTCAATCCCCAGTACCTCCATTAAAATAAATAAACTTAACTAACTTCCCCCCAAAATAAATAAATTAATTTAAAAAACAGTTTTTGTATTTTTTAACTATTGTAAAATGGTTTGCAACAGAGACTCTGTGTAGCCTGCAAAACCTAAAATAATTACTATCTGGCCATTTGTAGAAAAATGTTGCCAACTCCTGACCTACAGGCCTGTTTCTATTGTCTGGTTTTTCTCTTGGTCTTAACATGCATGGAGATAATTTTATAATGTTATTATTCATTTATGACAGTTTACTAAATCCAGTAAAGATTTTTTAAATTGAGGTATCACGTGCGTACAGTAAAGTTCACAGATCTTGAATGTCTAGCATAGTGAGTTTCTAGTTATGCATATGTTCACCTAATCATAACACAAATCAGGGTATAAAACACGCACAGCACCCCAGGAGACTCCCCTGAACTCCCTGAAATATAGACTCCCTGCCGAGGACAACTGTTCTTCTGACTTCTATCGCCATAGATTCATTTTGCTTCTTCTTAAACTTTATGTATATGGAATTGTATTATTTTTTGTTTGTTTTGTACTCACCTTTTTTTAATATTGTGTCTGTGGGATTCCTGCATATTGTTGCCCATTGTAGTTAATCCTTTTTTATTTCTATGTCATATTCCATTGTGTGAATATCCCACGCCTTATCCCTTCTGTAGCTGATGGACCTCTGAATTTTATGTCGTATTTGAGACCTGTAATCTATCTGAATTGCTGTCTGTCAAGTGTTATGGATCTCCACAAGGATATCCCATTGACCTGGGGTCACTTGTACATAAGGCTGTCCTTTCCCCACTGCGTTTTGCTGTGCCTTTGTTATAAATCAAGGGGCTGTTGGTGTGAGATTCTGTTCCTGGGATCTCTGTTCTGCTCCATGGTCTGTTTGCTCTGTCGTCACCACCCTGTCATGAGGACTGAATCTTTTTCCTTAATGTATTCTTACACAGAGTCTAGGGGAAAAATGCCATGGCTCACTCAGCATTCCATTTCTTCAGGGAATAACGTGTGGTTGGAATTCTGACCCCAGATAAGCCGAGTGTGCAGAAGAAAGAATTCCTATTTTAGGCAAAAGATTTTTTTGATGTTTGCCGCACCCCCGTCCTCCTCGCTGTTCTGAGCAGTTCAGGGGACGTTGCTTCTTGGGTACTGTAAATGCACCTCACTGCTCTCTTGTTCTATTTTTCCCCCTGCTAGCTTCCCCCAAACTTCCCACTCCAGCTGAAAAAAAAAAAAAAAGATGTACTATAGAAAGTTTCTGATGATAAAAATAAAAAATTCCTTAAAGTAAATTATTAACTTGAGTTCTCAGCAGATAAAAAAATACTTCGTTTTGCTTTTGGCGCTCAAGTTTTCCTTTCTGTTTTGGAGGGTGATGTTTCTTTCACTTTTGATTCTTCAATATTGGTGGGGTTTTTTTCTTTTTTATCATGAGCATCTATTAAAATTAAAATTTTTTCTTAATTATAATATTTTAAGGGACATTTTAATTAAAAGGGTGTTCTCTCATAGAAAAGAGATGAGCTATAGAAAAAACTGTGATCTGTGGCTTGCAGGTTAAAGATGAACAGGGAAAAGAAACTTTTATTCTAATTGGTTCTTAAGTGGCTGACTGCCTAAAATTATTTTTAAAGGTTTAAACACATCTGTAGAAAATGTTTCCTCTTTGGGGAAAAAGAGGGAAACTGACGTTTGAGGTGGGGGACTGGTGGAGGGAGGTTGGGAGAGCAAGACTTTGGCTCCAAGTTCACAGTTGGAACGCAGCCTCAGTTCTTTAAAGTCATGAACCAGGACTTACTTATAAGGACATACCTGTTTCCTTCTAAATATACAGCTGTGGTGAAGGACAGCTATCACCTTTACTGTGTCACCAAAGTCCTCCAGTTTTTGCCAACAGTAGTCAATCCTAAGAATAATTCTATTCTATATTTCAGTATCTCATTTCAACATATAAAGCTTTTAATTAAAAGCAACAATTTGACATTAAAACTGGAGCTAGTGAAAGAAGTGAAGGGGATTTTTTGCAAATTCTTTTTTTTTTTTTTGCAAATTCTGCTCATCACTCAAGTGGTGGTCCATTTTTTTTTTTAATATGGCAAAAATACATGGAAATGTGGCATAGCCCACCTGTTGGAGGAATCCACATTCACAGGGATCGTGGTGACTCAGCGTTGTGCTGGGAAAGCAGCCTCTACTTGTAGGAACAAGAGTGATTGCAGAATTTTCTAACAAGTAAGTAGCATCGTTTTGAGTAATCTGTTGGTAATACGTTTAAAAGAGAGAATTAAGTGAAGCTAATTTTTCATCAGCACATTTGATGTAAATGATGTAAAATCATCCAAGCGCATCTCCGTGGGCCTTCTCCCTGGCCCACCCCGTTCTCAGCGAGCTCTCCCCCTCTGCCCCGCAGGAGCTGCCTCCTGAGCGTGGAGCCTGCCATCAGCACCAAGCACCTC
The DNA here is from genome assembly GCF_036321535.1 of Camelus dromedarius. NCBI lineage: Eukaryota > Metazoa > Chordata > Mammalia > Artiodactyla > Camelidae > Camelus > Camelus dromedarius. The sequence continues at coordinate 13,179,848 of NC_087468.1, forward strand.
CCTTACCAGAGCTTCCAGCTCTTCGGCTTCGACTTCATGGTGGATGAGGAGCTGAAGGTCTGGCTCATTGAAGTCAACGGCGCCCCTGCTTGTGCTCAGTAAGCCTGAACGCCACTGTGTTTTCACAGGGTGGGGGGGTCAGTCAGTTCCACAGTTGGAATAGCCTGTCTTGGCAAGGTGGTGAGCTCCTGCCCGCCAGGTGTCCAAGCCTAGGCTCTGAGTGCCATCAGGATGTACCAGCAGCCTGCCAACGGGAGCACTTTGGGAGGACCCTGGCCAACAGGGGGCGCTGCTGAGTCATTTCCTCTCCCACTTCCTACCTGTATGTATTACACATTTAGTTTGTGCTCAGATGGCTGGTCGATGTCGTGAGAATTTCAAACAAACCTAACAATATCAGGGAGACCCTCTCGTGAGACAAGGGAAGGAATCAGCAGGGTCCTGTCGGTGGGGGAGACAGTGAGGGCCAAGAAGCTCAGGAGCTCCCTGGGCAGGAGGTGGTGTGAGAAGATACAGACATGGTGGAGCTGAAGCTGGGGTGTAAGAGGAGAGCATCACGTGAGCCAAGGGGGAGGGGACCTCCATGTCCATTGGGACCTTGCTCTGTGCCAGGCTTTGTAGGGGATGCACAGGTGGCCAGAACCTGCCTGCAGGCTGCAGTGTGGTGTTCTGTGGAGTAAGGAGAGATGGAATTGGAAAGGCGAGTTTGGTCCACACTGTGGAAGGCCTTACATGGAAAGGAGTCACTGCGACTTAATCCTCAAAGACTGTTGGTTCTTCTCAAGATCCACATTCATCGGCGTTAAGACCCTTTCATGGCTCCCCACATCCACATCTTGGAGAAATTGAGGTGATCTTCCAACTGGGTAGGAGAAAGGCGCACACCTGCAGGGGGCAGTGTTAACACATGAATTGTTCTCTCCTTGGAAGCCAAGCCTTTGCCTCTTGCTCCAGGGCTGTGACATGGCAGGTCACAGCCATGAGCATCCTTCATCAGTGGATTCCACCAGATTCCACCTCCTTTGTCAGTGTCTATAGCTAACGAGTACCTGTTCGGTACCCCTAACCCTAACCCCCGGACTGAGCTCCAGATCACAGTCGTGAGCAAAGAGACACAGGCCCTGCCATTAGTGGACAAATGATAAAACAAATGTAGATTGCAAGCTGGGACAAGCACTTTCATAGAGTAAAAGTTGTCAGAAGGTGATATAATTGAGCCAAACGTCCCCTTGGGAGGTGGTGCTTGAAACAGATCTGAAGGAGGAAGGTGAGTTAAGCAGGCCAGGGATGGAGGAGAGTGGGATGTTTCACATCCTCCCTGACCACATCTACAGGAGGTGCCCGTCTTCTCCTGTCCTTCCTACCAAAGGTTTGTCCCCTGCTCTCTGGACCCAGTCCCCTCCCTCCCCTCCCTCCCCTCCCTTCCCCTGTCCTCTTGCCTTCCTCACCTACTTTCTCCCTCTTTGCTGCACAGTTCCTATCAGCAGGTGGTACCCAGCAGATTTTCCCAATTATTAAAAAAGCCACATCCTGCTCTGGTGAGCACTCCCTCCCTGCTCCCTTCCCAGCCACACTTCCGGAGAGCCACACCTGCACAAGTGGTCTCCTCTTCCTCAATTCCCAGTCACGCTCTGGTCCATTCCAGGCTGACTTCCATCCCACCCACCCCGCAGAAACTGTTCTTTCAAGGTCCCCAGCTGAGACCATATTGCACACTATGACTTTAAAATCACCCAGTTGCATTGCAGCCCACAGTTCCAGGCCAGTATCTGCACCTGTCTTCCCAGCGTCCTGCAAGGATGTCTATGGATGTCTGACAGGCACTCCACCCCAGAGTTGCCCATCACAGTGAATGTCCAGGTCCTCTCTTTCCAGGTCCTAAGCCAGAAGCCTGACAGAGATCCTGCCTCCCCCTTTCCATTACCCTTTGGTTCTGTCCTTTGGGGCTGCGTGGGTTCTGCCACCAGCCTCTTCAGTCCTCCACTCCCGACTCCCTTCCTCTTCCGCAGAAGAACATCTCTGCTTTTGCAGAGAGCCTCCTCACTGGGATCTCGCCCTCTGCTCTTGTCCCAGGAAAGTCCGTTCTCCCCAGAGCAGCCAGAGCGGTCAGTGGAAACCATGTTGTTTTCTAGCCTCCCCGTTGCACCTGGGATAAAAGCCAGGCTCCCCTCCACCTGCAAGGCTGCTGCCTCGGCCCTATCTCCAGCCTCATCCTAAGCACCATTCCCCTGATGACTCTTACCTGCCATGGGGTCTTGTACCCGCCCCTGGCCCAGGCTCATCATGGCTGGCTGCTGCTCTGTCAGAATGGCATCTCCAGGCAGCCTTCCCTGAACAACCTCATGCTTGATTTTCTCCAGCCAGAGCCTTGGTCGTTCACTTCATTACGCTAACTGCCATCAAATCAACTCATTTTTATTTTCTTCCCAGGATGTATGCACCGCGAGGGCGGTAGCCTTGTTTGTTTTTTTTTTTTCCTCCTTGGAGTCCCAGCACTGAACACAGTGCTGGGCACATCCTACCCTGTAAATATTAATTGGAGGGACAGAGTGTGTGTTCCTGGTTAACACTTTTTCTCTCCTGACTCAGTAACTGCTGGGTTTTATTTCAGTAGAGACATCGTTCTATCTTCCTGATGCTCCCTAGTGACATTGGTGCTTCGATGCATCGGATTTATCAGCCAAGATGGGGGTTTCAGGAAGCAGGGAGGTTCGGTCTACTTACTCTAAAGAGCTCTGAGAGTGTTTAAGTGGCAGCTTCAAGTGTTTAAAGACGGGGATGCCACTACATCTCCACGGCGGTGGAGGGACCAGAATATAAAATGCAGTCAGGCCTCCAAGTATACAATGTAAGAAAGGAATAAAATAATTTCACTGTCTTGTGGAGGGGGAAGTGATTCTGTTTCTGTTTATTCCTGAAGCCTATCAGATGTTCGCTAAGCAATTTTCTGCAGGATAGCTCTTTGATTCCAAGCATAGATTATCCCAGGCCAGTCTCCAGATAGCCCGGAACACTTCCAGGAGAGATTGGACCCTTTATTTACCGTTGGCCCTAAGGGCTTTGGCTCCTGGGTAGACGTCCAGTCTCTGAATTGGAAAAGGTGAATCTGCCTCTTTTATTCCATGTAAGGATTGAAGGATCCCCAGGCATGGGAGGGTGGAGAAGCAGCAACTACTTAGTTTAGTCAGAGTGCTGAGTAACAACTTGGACTTTTTGCTCTGTCAGTAGTGCCCATGCGCCTGGTGGGAACTCACCTGATCACTAAGGTGCTTTGCAGGGTCAGGTCATGATGCTGGAGCCCGACAGAGGCCTCCAGTGATAAACCCCTGCATCAATGTTCACCAACTTCTTTGGGCTCCATCTCGCCAGCTCCCACACAGCCACTCACTGTCTGTTGGATTCCCTTTGCTCAGAGTCCGCATGAGGGCAGCACGATCTGGAGGAGCAGCGGGGTTTTCAGGGGACATGTGAAAATGAGTGTCGTCAAGGAGTCCACTGGATGAGGGAGACAGACACTATCCAATTAATTATACTGTCATGCTGTGTTAAAATCGCTGTAATAGAAAAGAAACAAGAGTCTAGGTTTTGGTTCGTGATTTTGAGTGGGGAGGACTCTTGGGATGGGAGCTCACAGTGAGGTGGCTTTGAAAGCCCCAAGGGACCCAGGCCACACCAGGAGGCAGGTGGGTCTCGTTCTTGTGCTGAAGGAAGTAAACTTTCAAATACCTTTCTGCCTGCTTCTTAAGGGTAGATGGGGAAGAGGGTAGACAGAGGTGGTGACATGATGATGTGGTCAAAGAAAAGTCTTGTGAACCAGAGTTTCCATTGTTTTGCTTATGTGAAAATATGGCCGACTCATCTTGTATGGAAATGAGCAGGGTGTTCACAGACACACTTTGCCTGCATATGGTGCACATCCTACACCAGCAATCCGAGGATTGAATTGACTCAGCCAAGTGGACGCTGTGTCCTCTCCTCCCCTCCACCCAACCCCAGAATTCTCTTTGGGAAATGCCTTCCCAGGTGGTTAAGGACAAGCATCATGAAACACCAAACACAGTGTGTTTCACCAAGTGTGGCTCATGGTGACTTGCCAAGTGCCAAGTTTAACAGCTACCTTGCAGGCCTCACTATCCCTTCAGAATGAGAAGCTGAGTAGCGTGGGCACACTGGACTGTTGAAAATGGGACTTGATTCGTGTAGACAGAGGGCAGGGGCTGGGGAACTGGGGAGGGGGAGAGAGGAAGGAGCAGTGGCTAGCAGGAGAGATGAAGGCCAGCTGGCAGCTAGGAGTTCCCACAGCAGATCACAGACGCATGGCTTTGCATGAGCTTTCTTCCCAGAGGGCTTACGAGGGCTTGGAACGTAGAAGCTCCAGCCTCAAGGGCCATAAAAGGAAACGGGGTTGGAGAAAAGGTGTCTGTGCTGGGGAGGATGATGGCAGAGATCTGCCATTGCATCGGGGGGATGGGAATTCTTTTGTGAAGATTTCCTGTTTGGTGGAGATTGGGGTATAGCATCCTATAGAAATCAGGGCACTGAAGACTCTTCACCTCTGTTCCTCTAGGTCGGGCTGGCCTGGGCTCCTGCCCTTCCAGATGGGTCTCGAGTGAGTTGAGTGTGCACATCTGGCCCAGAGCATCATCTCAGATGTGGGTTTTCTCTCTGGACCACAGTGGTCTGGTTTTCCCCTATGTTAGAGCCAGTCCTGTGAGAGTTGCCCTGTGAAATGGGCAGAAGCCCTGTACGGAATGAGTGGGTGGGGAGATGGAGGCCCTCACTGCTACGCTGAAGAGACTGGATAGAGGGGTTCCTGCCTCACTTTTCTGCTTTGGTGGTCCCGTTGCCTCTGGCTGAAGTCCAGACCCCTGCACGAGGCATCAGGCCCTGCCTTGTCTCCAGCCTCTCACCGCGATGATCCAGTTCCCCGACATGCCCCAAGTTCTCTCTTCGCGGTGGGGCTGCTCCCTCCCTCCCCCTCATCCCCACTCTCCCTCCTTCTCCCTCCCTGCCTTTCTCCCCCATCTCATCTCACCCTCCTTCTTTATGTCTGTCTCCCCCTCCTTTATCCTGTTTTTTCTACCCTGTCATCCATTCTCTATCCGACTTCATTCTCCAGGTCTCAGCAGAGCTGTCACTCTGGGGAATCTTTCCTAAAGTCCCCTCAACCGCACTGCCTGGGAGCTTTCCCTGGGGAGAGCCTGCCCCTCTGTGTGTACCCCCTAAAGGCAGGCCCCTATTCTCTATTGAAATTGCCTGTCTTCCCTGAAGTTCAGGTCAGAGCAGGAGTTGTCTGTTCACCTGCAAGACCTTCTAGAAGTACTTACTGAGTGGAGGCTTTATCTTCACGTAGTGCCCCCTTCCGTGTTTGTACCGACAGTGGACAGCAGTCTGGTAAATGTGCGGTGGAGTTTCCTAGGCAGATCCTGGTGGAAAAAGCTTTGATTTTTCGCTTGCACTTGGATGAGCATCCTCAACACGGTCTCTCTGAACCGATTTCAGGAAGCTTTACGCAGAGCTGTGCCAGGGCATCGTGGACCTTGCCATCGCCAGCGTCTTCCCGCCCCCGGACGTGGAGCAGCCGCAGACCCAGCCGGCCGCCTTCGTCAAGCTGTGACCCAGGGAGGTGCCCAGAGCTGCCTCGGGAGACGCGCGACGGGGCCCTGCTCCGGGGGAAGGAGACGTGTCCGATTTGCTCGTTATCAAGGCAAACTGGAGGAAGAGCTGCAGAGACGTGATGGGGGAGAGCGCAGGAGAAGGAAAGGCATCTTGCCCGGGAGTGGCTGCCCGGAGGTCCCCGGGTGGACCTCTCTGCACTGCTACTGAGATTCAAAAACTGCAGTAGGTTACTCTGAGCAGAGAGCAAAATGTTCTTCTAAGGGGGGAAAAACAGGGATTTGCTTATCTTACGTCCTCATCCTTTGAAAAGTCTGATTTTTCCCCTAAGGCGGCGCTGTGGGCAGCGCCTCTCCCCGCCGGGGTTGCCGCCATCGGTGTCCACCCCCGCCCGCCCGCCCGCCCGCCCCCCGCCGCGTTAGTGCCTTAGCTCCGGGCCCGGCTGCGGCCTCCGCGCTGGGGCGGGGGCGGGACGTGGGAGCACTTGGGAGGTGGCCGCCATGTGCCTCGCTCGGCCCCCGCCTCCGGCCCTCGGGAGTCCGGACAAGTGGCACCAGCAGTGCTGGGTTCCGGGCTGCGCGGCGCCGCCTCGCGGTCAGGGGGGGTTTGTCATCCCGGGCCCGGGACGGTGGCCCTGGCGGCCCCGGTGGCGTTAGGCCCGTCGCCTAGCAGTGTTGGCGCGGGCCGGGCTCCAAACAGCAAACGCTGCTGCTCTAGGTCCGCACTCTGCATGTTTAGAAACCAAGCAGCAAGTTTGCACAAACCTGTAAGCATCTAATAAGCATGAGAGACAAAAAAAAAAAAAAAAAAAAGTCTTGCTTTACTTAATAGCTGGGTGTGATGGGTCTTTGAAATATGATGATTCTCAGTTCTCTTTGTTTTAACTAGAATTCTATATGCCCTTTTGCTGAGTTCCCTTTTATTCAGTTTTGTGTTTTTTTTTTTTTAATTTTAACTTTGGTTTTAAAAAAATCCTCTAGGGGTCAGGAGAAGGTAGAATTCCACTCCCCAGACCCAGGGGGCTCTTCCCCGTTCTGTTCTCCTTGCTCTCCAAGCACCTTCTGCAGGAGCTGGACTGGCAGGTTTTGTTCCACGGAAGATTCTCTGTCTGCTTGTGCCTCTCCGAGTCAGGGAGAGGCTCTGAATGTGTATGTGTGTCGCCAGAATGGGAGGGTCTCTTAAATGCAGGAGAGATGTGGTTTCAGAGCAGCACGAGGCATCTTGTAAGACAGCAGATGTTAACGTGCTCTGTTGGTGTAGCTGCTACTTACAGGATCGATGAATATCCTGCAGACTTGGCAGGAGGCCACATCGCTAGCAATAGGAAGACCCAGGTGCCGTCTTGTGTCCAGTGCGAGCTGAGTGAACAATGTGCCGGGGATCGCAGCACACGTCCTGAGAAGGCCCCCTCCTCCCTCGAACGCAGCGGGGTCCTCCCTGGGGCACTTACGTGTGCTCTGTGGTTTGCCTCTACTAGGCAGAACGGTTCTGCAGTCAGGGGAGACTTACAAAGAGAAGGAAGAGCAACACCTCAAACATGGTGAGATGTGGGAGCTTGTGGTAAAAAGAGGAATCATGATAGAAGTGATTTAATAGATGCAGAGGTGGGTTTAGGATGTAAAACGGAAGGCCTGACTGGCTTGGCCCACCTGGGAGTTTGGAATTACAAAATAAACGTGCTGAAATGCGGCACGTGCCAAAATCCAGAATACAGATCAGGGAGTTTGCATCCAGAGCAAAATGAAACAGTCAGTGATGAGGAGGCCTGGAGACCCAGCGCAGCTGATGGGTGAATGTGGGGGGGCTTCTGAGCCAGTTGCGAGGTGGACACCCATTTAGAAACTGTAGGGTCCTGGGGCCTTGGGAAGCCTACATGGCGGGGACAGCATGGAGGTGTTTGCAGTGCTGTCATTACGAACGTAGATTTGTAGTGATCTTTTAGACCTAAATTCTAGGGACATTCAAGAGTTTTCCAGCTTTTACAGTGACAGAGCTAAGAATTCAGATGTTAGGAAATCTGTGGATCTTGATGGATTTTCTAAGAAACCCGAACTGATAGCAGATACATGAGGGGAGGAAGGCTTTAAAAAGAAAAATAGGCTTTATTATGTGTCTATTTTATGCATTTATTTCTGATCAGGTTGGGTGGTTGGCTCAGAACTGTTGCATGTCCTTCCATGATATCCTTGGCACAGGTGGTCAGGCCTTGCTCCCCAGTCAGGATCCACACGTGTAGTCTGTCCATTGTTGCCAGTTGCTGAGGGAGGAGGCGTTATCCTTTGGAGACGTTGATTCTGATCTTGACTCTGTCATTGGCTGCACAGCATCAGAGAAGCCCATGAACCTCTCTGTGCCTTAGTTTCTTATCTCATGGATGAGCTCGTTGCCTGACCCAGGGACTACCTCATGGGAATTTAGTGAGGACACGTGAGATTAGGAAGACTGGAGAACCTCTAGCACCAAGGTTCTCCACACTGACCATATGCTGGAATCACTTTGGAAGATTTTTTTTTAAATGTCTATGTCCACACCTCCTCACTCCCAACCAATTAAGTCAGAACCTCAGGCATCAGTATGCCCTGAGATGTCTTGAAGCACTGCTTGAGAAGGAAGGCCAGACACATTATTGCCTTGGAAGAATCAGATAAGGTTTAGAGCTTGTTAAAAACTTCCATTCAGAAGGGCAGGCATTTCGTTGAGAACAGCCGGATGCTGACCTACATGATCGTGATACAGCGATGCCGTCCCAGCAGGTTCGCTTTGCTCCTTGTCACAGCCTTCGGAGACTCAGACATGCTTTCATCTACTTAAACAGTTTGTGAAGCCTTGTCAATGAGTGTAAACAGATGTGGATTTATAAATCTGCTAAAGACATGTTAAGGTTATTAATTAATTATTGAGAGGAAAGCCCCTTCCCTCCCACTGCACTCCCGTGGGAATAATAACCTCCACTTCCCCAGGATGTGGGTGTGCCTCGGGGTCTGTCTGATGGGGTGGAGAGGGTGCTGGGAGACCTGCCAGCTGATGCGCCGTTTCCCTAGCGCCTCAGGATGATTGTCCCAGACTTGGAACATCTGGTTGTGCTGCAAAAGGGTGGGGTCCACAGCCCCCCGCAAGCAGCAGGAATGCCGCAGAGGGTGCCATCACTAAGAGCTGAGGTTGTGCAGGGTTGCGTCCACAGGGGCCCTGCTGTGGGCGGTGGGAACTCTGCTAGAAAAGATGAGGTGCCAGAGTGGGTCGCCCTGGCACGTGGGTGCCATAGAGAAAACTGTCTCTGATCCTGAACACAGAATCTGTATCTAAGAGGAAATGACTTCTGAAATAAGGCAGTTTTATGAATGTTTAAAATGCCTGGAGCATTAAAGGAATCATATTTCAAGTGTTTTTGTCCCCTTTGGTTCTTTCATCTTATTGTGAGTGTTCACTGTTCTAGGATATCACTAGTTATTTGAATCCATGCTTCTACCCCATTGTACTATTAAAATTTTCCAATTTTCAACACAAATTATGGGACATGCAAAAAAAGAGAGTATAGTCCAAAGAGGGAACAGACAGTCAATAGAAACCATCCCTAAAGAAGCCTGGGCATTGCAATTGTGACAGAAAGACCTTAATTCAGCTATCTAAATGTATATTTAAAGGAGTAAAAGAGGATGAGAATTATGTGTCACCGGAGACAGTATCATTAAAGAAATAGAAATTGTTTTTTAAATAGAACAAAGTAGAAATTTTGGCATTGAAAAGTATGATAATGCAAATGAAAAATTTAGTAGAAGTGTTCAAACAGGTCTGAGCTGGCAGAAGACAGAATCAGTGAATCTGAAGTCAGTTGACATTATCTAGTCTGAGGAGGACAAAGAAAAAAGAATGAAGAAAAAATGAACAGAGCTCTAGAAACATATATATATACACCAATATATGTAATAGGAATCCTAGAAGAAAGGTGAGAGGTTGGGGGAGAAAACACGGGAAAAAGTAGTGGTCCAAAACTTTCCCACTTTGGTGATAACCATTGAAGTGCATCCAAGACATTCAATGAACTCTTAAGTAGGATGGACTCAACGAGATCCACACCAAGACACATTAGCCACTAAGAAAATAATTAACTATATAGTTAAAAAAAACCCCTGAAACGTTACACTAGAAAACACCTATTTAATAAAAGAAAAGGCAGTAATGAAGGAATGGAGGGGGTGGTGTAAGACACATAGAAAGCAAATAGCAATATACAGACATAAATCCTGCCTTATCAGTAATTTCATTAAATGTAAATGGATTAAGCTCTCCAGTCAAAAGGCAGGACTGGCAAAATGGATAAAAAAACCAAAACAACCATGATCCAATTCTATGCTATCTACAAGAGACCCACTTTATATTCAAAGACACAAACAAGTAAAAGTAAAAGAAGGATGGGGAAAATGCACCATGCAAACTAACTCAAAGAGGTGTGAGTGGCCATACTAATATTAGACAAAATAAGTGTAAGAAACACATTGTTAATACAGGCAAAGAAGGACATTTTATAATGATAAAGGGGTCAGTCCATCAGGACATATAACAGTTACAAGCATATGCACCTAGCAATGGAGTCCCAAAGTACATGAAACAAAAACTGGCAGAACTCAAGAGAGAAATAAACAATTCATGAATAATAATTGGAGCTTTCAATCTCCCATTTTCAAGAATGGATAGGACAACTAGTCAAAAGATCAACAAGGAAGCGGAAATCAATATAAACCAACCAGGTCTAACAAATATTAATAGAACACTCAACCCAGCAGTAGCAAAATACACATTTTTCTCAAGTGCATATGAAACATTGTTGGGAATAAACAATATGCTAGACCATAAAGCCTCAGTGAATTGAAAAAAACACTCAAAAAACTGGGGATAAAATGGGAACTTCCTCGACTGGATAAAAGGTATCTTTGGGAAAACCCACAGCTTACATCATAAGTAATGAAGAAAAACAAAGCTTTCTCCCTAAAATCAAGCACAAAACAAAGATGTCTACCGGTGCCACTTCTATTCAACATTGTGTTAAGGGTTCAAAAGGAAGGAAGAAAAGAAGACAGGGAGAGAGGAAGGAAAAAAGGAGGGACATCTAGATTGGAAAGGAAGAAATATAACTCCCTTTTTTTGCATTTAACAAGAACTTACATATAGAAAATCCTAAGAAATCCACAATACCTATTAGATCTAATAAATGAGTTCATTTGAGTGCCAGAAATAAGATCAATATATAAAATACAGTTGTATTTATATACACTATAAATGAGCAATTTGAAAATTAAGAAAACAATTCCTATGTCAACATCAAAAAGGATTACATACTTAGGAATAAATTCAACAAAAGAAGTTCGTTTGCACACGAAAAACTAAAACATATTTGAAAGAAATTAAAGAACAGCCAAATAAATGGGAAGGCATTCCATGTTCATGGGTTGGAAGACAATTATTGTTAAGATGAAAATAGACCAGATTGATCTACAGATTGAACATAATCCCTATCAAATAGCTCAGCCACCTTTTTGTGCAGAAATTGACAAGCCAATCCTGAAATTCATATGGAAAAACAAATGACCAGGAATAGCCAAAGCAACCTAGAAAAAAAAGAACAAAGTTGGAGGACTTAACACTTCCTGATTTCAAAATTTATTACAAAGCTATACTAAGCAAGACTGTGGTTTGGCATAAGGGTAGACATATAGATTAAGTCAACAGAATTGAGAGTCCAGAAATAAACCCTCATATTTATGATCAGTTGATTTTTGACAAGGTGCTAAAACAATTCAGTAAGGGAAAGAATAGTCTTTTTAACAAGTGGGTGCTAGAACTGAATCCCCACATGCAAACGATGAAGTTAGTGCCTTTCTTGTACCATATACAAAAATTAACTCAAAATTGGGGTTGGTGGGAGGTTATAGCTCAAGTGGTAGAGCTCATGCTTAGCACGCACGAAGTCCTGGGTTCAATCCCCAGTACCTCCTCAAAAAATAAATAAGTAGACCTAATTACCCCCCCCAAAGAGTCAAGAGCCTAAATGTAAGAGTTGAAACAAAAACAAAAAACTCTTAGAAGAAAACATAGGTGTAAACCTTCACAATCTTGGATTAGGCAACAATTTCTTAAATATGCTATCAAAAAGCATAAGCAACAAAAGAAAAAGGATAAACTAGACTTCATCAATGTTAACAACTTCTGTATTTCAAAGAACACAACCAAGGAAGTAAAAGATAACCCACAAAATGGGAGAAAATATTTGCAAACCATGTATCTGATAAGGTCTAGTATAGAATATATAAAGAACTATGAAGACTCAACAATAAAAGGACAACCCAATTTTAAAGCGAACCAAGAGTCTAAACAGACATTTCTCTAACGGAAATATGCTCAGTGTCACTGGTCATTAGGGAAATGCAAAAAATCACAATTAGATACTACTTTCCATGTACCAGGGTGGATGTAATTTTAAAAAAACAACAGAGAATAACATACTGGTGAGGACATAGAGAAATTGGAATCCTCATATATTGCTAATGGGAATGTAAAATTGTACAGCTGCTTTTGGAAAAATTTGGCAGTCCCTCAAAAAGTGAAGCACAGAGTTACCATACGATCCAGAAATTCCATTCCTAACTGTAATACCTAAGAGAATTGAAAACATACGTCCGGACAAAAACTTGCACATGGCTATTTCTAGCAGCATTACTCGTAATAGCCAAAAGTGGAAACAACCCGAATATCCGTCAAATGGTGAATAAATAAACGAAATGTGTATCCATGCAATGGATGGATTCCTATTAAGCCGTGAAAGGAATGAAGTACATGCTGAAGCACGGATGAACCTTGAAAGCAGTGGAGAGATAATAAGGACGCTCAACCCTTTTCAGACGTAAAAGAAGAGAGAATTCGTGTGGCAGCTGAAGAGATCAGTGAGTTGTTTTTGTTTGCTTTGTTTTAACAGCTTTTCCAGCAAGTTTGTATGCTGATGGAAATGATAGCTCCTGCAATGATCCTCTCATTCTCTGCCTTCCAGGAGTCCCTGACCAAGAGAAAGAGGATGAAGAAAGAGTTCTCCTTAAAAGCAGCAGACATTGTAAAGGGAGAGAAGGAATAATTTAGATCACGGCTGCACACATCTTGGGAGATTTGGTGATGTCAATATAAGACAGAAACTGAAGATAACTTTTTAAAAGTGATACAGGAATGGAAATTACCTGCTGACTTGGTAAAGGTGAAATTGGGGCAGGAGGACACTTTTGGGAGTGGTGAATTAATTCATTGTCTTAATTGTGGTGATGGCTTCTTGTTTGTATACATAGGTCAAGACTTATCAATGTGCACACTTCAAATGCGTGCAACTTATATCAATTATACGGCAATACAGAATACAGCTGTTAAACACACACAGACACACAAAAGATGATGTTGATAGACAGCTGCAGGCATTCCCTCATGAAATCCGTGTTCTAGGGAGATAAGTGCTTCATAAGAACTCACAGAGACTTAAAGGATCTTAAGGCTAGAATGCACCTGGGACGCCCGCCTTTCCCCCCTCCCCAACCCCCGACCCATTCAAGACTCTCAAGGTCTAGAAAATGTGGGGAGTGGGGAGTGACCACTCCTTGGCCGTCCCAGTGACGAGCCTTCGCGACTAAAGAGTTGGGTGGAGAGAGCAGGCAGTTTGGTGCCCAACATCGGCTTTTTCCCTGAAGCCTGACTCCAGCTGGGTGTCACCTGAGGGTCTGCATCAGCACTGGATCGCAAAGCGGTCAAGGGGAATAGAGGGAAATCTCTGATGACCGCTCTCCGCCGGTCCTAACAGCGTGAATGAGAGCGGAAGAGGTCACACGCCGAACTGGGTGTGGAGCGGCTTTCAACCTTCCGAGTCTCGCCCAGGGGGCATTTGGGGCGGGCAGACCACTCTCTGATTCCGTACTGTTTTAATCCGGCCCGTTCGCTCCACGGCATTGGTTTCAAGTCGACCCTGTAAAGGCGGAGGGCCCAGGCCCGGCGGAACAGGAGGAACTACATTTCCCAGCAGGCCGTGGGCGCCCGGCCCCGGCCATTCTTTCCGGCGCGTGCAGAGCTGTCGCTGGTTCCCAGTGTGGAGGCGGACGCATGGATCCCGGCAGCCGGTGGCGGAACCTGCCCAGTGGGCCCAGCCTAAAGCACTTGACCGACCCCTCTTACGGGATCCCGCGGGAACAGCAAAAGCCAGCATTGCAGGACTTAACGCGGGCGCACGTCGAGTCCTTCAACTACGCTGTGCGCGAGGGGCTGAGCCACGCGGTGCAGGTGAGCGCGGCGTCCTCCCGGGCTCCCCTCTGCTCAGCGTTCGCCGGCGCCGCTAGCCCCTGCCCGAGGAGGGCGGAGGAGAGGGGCCTGGCGGAGCTGGAGCGGGGAGACTGGGGGTCGGGGGTGGTGGCATGTGAGGCACTGGAGGAGGAAACCGGTGGGAGGGGGTGAGGCTCGGGGCCTGGGATGGGGAGGAGATCCAGGAGGCGGGGGGAGTGGGCCTGGGCCGAGGTTGCGGGGAGGAGCAGCACAGGCCGCGGGCAGGGGTCCCACAGAGGTGGCTGGTGGGGGGGGGCACAATATAATCCCAAATAATTGTACTTCTTGACTGTGCTAGGCTCAGCGCGGGGCTGTGTTGAGGGAGAGCGATATCATTGAGGCATAAAAGCGAAATTCAGTAGGAAACGTTTAATCCACAGTGATTGATAACATTACTCAGTAACGTTTGCTCCACGTGAAAGTGATTGGCCTGGAGGGTGATGGTAGCAGAGCTGGAGTGAAGATGGTGCGGGAGGGTCTCATTTAGTAAGCATCCCAGTGTTCCAGGCCCTGGGCGCTGAGGATAAGAGACAGTTCTTAGTTTTGAGTGCTCGGGATCATGTTTTGGGTGGAGGTGATGGAGCCGTGAAGGCAGCCAATGCCAGTCCTTGAGAACCGCTGTGTAGGGTACTTCGGGAGGGCAGCTAACCCAGGTGTTTGAGAAAGGGCAGGATTACATGTATTGAAAAAGACAGTGCATTCGCTCCAGGGGACATGAAGGAGCGGAGCTCAGGGGACTCTACCCTGAGCTTTTGCTGGGTAGGACTTGTGTTGTGAGAGGGATGGGGATAATGTGGAGAGCTGTGCCACTCCCTGATGTCTGAACTCTGTTCTGCAAATAATATGGGAGACGTTGAGGCTTCTATGAAGATTATTCCTTCACCTTTTTGCAAAAGACAAAACTTTTTGCTTGGTGGGAAATAATTTCTGTTATGCCTGGACTCTTATTGTGTCATGTCGATGAGAAAAATTATACATCTACTTAAAAGTTAATTGGCCCTGGGTTTTATTAAAACAGTGAAAAAGGGCCCAGGATTGAGATGATCAAGGAAGGCTTGGTCTAAAATAATGAACCCCCCACATAAGAGATTTTATAGATAATACGTGGACCAGCAATTCTCAAACTTTTTGTGCCCTGGACCCCTTTCCACTCTTAAAATTCTTGAGGGATTCCGAAAAAGCTTTTGTTTACTCTATTAGAAGCTGAAATTGAGAAATTTTAAAGCTACTAGTTCATTGAAAAATAAACCAGTTCTATATTAACCTTTTTTTATTAAAAATATTTTTTTCTTAAAAAAAGATTTTTGTATATCTTTTCAATGTTTGGCTTACTAGAAGACAGCTGGCTCCTTATATCTGCTTCTATATTCAATCTCTTATAAAATGTTTTGGTTGAAGTAGGTGAAGAAAATCTGGCTCAGATAATGATGCTGCAGTTTAGCTGGTACCATGATACTTTTTGAAAATGTTCCATAAAACACAGGTAAATGTCTAATATTTATAAAGCTCGGGGAAAATAGCCTTCGTCATATACTGTTTTGCCCGGTTTCTTTGGAGTAAATTCCTCCATTCTGTTGGCATGTCTGTCACCGTCATCTTTTTAGAATGCAGTAGATTCTCATTATTTGGGAATTCCATATTCGCGAGTTGCCTGCTCACTAAAGTTTATTTGTAACTCCCAAATTAGTACTCACCAACATGCACAGAGAGAAAAAAAAATTTGAGTTGCCTGGTGTGCAGCCGTCTCAGCTGAGGTCCAATAAGGTGCCACTCTTGCTTCTTGTTTCAATTTCTTACACTACAAATAATGATGTAGTAGGAGAGAGATGCCCACTTTTTAAAGCAAGTTCAAAATGTCCTTTTCAAAGTTTGCTCGGTTTTTCCCATCCTTATGCTTTTTGTTGGTGATTTTGCTGTTTAAAATGGCCCTCAAGCAGAGTGCCAAAGTGCTTTCTAATGTTCCTCAGTGAAGACAGCAAAGGAAACCAGAAGTAAAACAAAAGAAAACCTACGGAATGGGAGAAAATTTTTGCAAGTGAAACCGACAAAGGCTTGATCTCCAGAATATATAAGCAGCTCATACGACTCAATAAGAAAAAAATAAACAACCCAATCCAAAAATGGGCAGAAGACCTAAACAAGCAATTCTCCAAGGAAGACATACAAATGATCAAAAAGCACATGAAAAAATGCTCAATATCACTAATTATCAGAGAAATGCAAATCAAAACTACAATGAGGTATCACCTCACACCAGTCAGAATGGCCGTCATTCAAAAATCCACAAATGACAAATGCTGGAGAGGCTGTGGAGAAAGGGGAACCCTCCTACACTGCTGGTGGGAATGCAGTTTGGTGCAGCCACTATGGAAAACAGTGTGGAGATTCCTCAAAAGACTAGGAATAGACTTACCATATGACCCAGGAATCCCACTCCTGGGCTTGTATGCAGAAGGAAATCTACTTCAGGATGACACCTGCACCCCAATGTTCATAGCAGCACTATTTACAATAGCCAAAACATGGAAACAGCCTAAATGTCCATCAACAGGTGACTGGATAAAGAAGATGTGGTGTATTTATACAATGGAATACTACTCAGCCATAAAAACCGACAACATAATGCCATTTGCAGCAACATGGATGCTCCTGGAGAATGTCATTCTAAGTGAAGTAAGCCAGAAAGAGAAAGAAAAATACCATATGAGATCGCTCATATGTGGAATCTAAAAAACAAAAACAAAAACAAACAAACAAACAAAAACAAAGCGTAAATAAAGGACAGAAATAGACTCACAGACAGAGAATACAGACTTGTGGTTACCAGGGGGGTGGAGGGTGGGAAGGGATAGACTGGGATTTCAAAATTGTAGAATAGACTACACTGTATAGCACAGGGAAATATACACAAAATGTTATGATAACTCACAGAGAAAAAAATGTGACAATGAGTGTGTATATGTCCATGAATAACGGAAAAATTGTGCTGAACACTGGAATTTGACACAACATTGTAAAATGATTATAAATCAATAAAAAATGTTAAAAAAAAAAAAATAATGTTCCTCAGTGCAGAAAGGCTGTGATGTGCCCTGCAGAGAAAGTGTGTGTTGGATGGGCTTTGGTCAGTCGTGAGTTAGTGCTGTTGGCTGTGAATTCAGTGTTAATGAACCATGACATGTATTAAATAGGATGTCCTTAAGTAGAAACACACATAAAACAAGGTTATGGATTGATCAGTTGATGAAATGTGTCCGAGACTTGTAGGAACCTAAGTTTGTGTTTCCCCTAAAAACAGTTCAGAATTTATTATGTTGAATAAGGAGAATCGATTGTGTTAAGATACAGATAGTGCAGCTGTGTTTGAGAAAGTGAATCTTCTCATCACCCTTTAAAATTTTATTTTTATTTTATTTATTTTTTTTTTTGATGGGGGTTTACTTATTTATGTTTCAGAGGAGGTACTGAGGATTGAACCCAGGACCTTATGTATGCTAAGCATGCGCTCTGCCACTTAGCTATACCCTCCTCCCCAATCTCCCTTTTTTAAACAAATGCTCTAGAAAAAGAATATGAAAAGGAATATATGTACGTATATGTTAGACTGAAACATTACACTGTACCCCAGGCATTGGTACAACATTGTAAACTGACTATATACTTCAATTAAAGCAAAAAAATACTGTATTAAACTAATGCTCTAACCTTGTAATACCCTGTAATGAAAAAGAATAGGAAAAGGAATATATATATACACATATATCTGAATCATTGTGCTGCATATCAGAAACTAACACAGCATTGTAAATCCACTATACCTCAATTGAAATAAAATAATGCTCTGTTCTGAAATCAGAAATGTATGTTAAAATTTTATTTTAGAATAGGATGTTAAATTCTAAAGTACCAGCGTTAGATAAAATTTAAAAATTGAGGTAAAAGTCAGTTGAACTCAGGTGAAGGTGGAGAACCCCCCTTATAGTCTTAGCTCGTTTTTGGCATTCTTGTTATTCTAGCACTAAGGCTAGGAGGTAGTTAGTACGGAGGAGAGCTCAGTGATACCCCTTGCTCAGAACAGCAAAGCTTCCCACAGGAAGTGGTGCAGAGAAGCAACTGCTGTGGAAGGGGAAGAACCACCGTGGCCATTACCTTCCCGCTGGCATGACTCTGGCTTCAGTATGAGGCCACATGGAATGAAATGTACCCATATCCGCCTAAAGAATGGCATTGGGGGGGAACGTATAGCTCAGTGGTAGAGCACATGCTTAGCATGCACAAGGTCCTGGGTTCAATCCCCAGTACCTCCTCTAAAAATAAATAACCTAGTTACCTCCTCCCACCAGGATAAAAAATAATTAAATAATACAATAATAAATAAATAAAATATATTTTAAAAAAAGAATGGTATTAGAGTGTCAGGGCCTAAATCAGGAGGATGTGTCCATCTCCTTGCCCTTTTAGCAGGAGTTCCATTTTCCTGCCACACATGCAGAGGGTACAAGGTAAGAACAGAGAAGGGAGGCGCTGGGTTCAGAGGACAGCTTTGTTCTGTGCACCATGGTGTACCTGGAGCCTGCTGCAGAATCTGGCACGTAGTAGACTCTCAAAAAAGTCTTCAGTTAAGGCATTGTAGTTTTAGGTACTTAGCGAGAGTATGAGTAGACGGGGTGTAGCTTTGGCTGTCTTTTTAGATGCATCTGTCACATTGGCATTTCAGCCCTCAATGCTTGTAAAACACATGGGATTTGAAGGAGTCATAGAGAAAAAGTGCTTAGGAGATGCAAGCAGTTAATAGTGTGAATTGTATTTCAGGCGATACCTCCCTTTGAATTTGCTTTCAAAGATGAGCGTATCTCTCTTACGATTGTGGATGCTGTCATCAGTCCACCCACAGTTCCGAAGGGGAGCATCTGCAAAGAGCTCAACGTTTATCCAGCAGAATGCCGGGGCCGGAGGAGCACCTACCGGGGAAAGCTGACCGTGAGTACAACTCACCCATTGTACATTTTTGACAATAAACCTGGTGCCTAATAAAGTTTATACTAGAATTCTGCTTTGTTAGTGCCGCCATCCAGGAGATCCCATCTCTTCAATCTAAAGCACAAAATCACTTAATTTATGGTCTTCTGCCTTAAACTTATAAAACAGTCATTTGTTCTTGTAGATCCAGATATTTCCTCTTTTACTAAGTAATTTTTTTTCTCTCTTATTTTTATTTAGGCCGATATCAGCTGGGCAGTGAATGGAATCCCCAAAGGAACCATTAAACAGTTCCTTGGCCATGTTCCCATCATGGTGAAATCCAGGCTTTGCAACTTATACAGCCTTCCTCCAAAAGCCCTCATTGAGCACCACGAGGAAGCAGAGGTACCTGCCGGGGCCCGGGCACAGAAAGGCCAGGTGACGATAGAAGGCACCTGAGTTGGGAGTGAAAAGACGGGAAGCTTGTCGGAGGTGGGGGGGGAAGTCTGGTTTTCTTTCTCTGCGTCAGTCTCCAGATAGGGAAAATGTAAGATAGGGAAAATGCAGCACTGACGTCCTGTCGTGGAGACTTGATTAAATCTGCACTTTCCAGGCGATCCGCCCTCCCTCTTGCCTGAGTGCACCTCTTCTGCTAGGAATGAGGGTGATGTTTGCAGTTGGGCAGATTAATATATATAGTTAGTTATTTATCTTTGTTTAACAAATTATAATTCATCTCTTTGGCAGGAAATGGGAGGCTATTTTATAATCAATGGCATTGAAAAAGTCATCCGAATGTTAATTATGCCTCGCCGAAATTTCCCCATTGCAATGGTCAGACCGAAATGGAAAACCAGAGGACCTGGCTATACTCAGTATGGTAAGTTGTAGTGATTTTTGTAATGTTCTTTTAGAAAAGTTTAAGCTCTCTTATTAAAAAGTAGTTGCAGCCAAAGAGAGTCTTTGATATTTTTCTCCCATAAACGTAAATTGTTTGTTTTCCTATTAAGCATTTCTGTATTATAATTTCATAGTGGGAAACCTACTTTCTACTGTGTTCACTTTTTTTTCAAACTGAACACATGTTACTGCTTTTGAAGCTGAAGGCTGGCTGACTTGGCTGGAGGCGCGTATGGGTCTCAGAAGTCGTCTGGTTCGGGGTCTGTGGCACTCCTCTCGGGGTCCCTGGCTGATGGCCACCTGGCCTCTGTTTGATCACGCTCTCTGACAGTGTCTGGCTTCATAGGATAGTATTTTGCATTCTTGAGCCCTACAATTAAACAATTTATTCTTATAACTGAGCTAAAAAATCAGTCTCTAATGGTAGCCCATACACACTAAGGATAACAGGATCTTGGCGAGTCAGTGTCTCATCATTCATTCTTTTGTGCCACACGATGCAGTCTGTCTTAGTGGTCTTCGTCTGAAGCTGAATTACCTTAAAATCTAAAATTCTGCTTTTCTCCATTCGAGCTCTTGGATCAAGCCACTGTCTCTTGACCAGACTCCACAGGGTGCTAGAGATATAAAGCGTATGTGACCAAACTCCGCAGGGCTGTGGGCATATAAAGTGCTGTAAGACAAGGACACTTAAACAGCAGGGACCTACTATACAGCACAGGGAGCTATATTCAATACCTTATAATAACCTATAATGGAAAAGAACCCAAAAAAGAATATACATATGTGTGTGTTTATATGATGTATAACTGAATCACTGCTGTATACCTGAAACTAACAGAACATTGTAAATCAACTGTACTTCAATTTGAAAAAAAAAAAAAAAAGACCCTGCTCTGGGAGGAAACTGAAGTTTCATTAAATTCATAGGTTCAGTTACTTTGAGTGGTTTTCAGCCCACAGAGATTTTGCACCCTGGGGGACATTTGGCAAAGTCTGGGTACATTTTAGTTACCGGTCTTGTCCTAACTTAGTGGTTTGGCTCTAATTATTTCCAAGAGACTTAAAATAATTCAGAAAAAAAAAAATGTTTGAAGCCAGCATAGTACTGCTGAGTGTCTGACGTTTGGCTCTGTTGGTTTCAATAGGAGTTTCAGTGCACTGTGTGAGGGAAGAGCATTCCGCTGTCAACATGAACCTTCACTACTTGGAAAACGGCACAGTTATGTTGAACTTTATTTACCGGAAAGAGCTGTTTTTCCTTCCTCTGGGATTTGCGCTTAAGGTGTGACTTACTGAATTTCTTTCTTTTGTTGGGAAGCGGGTCATTGGAAGTGGGATCCTGTGCAGAATGGAAAGGCCGTCCTCGTCAGAGTTCATGCTCTGTGCTGGCTGTGTGCTGCTCCTGAGCAGAGTAGATCAGAATTCAGTGGCTGAAACATCAGTACACATTTCTCTCACAGTTTCTGCGGCCAGGAGTTTGGAAGTGGCTCAGAATTGGGGCAGTTCAGGCCGGGGTCTCAGGAGGCTGCCCTGTGAGATGTCAGCGGTGGCTGTTGTCATTTAGAAGGCTTGACTGGGGCCGGAGGATCCCCTCCCAAGGTGGTTCACTCATGGCTGCAAGTCAGCTCGGGCTGTTGGCAGGAGGTCTCAGTTCCTCTCCACGTGGGCCTTCCCACGGGCTGCTAGAGGTGGCTGTGTTTCCCAGAGAGCAGGCCAAGACAGGAGAACAAGGCGGGAGCTGCAGTGCCCTTTATGAGCCAGTCTTGAGAGTCACACCACATTCCCTTGGTCACAGCAGCCAGCCCTGATTCAGTGTGGAGGAGCCCAAGGTTGTGGATACCAGGAGGGCGAGGCTTATTGGGACCATCTCGGTGTGTATCATACAGGCATTGCTGTCGTCTTGAAAAACTTACTTAGATTCAGCAATAGAGGAGTGCTGATTTTTTTTTTTTTAGAATTGTTACTAAATGATTAAGATGGTTTAGTCATTATTAGCGATTAAAAAAAGAACCTTCTTTTCTGTTTTCTAGGCACTTGTCAACTTTTCCGATTATCAGATTTTTCAGGAGCTCATCAAAGGAAAGGAGGATGACTCTTTCTTTAGGAACTCGGTGTCCCAGATGTTAAGGATTGTAATGGAAGAGGGATGCTGCACACAAAAACAGGTCCTTAACTACCTGGGTGAACGCTTCAGAGTGAAGCTCAGTGTTCCTGACTGGTACCCAAATGAACAAGCTGCTGAGTTTCTGTTTGAGTATGTGTGCTTTTGCCTGAATTGTTTCTTAGGGGCAGAGGGTGTGCACGGTTCCCTGTACTGATGGGCTGGTGCGTCACCTGGGAGTCAGAATGGCCCAGGGGATGGGATCCTGGCTTAGCAAAGTAGGGGCTCGCTTTGTTTCTGCAGCCATCCTCACCTTTCTTTTTCTGCTAGTTTCATTTGGTTTTATTGTCCTCTTTAACTTTCCTCTTGAAGTAACTTCAAACTTGCAGAATTGCCACAAACATAGTACATTGGATACTCACGTTTCTAGTTGTTGACATTTTTGCTACTTTCCTTTATTAATTTCCTTGCATATATGTCGTTTTCCTTTCTGCATCATCTGAAAATTGCAGGCTTCACGTCCCTTTATTTCCCCCAGGCTAGGACTTTGTCTTCTTTAACTGCTGTGTAATTATTACAGGAGCCCTGCTCTGGACCAGCATCCTCCGATCTGTAGCCATGAGCCACATGCTGAGCACTTGAATGGCCAGTGCAACTGAGAAACTGAATTCTTAATTCATTTAATTTTAATCAATTTAAATTTAAACAGCCACATGTGGCCCAGCCTTACCACGTTGGCCACCACAGCTCTATTCTGTTCTTTTGCTAATGCTGCCGGTAAAGGTGAAAAGCAATTTTTCGAAAATGTGTAAGGACTTTTAGGTAAACAGGGACTGGGGACCTTGGTTAGTGGGACATCACGCAGTGTTAGCAACTGAATTGTTTTTAAGCTTTTTCTTTCTGTTTTGGCAGCCAGTGCATCTGTATCCACTTGAAATCCAACACTGAAAAGTTCTACATGCTTTGTCTCATGACCCGGAAGCTCTTTGCTTTAGCCAAAGGGGAGTGCGTGGAGGAGAATCCGGACAGCTTAGTGAATCAAGAAGTCCTGACACCCGGTCAGCTCTTCCTCATGTTTCTAAAGGTACGTGCAGGCTGCTGTCACCTGCCATGGGACGGTGTGGCCGGAGGCAGCAGTATTGTTTTCTGCATGTTCGTAATTTCTAGTTTGGGCATTTTATGTAAGTTTTTTTTTTCTATTTTTTGTTTGTTTAGCCTTAAGGAACTTAAGCAATTAAGGTAGCTTGTACCAGGTTCAGAAATTTCTTTTAATGTTTTTATAAAAGCTAAGTAAAGGCAATATCAAATCTTGGTCATAACATTAATTAATGATAAAGTGTAAACGGCCTATTTCCATGCATACAGTCAGTCCCCATTATTCACAGAGTCTGTATTTGCGAATTCACCACTTGCTACAGTTTATTTGTAACCCCAACGATACCGGTACTCGCAGCGCCCTCATGGTCACTTGCAGACGTACACAGAGAGCAGCAAACAATTGTTGGGGTCTCCTGATGTTCATGGTCCCAGCTGAGGTCTTAATGGGGTGATGCTCTGCCTTCTTGGCTCTTACGCTATAAACAAGGGACCCCCGAGTGCCATGCTTTCACATTTTTGTGCTTTTTGTTGGGGTGATTCTGCTGTTGAAAATGGTCCCCAAGCTCAGTGCTGAAATGCTGTCTAGCGTTCTGAGCATAAGAAGGCTGCAGCGTGCTGTATGGAGAAAACACTTGTATTTAACAACTTTTGTTCAGGCATGAGTTACAGTGATGTTGGCTGTGAGTTCAGCGATAAGAAATCAACAATGTAAACTAAGCTGTCTCTCAACAAATACGTGTAAACCATGGTTACATATTGATCAGCTGATGAAAATGTTGATGATCAGAGACCCCCTGAAACCTAGCCCTGCGTCTCTCCCAGGGAGCCGTGGTCTGTCCTCGTCGGTGGGGCATACAGAGACGTCATAGGGCGTGATTACTGTAAACAATGAGGACTCCATGTGTCTGTGTGTGTCTAGGGGGACAATGCTGGCATGACACCAAAGTCATTTTACAAGAAAGTTGATCTGGTGGCATTTTGTATTTTGAATATTACCCCTTAAAAAGATTTAATCTAAGAGATAACATAATGACAGGGAAGATGGAGAGGAATGAAGTAAAAATTGCCAAATTCCTTATCTAGTCAGAGGTCCTGTAATGTACGGCTTCCTATGGAAAAGTCTGTCGTGAAGCTTAAATAAATATTCAGGTGCCAGCTCATAGTTCATGCCCAGTAAATGCTAGTTAACCACAGGGAGGCAGTAGGCAGCCCCACGATAGGTGGAGGAAGTTTAGCTCGTCTTTTCCTCTTTTCTGTCTCTTTTGTTTTCTCTTTCTTTTCCGCTGTTTCAAGTTTTATAAGATAAGAAAGTGTCCGTCTTTCCTACTGGTTTGCCAGCTGTCTTGTATGCTGGGTGTCATCTGGGGACTTTGAGCTCCCCTCAGTGTTTTTGTTCTTGAGACGACAGGCTGCTGCTTTGGCTCAGGGTTTGGTTGTTGCTGCCTGTTTCTGGGATTGAAGTTGCTCTGATCTCTTAATAAGAGCATTTGAATTAAAAACTTTTTTTTTAAGGTCTAAGCTGCCAGTTTTGATTTTTTTTTTTTTCCTTTAGTGTGGATCATCTGAATGAGGAGTGATTTTGCTCCACCCCAAGGGATCTTTGATGATGTCTAGAGACAGTTCTGGTTGTCACAGCCTGGGGTTGCTACTGGCACCCAGCGGGTGAGGGCCAGGGAGGCTGTGAAACATCCCACAGAGCACGGAACAGCCCCCACCACAAAGAACCATCCAACCCCGGGGCCACCGGCCGAGGCTGAGACACCCTAAGCTACAGAAGTTTGTATCTTCTGTCTTTAAGAAATGCCTGACCTAGAATAGCACACTGAAGAGCTGTTTTTCAGGTTTATAATTTAGATGTTTTCCATGTCAAATGTATGAATTAGTGAGCCTTTGTTAAGGAAGTGTAGATTATGTAAAAGTAAATATGAAACTTGTAGTTAAAACACCTAAAATTTTAATTTTTTTTCTTATTTCAGGAAAAATTGGAAGCTTGGTTAGTATCTGTTAAAACAGCCATAGATAAGAAGTCTCAGAAGACCAATGTGTCCTTGAACACGGAAAATCTGATGAAGATTTTTACTATGGGAACAGACCTTACAAAACCATTTGAATATCTTCTTGCTACTGGGAATCTGCGTTCTAAAACGGGTACAATTAAATGGATAAGCTTTATTCAGTCATGATTTTCAAATGATTTGATTAATGTAGATTTATATATTGTTGAAAGAGGTTCTTTTGGAAAGTAAACTTCTCTGTCTCATTAAAGACAGACTTCAGGTTGTAAATTTTGATGGGTGAACACTGGGCTGAAGGGCTTCAGACAAGCTGTCTGTCTAGCTTAAATCTAATTTTAATAATCAAATGCATTTCCTGTGCTTCCTTCTAGAAAACTAAAGACAGGTTGGCTATCTGAAGAAAGGTTAACTAGATGGGTGGTTAACCCTGGAGGGTTGTTACGCATCCCTCCCTAAACCAGTTGCATCAGAATGACTGGAAAACCTTAAAAAGTGATTATCAAGGGCCCAGAATTCTGCCTTTTTTTTTTTTTTTAAACAGATGCTGCTGGTACAGGTTCTTGAAGGGCTAACAAGTGTTTGTGTGTCGTCCAGCCCTCGGACGAATCCCATTTAATTACTGGCTATTTTATTACTCCGTTCATGTTTTCCCACAGAGGAGGTACAGTGGAGGAGATAAGGAACCAGTCGAGCTGCTGCAGTTTTTGAAATCTGGGGGTTTTTACTATTTTTGTAGACTCTTCCGCTCAACAGAGCTGAGTAAACTTCGTGATAACCCACTCTGTGATGTTTAGTGTGGAGATTTTATCATCTTAGCAGAACTTACAATACAAACAGGCTTTTTTTCTTTTTCTTTTAAGTTGAGCCTATTTTCAGTGACTTTTGTTTTTTTAAGGTCTTGGCTTCCTGCAAGATTCTGGACTTTGTGTTGTGGCTGACAAGCTGAACTTTATACGCTATCTCTCCCACTTCCGCTGCGTGCACAGAGGGGCTGATTTTGCCAAGATGAGGACCACCACAGTCCGCAGGCTGCTGCCCGAGTCCTGGGGTTTCCTTTGCCCCGTGCACACCCCCGACGGGGAGCCCTGTGGTCTGATGAATCACCTGAGCGCCACGTGTGAGGTCGTCACTCAGTTTGCATACACAGCGTCTGTTCCGGCCCTGCTCTGCAGTCTGGGTGGGTGGCTAAACGCTCTTGTTTGGTTGGGTGGGTGTTAACAGGTATAAAGCTATCAATTTAGGCTTTTGGTGAGGCTGAACAGCGAATTCCTGCAAGGGTGATGGATGAAACACTATAGATAACCTGCGACACTTTGTAAAATACTTGCTGTCTCCCGAAGGCATTTGTGGCTCATGGAAGTGTGTTCTTTACCTAATTAGAGGCGATTCTCGGTGTTTGCGGTACTTCTGTTCTCTGAAGTCACCCCCGACACAGAATTAGCAGTCACTGAGCCATTCACTGCTCCTGGGGAGACAAAGGCTGGGTTCCTGCAAGCCTCATCACAACACTTCATCAGCTGATTGATACATAGCTTTGTTTTATGTGGGTTTCTGTTTAAAGACACCTTATTTAATACATATTGTTGATTCATTACCATTGAGTTCTCAGCCAACAGGGCTATAACTATAAGCTTATCTAACATGTAGTTTTTCCGTAAGGCTCAGCACAGCCTTGTGCTTAGAAACCCGCACTGTAGCCCTATGCTTGAAGGCCATTTTACTCAGCAAAGTCACCAACAGAATGCGCAAAGATGCAAAAAATATGGCACTGCCCAGAGTGCAGAAAGCACGCTTGTCTACAGTGTGAGCTGAAGCAAGCAGGCAGAGCGTCACCTTGTTTGACCTCAGCTGGGAACACATGTGTCAAGTGACTCAAAATTTTCACTGAATCTCCCCAAGTGACCAAAAAAGTGCCACTAATATTGATATTGGGGTTACAAATAAATTTTAGCAAGTAGACAATTTTGCGTTGTGTGAATCATAAAGATGAAATGTAATTTTAGATTTTGGGGGGAAAGTTAGTATGTTTACATGGCTCAGAAATCAAAATGTAAAAGGTGTACAGCGCAGAGCCTCCCTTACACCCCCGTCCCCTTGCTGCTCTCCCCACAGGCAGTTAGAAACACTAGATTGGGGTGGCGGGGGGGTGTCCTTCCTGAAATGATTTAGAAATTTACTCAAGCAATACAAAACACTCCGGTGTAGAGAAAGGATGGCCAGCAATCTAAAATGATGGAGCAGTCATCAGACCCACCTGCTGGGAAGTTTAAATGTTGGGAAAAGCATCCGACGTGTTCATCCTGTCTGTTCACCTCCTCAGGGGTCACTCCAGTTGACGGAGCGCCACATCGACCGTACAGCGAGTGCTACCCTGTGCTGCTGGATGGGGTCATGGTTGGCTGGGTGGACAAGGAGCTGGCTCCTGGCATCGCCGATTCTCTCCGACATTTTAAGGTATCTTGAGTCTCTGAGTTGTTCTGTCCCTTGATCTTAGGTTTTCAGGCCTTTTCTGGTTGTTGAGGTAGCCCCAGGTTGTTCTAGAATGGGCAGGGGCTCTGGAGGTCAGAAGCTGATTCCAGAAGCGCCCGTACGTTCTCTCTGGTGGCAGCGTCTAGCCTTGTGCTGACCTTATCAGTTGGGGTCAGTGACAGGTACTTGACCTGTATGCATTTTTTGTGTGTGTGTGGTTTCACTGAGACCCTAGTCTACTAATCTATCAGATTTTTAACTTGTTTTTCTTCATAGATACTAGTGACTTATAGGGGACTTCGAAGTATGGACTTTATATTTCAAGTAATATTGAAGATACAAGTCATAACCTGTTGCTTTCTGGATCTTGAAATACATTTGTAAAGTTACTGTTTGAATAACAAATCTATAGAATTTCCTCCTAATAAGAGTCTTTGTTGCTTAGATAATGGCCTTTAGAAGAATTGTTTTGGCTGTAGTATGAACTTGTGGTTTACACTCTGTCCTGTTGTGTTTAGTTTAGTTGGTTTTTTTGCTCGTTTTTAGTCATTTACTTTTGATACAATTTTACACTTAAAGGATGTTCCAGCAGTACAGAGAGCTCCCATGGGCCCATTACGCAGATCCCCCAGTTGTTATCAGCCCCACCTACTTAATCATTTGTGTGCTATTTCTAAATACTATGTACATTTGTCTTCTGAACTATTTGACAGCAGTGCACACTCATGTCCCCTTTTCCATAGATTTCAGTGTATCTTTTCCAAGAGCAAGGATTTTCTTTTTATTAACCCCAGTATATTTACCAAAATCAGGGACGGTCAGGTTGGTGGAATCCACAGCCCATATTCGGGTTATACCAGTTGTCTGAGTAATGTCCTTTATAGCTGTTTTTCTACTCCTGGTCTGTGACCCTGTCCAGAATCACATGTTTCATGTCATTGTCATGTTTTTTCAGTCTCCTTCAATCCAGTTCCTCAGCCCTCAGTGTCTTGACGCCATTTTTAGGAGTGCAGGCCGGCTGTGTGGACGGTCTCTTGGTGTATGTAGCTTCCTGTGGTGAGACTCGGGATGTCATTTCAGGAAGCACTTGATGTCGGCTGGTCTCATGACTGGTGACATGAACCTGGATCACTTTAAGGCTCTGTTCTTTAGATTAGTCCACTGTACTGTTACTGATTTTCTCTGTAATAAGTAATTTGTGGATAGAGATTTGGAAGCTCTGTGAAAGCCCTTTTCCTCATCAAATTTTCTCCCGCGAGTTGGATTCTTTGCAGAGAATTATTCTTCCACTGATGATTCTTTGCTGAGTTAATTATTACCGTGATGGTTGCCACATGGTTTTTCCTAGCTCCATTTGTTCTGTTTATTAGTTGCTATTATGTAAGGTGGAGCTTTCCTCTCTCCGTTTGTTTATTTGCATCAGCATGGGTTTATAGATGCTTGCTTTATTTTGTGAATATTCTGTTACTGTCATTTGTTTTGATGCTCAAATTATATCGGATTTGGCCAGTGGGAACCACTCTGGACTGGTCCCTGGGTTTTATAAATGTATAGAACAAAATTTACCATTTTAACAATTTTCAAGTGTGCAGTTCAGTGACATGTACATAAGTACATTTGTATTGTTGTGCAGCCATCACCATCATCCATCTTCTGAACTTTTTCATCCTCCCAAACAGAAACTGTACCCATTCAGCAATGACCCTCCATTCCCCCTTTCTCCATGAATTTGATTTTGCTAAGTACCTCATGTAAGTGGTACATAAGAAGTCATACAATACTTGTCCCTTTGTGTCTGGCTTATTTCACTCAGCATATTGTTTTCAGAGTTCCTCTGTGTTCTAACATATAGCAGAACTTCATTCTTTTTTATGGCTGAATAATATTCCTGTTTGTGTGTGGGTGTATACGAGTTCTGTTGGATATATATACCTAGAAGCAGAATTGCTGAATCCTATAGTGAATCTATGTTTAATTTTTTGGCATCTTTGGAGAAAAAAATTGTAAGGTTTTTTTCCCTTAGACATATTGAGTGTATTATATTAATCCATTCCCTAATAATGATCATTCTCTAATAATATTAATCCATTCCCTAATAATGATCATTCTTTAATAATAATGAATAGTGAGTCTTAAATTCCTAGAATAAATCTCACTTGGTCATTATTTTAATGTTTAAATACTAATACTTTCTTAAAGGTTAATGTTCTAAGATTTTTAAAAAATCAGCATTCACAAATCTGCTTTAAAAAAAGAATTAGAAAGTCTTCCTTAGTTCTCAATGCTCTGGAACAGTTTGGGAAGCGTTAGGTCATCTGGTCTTTGGTCTCCGAGAATTCCCCTGTGAAAGCATCTGGCCCTGGTGCTTTCTTTTTGGGGAGCTCCTTGATACCTTTATGTCTAATACAGAAACTGGTCTTTAAACTTTTTACCTCTACTGAGGTTTGTTTTGGTAACCTGCATTTTCTCTCTTTCACAGAGATATGCAAAGCAGACCCATGATTGAAAACTTTTGTTTCAGTGTTTTTTTTCCCCTTTGCCATTTCTTACTCAATATATTCATCTCTCCCCCTCCTTTTTTCCCCTT